>NW_026991289.1:1228177-1842265 GCF_036370855.1 Dromaius novaehollandiae | reverse complement strand
GAAAGGTTAGACTTTAACAAGAGTGATGCAAGTTCCAGGTGGCTGATGAGGGAAATGGCAGGGCTGGGGAGATGGGGAGGAAGAGTGTCCATACAGTGTGTGACCTCTGGGACACTGCTTTTCCTACATGTCCTGACCTCCTTAGAAGACACTCTGGATCTCTATCATTTGGAGAATGTTGCTGTCACTTATTGTGAAAGCTGAATAAGAATACTAATCATAAAAACCTTAAAAAGCAGAAATACCTTTACATTCTGTTCTAACTGAAGTCACTGTCTTTCAGCTATACTGCTGAAACCAATTAGCTGTACATTACTTGAAGAAAATTACAGGGAGAGACGTGGTTCATTGGGGCTTTCTGCATTGTAACGAGCCCCATGGTGTATTTGGTGCTGAGTCCATGAACCTCAGCTATTGCGAGGAGATTGAGCAAAACGTTCAAGTCAAAGTCAGAAGAAAATTCCAAACTGTTGTAGAGCATTAATAGATGGCACTGAGGGCCATTACCAGCAAAGACTCACTGGGGGCTGATCAGAGCAGAAAACTGTAATCACCCATTACAGGTAGGCAAAGGAAATGTGCAGGTGGCTCTGATACCATGTTAACCCTTGATGTGTTTTTCAAGCAAAATGGCTAAGCATGGACACTGAGACCCTGGGAAGGGAGATCCTTTCCCCCACATGTTTTCCATGGCTCTTCCTAGGGGCAGTGTGCAGGTCAGGGTGTACAATGTTGAATGCAGGAGAATGACACGAGACCTCCTGGGCTCCCCAGGGCACAAGGGGACAATGAAGCCCTGGTGTCTACTCATAGGCCTTGGTGGCAGAGACAACAGCCATAGAGGACAAAGACATCAGGCCTGCTGGAGGTTTTCAGCCTGTTTCAGGCAGTTGGCCTTCCTTGCTGCTGTCTAACTAACTTGCATACTAACTGGGATACAAGTAGACTGTGGGAGAAAGTGTCAAAAGCCTTCCTAAACTTGAGTTAACTGATGTTCACTGTTCTCCATTCCACAAACACAGTTCTTTTAACACAGAAGGCCATCAGGTTGGTGAAGCATCATTTCCCCACAGTAAATCTATGCTGACTGTTCCTAGTCACCTTCTTCTCCTTTGTTTACCTAGAAATGGGATCGGAGAAGACTCGGTCCATGACACTCTCCTAATCAAAGTGAGGCTGAATGGCCTGTAGCTCCCCGCATTGTCCTTGTGGCCTTTTTTGAAAATGGATGCAACATTTGCCTTTCTCCAGTCATTGGGACCTCCCTGAGTCTCCACAGCTTTCCAAGATGATAGAGGGGCCTTACTAGGTAGCAGCCAGCTCTCTCAGTGCCCTTAGCTGCAGCCCATCCAATCCTGTAGACCCGTGTTCTTGCAAATAATTCCTGACTCAACCCTCATCCACTGGTGGTTGTTTTTCTCCTTGGAAGTCCTGACTCTAAGCACAATGGCCTGGGAGACCTTGTTGGTGGAGGCTGAAGCAAAGGCACTGAGTTCCCCAGACCTATCTGCATCTGCTGATACCAGATTCCCTGCCCCATTCAGCCATGGGCTCACATTTTCCTTGTTTATGCTTTTACTGTTTCTGAAGGAACAGCAGATCATCTTTGTGCCTTTGACATCCCTTGGAAGCATCAATCCTAGAGGAGCTTTGGCTTTCCTAACCGCTTCTGCGCTTCCTTGGACAACATTTTAAAATCCCCCCTTTGCAGCCTCTCCCTGCTGCCCATTCCTGTGTGCTGCCTTTTCACACTAGAGCTCAGGGGCAAGTTCCCTGTTTAGCCACCCTGTCTCCTGAGATGTCTATTTGTTCTCCTGAGTATCAGTATGGGCCATTCTTGAGCTTGGAGCATGCTGTCCTTAAAGACCTGCCAGTTTTCCTGAGCTCCTTTGCCTTTTAGAGCTGCCTCCCAAGGGTTCCCTCTACCAGTCTCCCCAGTAGGCCCAAGTCTGCTCCTCTGACATCCAGAATCTAGACTCTGCTCCTCTTCTTCCTCACTCTCCTCAGGAGCAGGAACTCCACTGCCTCATGGCCACTGCAGGCAAAGCTGACACTGATTTTCACATCCCTGAACAGTTCCTCCTTGTTTGCAAGTTCCAGGCCTAGGAAAGTGTCACCCCTATTGATATATCTGGCTTAGCTGTGCTTGGAAGTTGTCCTCCACATTCCCCAGTATCCTCCTGGACTCTTGGCACCCTGCTGCAGTGCCTTCTGTCACGGCCCGAAAGTAGTCGTTTAGGATGACCTCCCTCCCCTTGGGACCAGCGATCAAGTTCATGATGCCCTTGGACCGAATTAAGGTGAAACGACACCAGCCAACCAGTTTTAAGATTTGTTAACACAAAGATAAGGCATGTGGTCAAATAGGATAATTCAATGGCGAATACTGCAACTAGCTAGACAAGTCCCGTGCCACACGTTTCAAACAGATCTTACCAACATTCAGCAAAAGAAAGGGAAAAAGAGAGAAAAAGGGGAAAAGAGAGAGAGAGAGAAAGATATCACCGCCTGTGGATCCAGCGGCGTCCCGTTGGTCCTCTTCCTTTGGGAGTCTCGGCGGTGGAGGGGGGCTCCCGTCTGGTGGTAGGTGGGTCCTCTTCACCCTGGGTGTAAGTTTTGGCGATGCGCGTGCAGTAATTACAACTCCAGCAGGGTCCGACCCTAGGTTCTCGCTGAAAAGCTCGGAGGCAAATTAAATAAATAAATTGTAATGACACGCGTGCAGTGATTACAGCTCGAGTTGGGTAGCTCTGAAGAGGGACCCTGAACAAAGAGATCCCCCCGGGCAATTATAGCTTTTTTCAAATTAAGTTTCCCACCCCCACATGGTAGTTCAGACCAATAGTAATTTTTTGGGTCTGGGGTCTCCTGCTCCTTATTGGATCTCATCGTTGTTCCTAGGCAGGCTGTTTCTTTCTCCCTTATCCTTTCTGTTGCAGTTTCTGCCGACAGGTGTGTCTTCATTCCTGGGGTCCCACCATCATCTCTCAAGGTCCTGACAAAGAAGTGGTAACTCCAGCAATTAGCACTGTTTCAGCAGTGCACAGGAATGCAAATTGCTGGTAACTCCTTTATTGTTCCCGCCTGCAGCAGCTCTGGGGCCCTTGCCCACCGAACTAGGGAGTGAGGCCTAAGGCTTCAGCAAATTTAGCCACTCATGCTAAGCAAGTTTTATAGAAGTTATGCTAAAAATGGCAATAATTTACAGTCCAGGTCCCAAAGTCTCTGCCCGATCGTGGTCCAGCTCAGCGCAGGCTCGGCGCGTCCTGGGTGGTTGCAGGGAGACCATCTCGGGGGTCGCAGCAGCCCAGTCCTGTTTCCGCCAGGGACAGATGGCTTGTTCGGGGTTATGGCCTGCCTGCACCCCATGCACCAAGAGATGTTTAAGGCAAAAGTTCATTCATCTGTCCGCCACACCTTCTCAGTGAATGTCAGGGAGATTAAAGCCCCCCTATAAGAACCAGGGTCTGTGATCCACAGACTTCCTCTGGTTGCTTAGAGGTGTTGCAGTTCTGTGACAGCTTGCACAACTCCACTTCCCCTTGTTTGGGACCCAGGCTTTGTGTATGTGTGTATATTTGGGCTGCAGAACCTCAGCTGTGGCACCAGGGCTGAGTGCAGACTTGTCACAGTGAAACCTGTTCCCAAGAGCCAAGGACACTGTGTACGCAAAGGTCACACTTCAGAGCAGAGACGTGTTGGTGTAGAGAGCAGATGGCAATGTAATGATATGAGGCATCCACAAGACAGCAAATCCTGCAGTACCCAAGGCCAGAGAGAACCAGAGCTGGGCCATGCAGCCGTGTCAGGAGAGATGTTTGGTACCTCAGCTGACTCTGCAGCACCTTGGGGCCTGCAATGAGGGTGTCTCCAGGTGAAGGTGCCCCTGAGAAAATCTCTGGGCCTGAACAGCCTGCGATCCAGCCGTGCTGTGGCAGCATCATTAGTACAGTCCCTGTTCATAGCATTGGGGATCAGAAAAGGTTTAGGGAGAGGAGAAACTAGCAGCGTTTGAGATTGTAGGCCTGTGCATGGAGACCTTGGTGTGATGTGCCTTCCATCTTGGCAGCACACTCAGATGTAAACGGGATGGACTTTTCCTAAAGGCAGTGATTGGAATCCATTGTTTGGGAATGGGTAGGAAACCCGAGATGCTCTGGGGTGTTTGTCCAGCAACCACTCTAAAAGGATGTGGTTTTCCTGTAGGTCCCATGCTATCTGTACCTGTTAGAAACACGGTGGTTGTGCTGGACACCCCATGCATCTGACATGGCCCTGCAAGCTTATTGTCATTGCATGAAATCAAGTGTCTGCTCTGAATTACATGAGCTGATTGCAGCGTCTGGATTTGCGTAGGTATTGCCTTCATAGAGAGTGGAGCTCTTGTAGCAGTAGGCACCAAGGGTCATTTCAGATGGCCAAGGAGATTCCTCACTTGCCTGATGCTCTAGAAGGCTGTGGGCCTCATAGTTACTGCATCAGAAGAAGCAGACAGGGGCAAATGTCTTGGACCATGTCTGGCACCTCAAATGTTGGAAGGTGTTTGTGTGTGAACACCTGACTCCCACCCTCAGACAAACTGCAATGCTGGACTCCCTCCACTGTTCAGAGAGGGACCATCGGTGATTATTTTTGTCTGCTTCAGTGGACATTTCCCAGGGGTGACCCTGCTGCCTTTCAGGAACTGTCTGTCCTGGAGCCCCAGGAACATCTCAGGAGTGCAGAGGGCACAGAGAAAGTCATGTCTTCAGCTGGGCCTCTGCTCCTGAGCTGGGGCTGGCTCCTGGGACTGCAGGTGCCCATGGCAACCTGGCAGGCACTGCAGAGAGACAGCTCTGTCCAGGAGCAGCTGCTCTTAATGGAGCAACAAGACTCAGAGCAGCGCCTGCAGGTGCTGGGATGAGAGGAGCAACTCAGAAGTTAAAGACGGTCAGCAAGAGGAGGACAGCTGAGAGCTCACTGTGGGGAGAAATCTTCACCGCCCTTGACACAGTAAGTCTCTGGCTGCAGGGCAATGCTGCTGTAGTTCCCGGAGGGCTCTTCTGAAGCTGGCACCTTCCACAGCTGATAGGGTCTGTGGTGCTTTAGAGCAGGGATTCCCAGCCACACCATCAGAGGGACAGGGCATCATGGGCACCTTTTCCCAGGGGCGGTGCAGGGTTGTGAAGCCAGGGAGTGCACCTGGGTCTGCATGGGCTGTAATTCAGAGCGGTGTCCCTGCGCCCCAGGGTGCTGTGTGCCCCAAGGCAGTGACTCTGCCGCCTGCGAGAGTCAGCACTCAGCCTGCCCAGGAAACTTCCCACAATGCTGTGGGGAGAAGCTCTGGGTGGAAGGAGTGACCACCAGCAGGGCAGGTTCCTTCTCCTGTTGAGAGGGTGCTGTGTGGGTCAGGGCTGCCCACAGCTCCAGCTCATCCACAGTGTTCTTCTGAGGGGCCTTTTCAAGGGGGCCGTCAAGGCAAGGATTGCCTTAAAGATCAGGATCTTTCCTGAATCTATGCTTTCATTTTCCTACTGTTTGCAGAGCACTGGCAGGGAAAAGACATAGGGTAGAGAAACAGCTCCCGGGAGGAAAAGCTCCAGGTAGTGGAGCAATCAGAGAATGAGGGGCAACTGAAGACAGAAATTCTGTGGGAGGGGGAAATTGGGAAATTCTCCATCGCTCCCTACAATGCAGACATTTTCCTCTAAATAAGCCCCCTGTGTCTCCTCTCCCCCCCAGCAGAGCCTCTGCCCTCAAGGCCATGGGGTCCAGGCCATGAGCCCCTTCCTCAGCAGCCCGCTCTCCAGCAGAGGAGAAGGGCATCTCTCCTGCAATATGCCCATTTTCCACAGCATGACAGAGGGCTGAGAGCGACTGTCCGGCAGTGTCGCTGTCTGGGAGGTGGTGTGCACAGCTGGGTAAGGTGACAGCTTTCCTGCGTGCCTGTCTGTCTCTCCCTCCTTGCTTTCCCTTGGTAGGAGGCTCACAGTATTACTTCTTGTTTCTTCACTTCTCTGCTGCTCTGGTTCTTGCTCTTGTGCTCTCTGGGGTTAAGGAGGGGGGTTCAGCTGCAGTTAAGGCATTTGCCCTGTAGGTCCTGCATGGAGTTGTCTTCATGGCAGTGACATGTCCAAGTCCCCTTCCAGTCCCCCTTCTAGGCAATGCATTTCATCTGGTCGGGGAATGAGCTGACTCTCCCTTAAGGAGACCCCATTTCTAGCACTCTTGGCTGTCTTTGTGGGGTGTCCTGCCAGGCTGCAACCTGCCCTCCAGAAGACCGCAGCTCTCCCAGAGCATATTTGTGATAGCTGAGAGTGCTTGTGCTGGTCGTGTGAGTCAGAGACCTCATCACACGCTCTGAAGAGCTCTCCATAGCACTCTCCCCGTATGTGGGCTCAGAGAAAATTTGGCAGTCTTCACTTTGAAACTGAATTCCTCTGCTCTCACCTCAGTGCAGTTTCTTTCTCAGAGTAACTTGTGAGTGCAATTCTCCTTTAGCTGGGAGAGGTGCAAGCACAGGGCAGTGAGGAGTGAGACTCACGGACAGACCAGATGCCCTGACTCTGCCCGCAGTCATGGTGAGCCCCTTTTTCTTCTTGGGATGCACAAGTGCTCATGTTGAGAGCAACTGTCATGCCAGAGATTTCTGTCATGCTTCCACGGTGTGATGGAGGCATCTAAAAACTAGAGAAATATATAAAACTATCCACTGCAGCCTATTTTCTGAAGAAAATGCATGTTAAAATGTTGAACAGCCTTTCCACAAAACAAGTGGATGTAATCTGTTGCAGAATATGTGCATCAGACCTAGTCACTTCCCCCTCCCACTGCAGTGTCTGGAGAAAGAGTGCAGATGGTAAACCTGTGTGAGGACAGGGTTCATCTCCTTGGGACAGAGGCATCTAGGACGGATCAAGTCAGCCCCTGCCTTCACTTCACAGTTTCTCTCCCTGGCCAAAGTGGGAGCTGATGTGACTGATTCAGTACAGGCACCTCTGTTCAAGCGGGCAAGGTTGGGGGAAATGAATCCCTCACGATGATCTTTTTTAGCTACAGCTGGCATGAGTGCTCCATTCATCTCAAAATGGTAAATAGAGAGTATTCCCACTGGGTCACTGGACCAAATCCCCTTCACTCCGTTCATGGTGCCCATCCCCAGGTATCTCCACCGAATACACAGGGCAGTTTGACAACTCCATTTACACACTCTGGCAGAACAGGAGTGACTCCCTTGGAGCCCATGGGCAGAGGCCCCTCCCCTACGTACCACACTCAGTCAGCCCAAACCGGAGGTCAGGAAAGGGAGCTGAACAAAGGGAGAAGAGAGAGGCGGTGTGGGGGGGATTGGAGGAGTGGAATGGGCTTTGCTCAGAGAAGCCTGTCCTAACTTGTCAATGCCATTTCTTCCTTTGACAGTGCCCCAAACAGAGAGCAAATGTCCAACGGCAGCTCCCTCAATGAGTTCCTCCTCCTGGCATTTGCCGACACCCGGCAGCTGCAGCTCTTGCACTTCTCGCTCTTCCTGGGCATCTACCTGGCTGCCCTCCTGGGCAATGGCCTCATCATCACAGCTGTAGCCTGTGACCACCACCTCCACACCCCCATGTACTTCTTCCTCCTCAACCTCTCCCTCCTTGACCTTGGCTCCATCTCCACCACTGTCCCCAAATCCATGGCCAATTCCCTATGGGACACCAGGGCCATTTCCTACTCAGGATGTGTTGCGCAGATATTTTTGATGGTCTTTTTTGCTTCAGCTGAGTATTGTCTTCTCACTGTTATGGGCTATGACCGCTATGTTGCCATCCGCAAACCCCTGCACTATGGGACCCTCATGGGCAGCACAGCTTGTGTCAAAATGGCAGCAGCTGCCTGGGCCAGTGGTTTTCTCTATGCTGTACTTCACACTGCTAACACATTTTCAATACCACTCTGCCAAGGCAACGCCCTGGACCAGTTCTTCTGTGAAATTCCCCAGATCCTCAAGCTCTCCTGCTCACACTCCTACCTCAGGGAAGTTGGGCTTCTTGTGGTTAGTGCCTGTTTAGCCTTTGGGTGTTTCATTTTCATTGTGGTGTCCTACGTGCATATCTTCACTGCTGTGCTGAGGATCCCCTCTGAGCAGGGCCAGCACAAAGCCTTTTCCATGTGCCTCCCGCACCTGGCTGTCATCTCCCTGTTAATAAGCACCTCATTTTTTGCCTACCTGAAGCCCCTCTCTGCCTCGTCCCCAGCTCTGGATCTGGTGGTGGCTGTTCTGTATTCGATGCTGCCTCCAACAGTGAACCCCCTCATCTACAGCCTGAGGAACAAGGACCTCAGGGAAGCACTGAAGAAATTGGTTCAATTGGTACAAGTTCAGCAGCAATAAACTGCCCATCCCTCTTCAGAAGTGTTTCCTAATTTATCTCAGACAACTCCTGTGCTTTGGGCATTCTTGTTAAAGAATAGTGAATTGAAACTGTCTAGAAATGGCTGCTTAGCACAACTTATATAAAACTTGCTTAGCATGAGTGGCTAGATTTGCTGAAGCCTTAGGCCAAGCGTGGGAAAAGTAACGAACCTTTACTTAGCTTAATAAAAAATAGTGCCTCAGAGCTCGTTCAGGCTGGGAAGATAAGGAAGCCATACGCAGTCTGCGCACCTGTGTCACCGACTCCGAGAGGGAAGACACCAAAACAATGGGGAAAAATAAGACCTTGGGAGACAACCGCCAGACCCAACAAAAACAGAGGTACGACCATCATCAGAGACTGCAAAAAAACAAAAATGAGGAGAAAAACAGCTTGCCTCAGAATGACGGTGAGACCCAATGAGGAGCAGGAGACCCCAGACCAAAAAATTATTATTGGTCTAACTATCACGTGAGGGGTGGGAAATGTAAGTCGAAAAGACTATAATTACCCAGGATTTGTTTATGTTAGGGTCCCTCTTTGGAGGCACCCAGCTCGAGCTGTAATTATGGCATGTGCGTGATTAAAATTATCTGATTTGTTTTGATTTGATTCTGAACTTTTCTGCGGGAACCTAGGGTCGAGCCCTGTTATGGTGTCTGACAGGCCTAACTTCCATAACAGTTTGGCACCCCAGATGGGACCCTAGGCGACGACTGTCAGGCCTCTCGTCTCCAAACGATCATCTGGCGCCATCGGGTGAGTTCACCTGGGATCTTTGGCACCAAGAGGCACCGAGAAGGTGAGTCTTAAACTCCCGTCTAAATTCTAAAATCTGGTCTGGTAACAGTGCACTGAAGGGGGATACGCAGACTGGCCACCATAAGGCGTACCAGGGGAACGGGCGTGAGTCCCATCCCCAGGGTTAGAGTGGGTCGAAGTCCCAGCTCAGTCCGGCCGGAGGAGGGGTGCGCAGCCTGATCAGCGTAAGGCGCACTGCAAAACTTTGACACCGAAAATTAGAGTCACTGTGACTGGTGTGAGTTTAAACAGTACTGTGTATGTGTGTGTGTGTGAGTGCGTATAACTTGGGAACCGATCGGGGCACCCGTCGGCTGAAAAGCCGCCCGCTGTGAAGGGACAGCAGTCCTAGCAGTTAAAGACTCGGGTGGTGTGACTGCGGTTCCCAGGGAGCGAGCGACAGAGAAAGAAAGTGTGAAAGTGTGTGATCACACCAGCTACAGGGACTGGTATTACCGGTAAGGAAGTGCGCTGCCTGATTTGCTTAAGACGCACTTTCCAGAAACTCAGTATGGGAAATAATCTTGACATAGAGAAGGGGATGCCCTTAGCCGAAATTTTGGAAAACTGGAGTAAAATCGATGGCACCAAAAATTTAGGGAGAAAAAGGTTAGTCCAATTATGTCAGGAGGATTGGCTGTTCCTGACTAAGGAAGGTAATCTGGCAGAGCGATGGCCGCCCCAGGGGGCCTTTGGTTACCAGGAGCTAGCTTTCCTGCGTCATCATTTGGAGGATAGGTTCCCCACTCAAATGGATTACTGGTATGTATGGGACAACTGGGCATTTGCTAGACAAAAAGAGGCGCCTGGGAAAGAGAGAATCTTTCCTCAGAATGCTGTAAGTACCGCAGCTGCTGAAACGCTTGTGGAAACTATTCCACCCTATGCGCCACCCCCTGCTTCAGCTTCCCTATACCCCCGCTTGCCTTCCGCCCCCGTCCTTCAAGCTCCTCTGGAAATCGTTCCTATGCCAGGAGCAGCCCCACCCGATCCGGAAGGGGTACCTTGGATCGCCATTACACGAGTCTACCGACCCTGGAGACCCCAAGATTTAATTATATGGAGTCAACGGCTCCCCAGAGTTAGGGATGATCCAGAGAGAGTGTTACAAATCATAAAGGGAATTATGCGGGCGTATGACCCTACCTGGGGAGATGTACAAACACTCCTTGAATCTGTGTTCACTCCAGATGAAAGGTGCTCAATTTTGGATGCAAACCACCGTTGGGCAGCAGAGGGGTGTGTTGGGGCTGCTCCAACAGCCTGGCCAGCTGTGGACCCCGGGTGGAATCATAATGTAGATGCAGATTACAGGCAGTTGCAATTAGCCAGAGAGGGCTTAGAAGAAGCTATACCTTTGGCAGGACAAAAGACTGCAAATTGGTCTAAAGTAAGGGAGTGTCAGCAACAGGCAGAGGAACACCCCTCGGCTTTCTTTGCTAGGCTAATTAAGCAAGTCAGAATGTATGGGGGAGGACTAGACCCAGAAGCTGAGGCTAACAGGCCGTTAATGATTTCTACATTTGTAGACCAAGCAGCCCCGGACATTAAAAAGTATTTTTCCAAACATGTCCCTGACTGGCCAGGAAAGCAAATGGATGAAATATTACGTTTAGCCACATTTGTCTATAATAGTCGAGAGGAGGAGAGGGCAAAAGAAAAGAGACAGCAAAAAAAAAGAAGAAGTTAGTGTGTTAGCAGCTGTGTTAAGAGATGGATTTAAAGGACCCAGGGGGAGGGGACGTGAAAGAGCCAGGAGAGATAGATGGAGTCAAAGTGAACGTGCTGTACAGTCAGGAGTTAATGATGTTTGTTATTATTGCGGGGAACAAGGACACTGGCAGCGGGAATGCCCAGTGAGGCCCCGTGTAGTTAGGAACAGAGGAACCGGCATGAGACCATCAAACACTAAGGAGGAGACCAGGCGATTCCCAGTCAATCCACAATGAGAGGAAACAGGAGACTCAGAAAATACTGTGGAAATTGGAGTAAATTTATGGGATGTAGATTTGGATTTTGAGGGTCACGTAATGGCAAATATAGAAGGTTTAGAAGTTCCCTTTCTAGTGGATACTGGAGCCACCCTTTCCCTTTTAAATTTTGAGCCTAAAGGATGCAAATCATCAGATAAAATAGTGATGCAAGGAGTGATGGGAAAGGGCAAACGAATGTTATCTAAGCCCTTATTACTCACTATTGGGGGTAAAACAGTGTGGGGACGTTTTATAATTTCCACAGACGCACCCATATGCCTTTTGGGGAGAGATCTCCTGCAAGCCTTGGATACTCAGATCTGCTTACAGCCGGAAGGGATAAAGCTAATAATTATGGGTTCATGTGTTCTGGCTAAGACACCAGAACCAGAGTCAACTAATCTGCAAATTCCAACAGGTTTAGAATCAGTTTCTAAAAAATTATGGAGCTCTTCAGGAATGGATGCGGGACTACTGAAATCAGCTAGTCCAGTCTTGATAAAAACAAAGGGGGGGTTGCCTCCTGCAGCTAAACAATACCCTATCCCAAAGAAAGCAGAGAAGAGTATCCAAAAACAAATTGATCATTATCTGAAACTGGGTATCCTTAGAGTCTGTGAATCCCCATATAACACCCCAATTCTGCCAGTTAAAAAGAACAGGCAAGATGCTGATGGTGATCCAGAGTATCGCTTTGTACAAGACTTAAGGGCTATAAACCAACATGTAGTTGCTCCACATCCAGTAGTCCCCGACCCATCAACCATTTTACTACAGATACCCCATTGGGCAACTTATTTTACTGTGATTGACCTAACAGCAGCCTTTTTTACTATACCGATAGCTGAAGATAGCCAAGATCTCTTTGCTTTCACTTGGAAGGGACAACAATTAACTTGGACAAGGCTGCCACAGGGATTTACTGGGTCTCCGACTATTTTTTCGCGTAAGCTTAAAAATGACCTCTCAGATATCGAACTTCCAGGACATTCTGTATTAATACAATATGTAGATGATTTGTTATTAGCAAGTAAAGATTATGAGACACGTTTAAAAGATACTGTTTCTCTATGTAACGCTCTTGCTGAGAAAGGGCATCGGGCATCTCTGTCTAAACTCCAGCTGTGCCAAAGAAAGGTAAAATATTTGGGTTTTATCTTAAAAGAAGGACACAGGTTAGTTGATCCAGAACGAGTAAAGACAATTCTTGATATGCCTCGTCCTGTAACAAAAAAACAACTTAGGGGATTTTTAGGAGCTGTAGGATTCTGCCGACCGTGGATTCCTGGGTTAGCAGAACTTACTAAGCCTCTGGTACAGGCAACAAAAAAGGAGATAGAGCCCTTGGCCTGGGGCCCAGAAAGGGAGAAAGCTTTTACATCTGTGAAAAAAGCATTGGTTTCAGCCCCTGCTCTCGGGTTACCAGATTATAGCAAACTATTTGAATTATTTGTCCATGAACAACAGGGAGTAGCAAGTGGGGTACTCACCCAAAAACTAGGCCCTCACCGTAGACCAGTGGCCTATTACTCCACGCAACTAGATGAGGTAGCTAAAGGCACTCCAGGATGCATCAGAGCAGTAGCAGCTACTGCAGCTCTTATTGAAAAAACACGACCTGCAGTTTTGGGTCATTCATTGACTGTGTATGTGCCACATGAAGTAGAACTGTTAATGAAACAATACGCAACTCAAGCACTATCCCCACAGAGAGCTCACCGCTATAAACTGATAATACTGCATGCAGATAATGTGACTTTAAAGAGATGCAAGATTTTGAATCCAGCAACGCTATTGCCTCAAGCGGAGGACGGAGAGCCACATCATTCCTGTGAGCAGGTGGTCGTCAGCTCGAGCAAGCCCCGGGAGGACCTTAAAGATGAACCTTTGGAGAACCCGGACTTAGTTCTGTTTACAGATGGGTCGTCCTATTATTTGGACGGAAGACGTCACTCCGGCTATGCTGTCACTAACGTCTTTGAGGTGCTCGAGGCCAATCCTTTGTCTCCATCAGTAAGTGTTCAAGGAGCAGAATTAATAGCATTGACCCAAGCAGCAAAAATAGGTAAGAGCTTGCGGGTAAATATCTATACCGATTCTAAATATGCATTTGGAGTGTGTGATGCAACAGGGATGTTATGGAAAGAGCGAGGATTCTTTTTGTCATCAGGAAAGAAATTAGCTAATGGAGAAGAAATACATAATTTGCTGGAAGCAGTTCAACTGCCCAAAGTAATTGCTGTAATACACTGCCCAGCCCATACTAAAGACACTACAGAAATTAGCAGAGGAAATGCTTTAGCAGATGCTGCTGCGAGGGCTGCAGCTCGACAACCTCTGAGAGAATGTATGGGGGCAGTTCCAAGGATGGACCAGAGTGAGTGGCCAAACTTAATAGACCCCAAAACTATGTATGAAAAAGACTGCTCAGTGGAAGAGAAAAAACAATGGGAACAGTAGGAAGCAAAACAAAATGATGATGGAATATGGACAATTGGGGAAAAACCAATTCTACCAAAAAAATATTTAACTACTATAGCTAGGTGGTTTCATGATAAAGCTCATGGGGGAGCCGAGGCAATAGCTAAGCAGGTACAGAAAGTATGGGCTGCTCCAGGAATTTACGCGGCTACTAAAAGAATAACAAATAGCTGCCCGACCTGCCAGAAGTTTTCAAATAACAAGCCAAGCTCAGATTTCGGGGGGGCGACCATGGGCTTACTTCCCTTTCCAGAAGCTGCAAATAGATTATGCGCATATGCCATCTGTCGATGGATACAAACACTTGTTAGTGATAGTAGATCAGTTATCAGGCTGGGTAGCAGCTTTCCCAACAAGAAAGGCCGACACAGGGGGAGTGGTAAAAGCCTTACTGAAGGAAATCATACCCAGGCATGGGGTCCCAGAAGCCATTGATTCAGACAGGGGTGCCCATTTTACAGCAAGCATAATCAATCAGTTATGTAAAGCGTTAGGAATAAAAAGAAACCTACATGCTCCTTATCACCCACAATCTTCAGGACAAGTAGAAAGAATGAACAGAACATTAAAAGAGAAAATAGCAAGAATATGCACACATGCTAGCCTGAAATGGCCAGAGGCATTAAACTTAGCTCTATGGGATGTTCGAAATTCTCCACGGCAACCCATAGGACTAACACCAGCAGAAATTCTTTTTGGGAGACATTTAGCGATACCAGGGACTTATATCCCTGCTAAGAGCAGCCTATTAGACGGAGATGAACGAGTAACACAATATGTACTAGCCTTACAAGAACGGTTTAAGGCCTTGCAAAATCAGGCTCAGTGGTTTCAGCCGGTGCCATCAGACATTCAGGCACATGCTATACAGCCTGGAGATAAAGTGCTGATAAAGGTATTCTCGCGAAAAACAAAATTAGAACCAAAATGGGAAGGACCCTATACTGTATTGTTAAGTTCTTACTACGCTGTTAAAATTCTAGGAAAAGAGAATTGGATTCACCACTCTCACGTGAAACGAGTGACAGTCAAGAAGCAAGCACAGCAGAGGTTGCAGCAGAACAGTGAAAACAACCACGTAAAGCTCGATGGGATACACGACTTCCCCAGGGTAATCTGTCCGGACTCGCCTCACTAACACAAATCTCTCTCCCTTTACTGCACCGTGCAGGATGGCAGGCAGAAGTGCCGTGCTGATGTTGCTGTTTCAAACCCTGGCAATGCTACTTTCCCTAACCTGTGCTCAAAGAACCTTAGAGTGGCCATGGTCCCAGGCCCGTGTTAAGTATACCGGAAGTATGGGATTAAATTCTGATAAAAACTTAAACCTCTCAACCCTGGTCATGCACGGAACTGAAGTATACTCAGAAAATGAATGGAGCTGGGATAATACTAATCAACTTCCCCAACTCCTGGGAGGGACAGGAAAGGAAATAAAGATAGGGTGTCGAATGATCAACGGGTCCACCCATGAGAAAGCGACTCAAATCTCTCTCACTAAAATCAAATCAAACGAAAAAGAAAGGAAAATTTGTGCCACTGAAAGACTGGATTGTTGGTACAATTTTACCTTAGAACAGCCTGTTTTAATAGTTTGTCTGTGGGCTCACCACAATGTGGGACTATCATTTAAATTTAAAATAGGCGTTATTGAGCCCAGTACAGCAATACCTACCCCGACTACAATTATTTCCACCAATATAAATAACTCTGTTACCATGAAGAGTAAGAAAACCTTATCCCCACAAATTTTTGAAATTGGACCATATGTGATTAGAAATACAGGCCAACAACGAGTGTTATTTAATCCATCATGGTCTCTCAAACGAGTAGAGCTATTAATGCAAATTAATATCTCTACAATCAAACCGACCTGTTCACCATTCTTAGGTACGTCCTATGTGGGATGGACAGCGTGGTTACATAGGCGAACCCTCACCTCTCCAAAACGAACAAGGAGAGATGTGACCGGTATCATAGGAACAGGATTGGGAGTCCTAAACAGTATAGCTGCTGAAGTACTCGTAAATAAACTGAGCACAACAACAAGTGACTTATACAGAGTAAAACATCCATTGAGGTCTTCTTTATTAGCATTAGGAACTAACCAATGGCTTTCATCCGAGATATTACCTCAATGGGAAAAAATGAATGAAAAAGATCACCAATTGATAATAGATGCACTTGGGGAAACTCTGAACTTCTCTGCGGGAACCTAGGGTCGAGCCCTGTTATGGTGGCCGACAGGCCTAACTTCCATAACATCCTGATTAAACTGATCATTTCTAAAGGCATCTTTTCATCAGATCATCTGGACATATGCACTTTCCATAGTTTCCCAATTTTCCTCCTCCCCTTGCTCTTTATCATTCAGATAGCTCTCAACTCTCCAGTTGCTGCTCAGAGCTTCTGGGAGTCTGAAGCTTGCCTCGTCTTTCAGCAGTCTCATTGTCTCTTAAACAAACTCCTTCACTGTGTGCCTATCCAGCCTTTCCTATCTATTTGTCAAGAACATTTCCTTGTAGACTCTAGACATCAGTACAGGCAACGTGGAGTTGACATAAAGTTGAGGACTGTATTTTATTTCTTATGAAACTGGATGATGTTTATTTTCGTTTGATTGCAATTAAGACAAATCCTTCTGTGTCTGCTTGCAGCTAGTTCTCTAAGGAAAGCAGATGGGAACTGGTGCACAGGAGCTGTAGCATTCAGCTACAGCCTTGAGTGGAAAAAGGTCAGATTTTAACCGGAGTGCTCTAAGTCCCGAGTGGCTGATGAGAGAAATGGCAGGGCTGGGGAGCTGGGAGAGAAGGTTGTCCATACATGTCTCCTATCAAAAATACTGCTTTTCCTACATGTCCAGACTTCATCTGGAGACCCAGTGGGTCAGTGTGAATTGGAGAATGTGGGTATTGCTTATTCTGAAAACTGGAGAATAAAGAAAGCTTCAGAAGCAGACATCTGTCTTTTTCAGGTGCTCCTTGAAATCTGCCTAATTTCAATACTCTCCTGAAAGTTTCCCAATTAGCCACACAAGAATTGACAAAATGAGGAAAATTATGGAAAGATGCATGGCTCCTTAGGTGTTTTTGCTTTTTAATGACCCCTCGGCTATATTTGGTGCTCAGCCTGCAAACCGCAGATGCTGAGAGGAGACGGAACAAACCTCTCCAGAAGTTAAATACAGAAGAAAATTCCAAGTTTCTTGGAGCGTTAACAGGTCTCACTGAGGGTCATTAACAACAAAGCCTCCCCAGGGGCTGATTAGAGCAGAAAGTTGGAGGCCCTGATTGCAGGTAGGCAAAGGCAATGTGCAGGTGGCTCTGAGGCCAAGTCAACCTGGATGTGTGTTATCAAGCAGAGCAGCCAGGCACTGACAGCCAGCCCCTGGGTAGGGTGATCCTTTCCATCATGCATTGCTCAGGGCTCTTCCTGGGGGCAGTGTGCGGGTGGGGGTGCGCAATGCTGAGTGCAGGACCATGATACGGCACCTCCTGTGCTTGCAAGGGACAAGGAGGCAGCAAGGCCACAGTGCTTTAAGGAATGACATCTTGTGGGCCTCAGTGGCAGAGGCACCCAGCCATAGCCAAGAGGACAAAGACCTAGTTCTGTTAGAAGCTTTCAACCCTGGCAGTGCCTTTGGCCATCTTCACCTCAGGCTGTCCTACGCTTTCCCATGCCTGTGTCTGTTTCCTTGCAGACTGTAGACACCCAACCTGCTTCCCCACCTTGTTCTCACCCCGGGATCTCCCGACATCTCCTGATGTCTTCCTGTCCTCACTTGCTTTTCCTTGAAACACAAAGCCAGGGGCTGAACTCAGACTCCCTCTGGGTGTCCTGTTGCACCACAGCACTGCCCTACAAGTGACATTTTCTTTTCCTATAGTCACATCTAAACCCCACAAGCTGCTGTTTGTGGCTCTTTCCCCTTCTTATGCTGTTTCCCACTACCAAGAAAAGCTCCATCATCTCTGAAACCACCCTTCAAACAGTCACAGGCTCCTACTCTACTGCCCTTTGCCTCCACGTCAGCAGGCTAAAGAAGCCCAGGTCCCTCAACCTCTACTCATGGACGGGGTCATTCCTGCCTAGGCACAGGACTTAACACTTCTCTTGTAAATCTTCACAGGGTATCTGTTGTCCGAATCACCCGAGTTTCTCAAGATCCTTCTGGACAAAAGCTCCTCTGTGTCAAAACAAAAAAACACCCCACACACACCAAAATAAAAAACAAGAAATCCCCAGCACCAAAGAGTTAAGGGTAATCAGGAGTGGGCTGACTGTAGGGGAAGGGATTAGGATGGTAAGAGAGACACACTTAGAAGGGGGAAAAGAAAAAAACAAGGAAATTAAAAGCAAAGTAAAGGATGGATCCGGGCTGTCCTGGGGATTCCTGCCAAGAAGCCCTGCATCTGAACAATTCTGCCTGGAGGAGCACAAGAAAGCTGGCCTACTTCCACCGTCACAGGGAACCTGCCTCCTTTCCCTGACATCAACAAGAGAAGATCGAGAGTGGGATGAATCACGGACTCCTTCAGGGTGGAAGGGACCTCAGGAGGTTTCTAGCCCAGTCTTCCTGCTCACAGCAGGGTCAGCTCTGGGGTCACACCAGGTTGCTCTGGCCTTCATCCAGTCTGGTCTTGGAAACCTCCAGGGGAGGAGACCGCACCACCTCTCTGGGCAACCATTTCCAATGTTTGACCATCCTTGCAGTGGAAACCTTTTCCTTATGTCCTGCACGAATGTCTCTTCTCTCAGCTTATGCCCATTGTCTCTTGTCCTCCCCCCATGCACCCTGGTGAAGAGCCTGGCACCATCTTCTTGATGACTTCCTTGTAGCCATTGGAAGGCTGCCCTGGGATCCCTCCAAAGCCATCTCTTCTGCAAGTAATCAGTAATGAGACCTGTGGAGAAAGCAAGAAGAGATCCCATGGATCCCCAGAAATTGCCCCTTGGCTGGAAGGGCTGTCTCAAATCCTGATGCCCTGTGTGCCATGAGGGCTATCAGGAAAAGACCCTCCGTCCCCCAGGTGCTGCTGGTTGTGGAAGAACGCCCTTGCCAGAGTGGGGGCAAAATCCACCTGTATTTGGAGATGTTTACTGGTGGGCCTCCTTGCCTGTATTCCCCCTCCTTTGATTCATTTCTACTTTCTTCCTCCCATTCTCCCACAGAAATTTATTTGACTCTGGGGTGTGTGTCATGAGCCCATGTCATGAATAATCCAAGGAGGTCGTATCCAGCCCCATGGCTCAGGGACTGGGATTCTTGGCACCTCAGGAGGGACACTGCCACTTGTGTTAAAGAAGAGCAAACTGAAACTGTCTAGAGGTAGCCGCTTAGCACAACTTCTCTAAAACTTGCTTAGCATGAGGAGCTACATTTGCTGAAGCCTTAGGCCGCACTTAGAGAAAATAATGAACTTTTACTTAGTCCAGTAAGAAAAGGGCCTCAGAGCTGGTTCCAGCTGGGAAGATAAGGGAGTTACAAGCAGTCTGCATTCCTGCGTCTCACACTCCGAAAGGGAGGGTGTCAAGGCTTTGAAATAAGACCAGTGCAGGGCATTAGGACCTTGAGGGGCAAAGCCTTAGCTCACTGCTGAGGCAGTGTTCATTGTTATGATTTAGAATCACCTCCTCCTCCTCCTCTGGACCTTGAGAGACAACAGTAAGACCCAGCAAGAAACGAAGGTACAACCGTCGGCAGAAACCACAACAGTAAAGATAAGGAAGAAAAAGAGCCTGCCTAGGAACAACAATGAGATCCAATGAGGAGCAGGAGACCCCAGACCTAAAAATTACTATTGGTCTAACTACTGCATGAGGGGTGGGAAATTTAAGTTGAAAAAACTATAATTGCCCAGGGATTTCTTTGCTCGGGGTCTGCCTTCGGAGGCACCCAGCTCAAGCTGTAATTACTGCACACGTGTAACTAAAATTTACTTATTTAATTTGCTTTGATTTGGCTCTGAATTTTACTTGCGGGAACCTAGGGTCGGGCCCTGTTATGGGGGCTGACAAGCCTAATTTCCATAACAGTACAGTCAGAAAACAGCACTGTTGTCGTAACAGACACACCTAAAAACAACATTCCTGTGCTACGAGACACACCAAAAAAAACAGCGTTCTTGTTCAGAGGCCCACTGCAGAAACAGCGTTCTTGTTTGAAGAGGCCCACCACAGAAACAGCATTCTTGTTCGAAGAGAGCCACCAGGACAAGTGCTGAAAAAATCCAGCAAATTCTTTATTTCCCAGGCAACTGGCAGATGGAAACCCTGCCTCGCACACTGATAAAACTGGTTTTACCCCAGCTCAGAGCTGGGACCACGGCAGGAGCAGGCTCCGAGCGCTCCTCTTCTCTGGGGGCTTCCCGCCACCTTCACAGCTTTTTGCAGCACGTCGGAGCCAGGGAGCAGATCCAAGGCGCAGTGAGACAAAAGCCTGAGCCCCCCGACCTGCCCCCGGGTGCCCACCTGCACCCTGCAGCGCCCGAGCACCCAAATGGGGCGGGTTTAGCCTCGAGCGGGGCGTTGGGTGCTGCTGCTCCCGGGCTGTGGGAGCCGAGGGGACTTGGCGGCGTCCCGGGAGCTGCAGCGAGGAGACGGCAGGCGCTCGGGTGGGCTGGGTCCCCGCTGCCCATGCTGCCGGGTCCGGCCGCGGCTCCTCGCTTACCAGGATGGAGCGCTTAAATGGCGGCATTGCTTCCTGCAAAGACAAGAGAGAAAAAATCAATAAAGGCAGAGGTGTGGGGGACGGGGGGGTACCCCCCGCACCCCCGTGCGCGCCCTGTCCTGCAGGTCCCAGCCCCACGTTGCCATCCCCCATGGGAGCTGCACTGCGGGGCTAAATCCCCCGTCCCAGAGCCAGGGGAGCAGGCAGAAGCCCCCGAGGACCCAGCCGCAGCGCCCGGCCGGCTGGCAGCCCCATGGCGGGTGCCAGCCTGGTATCGCGCCGGGCCGGGGCCCCCTGCCCCGCTGCCAGCACCAGCTCTGACCCATTCCGGAGCTGCTGGATGCCCCGTCATGGCCTGTAAGAGAGGAGCAGCAGTGAGCCCCGGCCCCGTGCCAGTGGCACTGCAGGCCCCGCACCAGCCGCGGGCAAAGCCGGGCCAGGGCAGAGCCGCTGGGCCGGGACCCAGCCCTGGAGCCGCCTCACAGGCGCCAGGAGCAGAGGGCAGCGCCCGGGCGCCTCAGCCTCCAGCGGCGGGATGCCAACCCTTTCCCTGCCCTGCAGCCGGGGAAAAGCTGCGGGGCACGGAAGAGGGGAGATGGGGACAGGCGGGGGACGGGACGCACCAGCCCCGCGGCCGCCAGAAACCAGAGAGCAAATGCTGCCCCACTGCCAGGCGCGGCCTGGGACGGAGCGGTCCCGGCACTCACCTTTGGCGATCGCGTACCCCTGCTCCTTCCTCCCTGCGGGAAGAAAGAGGCATCAGGCCACGCGGCCCCTCACGGCCCGGCTCTGCTCCGGCCCCAGGGCTCCGGCTCGAGCCCCTTCTCCTCCCGGCCTCCCTCCCCCCGCCTCCTCGGCCCCCGTGCTTTACCCCATCTGCTCTTCCAGACCACAAAGCCGGCGATCGCCGTGATGACGACGACCACAGCGATGACCGCCCCGAGGACAACGGGCAGCAGGGAGCTCGGTGGCTCTGGAAGAGAGCAGGGCCGGGAGCGGGGGCCGGGAGCTGCCCCCAGCGGGCACTCCACGAGCTCTGGCCGCCCGCGCTCACCCCAGGAGAAGAGGCCGGGCTCCGGCAGGCTGGCGTGCTCCACGCGGCACTGGTACTCGTGCTTCTCTGTGGGGAGGGCCTCAGTGCTGGCCCAGGCAGGGAGGTGCCATCGCTGTTGGGTGTGACGCTGTCCCGCTTGGTCTCCTGGGCTTGGACGCGGCCCTTTTTCAGCCAGCTGATGCTGATGGGCCGCGGGTAGAAGCCGTGAGCCCGGCACGACAGGGTCACGAAGCCGTGGCTCTCCTTGGCCGACACTCTCACCGCAGGGCGCTCTGGGGAGACGGCGCGAGGGAGGGAGGTCAGGCAGCTCGCGCCCAGGCCCAGACGCACACGCCGCACCGTGCCGCCAGCAGCGCCCTCAGGCGCCTGGGCCCAGCGCCAAGCCCGGGGCCCGTCCCCGTGTCCAGGGGGTCCTGCCTCGCCCTCTCCAGTGCGGCCCTCCCGCACTCCACGTATCTCCGCAGCGCCTCGATGCAGCTGTTCTCCAGGTAGTGCTTCCAGCGCTCAGGCTCATTCTCAGCCTCCCACTTCCTCTTCGTGATTAGCGCAGCAGCATCTGCCGTGAGAAATGTCAGCGTGTCCTTGTCAAAGGCGATGAAGTCCTTCCCGTCGTAGCCAAGCTGCATAAACCCCCGGGTCCCGCCATCCTCCAGGAGGTCACAGCCGTACGTGCGCTGCACTGTGTGATACCCTGAGACACAAGTAGGGAGACGGGGGCTCAGGGGCAGCAGAGGGGCTCGGACCCGGCACCCAGCACAGGGCCGGGGGCACCCCAGCCCCGCAGCCCCCAGCGCTGATGGCGAGCGGCTGCCGCCGGGAGCCCCGGCCCAGCCCCTGGAGCCCCGGCCCGTGCTCACCCCCGCTCTGGTTGTAGCACTTCTGCAGTGTGTCCAGGTACACACGGAAAGTCTCCTGACAGTCCTGATTGATCCGGGTCTCCTCGTCCCAGCGGTCCTGACCCTCCTGCTCCATCAAGGCCGCGCCCGGCACCGCCCTCTGCATCTCGCTGTCGTAGCGATCGATGAGCTCCCCGTCCACGTAGCCCACGGAGATGAAGGCGGGCAGCCCCGGGCTGGGCTCCGTCACGGTGGTGTTGAAGTAGCGCAGGGAGTGGGGGCCTGCGGGGACATGGGGTGTGGTGAGGGGCTGGGGGGGGCACACTGGGGGGCATCTGGGGGATCAAGATGTCCCGGGGGGACAAGACGGGCGGGTCGGGGGGGCAGCATGTCCCAGGGTTCAGGTCGGGGGGGCAGCACGTCCTGGGGGGGGCAGGCTGGGGGGCTCCGGGGGGGCAGCACAGCCCGAGGGGTCCAGGGGGGTAGCACGTCCCGGGGGGCAGGTCGGGGGGGTAGCACCTCCCGGGGACGGTTGCAGGCCGGCCCGTGGGGCCGCTGACGGGGAGCCCGGCAGCGGGGGAGGGCAGAAGGGGGCTGGGGTCCCCGCCCGCACTCACCACTCGCCGCCGCCCCACCGCCCCCCAGCAGCAGCAGCAGCAGCAGCCCCGGCCCCATCGCCCGCCCCGCTACCGCCTCCTCGCTGCCATCGCCGTCGCCCTCACGCAGCGCCGAAGCCCACGGGGGCCACGCCCCCGCGCCGCCATTGGCTCTGCTGCGGCACACCGCCATTGGCTGCGCTCTGTCCCACCCGCCAATAGCGGCTCGAGTCGACCCAGGCGTCACCAGGCGCTGGGCAGATCCCGGTGTGGCAGGTTGGGAGAAGTGAAAGCGAGGGCGCGCGCGGAGGGCGCTGCACAGGGCCGAGCCGCGACTCCCGCCCCGCCTTGTCGCGCAGCCATTGGCCCCGCCGGCGGCCGCCCGCCAATGGCGCGGCGCGGCAGTGGTGACGCCACTGGGCGCCGGGCAGATCTCCGCGGAGCGCGTGGTGGGCGGGAGCGCGGAGGCCATGTGGGAGGACGAGGACGATGTGGGGATGGAGATGATGTGGGGACGGGGACACTGGGGGGACGGGGATGATGTGGGGATGGGGATGATGTGGGGATGGGACACTGGGGGGATGGGGATGATGTGGGGATGGGGATAATGTGGAAGTGGGTACGATGTGGGGATGGGACGCCATGGGGATGGAGACGATGTGGGGATGGGATGCCGTGGGCATGGGGACGATGTGGGGATGGAGATGGAGTTGGCTCTGTCACAGGGGCAGGGGGACACTACACTGTGGGGATGGGGATGATGTGGGGTTGGGGACGATGTGTGGACGGGGACACCATTGGGATGGGATGGAGTTGGCTCTGTCACAGGGGCAGGGGGACGTGGTGGGGACAGGGACACCGTGGGGATGGGGATGCCATGGGGCTGGAGATGGAGTTGGCTCTGTCACAGGGGCAGGGGGACGTGGTGGGGACAGGGACACCGTGGGGACGGGGACGCTGTGGGGCTGGAGATGGAGTTGGCTCTGTTGCAGGGGCAGGGGGACGGGGACACCACAGGGATGGGGACGTGGTGAGGACGAGGACGGCAGGCGAATGGGGATTCTGTGGGGATGGGGACACTGTGGGGACGTGGATGCTGTGGGGATGCTGATGGAGTTGGCTCTGTCACAGGGACGGGGGGACACGGTGGGGACGGGGGCCAGCTCCGGGGATGGAGTTTGGCTCGGCCAAGGGACGGGGACCCGGCGGTGGAGATGGGGACCCGAGGATGCAGGGACGGGGGCAGGGAGAGGGACAGGAGACCACGGGGACATGGCGATGGGGACATGGGGCCAGCAGCGGGAGCTCAGGGAGTGGCACCCATCAAAGGCCGAGTGCTGGTAGGTGGCCCCGGCCCACCCCCTGCACCCATAGGTCTACTGGAAGATGTGGAAACCTGCCCAAGGTGGCACCTATGGGTGAGGAGCTGCCCGGAGACCCAGGCGTCCAGCCCCGTTGCACCCCTGGAGCCAGGCATCCAGTCCCAGCAGCACCCACACCCATCCATGGAGCCAGGTGTCCAACCCCATCAGCACCGTCTGCCACCCATGGACCCAGGTGTCCAGCCCCATTGCACCCGTGTTGTCACCCATGGGCCCAGGTGGCCACCCATCAGCACCCACCACCACCCATGAACCCAGGCCCCCCACCCCATGGCACCCATGGTCCCAGCCCGCTGCCCCATTGCGCCCACAACCCCAGGCCCCTGCCCCATTGCACCCATATCCCAAGCCTCCCCACCCCATTGCACCCATATGCCCAGCCCCCTGCCCCATTGCACCCATGTCCCCAGGCCCCTGCTCAATTGCACCTACCTCCCCAGCCCCCCGCCCCATTGCACCCATGTCCCCAGCCCCCTGCCCCATTGCACCCATATCCCAAGCCTCCCCGCCCCATTGCACCCATATGCCCAGCCCCCTGCCCCATTGCACCCATGTCCCCAGGCCCCTGCCCAACTGCACCCACCTCCCCAGCCCCCCGCCCCATTGCACCCATGTCCCCAGCCCCCTGCCCCATTGCACCCATATCCCCAGCCCTCTGCCCCATTACACCCACATCCCCAGGCCCCCGCCCTATTGCAACCATATCCCAGGGCCCCTCCCCATTGCACCCATATCCCCAGCCCCCTGCCCCACGCAGACGGGGCCACACTGCAGCAAGCCCAGCGCAGGCCCCCAAGCTGCCTGGCAGCTGCAGCACAGCACACAGGAGCAGAGACCAAGGGTGCTGGCTTGGTGCAGCCAGCGGAAGAGAATGCGTAGGGGGATCTCACTGCTGCCTGCAAGAGCCTAACGGGAGCGTGCAGAGAGCATGGAGCCAGAGACGTCTTGAGGGGCCTGGGGACAGGTTGAGGGCAACGGCACAGCTTGCGGCAGGGAAAAGTCCCCTCAGAGACTGCAAATGGCCTTGGAAGCCGAATGGTGGTGCAACACTGGAGCAGGGTGCCAGGGCCGTGCGGGAATCCATCGCCAGAGACGGTCAGAGCTCGACCCTGACAGGCCCTGCGAAACCTCCTCTGCTTGCCTCCACTTGCAGCAGGAGGTTGCAGCAGGCACCTCCGGAAGACCCTTCCCACCCCAGCTGCTCTCTCACTCTGCGACTGCTTGTAGGGCTTTCTCTGCAGCCCTGACTGCCTTCCTTGGCAGCGCCTGCACTAGTCTTTCTCCTGACATTTCCCTGACACCAAGTAACACGGCGGGAACAGCTGCCGAGGGTTTATTTGGAGCAGAACATGGGCAGTGGGACACGACGCGGCAGCATTGCTGTAGCAGCCAGGAGAGAGCCTCCGTCGCTCTGCCTCTTTGCTCTGCGCCATGCCCCATCTCGGGCGACCTGTCTGGCAGCTGCATGATCGCGCTGTTCCTCTCACTGCCCTGAGACACAGCGGCAGCTAAAAGCTCTGCGGAGAGCCCGAAGCGCTGTCCTGAGCCGCGACGGCCATCGCCTGGAAGGCGCAGCATGCGGGAGGGCGGTGATGCCTGTGGAGGAAGGAGAGCCGTGGGCGAGGGGCTGGGCAGGCGCAGGGCAAGCACCCGCCTGTCCCTGGCACCAAGGGCTTTCCCGAGGGCTCACGGCCTCGGCATGGCCAGCCCCTGGGTGCTTCCTGCTGCCAGCCTCAGTGCCGCTCGCTGTGCCGTCCCCAGAACGGCTCTCAACTTGGGTACCTACCTGAGTCCACCTCTGGCGTGGGCCTGAGGGAAGACGACGACTTGTGCTCCTCTTTGGGCTCCCAGGCAACCTGCATGGGGAGAGCAGCAACACACCCCTGTGTGGTATCAGCTGGCCATGCTCAGCATCCTGGTGCCCTGGGATATGTGAGGGGGGAAAGGGTCTGGGGTGGGGGGATGCTGTGGGTGGCCGCGAGCCCCAAGGGGAGGCACATGCAGCTGGCTGGGCAGTGGCACAAGGCTTGTCTTGGGGCCGTAGCAGCAGGGCTGGGCCGGGGGCCACGACGGGCAGCGGGGGATGGAGGTGGCCGGGTGCGGGGCACAAGGGGGCTGGCTCGCTGGCTGTGGGAGGCGGCTGCTGCTGGGGCTGCCCCTGCCCTCCTCGCTCAGCATCCATGCCCCAGGGCTGGATGCTGTGCAGGCTGGGGAGGGCACATCAGCCCTGGGCCTCTGGCACTTGGAAACGCAGAGCACCAGGCATCTTCCCCAGGGCAGAGAGTGCAGAGGGCAAAGGGCTGGGGGGACAGCTTCTCACCACGGCCGCGGGGGACCCATGCGATGGGGCAGCTCTTCTCACCCACCCTGCACACCCCAGACACTGCTCACACCGCACCTCCCTTGGGTGGTGGGTGCCGACGCCATGCTCCTTGCTCACCTGGTGAGGAAGGCCTGCGGCCAGGGCAGAGCCTTCTGCTGCGCTTTCTTCGGGGAACGGTGGCTGGAGAGGCAGGCTGTTGCTCTCCCCACAAGGGCCTCCGCACAAGTGGGAGGCCTCTGGCGCAGCCTCTGCGGGAAGCGATGGAGGCAGAGGAGCATTTTCCCCTGCAACCTCAGGGTCTCTGGCTGCGGGGGAGGCCTCCGCCTTTGTCCCTGTGCTGGCCGATGGGGACAGAGGCACACTGTCCCCCGCATCCTGGGAGCCTCCTGCCAAAGGAGATGCTGCTGCCTCGGCTCCTCGGGGCACTGCTGGGGCCAGAGGCGTGCTCTGCAGGTCACCAGCTGCCTCCCTGGCAGCATCTCTGCCCTTCACAACGGGGGAGCAGGGCACCTCCTCAGGGCACGGCTCTGTGTCTGCCAAGAGGCTCCTGAGGCTCGGTCTGACCCAGCTCATGACCAAGGCCGTGTTTTTCTCCAGCTCCTCCCATTGCAAAGGCTCCTCATCAACGTCCTCTTCCTCATCACTCCACTCCATGCCAGCATCCTCCGGCGCTCCCCGGACTCTCTTCCCAGCTCCCAGCTCCCTCCTGGGCGCATGGGCGTACAGCCGCTCCTGCACCTCCCACTTGGACCTGGCGTCCTTCAGGAGCTCCACTCGCGTCACCTCCGGTTGCCACAGGTTATAGAAGGAGTTTCTGGCACAGAGCTGAAGCCAGAGAGGGAGATTTGTGAAGGCAGCTGCTTTTCACACCAGCAATGCCCCCCGCAGCCCTGCCAGCACTGCCACCATCACGCTGTTGCAGCAGGGCGCAGCGGCTGGCCCCAGCACACGGAGGGTCACCATCTGCCGTGGCCCACCCTTTGCACTCACCTCCTTGGGGCGAACATTGAGGCATCCCGATGCTGTCAGGGAGAAACGTTTCCCATTGCCCTCCTCTTCCTCGACCTCCCTCTCCTTCGGCCTCGGCTCCTTCCTCTCCAGACAGGCTTCTCGCAGCTGGGCCAAGCTCTGCCCGGTGCGCGCCACGCAGCTCCTGTCAAGCTCCTCCAGCGTCTCTGTTTTGATTGAGAGCACGGCGAGATACTGCGCGGGGTTGTCGGGGTGTATGCTCAGCGGCGTGCCTCGAAGGCGACAGATGATGCCCAGAGGCTGCTGTTTGGGCCTCTGCACTGCAAGCTGCCATCCTAGTGTGACCAGTCCATGGCCACTGCCCAGGGAAGCTGGTGCACCGGCCCCCGTGACCTTCCTTTTGCCGGCACGAGTGTGGGCATCAGGCCCTTGCAGAGCTGTGGCAGCTGTGCTTTTGCCATGCTCGCTGCTCTCCTCTTGGGCTCTCTTTGCCACTGCTGCTGGACCAAGGGCATGTGCCGATATCTTCCGTGGCACGGCTGCACTGAGCTCCTTTGTGCCTTTGTCCACATCAGGCTGCACCAGCTGCCGGTCATGTCCAAGACTCATGTCATCAGCACAGCTCCAGGCTGCAGACATGAGCTCAAGGCCTGTGGATTCCAGAGCTGCGGCAGGTGCTACAGGGCTGTGTGCAGCAAGTCTCTGGCTCTCAGCCCTCAATTCCATGCACGCATCTGCAAGGATGCTCTGAATAAGGCCAGCAGGCTCAGGCCAGGAAGGCCAGGAGGACTCTGCTGTGACCATTTCACTGGGGCAACTGCCAGCAACGGCTTTGGCAGAGCTGGGTGGCACCTCTGCGAAGTGGGGGCTGCTGAGCCCCACCTGCTGTGAAACACCTTTGGCCATTGTCTCCCACTGCGGGACCTCCCCCACGCCAGAAGAGGCTGATTCTCCTTGGGGGTTCTCAGCGGGGGAAACTTGCCCTTCTGCAGGCTGCAGCTCAACACCTTGGGACGCTGAGGCCTTGCTCCGCACCAAGTCCTGCCTGTGCGCCATCGTCTCCAACCATTGTGCCTTGGTCTCCTGCGCACAGGCATCTCTGGGAGCTGCCAGCACCTTGCTACCTAGCTCCTGGCACAGTCCTTCGACAGTTCTCGAAAAAGCCACCCTCAGCAGCAACGGTGGCAGCCTTGGCTCTGTCAGGCAGCCTGGCCACGGCTCATGCTGCTCCTTGCATGCTGGCATGCCTCGCATCTGCCTTTGAGGAATGCTCTGTGCTCCCGCAACAAAGGAGGTGCCTCCTGGCAGCTGCCGGCTTTGCACAGGAAGTCTTGTCCTGGCACCATCAGCTCGCAGCAGCCTTGTTTTTCCCAGCGAGGAAGACCCAGCCCTGGCCTCAGGCAAGCAGCGGACAGGAGCTTGAAGTGCCCGGGGCAGAGCCCCAGCCTCCCGCTTGCCTTGTTGAAGGGCAGGCAAAGGAAGAGGCACTGCCTGTAGACCTTCCTCTGCCAGGCTCTTCCTGCACTCCAGACACATCACAGCAGCACTAAGAGGCGGCAGCTGCTCCCTGGCTTTGGCCCTGCCTCTTGCAGAAGATCTGCAGGATGTCTCCAGAGCAGGCAGCTTGGTTCCACGGGCAGATCCTGCCGTTTTAGCTGCAGAGGCCTCCAGGCCTCCAAGGGGCTGCCTAGCTGCCTTGGGTGCACGAGGTGCTAAGCTGGGCAGATGGAGTGTTTCCGTTTCTCTCTTGAACGCTGCGATGAGAACATCTCTGGCAGTGTCCTTCACCGTCTGCAATCCAAGCCCAGGAGATAGGAAAGTGATTGCAGCCCTTTCCTCCCCCCCAGCCCCCACCCCCACTCTCCATCCTTCCCACAATTTCCAGCACCTCTGATGCCCTCAACAGCGGCAGCGCTCTGCCACGCAGGCGGCTCCCACCCTGCTCCCAAAGGCTGCATGGGGACAGGGCTCATCAGCACTGCGCAGGACAGGGGCAAAGGCAGTTCCCCTGAGGACCCTGAGACCTCCTGGTCTCTCCCACCGCTTCCCGCCTGCTTCTCCACAGCTGCAGCCAGGCAGGCAGAGGCTTTGCCACCATCGCTGCTCAGCTCGGTACCTCTGCAATGAGGTGTTCGAGGCCTTGCAAACTCTGTGGGCCGGGCAGCAACGGCCGCCTGTCCCTTCGGTGCGACGAAGTCGGGGTTGGGATGCGTTGCGTCACTGCATGCGGCTCCCACTGGCCCCCCTGCAGGGAGAAGGAAGCACATGATGGAGGCGGTTGCGTTGGTACAAGTGGCCCCTCAGGCACAGGAAAGCCCAGCCCCACATCGAAGGGAAGCTCAAGGCCGAGCACGGCCCAGCTGCGCTAAGCCCAGAGGTGCTCTCTGACCCTCAGCACAGCTCACAGGCTCCATTTGGGCCTTGGAGCACCCCGATCGGTGTGCTTTGTGCACCAGAAAATCCCCAGCACCAGCAAGAAATAC
Organism: Dromaius novaehollandiae; assembly: GCF_036370855.1. Lineage (NCBI taxonomy): Eukaryota > Metazoa > Chordata > Aves > Casuariiformes > Dromaiidae > Dromaius > Dromaius novaehollandiae. The sequence continues at coordinate 1,812,322 of NW_026991289.1, read as the reverse complement.
CCCCTGGCCAGAGAAGATCAGGCCTGGCTCGCTTGCCCCACCTCCTCTTCCCCACCGTCCTCACGCTTTCCGTGCGGCTCCCGGCCCTGCTGCCTGCCTCTCCCTCCAGCCCCACCGCTCACCTTGCTTCTGCGCTTCGGCCTCACAGAAAGCCCATCCACGGGCTGGGAGCCGGCATTCGCCTGCCGCCCCTTGTCCATCTGCAGGAGCTTCTCCTGCGCACCTGCCACTCTGGCCCTCAAGAGAGCTGCTCCCTCCTCAGCGAGCTGCTCTCCTCAGAGGGCACACCCAGGGGCTCTGCTCCCAGCACGGACTCGGTCACCACGGGCACCGCCCCATCACAATGGCCTTGGGGGCACGATGCCACCCCCATCACAAAGCCCTGCACGTTGCCATGGGGACCCCCGTGACCACCTCCTGCTGTGACCAGGGGCACCCGCATCACAAGGCCTTGCTGGTGACCGTGCTAGCACCGACATCACAAGGCCTTGCTGCTCACCGGGGGCACCTCCAGCACCACGGCTTTGCCTCCAAGCCTCTGGTGCCAGCTTCTGAGCCCAGCTCTGAGCTGCCATCTGTGCAGCAGCAGGGATTTTCCTCTCCCCACCTCTCTGCCTCCCAGACCGTGCAGATGCTGCCCTTCTTCAGGCCCTCTAGAGCACACAGCCAGCCACTGCAAGACCACTCCTCTTGCTTGGGCCACTAAGCCTCACCCATATGCCTCACCATCCAGCCCTAGGCAGAGCTTCCTGCATTCCCACTGCTTTCTCACAGAAAGGCCAACTGCCCCTCCGCACCTTCCCAGACGGGCCTTCCCAAAGAGGCTGCAGCCATCCACCGCAGCGCTCCAGGCATGCCACGCTGCAGGCCCGCAGCTGCACACAGACTGCAAAGTGCTCCTGTCTGGTCCCCAGGCTGCAGGCATTAGCGGACGGACCCCCGAGACAGGTGCCCGGCTCTGCAGATTTCCCACAAAAGCTGTCAGAGATTGATTTCTCCAGACTGCTGCTCTCTAAGCACTTCCCCGTTGGCGTGCACGCACTGCGCTGGGCCCCTCCAGGCTTTCTTTGCTCCACATCATCCTGCACCTTTGCCGTGCCCTCCCACACCATCCCTTCCTCACTCTTCCGTGCATCCTCCTCTCCCCTCAGGGGTGCCGACTTTTGGGCTCTCCTCACCACCTTGGCCACCGGCTTGAGCCTCACCGCAGCACACGGGCACACTCTCCTCCTGATGAAGCGTGACACCCCCCAGCCTTGGTGCCTCGCTGCTGGCTCGCCTTCGGGACGTCCAGCTGCTGGACCGCCAGGCCACCGGGGCAAGCAGGCCCTGCCCTCACCTGTGCACCTCTTCCTACTCACGGGGCTTGGGCTTTTCTTGCTTTTGCCCCCGGGGGCACGTGGGGACCATCTCTCCACGCCAGCCTTCATGCACAAAGAGGGGCCCACGCTCAGGAAACCAAAGCCCTGCTGCCAGCACCAGCTGCACGCCCAGGGGCTGACCTGCTGGATCCAAGCACTGCTGCTCAAGCCCATTCCCCTCACTGGCAGCATGCAGGAAAAACCCCACCTGCCCTGCCAGGCCTAGAGCCATGTCATCACACTTGGTACTTTCCAGGCAGGATCCTTGTGTCAAGGAATAGCAAACTGAAACTGTCTAGAGGTAGCCGCTTAGCACAACTTCTCTAAAACTTGCTTAGCATGAGGAGCTAAGTTTGTTGAAGCCTTAGGCCGCATTTAGATAAAATAATGAACTTTTACCTAGTTCAGTAAGAAAAGGGCCTCAGAGCTGGTTGAAACTGGAATGATAAGGGAGTTGCAAGCAGTTTACATTCCTGTGCTTCACACTCCGGGAGGGAGGATGTCAAGGCTCTGAAATAAGGCCTCCTTGGGCGCCAGGACCCTGGGAAACAAAGCCTCCTCTCACTGCTGAAACAGTGTTAATTTGGGGGGTCTGGACTATCTTGGGGTCTGGATTATATCCCCTTCGTCAGGACCTTGGGAGATAACACCTACTGTCACTGCTGGGGCAGTGCTAATTGCTGGAACAACACCTCTCTGTCAGAGCCTTGAGAGACAGGGGCGGGACCCGAGGAATCAAGACACATCTGTCAGCAGAAACCTCAACAGTAAAGATAAACAGCCTGCCTAGGGACAGGGATGAGACCCAATAAGGAGCAGGAGACCCCAGACCAAAATATTACTATTGGTCCAAACTACCGCATGAAGGGTGGAGAGCTCAGATTGGAAAGTATAATTGTCCAGGGATTTCTTTGCTTGGAGTCCCTCGTCGGAGGCACCCAGCTCGAGCTGTAATTCGAACGGAGTCAGCAGAACATCATCGGACTCGGAGTGGTGGTAGCTAGCTTCTCTTCTTTTCCAACTTTCTCTGTCTTCTCCCCTTACCCTCTTTCCCCTCCCCCCTTCACCTCCCCTTCACCTTTCCCCACCTTTTCTCCCCACTTCATGGAAAATTAAGTTAAAAGGTTGTACGATATTTGACCGGTGTTAGCGTCTTAATCTCATCCTTGGGATCGTAACGCAACCCTCCCGATATTGGATCGGGACATGACCCCGATCCATTCTTTGGTTTCATTCATTCAAACAGCAGAGATAATATCATGCCTCGGAGGAGAACGTATGCTAAAGCCCTGCTCAGAACTAGGTCTTCCAAGAAGCCGCAGCTGCTGCTTCCTCCCTAGGCAGAGGGCAAGAGTCAGTTCAAATACCAGATCAGCTCATACAAAGAGGGTTTTGCCTTGCAAACTCTTCTACTTGGGAGAAGTAGAACGGAGAGTGAAAGCACCTTCTCAGCTTCTTCTAGTTGCTTTCAAAAAAAGACTAGGAAGCACCGTCACGGCTCTTAAGGCTTTCTTCAACAAAAGCAGGTCTTCTCAACTCCTGGGCTCCCAATCCCAGTTGCTACTATCACCACTGCACTATCTCCCTTTCGTGTCAGGGCCACAAAAAGTCCCTACAACCTCATGGAGAGCCTTAACTTCACCTTCCAGAGACCACAGGCAAGACTTGCTGTTCAGATACTACTAAAGTCAAGCAGAAGGTATTGGGTGGGGGTAGGAGATGGTAAACGCAAATATATTCCTATCAAAATAGATGCTCATTCAGCAGAGTCGGCTAGTTCAGAAGGTAAAACTCAAGGAGGCAAAACATTGCTGTGTCCTCCAGTTCAGCTTTCAGCAAGACATTAGCTTCAGTCGAGATGGCTTCACTCACACCTTGCCACCATCAGCCTGCCAGCAGAGACAAAGCACAATGCAACCTTCCGCATGGCACGTTCAGAGAGAACTACAGCTTCAGTCCCGGGCGATGGTAACAACACCTGCTCTAAAACACAAGCACATCTTGCCACAGCTCCAGAGAAGGCTGGGCCCATTCGTGCCCATCCTTTCCCTTCCCTCCTCAGCAACGCCAGGAGAAGAGGAAGCTCTCAAAAAAGCGCTACAACTCTACCTGGACTCCCACACCTTCAGGCCTTCTTCTTTTCAAAGCCCTTTTTCTCCACGGCAGCGGTGATGGCAGCTGTGCAGGGCTCATCATTTTATGCTGCCAAGCCGAGACCGAGTCCCGTTCTCATCGCTTAAGCGAAACCTTTGAGAACGGCCCTTCCGCACTGCACTACAACAGCAGCTAATGCCCATCGAATTCCCCGGCAGCTCCACCACCCTCACCCAGAAGCAGACTAAAGTATAGTGTCCTTTTCCCACGAGAGGAGGAAACACAGCCTGGTGTGGCATCAGCTGGGGGGGATTCCCTGGCCGCAGGAAATGCGCCAGCTGCCCACGCCTGGGAGAAGGAAACTTCTCCTTGGGCACGGAGTGGAGTGCAGCCTGCAGAGCTCCTCAGCTGAGCCCAGGAGACATGTGTGATCCGCAGAGCTGTGTCTCTGCCTGGGCTCCATCCACTGTATTTACAAGAGCTCCCTTCCTTCAGTGGCTTAGACACATGTCTGCGCCTGCATTGTGGGCCCGTAAGGTGATTCGGGGCAGATACTCGATGTCGTGGCCTAAGCCTGCTGCTCCGGGGCCCCGTGAGATGCCGGGGTGTCCAGCAGAAGCACCTACGGCTGGCAGGGACAGCAGGGGAGCTGCGAGTGGATGCTGGACACCCAGCGCGGGGCATCTGCAATGGATTTGGGGCCTGGTGCCACCAGCTGAGTCCCACCACAGCACTGAGCACAGACCGTGCTGGCTACACGCAGGGCTGCTGCAGGAGCGTCATAGGGGACATCCTGTGTGATGTCCTCTCCCGCGCGGCCCCGGCCCCTGCCCACGCGTCCCGGTGAGGCCGTGCCAGCCCAGGCACTGGGGCTGCTCTTGGCCCACTCTGCTGCCGGAAGGCACGGAGCCCCGAGCATGAGCTGCCAGGGGAGGCCAGGGCAGCACTGGGGACAGGGATGGAGCTCCGGGACGCCGGCCCACCCAGAGCAGGACGTTTCTTTGCCTTGCTTTGCAGTGGCTGTGCCCATCTGGGCTGCTGTGTGCGACCACGTTCTGGAGAAGCTGGTGCTGAACAAGGTGGGTGGGCCATCCTCTTCCTCCCCTCCAGCCCCGGTGGCTGCAGCAGCCCTGACCCCTCTGTGCCGTTGGGTGCAATGGTCCTGCCCCTCCTCTGACAGCAAAGGGAGCATGCTGCAAAGGACAGCTGTGCCCTGGACCAAGTTCTCCCCAAAGGGAGATGGCAAATGTCCAGTGTAGGGGCAGTTGCAGAAGGGTGGGAGGCTTTCTGGGCCTTCTCTGGTGCCCCTGGCAGCGCGCAAGGCCAAAGCAAAAGCCTGGCACCTTTCTCCAAGGTGATGGGCCTTCTTGGAGACCCTTTGATGGATCTGGTGGAGGTGAGGCAGGCTTGCCTTGTAAGGCTGAGAGGGGGAGGAGGAGGGGGAGGGAACGATCTGCAATGTTCTTCTCAAGGACTTCTCCAAGGCTTCTCCCAAGCTCTCCAGAAGGCTCCATCTTGCCCCTTTGTACACCGGGTGTGGGCAGGGCACGTAGCACCATGGCCATGCTCGGAGAAGTCTTGGCTCTGTTTGTCCATCTGCCATGCTCCTAATGCTTCTCTCCTCTTCTCCTCTGGCTGCAGGACGTGAGAATTCCTCCCCTGGGCACCTTCAGTGTTGTTGCAGAACAAGTCGTTGCTGGCAAGAAGGGTCTTCTGACTGTTCGTAGACCCACGTTTCGCCTCTGCAGCAATCTTGTGGATCTGCACGGCCTCACCCATGATAAGGCCGCTGTTGGGGGTAAGAAGGGAGAGTGAAACTTCTGCTTCCCCTGGGGACATGGGTGGGGTGTGTCTCTCTGCTGTTTCGCAGTGACTGATAGAAATGTGGAATTGCTCCCCCAGGTCTTGAGAACAGCCTCCATTTTTTTTTTTTTTTATCTTACCACAACATCATAATGGAGGATCAAATGAGACTCTCTCAGCTGCCTCCATCGGAGGTGTTTTGGGGCTGCTGCTACTTCTAAGGCCATGTCCTTCCAACTGTTGTTCTCTGTTTATGCCACAGCAGCCCTTGGATGGGAAAAGAGCAGCATTGCTGCTGGCTCTTGCAAGCTGCCTGTGCTTTGAAGTGGCTGCAAGCCATCTGCAGAGAGCCTTGCAACACAGATGGGAAGCCTAGTGTGTAGGCAAAGGCATCAGAGGCCAGCGGTGCTGTGATTGCTGGGGAGTGGTGGGAGCAGTGCAGCTGCAGTGTGCGGCTGGGGATGGCTGTGGGGCAGCAGGAGCTCGGAGCTGTGTCTGGAGGGGGCCTTTCCTCTCCTATGACTCCGTCTTCTCCGTGCTGTGAACATCAGCCTGGGAAGGAAGCACTACTGTGGCCTTGGGCCAGGAGGTGGCAAAGTGCTTTGAATTTCTGTCGGGGAGGGAGGACATGAGCCTCCTTGATGGGCTTTGGCAGGGGGTTGAAGAAGACAGCTCTGTAGGCCTGTGCTGCTGGAAGGCCTTCGAGCTCCCAGCACTGGGTTGGAGGCTGCTGCAGTGCTCTGTCCGTGACGGTGCTGCTCTTTCGTTGCTGCCTAGGGCACAAGCAAGCTGCGACCCTGAAATATCCTCACGTAGCCGTGGCCATCTCCGTTCCTTGGAAAACAGTGGCAGCTTGCGTAGAGGAGACCGTGCACCTTCTCTCCTGCTGCCTTGCGAATGGGCAGAACGTGGCCCTTGTTTTGGAGGGCATTGGCATGCTTGTCGTTGAAGGCAAAGAGGTGAAGATGCGATTTCACAAAGGCCTTCTGCGCAGGCTGAACGGCTCTCCACAGCTGCTAGAAGCTCTTCTTGCCGTAAGTTTCCCATTTTGGCAGCGCTCCTTCTCACTCCTTGAAACCCTAGCCAAGTGGCAACGAAGAGCTTTCTCTTGGCCTGCCACAAGCCGTCTGGGTACGTGGACAGTGCTAGCCTCGAGTAATGCCAGCTCCCTGCCCAGTTCTTCTTCTGTGTTTTTCCCTGCTAGGCTTCCTCCAGAAGTATTGCCCCGCAGCTGCTCTTCTGCAGAATTGAGGAGCTGCTGTGAGGAAGAGCGAGGCTTGTTTCCAAGTTTCGGAGAAGCAGCTTCTTCTCTGCCTTCCCCTGTGTCTCTGCCCTTTGCAGATGCCAGAGATGAGGGATTCGGTCCTCTTGGGCACCGAGACAGCTTCTTCCCAGATCCGTTCTGGCTCTGTCATTGTCTTTCCAATGTGAGTACTTTGGCTGGCTTCTTTGCGTCTTAGCCCCTGGCTCACCAAGGCAGCAGCTGCTCACCACAGGTTTGGTAAGGGCTGCCTTGCCAGGGCGTGTGCAGGCTGCTCAGGAAGTGCTTTGGGAGCAAGTCTTCCCAAGGGCTGGTTCCCAGTGCCCTGCGGGCATGCTCTTCCCTCCTATAGCCCTGGGTGTGTGTGTGGGGGGGGTTCTGCCGAGCTCTGTGCTGGCTCCCACCTTGCTGAGGGCTTTGTTGCATTAAGGGCCTGGGGATGGAGGCTGTTCTTTGCACAGGCACCGCCCTGCGCGTGGGAGGGACTGCAAGGGCTGTGGAGGAATTTCCCCTGGTGGTGCAAAGCTGGAGGGAAGGAGCCTCCTCTGTTGTGCCTGGACATGAGCATGCACAGGGCTGGCAGACAGGCTCCAGTGGTGACCTGGAGGGTTTGTCTTGGAAAGCTGCAAAGGAGCTTTCTGACGAGAGGGAGGGGAAGCCCTGGAGCAGCATGAGGAGGAAGCTTGTGGCCCTGCAGGCAGGCCTGTTGGGTCCCTGGGCTTCCTAAGAGAGTCCTGCAGGAGCTGGCCTATTCCGCACATTCCCCTTTGGGAAAGGGTCGGCTTCCGAGCAGCTCTGACATGTGTCTGTGTGCCCAGAATTGGCTTCAGTGGCAAAGGGCATGTGGAGCCCTTGCTTGCGAGTGGTGTCTTTCGTTGCTTCCAGGTACGTGCTGGAGACGGCCCCTGGGAAACCAGCTGTGCGAGCTGTGAAGCCCACCCGTGAGGAGGAGAAGGGGCAAGATGTGGGCAGCAGCAAGAAAGGTAATGGAGTGGCTGGCTGCTGGCAGGGCTTTGTGCCTTCTCCTTCGGTCCTCCTTGGCAGGGCATCGGAGCCCAGGCTGCAGCACCATGGCTCGGCTAGCATGAGGCAACAGACTGTGGAGGCAACAAGAGCTCAGGGCAGCTCAAGATTCCCAACAGCCCTTGGTCCTGCCAAGCTCCCCTTGGCCACAGGACCCCGTGCCCTAGTGTACACTGCAAAGTACTCCTCCATTTGAGGAGTTGGAGAAGAAGGGAGTGCAACTGGAGGACAGTCCTTGTGACTCATCACGTCTGCCCAGAGCAGAATGCAAAAGGAAGGAGGGCCCTCTCTCCTGGAATCCAGGGACTTTCCTCTCATGGGAAAAGTCCCCTAGAGTAAAGGGTCCAAAGTCTGCTCACACGTGCAGAGACTTCCTTGGGTTTTCAAAGCAGGCAGTTCTAGCCTTTTCTTGTGAGTTTCTCAGACACATTCCCAAAGCGCTGCCCTTGGGTTGACTCTGTCACCAGAGGTAATGTAGGCCTGTCACATGTGTCAAAGGATCTGCACGCCACTCTGGTTCCAAGGGTCACCGTGATGCTGCTCTGAAGTGTGTTCCCGTCTCCTGCTTGCAGAGAAAGTGTCTGGCCAGCGGCTGCTGCTGCGAGAGAGGCAGCCGGCACCCAGGGTAGCGTTTGTGCCTATGGAGGAAGACGAGGGGGTGAAGGACAAGGGGAAAGAGCCTCCTGGCAGGTAAGAGCCTTGGAGCAAGGGAGGAGGGTGACCCTGTAGCCCTGCGTGTCTTGGAGGGAGAGGTTTCCCTTGGACCCAACGTCCCTCGGAGCTCTGGATGCCTTTGAAGCTGTGCCGTGCCGCAAGGACTAGGCATCCCTCGCTGGAATTCTGGGACCTGGGAGCCCTTTCCTTCCCAGGAAATCTTGTCTGGTGGCTGGCACAAGCAGGGTGTGGTTACACCCCGCTAGCAGGAGCCTTTCTGCGTCCCCAAAGGAGTGCCAAAAACTTGTGCAAAGTTGGTGGAAGAGGTGGAAGAGAGGGCTGCAAGTCAAGGAATGGTGTTGGAGGGGAGGAGCGCCTTGGGTGATTATCTGCCCAAAGGAATGATGTTTCCCCTTGGGCAATGCCCTTCCTTTGCCTTCCATCAGCAACGCGCAAGGAGGGTCTTCTCCAGGCCGCCGTCAGGCGGGGTTGAGCAGCAGGTTTGAGAGGTGTGCCCTTGCCGCAGGCAGTCCTTAGAGGCCAGGGCTGGTTGTTTTGTCACTTGGAAGAGGATGTAACTGTGGGACATAAGAGCCTGAAGACTGAAGGAGTGCAAGGGACCGAGCAGGTACTCCCGTTTCAGTTTCCAAAGCTTCCAAGAAACCTGGCCATGGAGGAATGGCTAACAGAGTTGGCAGGATAGCAAGTAATGGTGTTTTTTGGAGCTGCTCCTTATAGATGGCCCTGCAGCTCTTCTTGTAGCATGGACAGACAGTCTGTCTGTGGGCACCCAGAGCTCTCATTCACGCATGTCGTGCAGCACTGCGTGTTTTGGCGGGGGGTGATCTCCGCGTCCATTGATGTGACCCCAGTCAGTGGAACCCACATGCTTCTGCTGCAGAAGCAGGTGCCCAGCCTGTGAGCACAGCTTGGAGACCCTCCTCCCCCTGTGCTCATCCCACCCCTCCATGATGTGTATATTTGCAGCATGCTCCCAGCAATCCAAGCGTGCTCTGCCAAGGATGAAGCACCCAGCAGGAGGAAGCAATCTCTAGACCCTAGAGCACGAGCTGCATGGGCTGTGAATGAAGGCCATGAGGAGGCAGGAGAGGTAGGTGCTGCAGACAGAGGTGCTTCTTGTGCCAGCCTGCATTCTGCAAAAGCATTGTGCTATGGGCGCTGGCTGTACAAGAGCTCTTCCAAAGACCACGGTCAGAGGAGAGGGTGAGCAATAAGCTCCCTAGGAAAAGAGACCTGCCTTAGCCCCCACTGCCCCCTCCCACACTCCCAGGCAGGATTGCACTGCAGATTGTCCTAGATTGTAGTGAGCTGCCTTCCCCTGTGCTTGCCTCCCTTGCCTTCTCCATTAGGCAAGAACTAGTGTGCTGGCTGAGCCTCTTGGCCTTTGCCCTTGCCAAAAACCCGCGAGGGCTTTTAGCCATCCTCCTGTACTGCCCTGCAGCTGCTGCTCTGTAGAATTGAGGAGCTGCTGTGAGAAACAGCGAGGGTTGTTTCCGAGTCTCTGAGAAGCAGCTGCTTTTCTGAACAGTGGAAATGTTGGGTGCCCTTGTGAGCAGCGAGACCTTTTTCTTGGTAGCATCTCACCTGTGCTTCTCACCTTTGCAGATGCTACCAGACTGGAATTCTACCTTCACAGCCAGCAAAAAACCTAGAACTGAGGCCCCTGCTCCTCCTGCTCATCCCGATATGTTTCTACCGTGAGTGTATTTGTTTGCTTCTTCGCCCCTGGCTGACGAAGGGAGCATCTTCTCAGCACAGGTCTGATAGGGCTGCCTTGCCAGGGCTTGCGCAGGCTGCTCAGGAAGTGCTTTGGGAGCAAGTCTTCCCAGCGGCTGCTTCCCAGGCACCTGCAGGCACGCTCTTCCTTCATAAGGGCTCTGTGGGGGGGAGGTTCTGCTGAGCTCTGTTCTGGCTCCCACCTTGCAAGTGGTTTGTGCTTTACTGCCTTGATCCTCTCCTCCTTCTTCAACACGGGGTGCCCAGCAACAGTCCCTTGTCTTTGGGGCCACCGAGCAGTGGCTAATGGACTTCGCAGGGCAGTGGGTAATGGTGTGTCTTGCGGGTCCTTGTAGATGACCCTGCTGCTCTCCGTGCGGCTTGGATAGAAAGTCTGGCTGTGGGCAAGCCCGGAGCTCCCTTCGGACACGTTGTGCAGCCCTGGGTGTTTCATTGGGGGGTGATCTCCATGTACAGTGATGTGACTCAACTCAGTGGAACGCATGTGCTTCTGCTGCAGTCCTGCCTTCTGCTGCAGAAGCAGGTGCCCACCTTGTGAGGATGAGCGGAAGACCCAACTCCCCCTGTGCTCATCCCACCTCCCCACGACGTGCGATCGCAGCCCATTGCCAGTCATCCCAGAGTGCTCTGCCCCGAAGGCAGCACCAGCGGGAAGGAAGCAGCCTCCAGAAGCCCGAGCACATGCTGCACGCCCTGCCAACGCCGGCCATCGGAGGACAGGCCTGGTAAGTGCTCCGGATCGACGTCCTTCTGGAGCCAGCCTGCGTTCTGCAAAAGCATCATGCTATGGGCGGTGGCTGTTGAGCTGTGTGATTATTTAGCTGCTTGGTCCAAACAAGTAAGGACTGTTCAGCCTTGCTGGGCTTCCCTTTCCGGCAAAAGGGTGCTGCCAGGAAGGCTCAGGGCAAGGGGCAGAGGAGACGGTGAGAAGTAACCTTTCCTTGTGGGAAAGCAGACCAGCTGTAGCCCCCACTGCCCCCTCCTACACTCCCTCGCAGGACTGCACAGCTGATTTCCAGCTCTGCCAGTGGAAATACCCTCCACTCTTTTTTGACAGCAGGAGGCATCTGAGACTGAGCCCATGGGAAAGAGAGGGAAGCCTGCGCAGGCTGAGAGCTAGCCTGGGGCGTGTTGCAGTCCCCTTGCTGTTCTGCAGCTGGGGCTGCAGCATGGCTGCCTGGGGCAGCAGTTGTCATGCGGGGTGCCTGAGGGCAGGCCAGAGCCAGGGGGCTGGTGACTGCTCAGGTCCTGCAGGCACTGGGTGCTGGAGAGGTGCATGTTGCGAGCAGCTGAGTGGACTTGGAAGTGGGGCACAAAGGGGTGTGGAATTGTCTGGCAGGTGCAGCGGGCTGATGAGAAGCTGCCTGAAGAAAAGCTAACTATTCAGAATGTCATGAAGTACCAGCTGGAAGAAGATAAGGAGGTGATCCTGAACATTTACTTCTCGCGCCTGGAGGAAGAGGCCAAAAGGCTGGCAGCTGAAGCGGGGCCTCCCCCGCAGAGCAGGTATGTGGCAGCTCCAGGAGAAACCTGGCAGAGCTGAGGGGCAGTGAGGCAGCGAGGGGTGCCCCTCCCAGTGCCAGAGCCCCTGGGTTGCCTAGAGCATGCTGTGACCTTTCCTGAGAGGGGCGTGAGGTGGCTGGAAGCCTGACACTAAGCAGCGCTCTGCAGCCCCAAGCAAATGGCCCGCACTGCTGTGGAGCTGAAGGGCTGTGGCTGCAACTGGGAGCAGGGTGGAGGGGCTATGGGAGGAGAGGAGCAGGAGGAGTCCGAGGCAGAGTGAGAGAGAGGAGGTGTCAGTGCTGCTGCAGCCCCATTGCCCCAGGAGCAAGCCACAGGGCTGGCCTTGGCTCAGCCTTGCCTTCCATCCAAGGGGTAGCTGTTGGGTGCTCAGAACCGGCTTCAATGGTGGCACCTAGCAGTTCTGAGCAGCTGAGCGCAGAGGGATCCTTGCAATGCTTGTGTGCCCCTTTGCAAAGCTCTCACTGACTGCTGAAGCCAAGACACACGTTCCCCACCTCCACCAGTCTTGGCGCCAGCAGACTCAGCCACAGGCTGCTGAGCTGCACGCAGGACCTTGTTTGCACCCAGGGGCCTGTGTCCCATGCCGGTGAGCATGGCACCACCAGCAGAAGCCCCTGCAAACATCGCTGGCCTCAACTAGTTGGCAGTATTTCTCTGCCTTTCTGCCCGGGCAGAACACAGCCTCTTCCTTTCTCCCTCCTTCTGCAGGGGAAAGAGGAGCCGTCGGCGGAGGCAGAAGCAGCAGCAGCAGTGACTGCGAGGCATGTGGGCACACGGGAAGCTTTTTTCGGTTGAATTAAACCACCTGCCCCAAGTGGTGTGGCTCTTTGCTGGGTGTGCTGTGACCTCTGTCGCTTGCAGCACGGGAGCATTGGGGAGGCCTGAAGAGGGCAGCTGCGGAGTCAGGGCTTGGGTGTCAGTGGCTGCTGCCAGGGCAGCTCTCTGCCAAGGTGCTGCTGTAGCTCTTTGGCTGCAGCTGTGGTTGTGGCGTAGGGGTGTGCTGCATGTTGTTGGTGCCTGCGAGATGCGTGGAGAGGGCTGTGCCCTGGGCAGCCCATGCCATGGGGCCAAGGGGCGTGTGGGGAGAGAGCTGGTTTAGGCCTCTGAGGCAGAGAAGGGCTTGAGCCTGGGCCTCCCTTACTGGTGCCCAGTGCTGGCTGCATGGTGGGAGGGAGCTGTCACCTCGTGTCTGTGTGTGTGTGTTGGGTGCCCTTGAGTGGGGGCTTTTACGGGTGTGAGGGGCCTAAGGACGGTGCCAAGGGCCGGAAGGGGAAGCTGCCACCCAGGAGGTTTGGTGCCAGCAGAGTCCATGGCCACCTTGGCAGTAGTGCCCATGAACCATGGGAGTTGCAGAGCCTGAGGGAAACAAGGAAGGAGAGCAGCAGAGCACAGAGCCTGGCCTTGAGGTGAGCAGACTTCCCCTGCTGCAGGGACCTGCTAGGGAAAAGGATCTCAGGAAAGCTGGTAGGTCTTTAAGGTCTTTAAGGACAGCCTCCTCCAAGTGCCACAGTGCTCCACCTTGATACTGCAGGAAGGAAGCAGCCGAGACTGTTCTGCCGGTTTTGTGCATCTCCAGGTCTGCATTTCTTTCAGTGAGCAGTGGCAAGGTGTTTCTCGCTGTTGTGTCTCCAGGGCCAAGCCTGTGCCCCACCTCTTCCTCTTCCAGGCCACGACTCCTCTGTGCCTCCACTTCTCCAGGCCTCTTCTATTTACCCAGCACACTATTTCTATCCCACTACAGCCTTGTTTAGAGCCTTAAACAGCTCATTCTGCACAGAAGATCTGCTTGCTACTACGGTCAAGATCAAACTAGCGTCATAACCATTTTGGGGGGATCGAGTGCCCTTCTCCCTGCAAAGTGACAAGCTTAGGGGAAGAACGTGCACCTCAGATAAGTTTCCAGCCTCTTCATTCTCCACAGCTTTTCAATAACCCCCGCAGCAGGCGCTGCGAGAGAAAGCCCACACCAGCTCTTGCAACTGCCCTGGCAAAGCCAGAGGAGGGCCTGCAGAAGTCCAGGATGTCTGCTGTGGCAGATGTTCTACACAGACACCGAGGTTCTGCTTGCACACTGCAGCTCCCGAAATGCTTGATGCCAGGGTTGTGAGAGCTGCAGGCTGCTGTGGCAGGAGAGGCCTTGGCTGTGCTTGGGTTCATTCCTCAGCTGCTTGCTGGGCTGTGCTAGGCCTCATTTTTCCGGCAGATTTTCTTCCTCAGAGTATTCTTCCAGCAGGCTCTGGCCTGGCAGCTTCCTCACGCAGAGCGAGTAGCCCCAAAGCCTTTGCTCTCTTTCTTCTTCCACAAGCACACCCCCTACATGGGCTGAAAGCACACCATCAATCTCTGGCAGGGCCTAATGCCGTTCCTTGCTTGGCTTCTCTGCTCCTTTCCGAAGAACATTTCCTTGCCTTCTTTTCACCTCTGCACAGCAAGGAGCTTCTGCATTCATGGCCATCCCTGTTGGGCTGCTTGGCTCTCCTTCCTGAACAAGGGTCAGGAGCTCACAGCCTGCACCTGTGTATGCAAAGTTAAGATTTGGGGGTCTTTTTTCTCCCCCAGAAGCCTTACTCCACCTGCAGCGAGTAGCCTCTGACATTTCATTGTCCAGCCATTCTGTGTGCTTTCATCCTTCCATAGCTCTTATGCTGAGGGCTTATAATACGGAGAGGAATAAGTTGGTTTGGTTTTTGTTTTGTGTTAAAGAGCCAATCCCTGTGAGAAGGAAGCAAGGCTGAGAGACATCTTGGGCTGGCTTTTTCCTCCAGAGCTGTGTTCTTCATAGCATGGAGTCACCTGTATGTGAGCACGACTTGGATGTGAAAAGGCAACTGGAACTGCTGCCTCATCACAAAGGCCTGAACCCACACTGATGAGCCAAAGCCCTCAGGGAAAGCCCAGAAGCTGCTCATCCTGTTCTTCAAGCAGCTTCTGACCAAACTCCAACAGAAGAAGCAAGTACACAGAAGGTGGAAGCAGGCACAGCTGCCCTGGGAGGAACATAGGCAGTTTGGCTGAGCATGCAGGGATGCAACTTGGAAGACCAGGGCCCATCTGGAGTTTCATGTGGTGAGGGATGTGAAGCACAAGAAGAAGGGCTTTGATAAATACACCACCAGCAAAAGGAAGACTAGCGCAAGTGGAGGCCCACTGCTGAATGGGGCAGGCAAAGGATCCCAAAAGGGCCGAGCTGCTGACTGCCATCTTTGCCTCAGTCTTTACTGCTAAGCCTGGCCCTCAGGAGTCCCCGGCCCTGCAGACCACAGAGAAAGGCTGCAGGGAGCAAGTCTTTCCCTTGTTGCAGGAGGACTGGGTTAGGGATCACTTCAGCAAACCAGACATACATTATGACCATCAGGAGAGGTGCCTGAGCACTGGAAGAAAGCAAGTCTTCCAAGAGGGCAAGAAGAAGGACCAGGATCAGGAGTAGTCAGCATGGCTTCACCAAGGGGAAATCATGCTTCAGCAACCTGAGAGCTTTCTACAATGGAGTGACTGGCTGGGCAGATGAGGGGAGAGCAGTAGACGTTGTCTGCCTTGACTTCAAGAAGGCCTCCAACACTGTCTCCCATCACATCCTCAACACTGGCTCCAATCCTCAACTTGTTCATCAGTGGCCTGCATGAAGGGACAGAGTGCACCCTCAGCAAGATTGCCCATGAGACAAAACTGGGAGGGGCAGCTGATACACCAGAGGGCTGTGTTGCCATTCAGAGGGATCTCGACAGGCTGGCGAGATGAATGGAGGGGAACTTCACGAAGGTCAATAAAGGGAAGTGCAAAGTCCAGCAGCTAGGGAGGAATAACCCCCTGCACCAGTAGAGGCTGGAGGCTGACCTGCTGGAATGCAGCTGTGTAGAGAAGGACCTAACAGTCCTTGCAGACACCGAGGTCACCATGAGCCAGCAATGTGCCCTGGTGGCAAAGAAGGTCAGTGGTATGGTGGGCTGTATCAGGAAGAGTATTGCCCGCAGGTTGAGGGAGGGGCTCCTTCCCCTCTCCTCAGCCCTGGTGAGGCCACACCTGGAATACTGTGTCCAGTTCTGGCCTCCCCAGTATGAGAGAGACAGGGAGCTCCTGGAGTGAGTCCAGCAAAAGGTTACTAAGATCAGGAAGGGAGCAGAGCCTGTCTCCTGTGGGGAAAGGTGGAGAGAGCTGGGCCTGTTCAGCCCGGAGAAGAGAAGGCTGAGGGAGGATCTCGTCAGTGTGTAAAAGTGTCTGAAGGGAGGGTGCAGAGAGGATGGGGCCAGGCTCTTTTCAGCGGTTCCCAGCAATAGGACGAGAGGCAATGGGCACAACCTGAAACCCAGGAAGGTCCGTCTGAACAGAAGGACAAACTTCTTCCCTGGCAGGGTGACTGAGCACTGGAACAGGTTGCCCTGAGAGGCTGTGGAGTCTCCATCCTTGGAGAGAGTGAGAAGCCATCTGGCCAGGGTGCTAGGCAAGCTGCTCTAGGTGACCCTGCTTGAGCAGGCCGGATGGACTAGAGGACCTCCAGAGGTCCCTTCCAACCTCAACCCTGCTGAGCTTCTGTGGTTCTGGGAGCTGAGGCCAGCTCCCAGGCAGGGCCATGCAGGGAGAGCTACCAGCCTGGCCCTTCCAGGTGGCAGAGCAAAAGCCTGTCTGCTACTTGGGGCTTGGGCAGGGCCGAGCCCCCATGGGGCCAGGCCTTGAGGAGCACCCCTGGCCCTGCCCCGGGGCTGCTGCCGTCATGCTGGGAAATACTGGGCTGCATTTGGAGAGCTCGTGGGGCTTTAGGCTCCTGAGGCTCTGGCTGCACACTGCCTCTTTCCAAGGCACTGGGGCAGGCCATCCTGCCTCCCTCTGCAGGAAGCCCAGCTGCAGCTGCCTCCAGCCCTGTGTCTGGCAGAGCCGAGTCCCAGCCCGGGGCAGGCACTGCCAGCAGTGGCTGTCTGAGCCGCAGAGGCCGCGTCTCCGTCCCTGCGTTCCCACAGCCCCACGTGGCAGCTGGCAGCAGTGCCACAGCTGCGCCCATGCTCCCACAGGCTCCGTTGAGGCCGCTGCTCCCTGGGGAAAGCCCCGGCCCCAGGAATCGTCTGACTGTGCTGTCAGGGCCCCAGGGAGAGGCAAAGCAGCCAGGGGCCCAGGCTGGGCCAGGGGTAGGGCAGGGCCTGGCAGCAGGTGCTCAGGGCAGGGCTGGCCGAGCATCTCTGCCCCACAAGGCCTCCGGCACCGCTCTGGCCTCTCCGGCCCTTGGGGCAGGCAGCCCTGCTGCTGCCCTTCCCACTCCCCTTGCGACCTCTGGCACGCTGTCCCAGCTGGCTGGCTCATCAGGATCCTCCTGCTTCACCTTGTGTGTGAAGCCCCATAGGCCAGCAGCAAGTAGATGGATTGGATCATGAATGTGAGATCACTTCTGCCTGAGTACTTGGTAGGCCATCAGTAAGCACAAGGCTTCCATGCTGCTTGTGAGGTCACTTCTGCATCAGGACCTGATAGGCCAGCAGCAGGCACATGACTTCGATGCTGTCTGTGAGGTCCCTTGTGCCTTGCACCTGGAAGCCTAGGTGCAGGAAAATGATGTCAGTGCTGCCTGTGAGGTTATTCCAGCCTCACTGCCTCACTGTGAAGCCAGGAGGAGGAATATTGCTGTTTCTGCTAGTGAGGTCACTTGTGCCTCAGTACCTGAGAGGACAGCAGTGGGCACATGGCTGCTGTTCATGCTTAGGAAGGAGCAACCTGCTTGAGGAGGCAGCAGGAGCATTGCCAAGCTCGGTGCAGGAGGGGAGAGCACTGGCTGGTGTTGAGCTGACGCCAGGACAGCTCCATACTGTCTCCCGTTTTGCCTTCGTAGACACACTGATGAAATACGAGCTGGATAAGAGGCCAGGAAGGGGGACTGCAACCTGGCTGAGCTGAAAGGAGCTTTGCAGAGAAGCACCTGGGGGTGCTGGTGGGCACCAAGTTGACCGTGAACCAGCAATGTGCTCTGGTGGCCACGAAGGCCCATGGTATCCTGGGCTGCATCAGAGAGGTAATAAACACCTTCTAATGATCCTTGTGTGTCCAGTGCTGGCTCCGCAGTGCCCAGAGAGCTGGTGGAGTCTCCGTTCTTGGAGATACTCCAAACCCAACTGGACATGCTACTAAGCAGCCGTTGTGCCTGCACCGCATGCTGACAGCCTGGCGCCCTGCATACAGCAGGGAGTAGGCAGCCGGACATCTCCCACAAACCCCATTCCCACCCAGTCATGGTCAACAGTGCTGGGGAAAGTCCAGCCCCGGCACATCTTCCAGCCCTCCTCACCTGTTGTATGTGCGTAAGAATGTTGAGGAGACAGGCGATGGGAACTAGCCAGACTGTCCCACGAGGGAAGAGAAACTGTAAACTGTCCTGCACATCTGCTCTGTTACAACCCCCAGCTTGGCACACTTTAGCGGCTATAATATCATGCAACCATTTCACGATCGTGACGTAATTTTGCTTATTGCACATGCGCCTGTTGCATCAAAGCCTATTAGTTCCCCCTCCCCGGGTTCCTCGCCATCGACTGACGCTCTGCAGTGCCAGGGACTCTCCGGTCTTCTTATTGCCTTGCTCAGGATAACACTGCGGAACCCCTGCAGAAATGCAGAGGTAATAAATGCCTTCTCATGATCCTTGTGTGCATTGTATTTGTGTATCTGTCCCTGCCTGGGGCTGGGGCGGCACCCCCGCCTTGCACCCACCTCCTCCCATGGGCAGCACCGAGACCCTAGGACCACTGCCGGTCCCACACAGGGCACCTGGCCACTGGGACATGCAGCTGCCTGCGCGCCCCTGTTGGTGGCCTATCAGGTACTCAGGCAGACAGGACCTCACAACCACTTACCCCACACAGGAGTCAAGTGCTGGCCTATCAGCTTTGCACATACTTGCGTTTCTGTATTGCTGTAGAGATCTGCAGGTGTCAATCTCTCCTCTGGGCACACACACACACCAGACCCAGAACCTCACCACCAGCAGCTGCTGGCCTGGCAGTTGCTCATGTAGAAGTGACCTCACAAGTGCATGCCCCCACCAGGGGCCTGCTGCTGGGCTGTGGCTTTAGAGACACAAGTTTCCTCAAAATACCTTCCCCAGCCACTAACATCCTGCTGCCCTACCAGGTCCTCTGCCAAGGAGTCCTCACAATCAACTTCCACACCCATCTGCCTGCTGCTGGCTTATCAGGCACGCAGGCACAAGTGACCTCACGAGCAAATACCCAAGCCATTAGCCAAGTGTGAAGCTTGAAGACAGCAGTGCCCCCACAGCAACTTTCCCAGCAATGTTGCCTCCACACAGTCTGTCAGGCACTGAGACAGAGCTGAGCTCACAAACACTGTCCCTGCCATGGGCCTGCTGCTGGCCTCCCTGCTGCTCTGGAGGAAAAGACCTCAAAGCCAATTCCCAGCAAGGGGCCTGCTGCTGCTGGCCTATCACAGACTGAGACACAGCTGACCTCACCAGCACACTCGCCACTTCACAGCCTGCTGCTGGCCTATCGGCTTCTCACCCAGAAGGCACCTCACAGGCACCTTTACAGCCAGGCGCCTGCTGCAGCCCCAGAGGCTGCTGGGACAGGAGGGACCTCCGAATCAGTTCCCAGCCAGGTGCCAGCTGCTGGCCTGCCAGCTGCTCTGTCAGCAGTGACCTCACAAGCAACTTCCCAGGCAGGGGCCTGCTGCTGGCCTATCAGGGACTGAGAAGGAGATGACCTCACAGTCACCTTCACAGCCATGTGCCTGTCACTGGCCTATAAGCCCCTGAAACAGAAGCTACCTCACGATAACTTCCCCAGCCGTGAGACAAATGCTGACCTACCAGCTGCTCAGGCAGCGTGATCTCAAAAGCACAGATCCCAGCCAGGTACCTGCTGCTGCCCTACCAACTGCTCAGGCAGAAGTGACCTCACAGGCACCTTTCCAGCCACAGCTCTGCTGCCATCCAAGCAGTTCATCAGTCACCAGTGACCTCACAATCAACAGCCAAGCCTTGTTCCTGCAGCTGGCCTATCAGCTGCTCTGGCAGAAGTGACATCATCATCATCAGTAGCTGAGCCATGTGCTTCCTGCTGGCCTGTCAGCTACTGACAAAGAATTGATTTGACAACAGTGATCTTCTGGCATAGCTCTTGTAGACAGCCGTGACCTCGCTACCCACACCCCAGGCACGCAGCTATTGCCCCTGCAGCTCCCCCTGCCCTCCCCAAGGCTGAGCCAGCTCCAGAACAGCCTCCCTGAGTCACATCGTGACAGCACAGATTCACATCATTCCCTCACCATGCTCACAGGGCAGCCAAACACCCCTCAGGTACCAGGTACTACACCAAAAAATTAGCACCTACACCGAGCCTATCACGTATTGGTGCAATGATCACCTCACAGTCCAGTTCAAAGCCATATGCCTGAAGCTGCCCTCAAAGTGTCTGAGTCACAAATGACCTCACAAGTGCAAACGGGAGCAATGTGCTGTCTGCTTGGTTATCTGGTAATGAGGCACAAGTGCCCTCACTATCAGCCTTGAAGCCGTCGCCTACCTGCTCGCCTGCAACACACTCAGGAAAATGTGACCTCACAGGCACAGAGAGCAGCTGTGTCCCTGCTGCTGGCCTCAAAGGTACTCAGGAAGAAGTGACCTCACAGTTTGCCCCAAAGCCATGGTTCTACTGTTGGCCTATTATGTTCTGAGGCAGAAGGGAGCTCAGAAGTACAACACTGTAGTGTTCCTGCGGCCTGCCTCTCGGGCAGTGTTGAGACACAAGGGACCTCACCAGCATCGCCAAAGCTGTGTGCTCCTCAGAAGCACAACTGACCTCACCAGCACAAATGGCATCAATGTGCCTGCTGCTGGTCTAGCTGGTACCAAGTCACAAGTGACCGGAAAAGTGCAAATCTTCACAGAGGAGAAGCTCACCTGGGCCACTCGCATGGCCCTCGAGTACGCTGTTATCACTCTGTACAGAACAGTCTTCTGCAAACGGCTGTCATCTCCTGGCAGGATTCTCTCCAGGACATGGCACATCTCCACTCTGTCACCCTGGGCACAAATCACAAAAGGCAACAATTGGTCTTGCTTTTCCTTTATGAACATCAAGTCTGAGCCGTGAGCCTTTGCACCGGAGCACCTACACAATGACAGCAGGAGGCCACTGCCATTTCCAGTGCCGAGGTACAGAGATCAGCTGAGGGAGCAGCTGCACTGGAAAGGGTCCCTGACACTGTCACATCAACTCAGCACTGCACCAGCCATCACCCTGATGCCAGACCTCGGCTGTGCCAGCTAGTCTGCAAACACACTGTCTCTGCCCCACAGAGCTGGCCCTTCTGCTAGATACAACCAAGTGCCAGCAAGCAGAGATGGAGGCAGGACCCTTGCCGCTTGCACACTCCCCAGGCACTGCTCTGCTCGCTGCCTTCCCTTGGCTCCTCAACCCACACACAGGGAAGCTCTTGCGCTAACACCAGGAGGTGGCCAAGGCAATCCAGGCTCACAAGGCAGGTGTAAATGATCAGCACAAGATCAGGGACAGACGTGTCTCCTTGGGCAATGCTGCTCTTTTCAGAGGGAAGGAGCCTGCTTTCTTTAGGCAGAGCACACTGCAGCTTTCCACCCCCATCCCCTCAGGAACCTCCAGCTAGGGATGGGGGGATGGGGATTTCCTTTAGTAATACAAAAGTTACAGGTACACTGTAGAAACATTGGAGAGTCCTGAAGGCCTCCTGAGTCCAAAATAGCCTCGGTTCCTTTCCTTCAGCTCCTTGGATAAGGAGCCCCTGTGAAGGGAAAAAGGGTGCAGAGGCTTTGACATGAGGCCCAAGCAAGGAGACAGCCCCAGACTGGAGGTCTGCTGAAATGCCAGCTGTCCTGGCTGCGCAGGCTCTGCAGCAGCAGTCTGGGCTCCACAGCTGGCTTCACAGAGCACTGAGGGCTGGGTGCCACGGGCAACCTGGCCCTGGGCACAGCTTCACCCCTTGCAGAGCCAGGAGCCCAAGAGCTCTGAGACTTCCTCAGTTCAAGTTACAGAGGCTTTGGGGCACTCAGACAAAGGCACTCAAAAGGTGCTGGCATTTAATTTTAAGGGTCTTGGACTCGTCCTGTATGGCACCACAACCTTCTAGGAAAAGGAGGGGCCACAACAGCATTTGCTGAGCAGGCTGGCAGTAACAGCATTTGTGGGAGGCGGAATTAGCGGCACAGCAGAGGTACCAGGAGGTGAACCCACACCCCAAGTCACCCACGGAACCCATGGTCGTGGAAGGAACAGCCTTGCCAGAGAAGGGGTAAAATCCGCCATTTGTGTGCCGGTGGGACTCCTGGCCTTCATTCCCCCTCTTTTGATTTGTCTCCACTTTCTTCCACCACTTCTCCCACACAAATTTATTTGACACTGTGAGGTGTGTCCTGGGCACATCATGCCCATGTCATGAGCAATCAGAGGAGGCCGTATCCATGGCTCAGGGATTGGGATTCTTGGCAGCTTGGGATGGTCTATCTCTAGATAGGTTAGACTAGCAAAGATAGGTTCTGTCTCTAAAAAGTCATAATCCTGTCCATGCAACTAGAGGTAGAGTAAATAACGGGTCCCCCTGGAGCTGCTCCCTTAAGCAAGTCTGGGCACATGTGGCTCCAACCACGTGGCGACTGGCAGAAATGCCTAAATCCTGTTTTTTGGGTTTTTTTTAGTTGTTTTAAAATGTTTCCATTACTGGGGCCATTGATCATACCGTTGTCTCAGAGATCAGTAGTCTGCCAGTTGGTCAAGGCTGCCAGGATATTTCATCTGTTCCACCGCACTCACTCTTCTGCCCGCACTCTTGCTAATACAACCCAGGATAAGGGTGGCCGTCTTTGCTACAAGAACAGCCTGAGGACTTCTTGTCAACTTGCTGTCCACCGGGCCCCCCAGGTCCTTCCCTGCAAAGCTGCTTTCCAGGCAGTCAGCCCCAGTGTGTCCTGCTGCTTGGGGTTATTTCATCCCAGCGACAGGACTTGGTTGAACTCCCCATGTCCCTGTCAGACCATATCACCAGCCTGTTGCTGCCCCTCTGCTTAGCAATCCTGCCCTCCAGCAGATCAGCCACTCACCCCAATTTGGCATCACCCATGAACTGGCTGAGAGTGCACTCCATCCCACCAGCTAAATCATTCATAGTGACAAACAGCACTGGCTCCAGTATCACCTGCTGAAGAACATCCCTGGTAACCATTAGTCAGCTGGGCTTTGTATCACTCCAGTTGTTGAGCCAGGCGGCCTCCAGCCCATTCCTCACACCCTCCATTGCTTACTCCTGCATCCCACATCTCCCCAGTTTGGCTACAAAGATGTAATGGAAGAACACGTTAAAGACCTTCCTAAATTCAAGGTGTACAGCATGCACTGCACTCCCCTTGTCCGAACAGCCAGTCATCCCATCACAGAAGGCAGTCAGATTGACCAGGCACAATTTGCCCTTGATGTCTTCATGCTGGCTGGAACTAGCCTTCATGTGGCTGGAACTAGCTCACAGAAAGATCTGCTTCCCAGGGACTCAGGTGACTCTGACCAGCCTGTCATTCCCCAGATTTCTTCTGGTCCTTCCTGAAGATGGATGCTAAATTTTGCTGTTCTCCAGTCCTCAGGAACTTCCCCTGATTGCCATGACCTATGGAAGATGATTGTGAGCAGCCCAGTAATGATGTCAACCAGCTCCCTCAGTAACCTAAGAAACTGCAACTCAGTACAAGCAAAAGAGTTACCTCACCTCATGAGGGTGGTCAACGACTGGACCAAGGGCCAAGGGCAGCTGTGGATCTCAACGCCTGCCGATGTTCAGAGCTTACTGGGACACAGGCCTGAGCAACCTGCTCTAACCTGGCCTGCTTTGTATGGAAGGTTGGACTAGAGACCTCTGGAGGTCCCTTCCCACCTCAATTGCTCGGTAATTTCATGAATGGAAAGACCCCAGCCACAGAGACAGGCTGTGCTTCTCTTGCGGGCTGCCCACCAGCAGACAACGGGGAGAGCCCTTTGCCAGCCCCACACTCCCTCCTCCCTTTCCACCTGTGATGTTGCACAGCCTGGGGCTGGACCCAGGGCCCAGACGAGGTCTCCACCGCTGGCTCTTCCCCTGCAAAGGGAGGAAACCCTGATATTCCTGGCACGGAGCTGACGTCAAAGTAGCAGCTTGAGCCTGACTGGCCTGATGGCCTCGTCCCTCCCAGAACAGCCACAGGGCCCAAGTGGGGCTGCTCACCCTGCACCATAACCCCCCACACTCCCCGTCCCCCAAAGCCCCATCCCAGCCCTGGCACTGGCTGACTGCACTGACCCGGGGCAGCTCCAGCTCCCTGAGAGGGAGTGTGGGTGTAGAAGGAGTGGGCTAGGGGGCCGGGCCATGGGCAGTGATGGCCCTGCCAGGCTGGGAGCTGGGGGGGGGGGGGGAGGGGGTGAGGCTGGACCTTCTGCCTGGATGGGGCTGGAGCCCTGGCATAGGGAGAGGTGGGAGGGCCAGGGGCCGGGCAGCAGCTGAGGGGCTGTGCCAGCTCCTGCTGCACCACTGGTCCTTTGGTGTGGGGAGAGGGCATGGGAAATGGGAGAGCGCGGGATGCCAGTAGGTCAGCAGGGGCAGGGTGCAGTGGGTGCTGCAGCAAGGGGTCATGAATGGTGTTTGTGCAGCGCAGTGGCACTCACACCACTGCCCGAGCCCCACTGTGGGTACAGGCCTCTCCTGGGGGCAGGGGTGTGTGTCCGCTGCCCCATCAGCCTCCCGACTGGGACTGGCCCCAGTCGCACTGGCAGACAGGACAGTGACACTCTGTGTCCCTTGTTCCTGTGTCCAGCAGATCCCCTACCCCCAGGCTGCCTGCAGCCCCCCATGCCAGCCCCTCTGTCCAGGAGGGCACGAGAGTCCCTGCCCTGGGGCTCCTCAGGCAGCTCCTGCTGCCCCAACACACACAGAAACAGATTTCTCTTTCTCACTTATTCCTCCTTGCAAGCACACAAGTGCTCCTTTCCTCTTCTCCAGGGAGGTCCCTGCTCCCCAGAAGGCCTTTCTCCAGGTGAGGTGCTGCCTGCCCACTGTTCCTGCAGCCTCCCCTGTGCTCCCTGCAGGGCCCCAAGCTGGTGGTGCTGCTCTGCAGAGTGAGCAGGCTGTGATGCCCCAGGGCCATGGGGTGACTCCACACTGACCGTGGTGGTTGAGATGGGAAGCAGGCCCAGCTGGATGGGCATCATTGTACCTGACAACCCCCTACCATAGGGTCTGTGACCATGGGTGATGCTGTGAGCAATCACAGGGCATTTCAAATGGCTCAGGCTGTGTTCAGGTGTCGCCCTAGATGCAGCTCAGACTTTTTCAATGAAGGTGACATGAACCCCTCTCCAGGCTCCCTTCCCTCTGCTTGCAGAGGCAGAGGACCCACTGTGGGCATCTGTCACCAGCCCTGTCACAGGGCAGACAGTCCCAGGCAGATACCGCTTGACCATGCAGCACCTCCAGGAGCACTGGGCACCCACAAGTCAGAGCTGAATCCAGCCCTCATTCCCTAACACAGCACTCCATGAGCTCATCACCTTGAGCCCATGGAGAGCCCTAGAAATGCAACAGGCCCTTTCATAGTGAAAGTCCTTGAGCACATTCTTGGCTCCAGCTTTGGAAGAAGAGCCCTACCTTCAAGCACAGCACTGAGGAAATCCCCTTTTATTAGAGACAGGCCAGCTCTGACAGTGACAGACACATTCACAGAAGGCCTCTGGGTCAGAAAGACAGGGTTAACACCTCTGGAGAAGTGGGATGAATTCAAATACTTCTGTACAAACATCGTTATCACAGCAAGAATGCCCAAAGCACAGGAGTTGTCTGAGATAAATTAGGAATCACTTGTGAAGAGGGATGGGCAGTTTATTGCCGCTGAACATGTACCAATTGAATCAATTTCTTCAGTGCGTCCCTGAGGTCCTTGTTCCTCATGCTGTAGATGAGGGGGTTCACTGCTGGAGGCACCACTGAGTACAGAACAGCCAGCACTAGATCTAGAGCTGGAGAGAAGATGGAGGAGGGCTTCAAGTAGGCAAACATTGCAGTGCTGACAAACAGAGAGACCATGGCCAGGTGAGGGAGGCACATGGAAAAGGCTTTGTGCCTGCCCTGCTCAGAGGGGATCCTCAGCACAGCTGTGAAGATCTGCACTAGGACAGCACAATGAAAATGAAACAGCCAAAGACCAAACAGGTAGTAACCACACTAACCCCAGCTTCCCTGAGGTAGGCACCTGAGCAGGAGAGCTTGAGGATCTGGGGAATCTCAGAGAAAAACTGCTGCACAACATTGCCTTGGCAGAATGGTATTGAAAATGCATTAGCAGTGTGCAGGAAAGCATAGAGAAAAACAGTGCCCCAGGCAGCTGCTGCCATTTTGACACACGCCTTGCTGCCCAGGAGGGTTCCATAGTGCAGTGGTTTGCAGATGGCAACGTAGCGGTCATAGGCCATGACTGTGAGAAGAAAATATTCTGCTGAAAGTAAGAAGAGGAACCAAAAGACCTGGGCAGCACATCCTGAGTAGGAAATGGCCCTGGTGTCCCACAGGGAACTGGCCATGGATTTGGGGACAGTGGTGGAGATGGAGCCAAGGTCGAGGAGGGAGAGGTTGAGGAGGAAGAAGTACATGGGGGTGTGGAGGCGGTGGTCGCAGGCTATTGCCGTGATGATGAGGCCGTTGCCCAGGAAGGCAGCCAGGTAGATGCCCAGGAAGAGTGAGAAGTGCAAGAGCTGTAGCTCCTGTGTGTCTGCAAACCCCAGGAGGAGGAACTCGTGCAGGGAGCTGCTGTTGGACATTTGTTTCGTCTGGGCTGTGGAGGAATGTCCAGGGAGGAAAAGATATTGACAAGTTAGGACTGACTTTGAACAAAACCCACAGCATTTCTCATAGCAACTTCCCACATTTCCGTTCTCCTTACCAGGAGGACCTTACTTCACCTCCTCTACTTGTGCTTTGCTCTGTGCTTTCAGAGTCTACTATTGGGAACAGGGTTCTCTGTCCATGGGCTGCAGAGGAGTCAGCCCTGCTTGTTACACACACACTCAGAATCAAATCTCCAAAACAGGATGGTCAGTCGTTGTGCAGTGACAAAGTGTCCTTGCAGTGCTGTCAGCGGGATTAGGTGAGACTCCCGAACCCCTGGTTGGCTCAGTTCCAATCCAGTTGGCTGGGGACCCACATGACCACCCAGCACATGCATAATTCATTGCTATTGATGCACCTTAACCACATAGTATGTGACAATTACTGCAGAACACTTTGTATTTGACTATTTACAAATGTCTTAGCTATGAACAATCTGATCACTTTTGCAGCAAGGACACTTTGGGACACTCCACCCAGGATGTTTATCGACACATTTCAGCGTACAAAATGGACCAGACACAACAGAATTTGCCACTGGGGAATTTCTAGAACCTTCAGAAATTCCCACCTGCAGGGCTGCCATAACTCTCAGTCAAATACTTAATTGCCTAGGTCCAGTCAATCACCTAGTTTCAAGGTGGTCCATTGTCTCAGGACAACCTATTCTCTCATCTGTGCAGATGACTGGCCAGGAAATTCTTGGACCAGGCAAGGAGCTAATGACCGAAGTGCTCGGGGTGTGCACACAAGCATAGCCCTGGTACCCAACCAAACCACAAGTATGACTCTAGAACAAGACTGATTTTTCATATTTGAAACTCATCTGTAACTTCAGTCCCTTAGCTCTCACCAGATGCTCTGCCACACTGGGTACATGGAGATAGCAAACAGCAACATGTATTTGGGGGTGGGGTGGGGGGGTAGTTTCTGAGGATGGATATCCTGAGCTGAGTGAGGGGGATTTCAAGCAGTGACCCCATGGGAATATTCTTCAAGTCCTGCAGGGAAAGATGACATTAGCATCCAGCCCATCAGCCTCTGAAAGAGAAGAACCCTAGGAGGAATTTGTCTCCTCCTCTTTCACCCTTCTGAGCAGAGGTGTCTGTATCCAAATCAATCACCCCCAGCTCCCTTTCGGTGCAAGGGAGGAAAATAGGCACATGAAGGCAGGGATTACAGGACCCATCACAGAGGCCTCTGTTCCACTAAGATAGATCTATCCTCACATCAGTTTACCACCTGCACCACATCTGCAGCCACAATAGGGGTTGCGGGGCAGGGGGTACAGGCAAGCTCTGTGTCCACATCCTCTCTCCGATTAAGCCTACTCATAGTGTGGAAGGGGTCTGCAACCTCTTCACAACCCATTCTCCAGAAGAAGGGTACCACGCATGGGGCACATCTATTGAAGGGACAGAAATCCTTGGCTTTTTCCATTACTAGAGAATCCTGAGGGGCAAAAGTGTTTGGGTTAGTGCATTGCCCAAAAGAGGATGTCTCCTTAGGGAGACTTGGCGCATTCCCCAGCCCTGCAGACTGCATGGCCCAAAGACCCACAACCTAGGAGGGATCTTGGACCCTTCGCTCCCATGCAAACACCTCCAGATCCAGGGGACACAGGAAAGCCTGCATCTTACTCAGCTCTGCACATCACCCTGCAGAGGAGGTTTTGCTCTCAGTCCCTCTGTCAGGCAGTGGTAAAATGGGCACATACAGGAGAGACGCACATCTGCTCTCCTGGAGCCTGAACTGCAAAGGAGGTGTCTCATGCCCTGGATGCTGTGGCCTTGAGGGCAGAGGCTCTGCTAGGTGGCAGAGGGGACACAGGGGCTGGCTCAGGGGAAGGCATCTGCATTGCAGAAGCTGTCAGGGAACTGCCCACATCCACCCTCCCACAGCCTTTCCTGTGAGAAGTTTCCTCTCTTTCATGCATCATATTGCTGCTGCCTGGCACTGTCCCAGGGGCAGATACCTTCAGGTTTGCAGGTGCTAAGGAGCAGCTAAGACCAACCCTGAGGAGTCTAATAAAGATTATGGTGGTGCTGCGTGTAGGCAGAGGGGTGGCTGAAGGGATTTGCTGAGGTTCTTTGCAGACCTTATGATCTCTCGGTGAAACAGTTCAGGAGTCGCAGTTACTTGTCTGAACTAAGCAACTCTGTTTCCATTCCAGCCGTGTCAAAATATGGGGAGATTAAGCACATAAGGAATACTCTGCCCTTTGCAGGTATGACCAGCATATACTTTCCTGCTGAGAAGTCCCCTTCAGAAAATGTCCTGGGGGTGAGCTGGAGCTGAGAGTAGCCCTGACCCATGCAGCACCCTCTCAACAGGAGATTAGGATCAGTCCTTCCACGCGGAGCTTCTCCCTGCAGCACCATATGGAATTCCCTGGGCAGGCTGAGTGCTGACCCTTGCAGGCAGCAGAGTCACTGCCCCGGGGAACACAGTACCCTGGGGTGCAGGGACAGTGCTCTGAAATGCAGTGTTGGGCAGACCTGGGTGCCCTCCCTGGCTTCACACCTCTGCACCATCCCCTGAAGAATGTAGCTGTGATGCCCTGTCAGTCTGATGGTGCAGCTGGGAATCTCTGCTCTAAAGCACCACCTGCTCCAAACAGGAGAAGCTGGCAGAGCTGCCCTTACAGACCCTATCAGCTGTGGAAGGTGCCAGCTGCAGAAGAACCCTCTGGGAACCATAGTAGCATTGCTCTGCAGCCAGAGGCTTAGTGTCAAGGGCAGTGAAGATTTCTCCTCACAGCGAGCTCTCAGCCATCCTCCTGTTCCTGACTCTAACTTCAGAGTCGCTCCTCTCATCCTGGCACCTGCAGGCAGTGACCTGAGTCTTGCTGCTCCTTTAAGAGGAGCTGCTCCTGGACAGAGCTGTCTTTCTGCAGTGCCTGCCAGGTTGCCATGGGCTCCTGCAGTCCCAGGAACCAGGCCCAGCTCAGGAGCAGAGGCCCAGCTGAAGACATGACTTTCTCTGTGCCCTGTGCATGCTTGAGAACTGAGGTCTTTGTCCTATGGCTCCTGTCTCTGCCACCAGGGCCTACCAGGAGACACTGGGGCCTTGTTTCCCCTTGTTCCCCCAGGGACCCCAGGAGATGTCCTGTCATTGTCCTGCACTCAGCATTGCACAACCCCACCCGCACACTGCCCCCAGAAGGAGCCCTGGGCAATGCATGAGGGAAAGCATCTCCCTTCCCAGGGTCTCAGTGCCCATGCTTGGCCATTTTGCTCAATAGAACAAAGGAAGGGTTTCCTCGGCATCAGAGCCAACTGAGCATTTCCTTTGCCTACCTGTAATCAGTGATTACAATTTTCTGCTCTCATCAGCCCCCAGTGTGTCTTTGCTGGCAATGGCCCTCAGTGGGATCTATTAACACTCTACAACAGTGTGGGATTTGCTTCTGACTTTGACTTGAAGATTTTGCTCAGTCTCCTCACAATAGCTGAGGTTCATGGACTCAGCACCAAATACACCATGGGGATGATTACAATGCAAAAAGCCCTGATGAACCATGTCTCTCCCTCTAATTTTCTTCAAGTAATGTACAGCTAATTGGAGTGGTTTCAGCAGTGTAGCAGAAAGATGGTGGCTTCAGTTAGAACATCATATAAAGGTATTTCTTTAAGGTTTTTAGGATTAGTATTATTATTCATCTTTCAGAATAAGTGACAGCAACATTCTCCAAATGATAGAGATCCAGAGTGTCTCCTAATGAAGTGTGGACATGCAGGAAAAGCAGTGTCCCAGAGGTCACACACTGTATGGACACTCTTCCTCCCCATCTCCCCAACCCTGCCATTTCCCTCATCAGCCACCTGGGACTTGCATTGCTCTTGTTAAAGCCTAACCTTTTTCCACTGAAGTCTGCAACTGAATGTTACAGCTCATATGCCCCAGTTCCCACCTGCTTTCCTTAGAGAACCAGCTGCAAATAGACAGAGAAGATTTTTTCTTAATTGCAAGCAAAAGAAAAGAAAAAAAAAAAAAGAAAGCGTGATACAGTTTCCTAAAAATAATTACACTCCTCAACTGCATGCTAAGTCCAAGCTGCCTCCAATGAGGTCCACTTTCCACAAGGGATAGCCTGACTAGAAAGCTTTTGGATAGATAGTAAATGCTAGATAGAAACAGAATGAAGGACTTGCCCAGAGGAACAAACTACTGCAAGATGGAGAAAGCTTTAAACTCCCCAAAGCGCAAATCAGCAGTGTGGTATGGGAATGAACAAAGAGTAATGGAAGGAGTCACAATGTTACAATGTCCAGAGGGTGTGCTGTAAAGGGGATGTTAGAAACTGTCAGTTTAATCAGGACCTGTGGAAAAAGAAGAGAGAGCCATACAGCTCCTGGGGGTCTGGGACCATGCTGGGGGCTGTGCTGCTCTTGAGCATCTCAGACCAGGCTGTGTTTCTGTACAAAAGTCTGGAAAACACTCTATGCAAGCCCCTAGAGAAGAGGGGTTTTCCTGCTCACTCAGAGCAACCCAAGCAGGACTCAGGCATGTCAAGGGAAACCCATCCCACCCACACCAAACCCACTGCTCTCCCCAGAGACCTCCCTGGAGCCTTGGACCAGGAGGAGGAGGAGGTGTGGGGGCATGGCCACATCCCAGCCTAGCCTCCATCAGGTCTGCAGATCCATGACATGTCACAGCTTCAAGTGAGCTCTCTAAAGCAACACTTCCCATGGCCCTGCTGCATTGGCAAGACTTTGGGTAGACACACAGGAGACAGGGCAGAGAAAGGACAGAGACCTCAGGGTGCAGAGCTGGGCTCACAGCTTCACTGAGAGGGTGCCACAGGCTCGAGAAGCGACCCAAAGAAGTAAACGAGTCCTTCCTTTTGCAGTGACTTGGAAAGCCCCATCTCTGACAGTATTCAAGGGGGATGGAGTCTCCCTTCTGCAAGAGTCACCCTAGGACTAGGAAGAGCAGGAAGGTTGGTTGTAGGGACGTTCTCAAATTTCAGCAGCTGCAGAGGTGGGAGCTGGTCACTTCACAAACTTCTGAAAGAGCCAAAATGCAGGTCCTGAGGCACTGCACTGCCTTCCAGGCTCTGCACTGGAGCCTAGACAGCAGCCCTGCGGTGTGTGGGCATGTCCTGAGATTCCCAGGGTCAATAATGTGGGAGATCGAGGTTGCCTGGGCTGTACAGACCCCCCAGGAGAGCTTGGGTGGTGGCTGGATATGTCCAGGGTGCCAGAGGCTTTAGCAACCCCCTAGGCAAGAAGCACTGCTTTGAGGGGACACTGAAAAGCCCAAGGCCCAAATGAGGCCCAGGCAGAAGAAATGGCTTTTCCTAGGCTCAGCCAGAAGGAAAGCTGGGCAAAATGCATGGGAAATGGGAAAACTTCCCCAGATTTGCTACCTGGCCTGGCTCTCCAGGTGATGTGTGTTAATGGCACATTTGTTCTTTGCTGGCGTATCGTCTTCATCTTGAGCACCACAGATGGAGAAACCTTGTCTAGGACTTTTCAAAACAAAGAGCCTGCTTTGGTGCCTAAAGGAGGAAGGCTCTGTCCTGTCCCACATTGTCCTCCATCCTACTTCTACAAAAAGAGCGACCCACAGCAGAAACCAGTTTTGAGACTCACCAAAGCATCTCAGCCTGTGGCCACGCTTTGTGCTGTTTGATCTCACGTGACTTCGATCCTGGCTTTGAAAAATGCCAAACCTTAAGTCAGCCCCGAAGCTCCAGTTTCCCGCACAGGTCTGCCCAGGGCAGAGACATGTCAGTGCAGAGGTGCAGAAATGACCTCTCCAGTGCCCCCTCTTAGATATTTCACAGCCTTTGCCACATCTGGACACATTCCTGAAGGATTTATCAGCAAGTTCTGGAAAATAACCTGGGTGAAGGGAGGTGACTGCTTCCCAGGATGTGAGGGGGAAATCTCTCTGCTCTCGCCCTGGCTGTGCCATCTCCATGGCAGTGACCTCCTGAGCCCCCTGATGACATGAACTGAGGTCACACTGGGATGTGCCGCATCACACAGAGGTCTCCCTGGTGCCACGGGGGTACCCTCACTTCCCTCCAAGGCCTGGCCACTGCTGGGCACCGCTCACGTGCTGCCTGCCACTGCCCTTTGGAGCCACTCCGTGGCAAGGAGAGGGGATGGGAGCCACACTGGGACCCCTCACCAAGAGGCAGAGGAGCAGGGGCACATCAGAGAGTATTGTGTAATGAGACAGCAAGAGCATCCTTCCTCCTCGTCTGGAGAGGCGAGCCAAGGGGAAGGGGACAAGGAAGATGGAGGACTGATGGACCACCACCATCAGCCCAGACCACAGTTCCTTGTTCCCAGCGCTCCTGCAGCTCTCCACTGAGGATAAGGGCTTTGGGAGCTCCTTCCTGAGGGGTCGCAGAGAGACTAACTGTAAAATGGGCTGTGGATCCCGGGCTATAGGAATGGCTGCACATGGCTGCGGGTTGCCACGAGAGCCTTTTTGCAGAGTCCTGACTGGCTGGGGGGACACTGTGGCAGCCAGGACTCCTGGGTCCTGGGGCTCGGCCCTAAGCCCCAAGGATCCTGTGAGGGCTGGGGACAATCCATGGCCAGGTTTCTGTGGGAGTGGGTCTCCCTTTGGGATCTGGCTCTGAGAGGAAAGTGGTCCTGCATCCCAGAGGCTGGGGTGGCCTGCAGTTCCATGGGGCTCTCAAGAGCCTTCTGAAAATGCCCTTGTTGGAAATGGATCCTTCACCTTGTAACAAATCCTAGTAGTCTACTTGTTTGGGAGAACCTCTGTTCTTTCCCATGGATCATCTTCTGCCTTCGTTTTGGCAGAGCATGTTTTGGGCAAGGAGATGCCATCTTCGGATGGTCACAGCCCCTGTCCTCCTGCAAATAGGAGTCAAGCCTCTGCAGCCAGAAGAAAGCATGCTTGGGAGAGCAGCTCGGGAACAGGTGGGAGTGCCAGTGCCACTCCATAAGTCCTGGCTGATCCCAAGCATTCTTCTTTAAGCCACAGTGGGCAGTGCTGGGGTGAGTCCATCAGGGCCATCTACCCCAGCCCTCCTCCAGGCCCTACACCACCAGCAGGCCCAGAGCTGCTCTCTCCATCGCTGCCCCCCCATCACTGCTCTGTACCCCCATGGGCTCCTCACCCTCTGGAGCGACTGCTGGAGCCCAGCCCAGCCCCGCAGAGAGCAGCCCCTGCCTGGCCGCGGCCTAGCACTGCTGGGCGCAGCATGCGGGCTGCTGAGCCCCGGGGCTGTGGCAGGCAGGGGATCGGGGCCCCAGGGGCCAGAGGGTCCTGCCCTGCCCTGCCCAGGGGCAGCAGGACGCTGCCTGCAGGCTCTGGCTCCCCGGCCATGCCCAGGGCCCCCACACCGGCGCCACGGCCGGCACGAACACTGGCCCCGGGGCTGCTCCCTCGCACTCAGCACAGCCCCCCAGGTACAGGGCAGCCAGGAGCCCCGCGGGGCCCCTGTGGCAGAGCCCAGCCCCTGCGGGACAGCGGCCGGGCCCTGGGGACCCGCACTGCCCGGGCACATGGCGCTCAGCTGCCCCCAGGCCCCGCCACACCCTGCCGCACCCCGTGCTGCCAGCCACAACATGGCGACCCACCGTGGGGGGGGGGGGGGGGGGGGGGCGGGGAAAGCGGTGCTGGCTTCCATGGGTGACCTGGAGTGTGGGTTCACCTCCTGGTACCTCTGCTGTGCTGCAAATTCCTCCTCCCACAAATGCTGTTAGTGCCTGCCTGCTCAGCAAATGCTGTAGTGCCCCCTCCTTTTCCTAGATGGTTGTGGTGCCATGTAGGATGAGTCAAAGACCCTTCTAACAAATGCCAGCATCACCTGTGTACCTTTGTCTGAGTGCCCCAAAGCCTGCTTAGCTTGAACTGAAGAAGTCTCTCAGCTCTTGGGCTCCTGGCTCTCTGAGGGGTGAAGATGTTCCCAGGGCCAGGCTGCCTGTGGCACCCAGCCATCGGTGTGCTGCAAACCCAAGTGTGGAGCCCAGGCTCCTGCTGCAGACCCTGCACCTCTAGGACAGCAGGCGTTTCACCAGACCTCCAGTCTGGGACTTTCTTCTTGCTGGGGCCTTGTTTCAAAGCCTCCACATTCCTTTTCCTTTCACAGAGGCTCCTTGTCCAAGCAGTGAAAGGAAAGGGGCAGAGATTACTTTGAGCTCAGGAGACCTACAGGACTGTTGTATCTGTAATGTTTGTATAACAAAACAAATCCCCTATCCCATGTCCCTAGATGGAGGTTCATGAGCCAGTGTGGTCCTGGGGGTTGGCAACGGCCTGCTGTGCCCACTGGGAGCAGCATCTTTCCTTCTGAAAGCAGCAGCATCGCCCAAGAATCCAGCTCTGGCCTGGATCTTGTGCTGAGTGTTTCCACGCAGCTTGTGAGCCCAGAGTGCCTTGGCCACCTTCTGGTGTCACCACAAGAGCTTCCCTGTGTGTCTGAGCTGAGGAGCCAGGGGAAGGCAGTGAGCCGAGCAGTGCCTGGGGAGTGTGCCTGCATCCATCTCCTCTTGCTGGCACTTGGTTGTATCTAGCAGAAAGGCCAGCTCTGTGGGGCAGAGGCAGTGTGTTTGTAGACTAGTTGCCACAGCCAAGATCTGTCATCAGGTCTGACAATGTCAGAAACCCTTTCCAGTGCAGCTGCTCCCTGAGCTGATCCCTTTATCGAGGCACTGGAAATGGAAGTGGTGCCCTGCTGTCGTTTAGTAGGTGCTACAGAACAAGTTGCTCACAGCTAGGACTCGATGGTAAAGGAAAAGGAAAAGCAAGTGCAATTGTTCCCTTTTGTGATTTGGCGCCAGGGTGACAGAGTGGAGATGTTTCATGACCTACAGAGAGTCTTGCCAGGAGATGAGAGCCGTTTGCAGAGGAGTGTCATGAAAGGAATGATGACAGTGACATCAAGGCACATGAGGGCAACCCAGGTGATCTTCTCCTCTGTGAAGGGCATCAGAGAAGCCTGCCTCAACGCCTGTGTGTTTTTGTGAAATACAGGCTGGCCCAGAGATGTTTCTCATGCCTGAAGAACCAGTGGAGGTTCCCAGCTCCCCATGGGACAATTTTGTGGAAGAACACCTTGCTGTAGAGAAAAGGCTTTGCCCAGCAGGGTCTTGATTGGTGCAGGTTCTTGGGATGTCACCTCTGTGTATTCTCCTGATCAGCAGGAAACCTTTTAATAGCTTCAGTGTGGACTTTGAGGTCCCTTCTGCCTGAGTACCTGACAGGTCAGCAGCAGGCCCATGGGGAGGGTATGTGCTTGTGAGGTCACTTTATCCTCAGGACCTGCTGGGCAAGCTGCAGGCACCTGGCTTGGGTGCTGCCTGTGAGGTGACTTGTGCCTCAGCAGCTCCTAGGCTGGGGGGAGGCACCTAAGTGCTGTTGGTGCAGATTGTGAGGTCCTTCTGTGTCAGTCCTTGATAGGCCAGCAGCAGGCACGTGGCTTTGAGGCTGAGTGTGAGGTCAGTGGTGCCTCAGTACGGGATAGGCCAGCAGCAGGCACAGAGCTGCCGTTTGCATTTGTGAGGTCAGTGGTCACTCAGTACCTGATAGGGCAGCTGCAGGCACATGGCTGCAAGACTTAATGTGAGGCCCCTTTTCAATCCATACCTGGTAGGGCAGCGTCGGGTACATTACTGCTTGTTGTCTTGGTGAGGATGTTGAGAACCTGAGAGACAGCCTCATGCACATGGCTCTGGTGATGATGGTGAGGTCATTGTGTCTCAAGACGTGCTCTGTGCACCCACAGAGTTAACAAGGAAATGGTCTTGCCACAGTGGAGCGCTCAGAGGCGCTCTTTCACGTGGCAATGCCACAGTCATTAGCTTTTAAAACGGGCAAAATAAGGGAAACTTCCAAAGACAAAGTATTTCCTCAGAATATAATTGACTTTTAAAACCACTTCTCCCAGATGTGGAGTGGCTGCAGTGAGTCGTGATGCTCAAGCACTTTCCTGCAAGTCAGCAGGAAATACTTCAGGGGTCATAGTCGAGAACCAACTTGCAAAGCTGAAGTTGTTTTGTGCAAATCTCCTCAGCATTAAGTTCCTCACCTTTCCACGTGCTCCTCTCTTCTCTAAGTGAGTCATTTGTGACCTGACAGTTCAGGTGTCCAACTCAGCTGAGCACATTTTGCAGTGTGCCACTGAGCTGGTTGAGGCTTGCAGTTCTGAAGCTCCTGCCTGATCACCTCGGGCACAGCCTGGGTAGTAGCTCACTTGTGGACTCTTCTTTGCAAGTGAACCCCCTGTGACATGACATCCTAAGTGTGGATCTGAAGCTAATTTGGACAAAGGTGCCCTCTTGGCAGTGAGGTGTGGATAAAAGCAAGTGAGGGTCAGTTCCTTCTAGAGTGGTGCAGGGCTGTCCCAGGAGGCCTTGCACAGTTCAGCTCACCCACCCATCATCAAACTGTACATTGGAGCCTGCAGGATGACTCCTTCTTGGTAGCACACTATAAAATACCTCTCTGGCTGGTAATAATCCATCATGCGCTACTTTGGGAAGGTTGAGCTGTCAAAGGAAGCCTCCACATAATGTCCATGGTGTCTCTGGGCCACAGGGGCAGCACACTGCCTTTGAGGAGACCTAGGTGAGGAGCTATGCACTGCTTGGTGGCAGGTCTGCTCCAGAGGGCCAGTCCTGAGCAGGGTGGCTGTAAGCCGTGCCTGCCTGCCTGCTGGCCATGGGCTAGTGGGGTGGCTGCAGCAGAGGTGCCCTCACAATCAGCACCCGGATGGGTTCCTGTCACCTGCATCACCCCCTCCCCTCCCCAGGGCT
This sequence comes from Dromaius novaehollandiae, assembly GCF_036370855.1. NCBI lineage: Eukaryota > Metazoa > Chordata > Aves > Casuariiformes > Dromaiidae > Dromaius > Dromaius novaehollandiae. The sequence continues at coordinate 1,775,231 of NW_026991289.1, read as the reverse complement.
GTCACTTCTGCTGGGTGGGCTCTCTGAGGCAGCGGGTGACATCATAAAGCCTGCTGGTCAGCACATCTGCTGAGGGCCAATCCGGTTGCTGCAGAGGAAGTGACCTCACAGTCAACACTGCAGCCAAGTCCCCCTTGCCTGCCTCTTCCTGTCCTCCCATCCGTATATCATCTCTGGTGGGATGAGAGTGGTGTAATGCTCTTCTTGTCCTCAAAATGGTTCCTACCAGAATCCAGCCCATGAGGTTCCTCTACAAGAGATGACCTCACCATCAAAACTGCAGATGTGTCACTTCTATGTTTTTCTCCCCTGTCCCTCTTCTGAGTTGTCCTTTCTTCTGGGCCCCACATTCAACATCCCAGCCGTGTCCCTTTACTGGCACCTCCCTCTCCCCTATCCCCATGGAATTACATACACGTGGTGGGACAGCTCATGTGGCAGGATGAAACTGGGCTGCTGAGGAAGGCAGGCTGGGGTGGCAAGGAGGTGCAGGTGTGCTCTGTGCAAAGGGGTGGCTGGAGTGCACAGGGCTTTGCTTTGGAGCAGGTGATGAGCCAGTCAAGACCTTGTAGGAAGGATGAGAGGACACAGCAGTCTGGGTGACATTCTGGGAATGTTTGCTAATGGCTGCCTGAGGAGGGAAGGGAAGCAGCTGAAACCTTGTGCAGGCAGCTGGGGGAAGCCTCATGGTCTCAGATCCTGATTCTCACAGGGTAGTTTCACCCCCTTGAAATCTGCTGGAAGGGCAGTGGGCCTGGGCACAAGCAGCCCAGGAGATTCCTGGAGAGTGCTGAGAACAGTTTCTTGGCACAGGCAATCAGTGATCCAACACCGGCTGGACTCTGTCAGTCACAAGCAGAACAGACCTAGATGGGGATGTAAGGGTGGAGGGCAGCCACGGCTGCAATGATCATGAGGCGGTGGAGAAATTAGACAAAAAGCCGAAGAAGAGCCCAGGGCTGCAGGAGAGCCGATTTCAGCTAATTCAGGATGTCCTTGGCAGGATACACCAGGAGACTTCCCTGGGGGGCAGAAGGGCCGTGAGGCCTCTGTAAAGACAGACTAGGGAGAGGAAGAGAGGACAGAGAGGCAGAAGAAGAGAGAGGAGACATGTCAATTTGAATACAGTAGTTTCTCACAACAGAGATTTTCCATTCAGAGTGTTGGTAGGAAATTTTTCGCATTGAATAACCATACATTTATATAAATATATACACTCATGCAGAGTAATTATTGTAGTGTATGCATATGGTGCTGCCAATCAGAAGGAAAGAAGTTTTCCATGAGAATTGATAAAGAATGTTTGAAGTTCTGAAAACAAAGATTTGTTTCAGTTCTTGCATAGAGCTATTTTTGGCATAGATTTCACTCAGTGATGGGAACTTTACATTCAGGCCTTTATACATACATACAGAGGCTATTGCTGCCTGAGATGCCCTGTGCAGCTGTGTTCCCATGTGGTGCTGGGAAACGTGACCCAGGAACTATGGGAACCTTTCTGGAGCATTGGCTGGTCACCAGAGGAAGCATCTCCCGACCTCTCAGTGGGACAACTTTTTTCTTTCCATTGACTAGAAAGGGAAGTCCAGACAACTGGGTTAGCCAGAGACAGCTGCACTGAAGGGGTCCCATCCCTGCTGTCGCCTGAAATGGAGTCATACTTTATGACCATGCAGGGAATGAAAAGGGAGAGTGGCTAGATGTTTAGGGACTCCTTTAAGACGTCACTGTCACACAGGTGCATTGAGATTGGTGCAAATTAGGCCATGGATAAATAGAGAGCATTTTCACTGAAGCTGATCAGCCTGCTTTCCTCTGTCAGTTGTGAGAGCTCCACACCTCATGGTGCTACTCGCTGTGTGCAAAGAGCAAAGAGCGGCAAGGACGATCCTGGGCAGGGAGTGATTTGAGGGCACTGGACTTGTGCAAGACACAAAGATATCATTTTTAATAATGTAGGCCTTATTATAAAAGAAATCTTTAGAAACGGTCAGTAGAAATGAAAGAAGAAAGAAATTAAATAAATTATCTAAAGCAAAAAAAAAAAAAGTTTTGTTACACCTTTCAGCTTTTGAAACTTCTTTGTGTTCTTATTGCCCTGGGAAAGTGATGTTTCAGACCTGGGCTGGGATGCAGTCACAGGGTCATGGATGGCTGGTGCCATTGCAGGTGCCCTGGTCCCCTCTGCCCAGCCTCCTTTTGCAGCTCCCAGGGGCTCCGGTCTCCCGCAGGTCCCCTGTGAGAGCTGCCAGGCCCAGGCAGGTGCCTCAGAGACACTGGGGCCTCTCCAAGTGCCACCGGGTGCTTGTGGTTGGACACCTGAGCTCTGCCTGGACAGGTGAAGAACTGTTTTCAACATTAGAAAAAATATGAGCACACCTTCATCAGCTCACATGATTGGCTAATTTTAATGTCAGTGTTTTCCCATGATAACATAATGGAAATTTTGAGGAAGAGTCTGCATATCAGGAGAAGAAATACTGATCTGCCCTTGACCTTGTCTTTCCACTGCTCTGTTTATTAGTCTGTGGATGTAATCTCAGTGATCTCTCACAAATTTCCGCATGTCCTGATTAAATTGAAATGAACATACAATTGAGGAGTATCTTTTTTATTAAATTGTTTCAATTTTTATTTTTGTTTGATTGCAATTAAGACAAATCCTTCTGTGCCTGTTTGCAGCTACTTCTCTAAGGAAAGCAGGTAGGAATTGGTGCACATGAGCTGTAACATTCAGCTACAGACTTGAGAGGAAAAAGGTTAGATTTTAACCAGTGACCTAAGTCCCCAGTGGCTAATGATGGAACTGGCAGGGCTGGGGAGCTGGGGAGGAAGGTTGTCTGTACATTTCTCTTATCAAAAATACTGCTTTTCCTACATGCCCAGACTTCATTAGAAGACATTCCGGATCAGTATCAGTTGGAGAATGTGGGTATCGTTTATTCCGAAAACTGAAGAATAAAAAAAGCTTAAAAAGCAGACATCTTTCCTTTTTAGGTGCTCATTGAAATCTGCCTAATTTCAATATTCTCCTGAAAGCTTCCTAGCTAGCCACACAAGACTTGAAGAACTGAAGAAAATTATGGAAAGAGGCATGGCTCCTTTTAGGGGTTTTTGCATTTTAATGCCCCTTTGGCTGTATCTGGTGATGAGCCCATGAACCGCAGATGCTGAGAGGAGACTGAACAAACCTCTCAAGAAGTTAAATACAGAAGCAAATCCCAAGTTTCTTGGAGGGTTAACGGGTCCCACCAAGGGCCATTACCAAGAAAGTCTCCCCAGGGGCTGATTAGAGCACAAAGTTGGAGGCCCTGATTGCAGGTAGGCAAAGGCAATGTGCAGGTGGCTCTGATGCCAAGTCAACCTGGATGTGTGTTATCCAGCAGAGCAGCCAGGCACTGACAGCCAGCCCCTGGGTAGGGTGATCCTTTCCACCATGCATTGCTCAGGGCTCTTCATGGGGCCAGTGTGCAGGTGGGGGTGCGCAATGCCGAGTGCAGGACCATGATACAGCACCTGCTGGGCTCCCAAGGGACGAGGAGGCAGCAAGGCCACAGTGCTTTAAGGAATGGTGTCTTCTTGTGGGCCTTGGTGGCAGAGACTCCAGCCATAGCCAAGAGGACAAAGATCTAGCTGTGTTGGGAGCTTTCAGATTTGTCAGTGCCCTCAGCCACCTCCACCACAGGCTGTCCCATGCTTTCCCATGCCTGTGCCTGTTTCCCTGCGTACTGTAGACACCCAACCTGCTTCCCCACCTTGCTCTCACTCCGGGATCTCCCGACCTCTCCTGATGTCTTCCTGTCCTCACTTGCTTTTCCTTGACACACAAGCCCAGGGGCTGATCACAGACTCCCTCTGGGTTACCTGTGGCAGCACAGCACTTCCATATGAGTGACATTCTTGTTACCTGAAGTCCACTCTGAATCTCTCAAGCTGCAGTTTGTGGCTCTTTCCCCTTCTCGTGCTGTTTCCCACTACCAAGAAAAGCTCCAGCATATCTGAAACCACCCTTCCAGCAGTCACAGGCAACTACTATACTGACCTTTGCCTCCACTTCAGCAGGCTAAAGAAGCCCAGGTCCCTCAACCTCTCCTCATGAATGGGGTTATTCTCACCTATGTGCAGGATTTGATATTTCTCTTGTAAATCTTCATAAGGTATCTGTTGTCTTAATTGCCCGAGTTCCTCAAGCTCCTTCTGGACTGAAGCTCCTCCTGTTTCAAAACAAAACCAAAAACAAACAAATCAAAAAAAAAAAAAAAAAAAAAAGAGAGAGAGAGAGAGAGAGAGAGAAACCAAAACAGCATCAATGAGTTAAGGGTAAGCAGGAGTGGGCTGATTGTAGGGGCAGGGATCAGGATAGTAATAGAGACAAACTTAGAAGGGAAGAAACCCAAGATTTCAGCACCCAGAGCACCAGCCCCTCCAAGAAGGACTTCCCACCCTGCGGAGAGGAGCAGCACGCTCTTCCTCGGTGCAGTCAGCCCTTGGGGAATAACCCACCTGTGCGCACACAAACACACCAAGCCTTAGTCCAGGATCTTCATTTTTTTCTGAACACTTTTTTTTCTTTAATATCTGTGACATTGCTAATGGTCTCCTTGGCTGGAGGGCTCATAAAACCTCGATATTGTGTCATTTATATGTTCTGCCAGATTGGGGGCAGAAGGGAGAATATGGCTGTAAACTAAAAACTCTCAACCATTTCTTTTGATGATAAGTAAACCCAGTCGAGCTCCCTGAGTAGTCTAAGGTCCAAGGACGTTTTCCAGCAGAGAGCAGCTGCTAGCAAGTGTCCTGCCATGTCTGGATAGAAAAGATGTGTTTTTCCGCCCTCTTTGTTTTTTATTCAGAGAAGTATTTGCATCTACTGTTAACCTGTTTACCGTGTGGACCAAGAGGTTTGCAGAGGTAGAAAGTGCTGCTGAACGGCTACTGTTGTCCACTGTAAATACAAAGGCTTTTTTAGCCAACCCCACCCTCTCCCCCCGCAACGTGTTGACCACTGCTCCTGCAAGAGATGAGAAGACGGTGCCAGATCTGCAGAATCAGCTTTGAAAATAGCTCAAGCACATCATCCAAAGGAGGAACTGCAAAAGCGACTCATGGTGCGGCAGTTTCACAGTCTGTCTATACCAGTAAATTCTAATTCTCTAAGACCCTAATACTCTCCTCAGCCTCTGCACTGGTGGAAGACCCCTTGGATGATGACCTCTTCATCTAGGTGGGAAAAGGCCTGTTTTCTTTTTCTAACTGCAGGTCATTTGTAAAATCTCAGTAGTAGTTAGTCACAGGAGCAGTCACATCTTCCATCCTCCTCTCCTTCCATCACAGCTCCTACTGCGTCTTGTTGAGGCAGACTGCAATAGGGCCTGCTACAGAGTTTTGACTGGGGCCTAAAATCTGTAGCGCCTTGCAAGGAGTCTACCATGCAAACACAAATGCAGAGAGCCAAAAAGATATGCACAAAATGCTCTTTATATACAGACACATATTGCTGCAGGAGGAACACACACAAGCTTTTTATTCAGCCATATGCCACACGGTTACAATTGTCTCGAGCATGTCAAGGGAGGAGAATTTAGATGGTTGATTCCCATCCTGACTTTTAGTATGGATTGTCTCGCACATGCTCCATGATTGTCTTCAGACCCAGCCAGGTCTCCTCTGCAGTTGGGATGATTTGGCTGGCTGGCAGAAGGAAACCGTACTTACCTGTGTCTCGCAGCTCAAGGGCAAGAGAGTATTTGATGCCATAATCGTAGCTCCAGTCAATGCTGCCTCCACTGGCTTGGTCTGAAAGAGAAAGGGAGAAAGAGCCACAAGGGATGAACAGAGGGTCAATCTGGGAATGGAGGGTTGGTCTGGGTTATGCTTCCATGCAGCACTCTCAGCTACCATAGCCAATTTGTGCTGATATGCTGGGAACTTCTCAGGATCAGGCCATACCCAAGTATGTGAAAGCATTCTTGGTTTGGGGCATATGGCATTGAGATGATGCTATCCTGAAGAGAGCTTTACCGTGGTAATATTTGTGAGGGACAAGTATTAGGCTTTCACGTGAACACTCAGCTGGCAACATGACTGGTGGTGTCGCTCTGCTGAAGCAACACTACTTCCAAGAAGGACCAGGTGGGTCAGAGAACTTGGGGGGAAACCAGAGCGTGGCATGTTTCCCTGGGATAGCCCATAAAGCTCAGAATGGTGAAATACTCACAGATAATAGAGCAAATGCTCCCCACTTTATAGGTGGTGCCATATAGGGAATGGATGGAACTGACAGCAGCTTTCCCCAAGGTATCCTGGGGAGGAGAGGATGAAGGAAGAGTCAGAAAGTAGCCATGCTTAGTGACACTTAATATTCAGATTTCACCATCCTGAACCCTATTTAGGGAAGTCTCCAAACTGGTTTGCAACCTACTTTCACTCTGCCCAAAACCAGCTGTGCCAAATGAATGAATTTCTTCATTACTGGATACTAGTGACAGCAATCACACCTTCCACAATATTTTGAGGAGGTGATATTACAGGCAAATTAACATAAAAGCTTCCATATCAAATCACCTGGTGTTTCATCTCACTCACTGTCTTGTCACTAGAAGGTTCAGAAGATGCAAGAAAACCCCAAGGCAGTCAGAGATCTTCCAATACTTAGTGGTCAGCTTTGTGCTCACTTCAGCTCTGTAATGTGTGGTTGCAGGAAAAAACACAGCCAGACTCTTCTTGGAGGTGTACAGCAAAAGGACAAGGGGCAACAAACAAAATGCCCCACAGGAAATTCCACTGAGATATTAGGAAAAAGAAAATGCCCATGAGCATGGAAAACTTCAGAATGGGCCCAAAGAAACTGTGGAATCTATGTCTCCAGCAACATTCAAAACTCAGATGGACAAGGCTCTAAGCAGCCTCATCCAACTTTGAAGCTGCCACTGACTTCAAAGCTGGCTTGCTTTGAGCAGAGAGTTGGACCAGAAGCCTCCAGGCCTGAATTGTCCTATGATGGTATGATTCATATCCCCTCAAAGATATCAATACTGACATTTAAGCTAAAGAAGGAAATGTGGAGCAGCCTCAGAGTGAGTGAACACGGCTGACAATGGGTGGCAATGGCATGTGTTTGTATACGACCCAGACTTCTCTTTTAAAGGCATTGCACTGCAGCAGTTCCCATTCACTCCCATGGATGGTTACCGTTCTGATAGGATGGCTGAATTCAGTCCATTTATCCTGCTATCTCACTATAATACTCAAGTATGGAAAGCCAGCTGGAAGGACAGAGGAAGATAGAGTTGAGTCAATGTGTCTCACCAGCTCCTCATAGTCTGCTGGTTCAGTGCATTTATAGCCGTAGGGATACATCAAGAGCTGAGAGTAACTGTGGAGGGTGAGGAAGGCCAGGATCTTTCCATGATTCTTAATAAAAATCTACAATAGATTTTAATTCCACCTCCGAGTTGGCACTGGGCCCATGGTAAGAGTCAGAGCAGGGACTACTACTGGCTCCAGGACCTGTTGGTACAAAAGGAGAGCAAAGTAGGAACTAGTATTCAGGGAAGGACAAAGCAGACCAACACAAAGTTGTGCGATTCCTAACAACAGGTCTTCAGCAAAGCCTGGAGTATGAATGCTGAAGAGACTTATTGCTAGAAGGTATAGGTTACTTCTCCCATCTTCAGCTCTTTGGCAACTAGTCAGTAAGAAATCATCTTTACAAAAGGCAGCTACTAATATATTTGACCATTTGCTTTCTGAATCCCTTATGTTAAGGAAATTGCTGTTCCCATGTAACAGGATCCAGGAGTGTGAAGGGGAACCTTCTTCTTAGTGACAGCCAGAATCCAGAAACTTTGTTCCTACCTCCAAAACCTGCATCCCAGTTCCTGTTTGGATCAACTCCAACACACAGACTGCCTTGAATCTTGGAGCGTGTCTTCCGCCACATGCGATTCTAAAACAAAGCAACACTGTGGCTTTGCAAAGGAACAAAGCTCAGGGCTTGCATTACACCTACCACCCAGAACTGGTTACCGTTCACTAGGAAGTGATCCTAGGAGCAAGCCTAGGATCACTTCTGATGGGCTAACTGCCAAGATGTGCCAGTGGAAACAATCAACAGGCTGGTGAATTTACAGTGAAGAAAGATGGATTAGACAAACAACCAGTGTCTTTGGCTGCCTGACTCTTTTGCATTTCCTTGTTACAACATTAACAAATGGACTTTTGCAACCTACTTCCCTCACATTTATTGTTGGCTTGGAAGAGCAAGACAGCTTTCTAAATCAGCTTAGAGGCAGTGTGCTTACTCACTTTGGTATGAGTGAATTCATATCCATCAGGGTTTGTGACTGCCAGCAGGAAAACATCCATTTTTTCCAGCAGAGAGGTGATGGATGCATCACTGCCATAGTCGGAAGCAATCTAAGCAGAGATAAAGGATGGCACACCATGATGATCAGCGTATTTCCTTCCCTCAGGTTTACACTCCTTGTTAAACCTGGGGCTTGGAGAGAGCACTGAATCTGTTCTACTATTTTATGCAGAAGACAAGAATTTAATGGAAGAGGGCAACAAAATTTTCTCCTGCAAGTCCCCAAGAACGCACCAAAGCTAGCACTAGGATTGAGATGAATTGGCCCAGTTGGAGAATCTATAATTATGCTGCACTTCTCTGGTGGCTTACTCATTTTCAGTGGAATTTAAATGCTCATCTGAATAGAGCTTTGTGAAAGGTAACCACACAGCGCTCCTCTGCGTCTGCAGACTGAAGTAGCAAACTAACAATAATTTTCTCAAACTAATCTTAATTTTTTGAAAGTCCTCAGTCACTCGTAAAGCTATCAGCCCTGGAGTCCTCAACAATTCCACCTGGACTATCACATTTTGCCTACCTAAATTTTTCCCTGCTGTTGTAATATTTCAGTTCTGTGTCTAAATAGTTGCCATATTCTGCCTGGAGTCAGCTGCATTTTAAGACAGGTGAAGCAGAGGCAGCAGACCTGGTTAAGTACATACAGGTGCAGTAGATATACTTTGAAAGAGTCAATGGCATTCCCAAGACAAAAGAAAATCAATCCCTGCTGAAGTGACCTTTTTAGCTATCCATATTGCGCTTGCTTGGGTAACCCACTCTCGGGAATGGATACCAGCGTCAATCCAGATTGCAGAACGGTTGGTTCCTCCAGGGCTGAACTGTAAAATAAAACAGAAACTGTAAAATAAAACAGAAACTTGTAAAACTCTTACTGACACTTCTTACTCAAACATCCCATATAGACTGGGATGCTTGGGACTGAATTGTACCATATCTATAATATAATACAATCTATAATAACTGTATAGTAGTATATGTGTGTATATATATTCATATATAGATATATGTATGTACACACACATATACATTTACACACAGACATACACTCTTTAATATGTTATATACACAGGAACCATACCTTGAGCACATACAAAGGCTGCTTTCCATAGGATTCCCCAATCTTTAGCTTACTGACAATGCTGCTATGCTCATATGCAAGATTATCCAGTTCTTCATAAATCTAAAATTAAAAGTCAGGATGACACTTATATTCCATCCGTGTATTATGCTGCCCAGAACAATTGTAGGATCTGATGAATTCTGTAGGATCTGGTGAAATCCACTTTGTCCCCCTCTGCCTGTATTCGTACGGCCTCTCCAAAGCCCCAGCTCACCCTATGTTAGTGTGGTCAGCGCTATTTCCCAGCTTCTCAGATGCAGGGAGAAATACTGCCATATCTTCAAGATCCACTTATTCCAAGAACAAGTTCAAAATCCACTTAAAGAACTTCCTGATAGTAAAAATACCTTTCCTGTATTTCTCTATTTTGAGATTTATTTATTTCTCACTCTCCTCTGAAGTATCTCTGAGGGGTCAGAAGGAAGTATTTTGATAGAGCTCTGTCCAAAATTTTAAGAAAAAGTGTGATCAACATTGGCCTGTTGCAACACTCTGTGATGGAGAGTGTTGTCCCAGTATGCTGACCTCAAAAAAAAAAATCCATTTAAAAACAAAACCCTGTACCAGAAGAAGCCAGAAAGGAATTTCAGGTTCTAGTATAGGATTTGATAGTGAAAAGATAGTGAAAAAAAGCCAGAAATAAGAATCACCTTCCCCAAAAGTTGGATTCAAGTTACTTATCGAAGCTAAAGAATGGTAACTTCCATAGTTGAAAGTGCTGCTGCTGCGCTCCCATTGTTGACTGTTGGCCATATCCTGCTTTTCTTCATCTGGTATGACCTAGAACAAGCCATTCAAATGTGGAGGAAAGCCTGCTTGCTTGGCAGACTTCTCACCCAATGTTCGCCTCAAACAATGAGATGGTGCCGCTGTGTACTGGCTCTGGACACAGTCCCAAGCTTCACACAGTTACGGAGCAAACCGATGTTTCTGCTGGACTTAGCTGTAGCGAAGAAGGCAAGATCACTAGTATTTAAATGGTCAGTATTAAACTTTAAACACTTAAGATGAACAAGATTAGTGTTGGAAAGCTTGAAAACGGGCAGTGTTTCTGCTAAGTTAGTTTTTAGATGACGTCTTGGAATTACCGCTCATGAAGCAATACTAGATTAGTGCCCAAGAGTGTGATTTTTGCCCTCATGCTGTGTGGTACAGTTCTTTTGCGTTATGATGTCCAGAGCTGTTCATATCCCACCTTACTGAATTACGGATAACTTGCTGCAGTGATTCCCAAACTTCTGACGGCAAAAGATCACACAAAATTTCACTTATCAGAACAGCCCTATGGAACGAATGAGTTTAATAGTGTCACTGTTCAGAATGGTTTCAGAGAGCATCTGCAGAGTGATCTCCACAGCTTCCCAGGGCATCAGTGGTCCACAGACCATCTCTGGGGAAACAGTAACTTAATCCACAGTCTACAAAAGCAAAGGAAGGGAAAGTCCTCATGGAAAGCAGAATATAGAACAGTGCATGGATTAATGAAAGAGGCCAGATCATGAATGGCTATTTGTTTCCACTGGATAAAGAAGCTAATCATATGCCCATAGCATTGTCTACCTGCAGGTCTTCAATCAGGATAGAGTACTCATGTTGTTGGACTCCAGGAAGACTTTGATGGCTTGGAGGCTGTTAAACGGGACTCAGACATCCACAGGGTGAGCAGGGGTCGAGGGGTTTAACCAGAAATCCAGCTAAAAAGAAGGAAAAGGGATTTGTTTTGAGAAAGCACGCTCTGCAAACAGCTTCCCTGAAGCTCTAGAAACACTAATTTCTCCCAAGTTGTACAACTCTGGCCGCATCATGCCACGCCATGCTTACAGCACATCCCATTCTTCAGCTTGGCCTCACCACAATCTTGTACCAGCTGGTGTGATCAACTTGGGGAAGAAAAAAAGATCCAGAGGGAGGTTAAAGTCAGCATTTTTACTGACTTCAGAGCTTCAGTTGTATAAGCAGGAGGAGATTTTAGTCTTCTATTATGATTATTTTACTGTCCTCCTTTTTACCAATCATAGTTTCAAAAAAAGCTCCATTATTAGGTAATGTGAAACACTGCTTTTATTTCTCCATTGGTACAACTTTTTAAATTTTGGTTTATATATTTTTCAAACCAATATTTTTAAAGAAAATTAAAATAAAAATTCTCAGTAATGGCAATAAGAACTCTAATACCTAGAATTTTATAGTGTGCTTTCCTGTTTCAGTATGATATAGACTCTAACTAATAAATTCCTCCCACCACTCTTGGAGACAAATACAGAAATATCAGCACCCCCATTTTAAAAACAGGTGTTTTGATACTAAGGTTTAGAGCAGATCAGTTCAAGCATGATCGTAAACCCAGCCGAGAGGGAATTTGAATGCAGGCGCTCCTGACTGCCAGGCTGGTGCTAGAACTTATAGATCAAACACCAACTACTGTGACAGCTATTTATTTATGGCAGCTGCCACATTATGGTGAAAACCTTCCCAACATGATGCAAAGTCCTACCCCAATGAACCCATGGTCTGAAGTGTTAACAAATGCCTTGATGGTAATAACATACCTGAAGATGTTCCAGCATTTCCAAAAGCTGCAATTTTTCAATGTTCCTCATTGCTTGCCTTGATTTGGAGAACCTGGTGTCTGCAGTAAATCAATAAGCCTTCAGAAACAGTCTTGAGAAAAGACCTTGTTGAACTAGCTTGTTATTAGGATTATGGATTTGGAGAAAAGTCACTTGTATCGATACAATGAGTATAGACTTCTCTAATGCAATTGACTTAGTGCTACCCAAGAGTTTGACGAACAACCTGCAGATCCAACCTGCTACATGTGCCTCAGATTAATAACTAGTTAAATGGCAGTTCCTAAGGTTTCACTGGAAACAAGACATCAAGTGGCTGAGTTTTTAATTGGTTACAAGGATCGGTCTTGCATCTATTTATTATTTTTGTCAACAACTTGCAAAAAAAATTCTGGTTGAGTTTGCATATGTTTGAGGAGTATGATATAAAAAAGAGCAGACACTAAATATGGGATTCATCTCACCTTTCTTTAGTTGTTTAGGCGAATACTGTCGACTAACTTCCCTCTGCTACCAGAAGCTGACAGCATCAGAGGGTGGCTTGTACCATTCCAGTCAGACGGGTGGAATGAATCACCTTCTGAAAGGACCTCCCTCCACTGGTTACAGAGGTAACCTCAGCGATTAACTTAGACTAGACATTGTACTTTTTAGATCTCTTGAATAATGATCCAAGCCTGAGGTTTGTGAAATTTCAGGACTGAAAGGAACAACATTTATTGAGGCAGAAGCTGTGTACAGAGTCTGACTTTTATTGAAAGTTTAGTTCTAGGATCATGAATCTTCCTGGAGTAGTTCTGCACATAATTTTGAGTGAATTTTCAGGCAAATGTATTAAAAGCAGAAGTGGAAATAAAACTTTATGGAGAGATAGCACAGAATCACTCAGGTACATAAAATCACACTCTCTGCAGAAGGAAGACAGCATAAATAGAAGTCTTAGTGGGACTCCTGAATTTCTTTTCTGGCCAATGTTTAAAATCATGTTGAGCATGAAAGCTTCAAATGAGCTTCACTTTTTATCTTTTGGGATTACTCATAACTCAAAACATTCAAAGGTCTTTGAGAAAGAATTTAAACCCTGAATCTCAAACACCAACTCCTGGACTTGTCTGGATATGAAGCCAGGTTGTGATCTTCTGGCATTTTCTGGACAAGATCTGTTAGGCTGGATATTCAAGCTTTGCAGTGAGGTTCAGATCCAGATCTAGGCTTTGAGGCTGCTCTGTAGCTCTACCAGAAGCTGAAAAAAGCCTTGGGTGAACATGAATTTAAGATGAATTTAACTTTGCAGCTAGACCCATCTCCTTGGAAAACCCAGATCAAGCTAAAGAGGAGGATTCATTCAAATCTTGAAGTATTGAAACCACCAACTTCCTAGTGGCTTAATTATATTGTATGATTTAGTGCAGTATTAAGCCTATGATACTCTTTGGTAGAACTGCTTAGCCAGATTCCCATCACCTCCAAGTGATTTGCGATGCACAAAAGAGCCAAGTTAACACATTTTGGAGACAAGTTAGTTCTGAGAAGAAAAGAATATGCCCCAAACAGATTTTGTAAAGTGAAGGTAATGAAAAAAAAGGAGTAACTGAAAAATGTGGTCTTGAAAAGAAAGGTCTTCTACAGAAGTATAACTCACCCCACAAATGTTTCCAGGCACAAGGCAGCCCCGAAGAGGGCACTGAAGACCAAAATCAGCTTCATGTTTGATGGAAACAGCAGATCGATCTAGCAAAGGCGAATTTCTACAGCACTTGTTAGGAAACCCTCCTTCAGATAAAACATATCTGAACTCCATGTGACTGAATTCACACATATATCAAAGCTTTCAAAGTAATCAACAGATAGGAGGCTGATCTCACCTCAGAATATTTCCACTGACACATTCAGAACTGAAACAGAGGAGCTGCTTTCAAAGCTTTGCCCACAAAGCTCCTTGGCATTGTAGTAAAGTTTTTTTCTAGGTAGAAGAAAATGAGTGTCAAACTGAAGGATGTCCTAACTCTCAGCGGGGTGCAGTGGAGCTCTACCAGTAGACTCTTGGCCATGGGTTTTCCCATGCTAATATTTCTCCTACTACAGTTTTCTAGTAACCCACTCCTTGTTACAAAGAGGCAGCCAGCAGAAAAATCTCACACTGGCTAAAATATTCGATTAATCTGAGTGACTACATTGAAGAATGAGCTCTGGGTCCTGCCTGCCACAGCACAAGCTGTCTTTAACAGACTGTGCCTATGGAATGCTATATATACACTCTTATGTATAAATTACGCACTTCTAGGCAGAAGTTAGATGGTTTAAATTTGTTTTTTATTGAAGTATAGTGTCCCCCACAATCCTCAGCTGCTGAGGTTTCATACAGATCCAGCCAGCCTTTCCTGGGCTTTAAGTAAAAATAAGGCTGCAATAAAATTCTCATGAAAGCAAGTCACGGATTGATTCCTTGGTAGAAGTCCTCTTCTAATGAAGTGTCTGTCCCGGGGGAGGTGAGACAGGTTTAGAGAAGTGCTGGGACAGCCATTGCCTGGTCCTCTCAGCTTTACAATGAGGGCAGGGCTGGTCCCTGATCCAGTAGTTCTCTGTGTCTCTTTGCTCTTCTGCTGGTCTCTGTCTACATCGTGCTACAGGGAGGATGGTCTCTGCCTCATTCTCCTTCCATACAGGTGCCCAGATATTTTTGTCGATGCTGTCCACGTCCAAGGAACGACGGCGACAGGCACTCTCCTAGCTGAGCTTTGGGAACTGTCTCTCTTGCCTTTTGTCCTGGGAGTACCCAGCTGCAATTGCCCCAGAAGGAAGGGTAGAGTCATAGGGCTGTTGGATACACTTTGTGCCATTAAAAATTTTACTGCGGGAGAGCCAGGTGCTCAACCTGCTGTAATACATGCAGACAGGGCTCCTAGGAACTAATACCAAAGAGAGACAGTGATCACTTCTATGCTGTAATCACCCTCTGGCTTCACTTCCACGGAGCCACACCTTCAACCCTAACACCTTTGAAAATCTAGGAGAGGAAGGCTGAGGAAAGGAAAACTGACAATCCTCAGAGGAAGCCATTAATAAAGACCTCACCCATATCGCTCTAAAAATATATGACAGCACCTCCCTGAAGAGCCTCCCCCAACAGCCACTCCTAAGCTGCCCCTTCCGCAGTTAGGGCAGTGGCTTCCTGTAGTCTCTCTCTAAAGGCCAGGCCCTTGTTTTTGGGAACAGAGGGGGCCTTCAGCAGGGATTCTGCTTGTTTTGGCACATAAAAATTAGTCATCCTGCGATGGTGGTACCTTGGGGCACACCATGGAGAGCATACACTCTGCAATATTCAGTCCTAGGGACATGCAGGAATACACCTCTTCTCCCACCCACAACAGCTTCTGGTGGGAAATGCCATGAACAGGCTTCTTCACAGTGCAGACACAGCCAGGGACCCCCATCATGTCTAATAACTGACTTGTGACACTGCAGCAAAGATTCACAAGGCCGGGAAGGCAGATAAAAATGGGCCCTGTGTCCCCTTCCAACTAGATTCAAGTCTTCCAAATAATTATGGTCTTTGAGGTTCAACCTATTCCAGTCCTTGGGAAACAAGGAGTCTCCATTCCCCTCAAAATGAATCAGATGGCAGGAGTTTCTCCCAGAAGACAAACCATCATGAGAATTCCCTGCTTCAAGCACTACAATAACTCCAACAGAAGACAAATCTGTCCAAACACAAGACAATGTCGCTTATATCCTCCAAAGTTTTGTAAAGAACTGATAGACTGTCCACAACCTCCTGTTGATTCATTCCTTTAAAGCAGGAAGGAGGGACCTAGTTTAGGGCAATATTATAGCTCATTTCATTACTCATGCTGCATTCCACATGGATTTGGAGGCTGCCAAGTTATCCCACCAAACATTATGTCAGTGCCCAGAGTACACCAACAGGCTCTGATCGCCCTGACCAGCCTCATTTGGGACCTCCACCCACTGACACGGGCACTGCATTTAAACTCAAAGCCTTGTGCTGTCTCCTAATCCCCACTGAAGGGCTTAGGGGAGTGTTGCAGGGGGTGTTACAGAAGTCCACAGGGCTGTGACCTCCCTCTGTAGGCTGGTCATAATGTCCTTCAGGGTTTGGAGGTCAGCCTTGAACCACAGGGTTTGGAGGTCAGCCTTGAACCACAGGGTAAGCTCTGGGGCAAGGTCCTGCACAGGCGGAGAGTCAGGCTCCGCAGTGCTCAGCGCAGGGCTCAAAACAGCCTGAGCAAGTCATGGAGCAGCAAGAACAGGGCTGCAGCACAGCCACAAGCCAGAAACCAAAGGTGACAGCAAGGCAAGCAGGGCAGAGACCTTACCAACAAGCCGTGCAGTCCCACAGGACCCAAACAAGAGGAGCAGAGCAGGTCTGGTGACACTAACCAGGGACAGCCACAGTCCACGTCACCAGGCAAGTCCAAATTCAAGCCGGGAAGTCACACTGGCAAGGCCAGGAGATACGAGACCAAGTGTGCCATACACCCGCTGTAGCTCACGCAAAGGTCAGGGCTGAGAGCCTCAGCTTAAAACCAACTCTTGGGCCAATGGGCAGCGGGTACCTGGGTGGGGGATCCACATGAGGCTGGTCAGGGCAGTTAGCGCTCTCAGGGCCCGGGCACATTAACGCAGGCAGGGTGGGGGACACTATGCACAATCCCGAGAGGACATGGTATTTTGCAGTGAATCATGAATAGACCATAATGACACCCTAACAAGTGAAAGGTTACATGAATCTTGCATAACCAAACTGTGTTAAATTTGTCCCATTCCTTAAAATTGCCACTCTTACCACCGTAAGTATAGATAGCCTGCCTATGCGGCCTGTGCTCTTTGGCATGGGACCAGAACGGATGTGACCTGTCCCCTTTCCAACTAGAAATGCCTCAAAATCCATCAAGATGAGATGGAGGAGGTCATTTTCTGTAAAATTTGGAGCCTCTGTCTGAAAAAAGTTCTTGCAACCAACATACAGCAAAGTAGGTTCTCATCATGGCATGGCAGGGACGAGGGTTATGAAGGAAGAGACACCCTCTCCTTAGCCATTAGTCATTGCCACGCACATAGAGCATGTCCAACCCTGAGCCCACAGTCTGTGGCCCCACTTGTCTCCTGTCCTCTGGTATTGTGTGGCTCAAAATAAATTCTGGATAATTCACCAGACTGCCATGAAAGGGACTGTTCAAGGGGAGCGAGAGACTGGAAAGGGGAAAAGACCAACGCTGGCCTGAGCTTTCCTTGTGCTCCTGCTGCCCTGCTTGTCTCCTCTGCCCTCTCAGCAGTTCTGCATCTCCTCCTGCACTCTCACATGGGCCCCCGGCATTTTCTGCACCATTTTTTTGAACCCTATGCATAGCCTTATAAAACTCATATTTACCTTTTGAATCGCTAGCCCTTTTGTCACAAGATAATCTTTTCTCTTGGCTTTTTCGGAGAATCTGTTTTAGGAAAAGACACATCATACAGATTTTGTTACTTAGAAGAATGTATAAATACTATGTGTGGGGGAGCACTCAAGTTGCTGGCATTTCTGCTGAGCCTTTCAACAGGGCAATGCTCCTCGGAAATGCTGCTCCTTTTACATAGGGCACCTTTGGATAGAAATGTTTCTTTTCTCACAATCTTGGGATAAACCCGTAGCACTGAAATGGCAAGGGGCTCCATGTGTAACTCATCTCCTGAATTATGGAAGTTAATCCCATGCAATTCCCTATAACACAATTCATTATGCATTGCTGGTGACTGAACTATTATTTTCGGTAAGTAATAGATTATTTACATGTCCCTAATCCACAAGGCACCTTAGGAACGCCCTGAGTAAGGAATGAGTAGGGATTTCAGGACGTTGCTCGGTATTTGTAGACATCACTAGCATCATTTTAGGATCAGGATCCTCATTTTATCATCTCCGGAACATTCACAGCTACACACCAATGCCGTAACACCGACCACAGTGGAGCTACTTATTAACGACTTAAATTTTCAGCAGCAAAATTAGGAAACCAAGATCTTCAGCCTTCCAGAGCCATCCCAGGACTTCATGTGTCTGAGTCACGTAGCAGTTCACAATGCACCACACACTCCATTGGATCACGTTGCGTTTTTGCATTTTAGGACACCGAACACGTTGGTTATATTTAACTAGTAAAGAAAGGACGGGGAAGGGTACGGGGAGAAGTATAACCAATCCCCTATACCTCAAGATTAAACACTCATTGCAACCGATGGTGACATCAGCCCATGAGGTTATAGTATTTATAAATAATAACAACAATAACGGTATAACAGCAACTTCTGAGGCTGTGAAATCTTTGCAGGTAGGAGAGTTTTGAACATGGCCCACAGCAAGGTTCTGCTAAGGGCCACCAGGTGTCAGCACAAAACACAAAATAAAGTAATATCTTACTTGAACACTGAGCGTGGCAGACAAGACAGATAGTCAAAATGCCGATAAAGGAGCAAAGCAGGATTTTCCCAGTGATCCCCCTTCTTGACCGGCGTCGGAGCGCAAGGGGTCGTGAGCCGAAAAACACTGCCAAAAATGGAAAAAGGGGAATCCCATGAAGGCCAGTGGCTTATGAGGGGCCGCAGCCCCAGGCCCTCTCCAAGGCGGAGGGGTGAGGGGCACGTGGACTTGTGTTCGCACGGCGTCTGGGCGACCCATTGTCCCAGTGAGAACCTCGGGAACCCACCACCCCGGAAACGCCAGAACCCGGCCCCAGAGCCACAGAAACCACCGGCTCCGGGCTCCTCCCAGGGAAAAGCTGACCTCCTGGAAGGCTTTCGGCTCAGGGAAGGCCAGGGCGCCCGCAGGTCCCTGTGGGCTACGGCGTTGAGGGGATCGCGGGTGGGAT
Organism: Dromaius novaehollandiae; assembly: GCF_036370855.1. Taxonomy (NCBI): domain Eukaryota; kingdom Metazoa; phylum Chordata; class Aves; order Casuariiformes; family Dromaiidae; genus Dromaius; species Dromaius novaehollandiae. The sequence continues at coordinate 1,756,301 of NW_026991289.1, read as the reverse complement.
TCATCCCATCTCAGTTGAGCTGCAAGGAAGTTAGGGTTTAGACTTCTAACGCTCCTTCCATGTTATCTCCATTCTAGGCTTTTCTTGCTTTCACTCTCATGCTTGGGAAATGAGGCAAAGCCAAGAAGGCGTTCAGAGCAGCCAGCATTGTCCACTGGCCTGCGCTTACAGGACCATCTGCTTTAATTTTGTCTCCTCCCGTTCTCCAACCCACAGTGTTTTTATTCCTACGTGCACCCCACGGCCAGCTCTGTGTGAGGGAATAACACGTCTGATCGGCCTCTGCCCTGGGGCAGCCCGAGCGGTATCACGGTATTTGCCGAGCTGCCAGCAGAGCGGGCAGAAACCCAGGAGCGCTGCGGGCGTCGCAGCTAATCCCACACCGGCGCCGCGGCCGCCATGGCGGCGCCCCCCTCGCGCCGCTTCCCGCCCAAAGAGGGCGGGCGCCCAACGGCCGCGGGGCGGCAACGACGCCTGCGCGAGCGCCCGCGGCGTCCTCGGCGTCGCCGTGGCGACAGGCGGCCGCGCCGGGCGTCGCGTCGGCCTGTGACGTCACGTCCGCGCGACCGGGCCGTTGGCGCAGGCGCAGGCGGTGAGGCGGCTGCGGTGAGGGCTGCGGCGGCGGCGTGCGGGGGTCGGGGCTGGGCCGCGGCGGCGGGGCGGGGGTCGGGGCTGGGCCGCGGCGGCGGGGCGGGGGTCGGGGCTGGGCCGCGGCGGCGGGGCGGGGCGGGGCGGGGGTGCCGCTGCCCTGGCTGGGCGCCTGCTGGGGCTGCGGGGGGTGGGCTGGGAGGGGAGCCGGGGCTGCGGGGGGGCAGCGGCTGGCAGCGAGCCCTGGGAGCGGGTGAGGCGGGCTGTGAGCGGCAGCGGGTCTGTGTGGGGAGGCCGGGGAGGGTGTGTGTGTGGGGGGGCGGCCTGCGTGTGGGGAGGGGTGGGAGCAGTGTGATTTTCTTTTTTTTGGTACAAAGTACCGTTAGTTCAGTTACAACTGAACTGAACTGACAATAGTTACAACTGTTTGTCCCAGAAAGCACATGGTTTGTGTTCGTATTCAGCGATGAAGTACTGAGAAGTTTCTAAACGTGTGGCTGGGGGAGGGCATGGTAGTTTCTTGTGGTGATGGGAGGAGCAGAAAAAGTCACAAGCGCTATTTTTGTCGTGTATGGCTTTTTGGGGCATAAAGGTGAGGCAGTGTGTGGAGGATATTGAGCTGTCCTGAGCTGATAGAAGGAGATGGCTGTGCAGTCTGAAAGTGTCCTGGTACCTGCAGAACTGGGCGGAGGTATTTTCAGTAGGAAAGCTGCAAGGTCTTTCCTCAGTCCGGTTTCATTGCTTGGAGAAGGCAATGTTGCCTCAACGTTCCGAAGAATGTTATTTTTCAAAAGCGCGGTCAGAATCTGGCGCTCTCCTCTGCGCCCCAATGGAGAAAACAGACACTGTTTAACTGTAAAGAGGTGACAGTGCTTACAGAGTTTATAAGAGAAACGTTGCCTCTCTTTACTGGTAAAAAGAATGTTTTTTTTTTAAAAAAACACCACGCAAGATTTGGTACCTAAAGGTGAAGTCTTTTTATATAATTTGTTTTTGATTATTGTTTTTTCTTAATTCTTGTACTGAGTGAGAATCTTACTATATAAAAATTTTCAATTTTTGTCTTTCTCTGCTTCGTGTTACAGACAATGGCAGCAGAACAGATTTCAGCAGCTTCCCTCATTGACCGGACCATGAAGATAAGGAAGGAGGCTGAGGAGCGGAAAGTGGTCTGGGCCTGGGGACTCCTTAATATATCTGTTGCAGGGATGATATATACTGACATGTATGTTGATTGTTACATCTGACTCAAATAAGTAAAGCGTCCTACTTTGTATATGCTTAAATACTTCCCAGAACCCAATTACTGTAAGTTGATAACTTTTTGCTTTTCTTTTCAGGACTGGAAAACTTACAAGCTCGTATTACAACATCACATACTGGCCACTCTGGTATATCGGTGAGTTGCCACAGCATGTAAATTAGTTTTGGGGAGGAGGGAAGGTTTCAGCCTTCAGTTTCCTTGCTGGGGAAGGCATTTTTAAGGCAGCTTTAAAAAAGCAAAACAAAACTTCATTTTGCTTCCCTTTATCCCTCTTGGTACTGTTGGAATTTCATCACTTTAGTGACAGGTAAGAGGATTTTAACGGTTGTCTTAAATATGTCTCATGAAAGGGTGTGAAGATACCCTAGACATACCCTAGATCTGTTTAGTGTGTGCAGTAAGGCTGTGGGGAATAGTTGAGATTATAGGGCTGTGTTGTATTGTAGGGCTGCATGAGATTTCCAGATAAAGTTTGTTTCAAATGAGTAGGCTCAAAACTAGCTGTATCAAATACTATTAGAGGATGAAAAGAAGGAAGAGTGAGAGCAAAATCAGGAGATGAGTGACAGAAGGTTTGGCAGAAGACACTTGATAAATAGTGTGAAAATTGATTGCAGTAGTTTGTATCCAGTCTGGAAAATACCTTACACTTCTAGCCACACAAATTAATTTCAATATGAAAGGAAATTAATCTCTAATGGTTCTTGCATGAAAAGGTTCAGAAGTCTTACATTTGTGCTCAGGCTGGCAGTTATTGGTAGCACTGATAATAACCTATTTTTGATGTGTGTATAAACCTGCTTTTCCAAATAAATTACTTTTGCTATTACTCATGCTGATGCTGTCTAGCAGGATTAAAACCTTTTTGCTTGTTCCAGAGCTTGCATTTGCATCCCTGTTCAGCCTGAATGCCTTATTTGATTTTTGGATGTACTTCAAATACACAATGGCACCAACTACCTTGGTCATGACTCGTAGGCAGCAGATCCTTCTAGGGATGCAGAATGCAGGTAGGTGTTATAATACCTATGGTCTTTTTTTAAAAAAAAAAAAAAAAGATAGCATCTTTCTCAAGTCCATGAATCTTTAGTGAAGTGAGTTCTCAATTACCTGAGCTGACAAAAGCGGTAGGATGAATTAACTGCAGCATATTAAAGTTCAAAATACAGTGATAAATTAATGAGTGATTGAGGGGAGAATTGGAGAGGAAACAAGCAACAAAAAAGGACAGGATGGTGGGCTGTTAAAGGGCAATGAGAGAGACTCAAACTTTGTGAAGCTGGACAAGGAATTTGTAACCTAAACATGAGACTGAGAACAAGGCAGAGTGCAGGTTTGTATTTGAATTTGATATCCTACTAATATCACACTGGGTGAAGAGAGGAAATTAGAAAGAGTCAGGCAGACCTTACTGTGTGGTCTGAAAAGGACAAACTAGAGAGCAGTCACTCTGACAGCTTTTGAATGTCTAAATGAAGTTGTAAAATATAGAAAAACTTGACAAAGTTCCGACAAATACAGCGACAGCAAAATGCTGGTACAGTGTATTACATACTACTAGGCTGACTCTGGAAAAAGGGCAGCAGAAGGGAGTAGGTTTGTATCACCAAAGTTCAAGGGCATAATGTCTGTATTTGCGCAGGTAAATTAAGACATAGATGTGCTAAAGATGCATGAAGCAGTCAGAGCAGCTGACCAAATAAGTTAAATAATTACCCCAGGCTATGTAAAGTGCCCGGTAGCATTTAACTGAAATTTTAAATTGTAGAATTTGTACTGAATTGTGATCATGTGTCTGTTTTCTGATTTTTATGTCAGTGGGGTTGGCTGCTGAATTCTCTAGGGGTCAGACTAGAATAATCTTTTTAGCGTCATAGAATTTCCTTAAGATAGAGTTGTGTGTATGTGTCTTGCTGTGTATTTAAAGTGAGGAGGAGAGTTTTGGGCTGCTGCATCTACAGTGCTAATTGTGTTTTTCCGCTTATTGCAGCGGTACAGATAATTCCACCGCATGAGCTGGCAGCAAAGAAGGTCCCTTCTTCTACGCCTTCTCCTACGATCCAGGGTCAAAGTGTGCTGAGTTACAGCCCAACCCGCTCCCCCAGGGCCAGTCCAAAGTTTGCATCTGGTTGTATCGCGGGGTACAGCCCTCAGCTGCAGGCTCCGTCAAGCAACAGTGCTTCTTACAGCAGTGCTTTAACCTATTCACCAAGCAGCAGCTACAGTAAGGTAATGACCAAGGTGGCTTCAAGGGGAACGGTTTGGATTTACTTATCATGTCCTTGTGTTGTGCCATAAGCTATTGGAGGGTCATGTGTGTGTTTGCTCCATTTGCAGAGCAGATGAAAATTTGTCTTGTCAGTATTCATCCTCTTTCCCTAGTGTTAATTTATTTGTTTTAGAGTAGCTAGTTTGTTTCAGACCAAAGCAAAAATAAGAAACTAAAATGTAAATACAAAATAACAAAAATCCCTCCCCAAAACCAGAGTATATTTTGTAGCAGCCATCAGCAGAGCAGTAAATTCTTTTTTGTTGAGTCAATCAATTCACATAGTTTATAAAATCAAAATGGAACTCTTATCTTCCTCATATGACCCAACTGTTTGCTTTTGTTCCCCAAAGCTTTCCAGCTTCAGCCCTTCTACTGGTTCACCATATCCCACAAGCGTTGGACCAGTGGAAAGCAGCAGGCTAAGGGCTCGTTACCGCTCTTCACTAATTCTGTGTAATTCCCGTATTGGTCAAGACGATGAAATCACAGACCTGAAGTCACTGCAAAAGTACCTTCGAAGTGAAGAAGAGAAACAGCGTAGACTTCAATTGGGTAAATAACTTTATTTGGCCTGAAAAGTTTGTCAAGGAGAGGATGTTGGTTTTATTTGAGAGCTGCTTTTGTGGATGAGAAAAGTTGGAAAGGATTCCAGCAAGGACAGAGAGCTGCTGAAGTACTAGTAAATAGACCTAACTCATACATACGGTAATCACTTCTGAAATTGGTAAAGGTGGCTGCTGACCAGTTTAGTCTTCTACCGAGTAATTAAGACATGAGGCAGAATTCGGTAATTTCTACACATCTCTGTGGCTGAGGAGCTTCAGAAAATTCTCCTCCGTCTCCTTCTACTGGATAGAAATATGCTGCTGTCACTGGCCCAAGGAATAAGTCTTATGGAAATACATACTGATAGATTCTATCTGTAGCATTTCTTGGCTGTAGTGGACTGTGATAAGATGGTGGGCTTTATCACCTTAATGAGAGGAATATTTTGTGGAGAAGGCATTTCAGATAAAGGTGGTGAATCACCTGCAGGCAGTTTTTGTCCCGGATAGGGATAATACCTTATTAACATAAAGATGAAATCAGTGTTTATGCAGACAGACTTTGGTGTATGTATTCATGATAATTCATGAGCATGTCTCTCCAGTCAAAACCTTAATATATGGAGCTATTGTCTGTACTGTTGCTTCTGTGATTCCTTTCTGTGATTCTTGTGATTAATTGTACGTGACTGTTTAATGTCATTTCAGGAAGTTCAGATTCCAGCTTTTGGAACTACAGCCGTTGCTTAGTAGAGCAAGCACAGGTGCTGAGAAACTTCCAGTATCAGCTGGCTTGCAGGTCCCAAGTTCCATCAGCGAACAAGGATGAAGCCTATCTGAGCTCTCCGCAGGCTGCAGAAGAAGTAAGTTCAGCACCAAAGGGGCCAAAAGGGAAAAACAGGGCTCTAAAACATGTAGCTTCATGCAAAGGTTTGGACTTGAGCTCCATCAACAATATTAGAAAGAGAGAGAGATGAATTCTCATATGGGAAAATGATTTCTCCCTTGGAGAGCAAGATACCTGTATTTAGGCAGAAAAGTGGCTCCTGAGAGAATTTCAGGTTTTCTTGCTCTGTGGTCTTTGTAATTCACTGATACTCACTGTGCGGGCCACGGTGGAAAGCAGGAAACCCTTCTGTTGTTTTGGCCAACTCTTCAGAAATATTTTATCTGAAGTTGTTTAATATTACTATGTAATCTGAGAATAGACAGACTTTATGAGTTAAACTCGAGAATGGCAGTTGCGGAACTTTCTTTTACCATTTCGTACTCTGGGTAAAATAAACTTGTGACACAAAAATTGACTGGAAGCTGGCCTGCACCTGCCGTGGTCACATAGTTGAAGGTATGTAAAACATTCTCCCTTATACTTGTGTCTGGAATAAGTCTGATTCAAAGGAATGTCATTAATGTAGCTTTAATTTAATTTGATGCATTTTCTTTATTTCATACGTTAACCTAATGAAGCTTCTTATTCAAGTACCTCTTTAATCTATCCGACAATTTGGACCAATTTTATCCTCATAAAGCAGGGAGCTCAAAGCTGCGAATTTGGACTCATGCGAGATTTGGTGTGCTGTGAAAAGAAAGTAGAAGTCTAGTATGTTAAGCTGCTGTAGAAATCAGATGATACAGCCAGTAGATGTATGAGAGTGCTGGGACAAATGCAATTTGAATTATGTGCTGTGGTTGGGATGAGAAAACATCTTAGGCCCTAAAAACTGTCTTGGTTTTCTGTTAAGTTGCTGTATGTAGGTAATAATGTTCTTTCCATAGGTTTGGGCAAGGGTGATTGTGAATCGACGACAGCTTGATCACATGGATTCCTGGACCGCTAGGTTCAGAAGTGTAAGTCCTGTCCCTATAGACTGCCTGTCCTTGCTGTTGGACTAGGTACAGCAGAATGAAAAAGTACCTCAATGCCCCATGTATACCTAGGGAAGTGAAAAGAATTGCATATTTGAGTCCATTTGAGGATTAAGGTGGGCTTGGACAAGGAGATTAAAACAGCACGCTTGTAACAAGTATTAAGACACATTTTCAACCTGAACTTCTGCACTTGCTGACCTAGGTGTTTTGTATTCTGAAGACTTTACAATTGTAAAGTTCACCCACCTTTGAATGGAGACAAAAGCATCTTAACACGCAGTGGATGTGATAAGACTTGTTTTTTCTTTCTACAACCCAAATTTCTGAATTGTTTTTTTTCTCCTGTATTTCAAACTCATTCTCCTGGGCTGAAGTAAAGCATGGAACGTGCCAGCCCGTTGACTTTTTCTGACAGTCTTGAGGAGCGCAATAAAAAACAAAAAGAAAATTTTGGTTTTAGGAGCAGGAATCACTACAGCAAAGGAAATAAAATTGCGTGCTATGGCAAAATAATTTGTAAGTCTAACTTTGAATTACCCCTTCAGTCATAGCAACTGTCATGCATGTAGTTGTTGTTCTTTTGGGTTTTTTTTTAAGTAGTGGGGTGACTGAAAAGTAAAGATTTTTATGAGATTTTGGATTATGACTGTTCTGTACCAGATTCTTAAGCATCTGTTCATAAACCTGCAGGCAGCTTGGCTTCAGTTCCCATATCCTGTCACATACAAGTATCACATATTGTGTTTATCAGACCCTCGATTTCCTGAAACAGATATGAGAGGGAGTGGACCCATGAAAGTTTAAATTATCTTTATGAATGGTGTGTGGTGCTTCAGAATACCCCTTTTCTCATTGTCCAGAAAAGCTTTATCAATGCTTTCTGGAGATTTGTTTTCCCAAATCCTTTATATTGAATTTCTGGTGCTTTAGAAGGTATTAAAGAGTCATTAAACCCTATCTAAACGGATATTCTAATTTAGTTGCTTTTCCTTCCTGGTTGGCTTCAAAGTTTCTGTTGTTAAGCTCCTTTGTGATTGTAATGGTGGTGATGATGACTAGGGTGTAAACATTTTTTTTTCACATTTTTGTTGCTTCTAACCTCTTTAATTTTTGCATTTCTCTTTCCTAGTGGATTAATGAGACTATTTTAGTGCCACTTGTACAAGAGATTGAGTCTGTGAGCACTCAGCTGAGAAGAATGGGGTACCCAGAAATGCAGATTGGAGGTAGGATGACAGAGTAGCGGTGGGGTTCCCTGTGGTGGCTGGTGGAGGGCTGCCCCATAGCAGGGCACTGAATAGGTACTATAGAAGACAAGTCTATTTCCTCTCTGAATTTGTGTGATCTTTGTTGCATGTAATGCACTTTATTAAACTGGAAGGGTTCTTCATAAGATTTCTGGAAATATTGATGAAAGCTTGCTGATGCTAATACAATATACAATTCTTAAGCTCTGGTTTTCTCTGAATTTATTCCTGGAGAGTTAAAGGCTCAGATTAGCATCCTTATTATATCTTAAACTGTCAGAAAACTATTGCACATTGCAAGGATAGCTGCCTATCAGCTCTCACTGTCTACATTAGTACATGTCTTTCCAAACTCTTCCTTAAAATCAGCTAGTTCCTGAAAAACCTAGCAGTCAGGCCACAAAACGTTTCATGAAAACTTAGATGTGATGCATTGTATGCAAATACTGTTAAGAACTGAGAAGTCTTGTTATGACTGAGATAATAATAAATCTACAGACCTGGGAAGTGGGTTTTTTCTTTTTTTTTTTTTTTTTTTAACCTAAAATAATTCTGTTATCTCAGATAGGCTATTAATCATTTACATTTAAGATAATTTGTACTAAATGTAGCACTAGTTGGGGTTGGGGAGGACAATCTCGGGTGGATTTTAGAGAGCTACGAGCATTAGAAGAAATTATCTTTTTTTGGGGTGCAGTATTTTTTTTTTTTTTTTTTTTTTTTTAACATTCTGATGAGCTGGAATTCTAGCTACAATGTCATGGTACAACTCTGAAAGAACTACTTCCATTGTCATCTTACCTGTATATCCCCTTAACCAAGAGCAGGATTTGATATGTTGCATTTAAACAAAGCCTACTTTTTTTGGCCTTTTTGTAGTCTCCCCTCAAGATCTGCATCTGTCGTGATGCCTATGAAAAACTGATCGTTACTGGCCGCATCTCCACCTGGCTGCTCTCCTGCTGCTCTTCAAAATGGATGTTAGTTCTTCCCTTTTTCACGCTACCTATGTTTCTATTTTCTTATGGAATGCAAGTCCTTCGGATAAGGGACTGTCTTCTTTTGTGACTGCACAATGCTGTGTAGCATTTATAATCTGTGGTGTAAGGGAGACAGCTAGTGCTTCGTTGGGATTGGAAATGAGCATTTGGGGTACTGCATAAGATGTTAACTTTGTCTAGGAGCTTAGTAAATAGTGAGACAGAAAAGCCAGTTCCTCTTTGTAACAGTGCATTTGTTAACGCCTTGTAAGGGAGACTGTTCAAAGTTCTGTCGTGGGCGCAGATGGCGTGCTGGCTCTTCTTGCATGCCAGCATCAGCACTCTGAAAGAGGCAGCGATGGTTAAAGCTCCGCTCATTCCAAATCTGAACGGTATAGAGCAGTATTTGGATATTACACCGAACCAAGAGTATTTGGTTGAAAGGATCAAAGGTACGTGGTCACCATACTGACTTTAAAACGTTTCAGTTAGCTGGGTCAAGTGTCGGTGGCGTCAGATGCCCCGTCAGTTAAGATGTTTGAAACAGTCACAGCAGGGAGGAGAGCTGCTTTTCAAGTAGCAGAGAGATTTTTTTCCAGCCTTCTCTTTTCATAGCAATATAATGATGTGGGACTTGGAATATTTTTAGAAGTTTTATTTCCCATTTCACTCAGTTTGGGGTATGAAGTGTCATATTTAATCCCTTCATGAGTTACAAATAAAAATTACCTTGTAAACTCAACTCCCCTAAATGTATATCTTTACAAGCATTTCATTAGTTGAATTCTTCCTATTTTGTGTACTGGAAATACATGCGATGTTCTCAAAGCTAGTGTCAAATATGTCTTTCTTACACCTTCAACCCCCAGTAGCTGAATAAATTTTGTTGTTTTCAGAGCTCTCTCAGGGAGGATGCATGAGCTCATTCCGGTGGAACAGAGGAGGAGATTTCAAAGGCCGTAAATGGGGCACTGACTTGCCCACTGACTGTGCTGTAAGTTTTCAAAGATGGCTTGGTATAACTTCCTAAAGCGGGTCTTTCAGCATAGATTTTGTGGGTGATAGCAGAGAAGTCTTTTGAGGAACGTGGTCAAAATCCTGTTTGCCTCACTTACTGATAATCCCATTGTAGTCAGTGAAATTATGCGAGGAATAATGCAAATGGGATTGGACATTGTGCAGATCACAAAAATGCAATTGCATGTCTTAGTCTTAGGCCAACCTCTTATTTAGACTCATCTGAGATGTCAGTCAGGAAACTGTGGGGAGCAGCCTGACACGTAGGGATCTTGCTAGAGCAATTTTCTTACCGTATTTAAAAAAAAAAAAAAAAAGAGTCTGCCTTAACCAAACCTCATAATTTCTAATGCAAGGAAAACCTTCCGCCTTCTTCTAGTTTTCCTTTGCTGCGGCGGATAGAGGAACAAACATAGATTGAGTGGCAGGTCTGATGTCTAATTGAGTAATGTTTCCTGAAAAATCTGCAGGTGTTGCGTTATCTTACTTGAGAACAGACTTGTAGTCATGCTTAGCCAATTAATGAGAAAGGTTAGGAGAAAAACACTTCAGTATACACAGTGACTTGAAAATTCAGCTGAAATAATTAAAAGAAAGGCCACAGCATAATCCAGGGAGTGGAAAACAAGCTTTACAGTGTGACTCTTCAGTTGAACTCTGTATTTGAAAGTAGAGTCCGGGTGATTTTTTTTTTTCACTCTAGAGATATTCAGTTACTGGGGAGAAGAAGAAACAGGAGATCCGTATGTAAGAGCTTTACAACTTTGCTGACAAAGATAAAAAGATTGAATTGCTGGAAGCTAAAGCTGAACAAAATCTGTCTTGAAATAGGATTTAAATTTTCTAGTTGTAAAGATGACTAAATATTTGGGACTGACTAGCTGGGAAGCAGCTCTGGCTGTCCTGGTAGACAGCAAGCTGAACAGCTTGAAAGTGTTAAAGATCATAACACAGAACATCACACCCTGAGTTCGTTGTCTTTTACCAAAACCAACTAGGAGAGGTGGTATTGGACAACATATTAAACTTCTGAAGATTCTGGGAAGGAAGTTCTGATATAAAAGATGAAATTAATATAAACATTTGTCTTGAAACTTTGGCATTAACTTACTCAAGACAATAAATGCAAAATGAAGAGTTTTTTACAGTAATGTTAGTCTCATTATATGCAACATAAAGCAGTGATTTCCACCAGACCTCTTGAGGCTTTGGGCATTTAGCCCATAGAAATTCTTTTGTTTTGTCTGCAACACAAACTGTGTTTTATATATTGAACACATGAGGTATCATATTACAGAGTAATTTGGTCACGTTGCACACAGAGAATGTTGAGAGCTCTACTGTAAGGGTTAAAACATATAACATGCAGCGTTGCAATTTTCTCACTGTGAGGTAAGAAGATACTTGTTCTAGGACTTTCTTCCAAAATCTTGGCATAGCTGGTAAGGTTCATGGGCAGCTCAAGTTTTTTCAGTGATTTTGTTTTGCTGTTCTTGATGAGAGAGGAGAAACTTGCTAGATAGGTGTAGTGTTTGGAAAAGTTATAATTAGATCGGATATGCCCTTCTAAGGCAAATCCTTGCAGCTAGTATGAAAAGCAGCATTAAATCAGATAGCTTGTAGTTTGTCCTGTATATGCTATTAAGATCTGCGACTTTGCCAAATTCTGTAAGATGTGAAGATAAAGTTACTTGTCTGTCAGGAGTTCAGTTCACACACGGCACCATTTTATCATGTGACTGAAACTGTTTTATTTACAGGAAAAATAAACTTGCCTTGCCGTCAGTGGCATGCCTTGGACCATTGAATTCAGTGCTTTAAGTATTAAGCTGCCTTGGGCTTCTAAACATAGTGGGATTAAGTCCATGATGCAATGACGGACTCTGTATTGTAGCACTTTGTTCCTCAGTCTTTTTAATGATATTAAAGTGAGGTTTGTTTTTGTCTGCACAGATCCTTATGCACATATTCTGCACTTACCTCGACTCCAGACTGCCACCTAGCCCCAAATATCCTGATGGCAGAACCTTCACTTCGCAACACTTCATTCAAACACCAGATAAACCAGGTATTGGCACTCTTGGACTGGTTGTTTAGCTGCTGTTTACTGCTTGGATCACATCACCACTTTTAAAATCCCTATTTTCTTTAAAAACTTTGATTTACAGACATTACAAATGAAAATGTATTTTGCATCTACCAAAGCAACATCAATCCACCCCACTATGAGCTGATCTACCACCGCCATGTCTACAATCTGCCTGAGGTATGATCGTGTTAGTTTTTTCCTGCTGGCAAGAAATCTTGAGCAGACCTGATTTGAGGGTAATTTTTTTTGGAACTAGCCACTTCTGTTGAATATTTATATGGAGGCTGGCTCAGTGCAGAAAGCAAATGTTACCTTGATCTTTGACCATTGTGTGGTATTTTGTCTGCTACTAAATAATAGCTTCAATGCCTAAGTTAGGTACGTCAGTACCCAGGCAGTACTTCCCGTTGTTTATTTTCTGAGGATTTATTCTAAAATCCTAATTTTTATAAGCTCTGGTGTGAGTTGTTATTCCTCAATGCCAACAAGCCTGATGCTTGTCTATAGGATTTTTTGGAGGGAAATGTCTAGTCTCACTATCAAAATACTAGACTTTTCCTGCACATTTTAACTTTATATTGAGCCCTGGTTGTGACCTGATCTCTAATTTCAGAAAGGCTCTTTAAAAAAGCATTAATAAGTATTTGAGGATGATAATCCTCCCAAAAAACAAGTTTGGTCTTTTTCTGATGTTTGCCTAATTGACGGGTAAGTATTGAGGCAAAAACCCAGCAATCCAAGCTGTAATACCATTTCACAATGTCTCTCTCTATTGTAGTTTTTTCTCATCTCAAGTTATTTAACAGGCCAGCATGGCGCACGCTGCAGTGTGTGTGTGTTTATATATATATAAAAATATATATAAATATATATATATAAATATATAAATATATATATATATATATATATAATATAAAAAAATCTTGCAAAAAGTTTTGAAGGAAAAATTGTACTGCTCTACCTAAGATAAGGACAGGACATGACAGTTGTTTTAACTAAGACATTCTGTCTAAGATATTGGTATGATTGCTTGTACATGACTTCAGTTCCAAGTTCTTTTCTCTTCCCATGGATTCAGGGCAGAAACAACATGTTCCATACATTGCTTATGTTTCTGTACATCATAAAGACAAAAGAATCTGGGATGCTTGGGTAAGTGTCGAACGTTATGTACCATTGCGCCGCGCGTGAGATCTGAACAGGAGCTTTCTGTTTTGAAATACCGTAACTGAAGTTGCTGTAGGAGAACGATATTGTTGGAGTTAAAATCATCTTCTCCTTTTAAATAATGACAGCCTTTTTACAAGATCATGTAAGTTTTGTGCACGTGAGCGCACAGGAAATGTTTTGTGCTTTTCTTTGGTCTTGTGCTGATTGAAAATCTCGTGGGGTCCATGCTGTGGAGCAGTGGCCTTGGCCAGACAACCAGCCTGCTACCTTCTTGATGAAAGTCCTGTGCTATTTATAAACAGGAGACAGATACTGCCATTGTGCTGTAATCTCTTGTTTTCGGCATAACGAGAGGAGTTTGGAGTGCACACTGAAAGCTGCACTGACACAAAAGCAATGTCCGGACTTTTTTGTTCTGGAAGAGCTGTACATAATTCAAGGTGAAACACAATACCTACGTAAAGGTTAAAATGCTGATGTGTCGAATTGGCAGTTTTTCTTGTAATGAAGATTTGTTTTAAATAGGAGCTTTAACTTACTTGTGTTTTGTCATTACAATGTTATTTTTGCAGGCGGGTAAATCTTGGTGTATCAGGAGTCAATGTTCTATGGATTTTTGGAGAATAACTTCTCTAGCAAGACTCCAGCTCAGAAGAAGAATGATCCTGCTTCTCTGACGAGATGAACTGAGCAGCGTCATTACACTTGTTGTCTTAAACATGGACTATGAAAAGGGATAATTTAAACTCTGCTTTATGGACAGAGGGGAAATGTTTGTAATTCCCATAGTTTTTGGGAGGATACTCTTTAAAATATTTCACTGTTGAAATGCATCTAAATAGGAACTCCAGGCAGGTCTTCTCTTTCTGGCTCCTCACCTTAACGAATCCTATTTAAAAAAAAAAAAACAAAAACAAACAAACAAAAAAAAGACCCTTGCTATTTCTGTTGCATTTACCCTTCAATGCCATTGCCGCTCTAAAGAGCTTAACGGACCGCAGGCAGCTCCCACGGGCGTACGCAGCCGCTCGCTCACAGTCCCTGGAAAAGGCAGTTACTGCCAGGTTCACAAGATCCAAGATATTCCAGGTGGGCATAACAGATGCCAAGTTAGTAAGTTTACACTGTTTTTCGGTTAATTTAATTATATGCGATCAGAAAGAGCATTATCTTTCATCCCTGCCCGTTGGAATAATTGGATTTTATGACCTCATTAGATGTTTCAGGTGTCTCCACTGCAAATATAAGGGAAAGAGAAAACTGACTTGCTAGTTTCAGTATATGTTTATAAGATAGGTTTAAAAAAAAAAATTCAAATGTGACTGTCTTAGGAGTTATAAGATGTTGTGGGTGAATTGAGTACTACAGTGTTACCCTGCTTTTGCTTTTTAACTTATTAAAATTTATTTATTTTATTTCTCACATCAGCTTTTCTGCTAGCAACTTGTTTTCAGGGCCTTGCAGACTGGCATGTGGCTTCAGCATCCCTGCAGGAAACCAGGGTGGATATACCTACGTCCCAGGGATTTACAGGAACATCCCTAATTTCCTGTTGCCTCACCAAAGCGTGACCAGAAATGGCTTTTTTTTTTTTTCCTGAGGGCAAGTGGATGCCACGTGGCCAGAGCCCAGCTTCTGAGCCTCCGGCTTCTTAGGCTCTGCCCCCTGCAGTGGCAGGGATTATTCCTTAGGAAGAGTCAAATCCTGGGACCACGGGCCAGCCTGCGGTTCACGTCGCAGTGCCGGTCTCTTTATTAAAAGCTCGGGCAGCAGCGGGGTGTCCCTGTTCTCATATAACCCCATGCGGGTGGTTAACCCCGCCCCTGTGAGTGGGTGCTCCGCTTGTGGGGAGTCCCCTTTTGGGAAAAACACTTGCACTTGTTTCAAAGAATAGGCCCTTGAATATTGCTGAGAAGCTTTGGTGTTTTTTTGGGGGGGGGGGGGAATCCATTGCAAATTCAGGCAATCCAGAAGGTTTTAGAAGTGTATGTGGTTAAATTTTTTTTTTTTTTTTAAACAGAGGGGTGAAACTGCGTAAATCCGGAGATGCCAAGGACTTGTGAGCTGCAGGTGAGGGTGCTGGCTCAGTTTCCTTCAGGGATTCTCGGGGAGCAAAAAGGTGAACCTCTTAGTGTCACTGCAAACTGCCAAAAAAATCCAGAACTTGAAAATCTTACTGGTTCCTTGCTGGTGGAGAATGCACCGTGTGCAGTAGTTTTGTTACGACGATATATTTTTGTACTGTGTTTTTGTACCGGATTTTGGTTTGCCTGCCTAAGGCATTTCACTGTGCTCAAACCAGGTGCTGTCATTTTTGTAATCTCTGGCGGGTCGCTATGTTTTGGCATGAGCCAAATGTGTATATATGTATAGAGGAAATGAATGTTACTGGAGATCCCATCTCCGTGGGGAGGTGACTGTTAACAAGAGCTTATTTTGTCCCTTTATTAAATTGGTTTGTTTTACCAAGCATGCGGTTGGGTCTTTCCTGGGGGTAGTGAGTGCCGGATTGTGTTAACGGTGTCTGTTTACGCCCGCCTGCCCCAGCTGGCTGCCTGCCTTGTTTCCTGAATCATCCCCAGCTAAAGCAACCAAAACTGCAGCATTTTACACACTATAGTGTGTTTTGCTCTGAGGCCCCAATTCCATCGCTCGGGCCCAGATCATCTTTGCACAAATGGTATTGCTGTGAACGGGCCCTGGCTGGTTATTTGGGCAACTCCTGGCTGCAGCTCAGCCCCGGCGAGGTGACGGTTCGCTGGCGCTCGTGTTGTGTGGCGCCACGTTATAACATCAGCGGCTAAAAAAAGCAGTTTTGTTTCTTCGTAAACTGCTTCCTGGCCCTGGTTTAGCATTGGAGGTGAGGGGCTGGTGGGCTCTTGCCTGAGGCAGCGTCTCTAAAAGGACAGGAGCTGCTGTTTTTAACATGTCCTGGCGGTTTCATCCTCGCGAGGGAGGAAGAGGCTCTGTGCCCCTTAATCACCTGCCTGCTTTTCCCTCTGTGCTGCTGTCGCCAGTGTGCTAGGGCTTGTCACCCCGGTACTGTGTCCATTGGGGTGTCCTTTGCCCTAATACAGTGTGCACCCTGGTACTGTGTCCACGTGGGTGTCCCGTGCCCTGGATCCCTCTGCACCCTAATGCACTGTGCACCCAGGTACTCTGTCCATGTGGGTCCCCCGTGCCTTGGAGCCCCCTGCACCCCGAAACACTGTGCCCCCTGCTCCCCATGCACCCCGGTACTGTGTCCACATGGATGCCCTGCACCCTGGATCCCCCTGCACCCTGATACACTGTGCACCCTACTCCCCATGCACCCCAGTACTGTGTCCGCATGGGTGCCCTGCACCCTGATACAGCGTGCACCCTGCTTCCTGTGCACCCCAGTACCTTGTCCGCATGGGTGCCTTGCACCCTGGATCCCTCTGCACCTGGATACACTGTGCACCCTGCTCCCCGTGCACCCCGGTACTGTGTCCACATGGGTGTCCCGGGCCCTGGATCCCCCAGCACCCCCATACACCGTGCACACGACTCCCCATGCACCCTGGTACTGTGTCTACATGGGTCCCCCACACCCCAGATCCCCCCACATCCCAGATCCCCCCACACCCCGGTCCCCCGTGCACCCCAGATCCCTGTGCACCCCGGTACCGTGTCCATGTGGGTGCCCTGCACCCCGGTCCCCCGCGCACCCCAGATCCCTGTGCACCCCGGTACCGTGTCCATGTGGGTGCCCTGCACCCCGGTCCCCCGCGCAGCCCAGATCCCTGTGCACCCCGGTACCGTGTCCGTGTGGGTGCCCTGCACCCCAGTCCCCTGCGCACCCCAGATCCCTGTGCACCCCGGTACCGTGTCCGTGTGGGTGCCCTGCACCCCGGTCCCCCGCGCAGCCCAGATCCCTGGGCACCTCGATCCACCAGGTGCTCCCGGTTCCTTGGCACCCCGATACGCTGCGCACCCCAGCGCCCTGTCCGCACCGGTCCCCCCCCGCCCCGCACCCCTGCGCACCCCGGTGCTCGCTGCACCGCCGCCCCCCGCCGCGGCCCCCCCTCCCCCACCGCCGCGCGCCTCCACCCCGGGCCCCGGCCCCGCCCCGCGCGCGCTCCCGGCGCCGCCCGTTAAAAGCGGCGGCGGCGCTGCGCTACCGCCGAGCCCGGCGCCGCCGCCCCCGTGGCCAGCGAGGGCGAGCCCGGCTGCCGCCGCCGCCACATGCAGGAGGCGCTGGGTGAGCGCCGCGCCGGGGGGGGGCAGCGGGGGGGCCCTCTCGGTCCTTGCACCGGGGGGTTTGCACCGGGAGGGGGCTGGATATTGTACCGGGGGGGGGGGGGTGATGGTGCATGGCAGGGTGGCACTGAGCATTGCACTGGGGGGGGGGGCCTCCTGGGCTTCCCCTTGGGCTTCCCCCTGGGTATTGCACCGGGGGGGGGGGGTTGCACTGGGGGGGGTCCCTCCTGGGTATTGCATGGGGGGGGGGGCCCTCCTGGGCTTTGCACTAGGGAGGGGGAGAGGTATTGCATCGGGGGGGGTCCCTCCTGGGTGTTGCACCCCTGGGGGGGGACCTGGACCTTGCACAAGGGAGGGGGGGGGGCTTGGCATGGGGGGGAGTCCCTCCTGGGCTTTGCACTGGGGGGAGGGTGTTGCATGTTGGGGGTGTCACTGAGCATTGCACCAGGGGCTGGAGGGGTCCCTCCTGCCCCCCCCCCCCCCCAGGGCATTGCACCGGGTTTGCATGGGGCTGGGGTGTGCAAGCCTGGGGGAGGGGGTGTCCTTGTTCCCCCCCCCCCGAGCATCCCTGCAGGCTGGGGGCTCCCAGGACCTGCGGGACCCCCCCCCAGGCGGCACTCCAAACCTCCGCTCCTGGGGGCCTCCTCAGGCCACAAAGGCCCTGTGGTGCCGGTGGGCGCCTTGGAGGCTCCGGGGCTGACGCGTGCCGGCTCGGGGGGGCCCCGCGCCTGGCGGGCCACCGCCTCTCTTGCAGACCCCCCCCCCGGAGGCGGAGGTGCGGGGCGCGGGGCCGCAGCGGGGCTCCCTCTGTGACCGCCGCTGCGCCGCCATCAACAATGCCCAGGGCGACCTGGGTGACCTGCCCTCGGGCTCCCACCCCCATGGCCTCCTCGCCCCCCGCCTGCTGCCCGGTAGGTCGCTCCCCAAAGCCGGGGGCTGGGATGGGCTGGGGGGGGTTCCCCTCCCCCCCGTCAGCGCCCACTCGCCTCTCGCTCACAGTCGGCGCCTGCCAGCAGCACTCGGACGAGGCGCTGGCTTGCGAGAGCTGCCCGGGGAAGACCAGGCTGACGGCCGAGAACGTGATGGAGGCCAACAAGCTCTCCAACAACTACAAGGTGGGTCCTCCCGGCCCCCTTCCCACGGCCCCTGGGGGCGTCTTGGAGGGGAGCATCTCCGCCCCGGGCTGCTGTCGGAGATGTTGGCGTGGATGGAGATGCATGGCGAGGAGCCCCCCCGGGTTGTCCCCTCTGGGGCCACCATGGTCCAGCTGGGGCAGGGGACATCGGGCGCCTTGTGCTGGCCCCCGCACACGCTCCCACCCTTCCCCTCTCTCCAGTTCGGCTTCAAGAAGCGGAAGAGCCACGTGACGGCCTGGCCGTGGGAGGACCGCTTGGAGATCGTGAAGGAGCTCTACTCTGACCTCAACGTCATCAAGGGCCCCGGAGGTGGGTGGCCACCGGGCACCGAGAAGACAGCGGCTCCTGGCTCCACCAGCGGCAAAGCCTGGAGGCATCCGCTTAAATCCCGCAGCCGCTGGTGGGACACGGCCGCTTCTGCCTTGGCCAAGCCCATGGGCAAGTGGTGTTGACCCCTGGGGGAAGCCCTGAGTGGGGTTTTGGGAAGAAAGCGGTGGTGATGCAGGGCCCGTCGCTCCCCGCAGGCTCCACGGTGACGTGCGGCAATGTGCTCTACCTGCTGCTCTTCGGCTGGTGGCTGGCGCTGCTCTACCTGCTGGTGGCCGCCGTGATGTTCCTCACCGTGGTGGCGGCTCCCTGCGGTAGGTCCTCCCGGAGTGGGTCTCCACCTGCATCGGCAGATGCTGAGCCAGCGCGAGGTGGGGGGCGACGGGTTCCCGCCCCACATCCCTGCCCGACACCGCTCTCGCCGCAGGGCGGCTCTGCTGGGACCTGGCCGGCTACTTCCTCTGGCCCTTTGGCAAAGTGATCCAGCGGGTGGAGGTGACAGTGAGCCCCCGGGCGTCCCCCGAGGCTGCCGGCGCCCAGGAGACTTCGGCCTTGCTCGGCGGCCCGGCGCCCCGCCACTGGCACCCCGTGGACCCCGGCCACCGGGTGAGCACCCAGCACAGATGGAGCCCAGGGTGGATGGAGCTCAGCTGAGCTCCTCTTTGGGGTTTTTCCACCCCCAAAAAAGTGCCACCTCCCCCCCATCTTGCAGCAGCACGCTGCCGCCGTGGCCTGGCTCTGCCTGGGCTACCCGGTGCTGGCACTGGCCCACGAGCTGGTCTGTTTTGTCGCCTGGCTCCTCATCTTCCTCATCCCTGTGGCCAAGATGAGCGCCCGCACGGCCTGCCGGGTGCTGCTGCTGCCCCCGGAGCGGGTGTGCATCTGGCGCCTGTGCATGGTGGGTGGCCCCCGGGCCCTCCTGGGGGGCTGGGTCGGGGGGGGGGGATGCCCAGAGCAGTGTCACCAATGTGTCCCTGCCCCACCGCAGACAGAGGTGCCGCTGGATGTGGAGGTGATCCTGTGCTGCTACCGTGCCGTGAACGCCTACTACTACAAGTACGCCGTGGATGGCATCAATGTCTTCACCGTCAGTATCCTTTATCCCTCTTTTCTGGGGGGGGGATGCACCAACCCGGGCACCTCCCCGAGGTGCTGCCCCCCAGAAAACCACCCCATGCTTTGGACGCATCCTTGACGGCTGCCGCAGACCTGCTGCCGCTGGTGGTGGTGACGCTGGTGCTGGGCTGCGTGGATGGGCGCAACCGGCTGACGAGCTCACCCCTGAAGTTCGCCCTGGCCCTGCTCTCCATCATGCCCCTCTCCTACTACATCGGCATGGCCATCGCCAGGTGAGCAGCCGCCCTGTGCCGGGGCCGCCGCCCCCCGCTGCACCCCGGTCCCCCGCGCACCCCAGATCCCTGGGCACCTCGATGCACCAGGTACTCCTGGTTCCTTGGCACCCCGATACACTGCGCACCCCAGCGCCCTGTCTCCAGCCACCTTTGGCTCCATCACGGAGCTCACCTTCTACATCACGGAGCTCATCAAGGGCATCCGTGAGGGCAACAACTGCTACGAGGAGATCATCAAGGCCGCGCTCACTGGCACCCTGGTGGGCTGCGTCCTCCTCGTCCCGGTGAGCCCGGTGGGGAGGGGGACCCGGACCTCCTCGCTGGGGCCGTGCTGATGGCCCCGTTCCCTCTGAGGGCTTGTGCATGGTGATAGGAGGCATCCGGCACCAGGAGCAGAGGTTCAACAGCCGCTCGGCGGGCATCAGCTCGGCTCTGCTCTTCCTCTCCGTGGGAGGTGAGCGCCCCGGGCGCGATGCTGGTGGTGGGGGACGTCCCGTGCCGCAGCCTCGTGCCCACCACCATCTCTCCCGTCGGTAGGCGTCTTCGCCCCAACGCTCTTCTCCAAGGTATACGGGAAGTTGGTGTGTGGCGAGTGCCACGTCACCCAGAACCTGCTGGGCCGCTACCTCTGCCAGAGCTGCCACTTCGACCTGGTGAGCCCCCAACCGCGGTGCTCCTGGTGGGTCCATGCCAGGGCCACCCGTGCCAGGATGTGGGGCTCGGGGGTGTTTCTAGCCTATGGGGCTCCTCACCAGCAGCCCTCGAAGGGTGCCGCAGGATGGGTGGCAGCGGGTGCCTGGGGCATGGCCACTGATGGACTCTCCCTTGCAGATGCAGAACAATGGCATGCTCTACTGCAGCCATGTCCAGTGAGTGTCCCAGTGTGGCCCCGGTCCCCGTGTTGAGGTGGATCTTCTTGGGTTGGCTTGTGGCTCCTCAGGGTGCTGCCTGGTCCTTGGCAGGGTGTCCCCCAGCCTGGGGATGGCACTGCTGTGCCCACCTGGTCCCAAGGCTGGACCATGCAGTGTCCATCTCCCTCCGTCCCGGGACAGCCGCCGGTGTTCCCAGCCCCATGGGGCACGGTGGAGCCACCACGGCCTTCAAAAGCCTCTCATGTGGGGCTGAGCACTGTGTCCTGCAGGCCCCTGGTGTACACAGTGTCCCTGCTGCTCCCCGCCGCCTACCTCATCGGCCTCTTCTTCACCCTGAAAACTCGCTCGCACATCTACAACATCCACATCAGCGACTGCCACAGTGAGTGCTGGCCCGGCTCGGCTCGGCGAGTCCCCCACTCCCCTTCGCACCCCGGGAGGCCCACGCAGGCTTTCTGACCACCTCCCTGCTCCTTTCCCCCAGTGCCCGGCCACCACCACAGCGCTGTGGTCCACTGGTCTCAGTGGAGGGCGCTGGTCATCCTCCTGCTGTCCATACTCTGCATGTCGGCCTGCGCTGACCTGGCCACGGAGCACATCAGCCCCATCCTCACCAACTCCACCATCTCCCAGGTGAGTGTGGTGAGGCCAAGACCTGCCCTCTGGGGCCAGGAAGCCACCCCGGCCATGGGCGACCTTGCCCAGCAGGGCTGGGATGCTGAGAGCTGATCCTCGGTGGGAGATGCTCTGCACGCAGGCGGGACGCGGCCGGGACGGGGCTTTATGCATGCACCGATGCCTCCGTTTTCCTGGCAGTACTTCATCGGGGTCACTGTGCTGGTCATGGTGCCTGAGCTGCCTGAAATCGTCAACGACATCCAGTTTGCTCTGCAGAACAACCTGAGCTTGAGGTGAGGTGGCCCAGATGGGCCGGCGCCTGATGTTGTCCTCCTCAGG
The DNA here is from genome assembly GCF_036370855.1 of Dromaius novaehollandiae. Classification (NCBI taxonomy): domain Eukaryota; kingdom Metazoa; phylum Chordata; class Aves; order Casuariiformes; family Dromaiidae; genus Dromaius; species Dromaius novaehollandiae. The sequence goes on along the minus strand of NW_026991289.1, from coordinate 1,734,392 downwards.
GTGGTCCCCCTGCCCCGGTGTGCAACAACGGGGCCAAGTTTTCCTTTGCTCGGCTCCAGCCTGCAGCAGTGACGAGGCAGTGAGCCCTGTGGCCTTGGTACTTGGCCATGACTGGACTTAAAAATCATTGGAAAATGGGGCCAGAAGCAGATTCTGCTCCTCTGGTCCTCAAAGGCAGCCTTGTCCACACCCTGAGCTGAGCTGTCCAAGCTGGACTGGCATTGCAGGTGGTACAAACTGCTGCTTAACCCAGCTGTGAAACAGCTACAACACAGTGAAATCTAAGATGCTCCAGTGGGACAATGTCCCCCATCTCCTGCGGGGTGCCCCAAGGGCTGCCGGGGCTCTGACCTTGCCCCGGGTGAGATCCTTGGTGCTCCTGTGGCTGGAGATCTAGCACTTGGTGTCTGTGACCCCTCTGCTCCTCCCCAGCATTGAGATCGGGAACTGTATTGCTGTCCAGGTGTGCATGCTGCAGATACCCATCCTGGTGCGCTTCACCATCTTCTACGTAAGTGGTGCCCAGGAGAGCCCTGGGCGAGGGACACACCACGCACACGTGCTTGCCCAGGCACAGCAAGGGCACAGCCGCTGTCCCCATCATCTCTGCTGCTGGCTTAGCACCCTCTGCCCAACACAGCCACTTGCAGGGGGAAGCGGGATCAGACATCTCCTCCCTGGGCTGATGCTGCTCCCACACTGAGGGACATGTTGTGGTGGTGGTGGGGCTTGGGGAGGGGGGGTGACATGCAAGTCAGTGGTCAGGCATGAACACAGCTTTTCTCTGCCTCACAGCCCACCAACTTCACATCGGTCTTCAGTGACCCGCACGTCTATGCCAGCATGTTCAGTGTGGTTCTCATGAACTACGTCTTCATGAATGGCAAGTGTGACTACTTCCAAGGTAATGCTGTGGGGCTCCAGATGTACCCAGCTTCCCTGCAAGGACCAGGGGGCCTCCTGGAGACAGCCCTGGGGTCACCCACTTGCTGTAGCTCCTGGCTGGTGGTGACTTTAGCCATTTCTGGGGTCTTGATGACAATCTAGGTGGTGCTGGGCCAGGGCTGGAGCTGCCACCCTGCAACCAAATACAAGAGCAGGGCTTAGCTCGCGGTGGGAAAAGGGAGCAGCTCCCAAGGGGGAAATCACTGCTATTCCCTCTTAAGGGCTTAAATGCAAACTCCCTTCCTGCTCCAGCAAATAATCCCCTTCCAAACTGGTCTTTCTGCCCTAGGCACTGTGCTGGTGATGGTCTACTTCATCCTCTTGGCTGTGTATTTCTTTGCACCTTCACCCAGTAGCTGCTGAGGCCTGGACTCTGCTTTCTCCAGCCCTCCTGCTGGGTCAGCGCCTCGCAGGGCGCATCTCGTGTCTCAGGGACTTGGCTGGGCTGGCTCCAGTCTGGAAGTGTTGCTTGCGACGAGTCTGCCGCTGTCGTCTCCCCCAGCTCTCGCGGTGGGGTGCAACGGGAATGTCCATGCTGGGAAAGGTGGTGGCAGCAGGAGCACTCCTGAACCAAGAAGGAGCCTTAATGCCAGAGCACTTCACAGAGGTATTTCCAGCACATGTGTGTGGATGGAAGGAAAATGGTCCTTAGTGGAGGGTCTTCAAGGAGGCTTCCATGTGGACTTGAGGACAGACCCTTCCCTGGAGAAGTGTTGCACTGGGAGAAGGTGCCGGAGAAGAGTCTCTTGCCCTTCCAAGCTGGAGGCGATCCCTGCTTCCCCAGGGCCTGAACCCAGGCCTGGAGGGGACTCTCTCCCACAGGATCACACGAGGCTTTTGGATGGTACTTGAAACACACCAAACGTTTTCTTGCAGCTGTTTTGTCATTAAAGCAGTTTTGTACAAACTGGAAATAAGCTCACTTTTCCTTGTATGAGCCTTTGGTAGCCAGCTCCCCCTCTGTGCATGTGCCACCAGCCCTGCTGAGGGTTGTAGCAGGACCACACTAGGTAAGAAGCTCTCCAAGCCCCTCAGCACGGAGCAGGGCTGGCTGCTCTGAGCCAGTGAGGCTGGGGTGGGAGGCCCCTGGGTGCCCAGCAGCAAGGTTAGTGGTGGTCTTGGTGGTGGGACAGCCATTTGGTGCCCACCAAGGCTGGCTCTTGCAGAGCAGGAGGTGGGCAGCAGTGGTGGCTTGCTTGGAGCAGTGTCCCTGGGAGCAGAGCAGGGTGGTGGAGGATCCTGAAACCTGCAGTGCAGAAATGACTTGCTTCAGATGGGACAAAGGCTGTGCCCAGTCCAGCCTCAGTCACACTTCCAGGGGACAAGAGAGGGCCCTTCTTGCAGCAGTGGGACGATGGGGGTAGGGAGAAAGAGGCCCTGGGCTCTGCTGAGACTGCAGCACTTCACTTCCACAGTGAGGTGGGGATTTGGGGCAGTTTCCTGACTCTGTGCTGCTCCAAGTGTCACCTGAGCTGAAGAAGCTACTGAAGGAAGAGTCTTCGTCATGGTGAGTTACCCAGTGGCGCGTGCCCCAAGTGTGGCGAGATCCCCAGCTTTGCAGCGGTCATGGGGCACGTGTGCAGCAGGACCTGCTCCCTGCTCTGGTGGAGCAAGAGGTTCCCCAGGCAGAAATTCACCTGAGTGAAGAGTGTGATTAGGATGTAGGACGAGCTGCTCCTTGTGCCATGACCATGCTCATCTCACCAGTGAGAGCTGTTACGGTGAAGACGTACCACTGCCGTGCCAGTACCACAGTAAGCAGAGCCAAGGGCAGGGTGGCTGCAGGCTCAAGCCTGCCCTGTTGCTGCCCGGGCCCCAGCAGAGGTGGGCTGGAGGGAAGGCCAGGCTGCAGGGGCAGCCGGAGTTGTGAATCCACTTGTCCTCCCTGCCTGGAGCTTGGAGGTGGGGTAGAGAGAGCAGAGATGTGTCACTTAAGTCTTCCTTTGGCTGGGCAAGCTGTGACTTGCGTGTGGTTACGTGTGCTATTACTGTGACCTTATGGTGACTTGGGCCCTCCATGCCTGGCCTCTTCGGTCTACTTAACCTGGCAGCCTTTGACTCATGCCAAAGGCACCCTGAATGTCCCCACGGTCCCCGGTTAAGTGGGCACCCAGCATGGGTGCCTGGCGAAGCTGGGTGAGAGGAGATGCTGAAAGGTGAGCTGCTGTGACCTAGCCTGGGGGCTGGCCAGCGGCAGGACAGGCTTTGCGGAAACTCGTAGTCCTGCAGCACAGCAAAGGCTCGGAGCCTCCCCCCCAGCCCCAGCGTTGCAGCTGGGGGCACTAAAAATGGCCCTGAGATACCTCCCTCTCTGCTACGGTTCAGGCTCACTGGGGATGAAGCACAGCAGCTATCGGTCTCCTCTTCCTCTGCTGAGGGCTGGCAGAGAAGACAGCTCTGAAAGTTGATACAAGGGCTGATGCCAGCAGCCAGGGCGAGGTTAGAGAACACAGCAGGTGATTTGGATGGATTTATTGGTCAGAGCATTTAAAAACAAAAAGAAAAGCAAAGAACACTGGACACACAAATACAGGCAAGTACAGCTCCTGCCCCTTCTCCCTCCCCAGCCTCCCAGCTCCATGGGGACCTACTTCATCACAAAAAGCAGGGAAGGAGAAACAATGCTCACGCGTTGCAACATGCACCGTGGATGCCAAAAGGCCCCACAGGGACCAGGGAAACAGGACAAGACTTACTTTAGTTTGTAAGGCAGGTCCCTCTCCCACCGCTGGGGCAAGGGCAGCAGCTTGTTCATGAGCAGAGACACAGTCTTAGCAAGTTTTTTTGGACTCCCTCAAGTAGAGCAGCATTATGGACAATGCTGTTATCTTTAATACAGATGTTTGGGAACATTCCTGTGCAGGTAGCAAGAGCTGGAGATGTGGATATCTTTCCACAAGATAGACTCAACAGCACAGGACAGGAGATAACTTTTAATTAAAAAGAAGGAAAAGAAAAAGGGGAGGGGAGAGAAGAGAGACAGAGGAAGGTGATAGCAGCTACACAGGTTCTCCTGCAGCTCATCTGAGGCTGAACAGGAAACCTCTGCCTTAGGCTGGACTGGTGCGAGGGAAAGCTAGGCTTTCCTTGGAAACAGAGCCAGCCTGTGTGCTTTAAGAAGGGAGCTGGCAGCACAGCGAGGAAGAGGAGGGGTAGGGCTAATGAGAGCAGAGCCAATCATGGGGCCAAGTTAGCACCATTAACCAGCAAAATCCTCATCTTCGGAAACTGGCCCTGCTCTGGCAAAGGTAGCAACACTTTGCCTTTTAACCCCCCCCCACCAGGTGTCAGACTTGCTCCTAAAAAAGGAGAAACTAGTACTAGGTTCTAGAAGTAGTACTAGTTTTCTACAGTACTTTAGGAGAGCCCTGTTTGAAGATGATGGAGCCAGGCCTCCAGCAGCAGCAGTGGCAGCCAAAGCCAAGCAAAGCCTGGAGCAATGTATCCTCCTGCCAGCTGTGGCCGAGCGTGAGGCCCCTGTCTGTTTTGCCGTACTGTTCTCAGCCCCCGCTCCTGCGAGCCCATGGCAAAGCCGTGTAACGTGGAGCATGATGCAGGGCTACAGCACTGCCAACACTTGAAGCAAGCACCGTGGCTGTACCTAAGAAGTGAGCTATGAGCAGTTGATGGATGCACCGGCAGCTGCTGGAGGGAACGGCCACGCTTCAGGCTCACAGCCCTCACTCCCCGTTAGAGCTCCAGGGAGCAGAAGAGGTTTGGGCACTGGGGGATGGGCACCACATGACCGTGAGCTAGTGGTAAATTGGTACCTGCAGGGACTTCGCCAAACCTGGTCCTCTCCCACCTCCGCCAAACTGAACATGCTGCACTTGAAGTGCTGAAGCCAGAATTAAGCAGCGGTATGACAGAAGTCAGTACAGAGGGAGGAAAGGGCCAGACCCCTGCCCTGGCCCCGCACTGACACCCCACCACCTTTCCTCTTCGCTTTGATCCTGCCGCAGCACAACAGCAGCGGGGCAGTGTTTCGGTTTATGCAAGGAAGGCAGTCTGAAGGAAGCTGCTTGATCAGAGATCCAGGATGCGAGCCCTGGGTTTTAATATTGCCTTCAGGGAAGGAAAGAGCTCATCAATTTTAAGGTGGGAAAGTGCTTGAGCATCACAATTCACTGTAATCACTGCGCATCTGGGAGAAGTGGTTTTAAAGACCAACTATCTGCTGAAGAAATACTTGGTCAGTGGAAGTTTTCCTTATTTTGCCCATTTGAAAAGCTAATGACTGTGGCACTGCCACTTGAAAGGGTGCCTCTGAGCGCTCCACTGTGGCAAGACCATTTCCTTGTTAACTGTGGGGGTGAAAAAAGTCCCACATGATCTAAACTGCTCTCTGTTGCTCCTGCTGGATGTCAGACCCTGGATGTCTGGTGTCAGAGCCCAGGGCAGTGCGCAGGGTGCAGGGAGCAGCAGAGAGCAGCAGGAAGAGTTGAAGACCTTCTCCTACCTCTTATATTTCCCTGGAGTGGAGGGGTGTTAATTGGAAGGTTAAATTAAGGGCTGATTGGGGGATACTACTGCATTATAAGCAAAGAGTTTCTAAGGTCCTGCCACATGAGAAGAAAAGAGTGTCTGCACCAATTCTGTATACGGGCAGTATCCCCCCATAGCCTTCGCTAATAGGAGAGAGAGGCAACTGCTCTGCCTCTAGCCTAAAAACACTTGTGGTTGGACAGATCCCAGAAGCGTTAACTTCAAGAATCTCCAAAAAGAAAGCCTTTTGGAAAGGTGACCATTCCAAATACTCTAAGCTGCATATTTCTATGTATTTCACAGTCTGTGTGGCATACCTGGCTGCAGATCCTGGCAAGAGGTGAGGAAACTCAAGGCCTGAACCTCAGTGCACAGAAGGCAGCAGGCTGCCAGCACCCCTGACCCACACCACCAGGGCAGCCTGGGCCCTGCAATCCAACTCACCTCCTCACTTCGCCCCACTCACCAGCTCCCCAGCCTGGCAGCACTCCCCGCACAGCACTGCTCTCTCCAGGAACATCTTCCCGTGCCAAGCAGCAAAACACTGAGGTCACACTCGTCCCCACTGCAGGGGACCTGGCCAGTATGACACCCCATACCCCCTGCCCCTCACCTCACAGAAGGTGGCCAGCCAACACGTGCTACTGCATCACAGACATGCAGGGCACAGCACCACACATGGCAGCAGCCAGGCCACCCTCAAAGGGCCCAAAAGACACAAAGGCCAACTTTCCAGCCCTTCCATTCCCTTCTAGTCCTCCAAGGCCTTGCAACAGGCACTTCCTCTGAACAGCCACTCATGGCCTCAGTCCTCCTCAGCTTCCCCATTGAAGAATCAAAGCACAGAGATGCCGTTCAGACCTTGAAGGGAAATTTCACAACCCCTGGTGTTTTGATGTGGCAGAATTTCTACAGCACACAGACACTGGAAATCAGAGATTACCGACTTCAGTGCTCACACCAGTGCTAGATTCATTCAGCAGCCTAAAAAATTGAGCTGAACTCCCTGGACACTGGAAGCAGGTTGTAAGCCTCCAGCTAGCAAGAAGTACAAAGTCAAACTCCGTGTCTATGTTTACCAGAGAACATCGTCCTCATTTTAAATGTAGCACTACTAACTCATGACGACGGAGTGGAATAACATTTGTGTCAGATGATAGTGTGGGACATTATCATCTACTTCTGCTTCATTTATTAGTTGCATTTCTATTCTGCTGTAGAGCTCTGCCGGCATCAATCCCTCCTCTGGGCACACGCAGCAAACCCAGAAGTGACCTCACCAACGACAGCCAAGCCATGTGCCTTCTCCTGGCCTATCAGCTGCTCAGATGGAAGTGACCTCACAAGCGCGTACCCCCAGCATGTGCCTGCTGCTGGCCTATGGGCTTCCAAGTCAGAAGGCACCTCAAGGTAACTTCCCCAGCCATTTGCTAGTGCTGGCCTACGAGGTACTCTGACAAAAGAGACCTCCCAATCAACGGCCATCTGCCTGCTGCTGGCCTATCAGGGATTCAGGAGGAGGTGACCTCACAGTCAACTTCACAGCCATGTGTCTGTAGCTGGTTTATAAGCCTCTGGGACAGAAATACTCTCATGACAACTTCCCCAGCCATGACACAAATGCTGACCTATCAGCTGCTCTGGCAGAAGCGAGCTCCAAAGCACAGATCCCTGCTGTGCACCTGCTGCCGCCCCATCAACTGCTCAGCCAGAAGTGATCTCACAAGCACCTTTCCAGCCACAGCTCTGCTGCTATCCAATCAGTTCATCAGTCAGAAGTGATTACCTCACAATCAACATCCAAGCCTTGCTCCTGAGCTGGCCTACCAGGTACTCAGGCAGAACTGACCTCATCATCAACAGCTGAGCCACGTGCCTTCTGCTGGTCTGTCAGCTACTGACCAAGAGGTGATTTCACACAGGGGATCTCCTGGCCCAGCTCTCGCAGACAGCCACGACCTCCCTGCCCACAGCCCGGCCACACGGCTATTGCCACCTGCAGCTGCCCCTGACTCCCCTAAGGCTCAGCCAGCTCCTGAGCAGCCACCCTGATTCACCCCATGGCCTCACCATGATCACAATGCAGCAAAACACCCACTACGCACCAGTTACTGCCCCAAGAAAACATCACCTCCTGCTTAAGTAGCACCTCCACCTGGCCCGTGAAACTTAGCAATTGCAGAAAGGCCTGCAAGTAATTCTGGGCAACATCTCCTAACAGGAGGATTGCATGGGAGCAGCGACCATGGAGCTGGAGACAGCAGGGCCTCATGGCCCAGGCAGAGGCAGAAGCCTTCCCGCAGCTCACAAGTCTGGTTCCTGCCCCAGTGCTGAACACACCCAGCAAATCCTCCACACACCCAGGACAACAAGCACTCTCCTGCTTGGGGCCCTGACACTCTGAGACACGGGGAAGGACTGCGGCAAGGGCATCTCAGCGGGTGGAACCAGCAGAGCCGGGATCCAGCAGCTCTGCAGCCCCACCTGGGAGCAGGGCTAATGGCACCGGCCAGGGCAGCACTGGCCGCCCAGCAGCTGCCAAGGCCTGCAGGAGCCCAGCAGCTCCCAGCACAGAGCTGCTCTGCAAACACCCTCCTGGCTGCTGCCAGGGCCGCAGGGCTGCAGCCCAGCAAGAGGCACGGAGCAGCCGCAGCGGCTGGGGCCCGGCAGGACCCGCGGGGACAGCCTCTCTGTGAGCCCTGGGAAACGCACTGTTCAGGACAAAAGTGAGGCTGGGGCAAGGCCCTGGCGAGGCCCCCCCAGCCTGCTGCACTCCCATTGGCTGAAGGAGCCATCAGTCAAGGCCAGCCCGCCCTCCTCCCCTTGCTGGCCAATGGGAGGGCAGCACTGGGGGAGGTGCCATGGCAGCGCTGTGGCCCTGTATGACCCGGCAGGATCCCCCCCCCCACCAACCCTCGGTGGGGTGCCATGTTGTGGGTGGCAGCCCCAGGGCTCGGCAGCCCTCGCGCTGCGTCCAGCAGGGCTGGGCCACGGCCAGGCAGGGGCTGCTCTCTGCGGGGCCGGGCTGGGCCCTGGCGCGTTGCTCTGCAGGGCTGAGGAGCCCCGGGGCCCATGGGGCAGCCAGGGCCAGAGCAGCTCTGGGACTGCCGGTGCTGGGCAGCGGAGGTGTGGGGCTGGGAGGGGGCAGGGGAGATGGCCCTGCTGGGCTCCCCCCAGCACTGCCCCCCACAGCTCAGAGAAACAGGCTTGGGGTCAGCAGGGACTTGTGGGGTGGCAATGGCACCCCCACCTGTTCCCCAGCTGCTCCCCCAAACAGGCTGTCTTTTGGGTGCAGAGGTTTGACCCCATTTGCAGGAGGACAGGGGCTGTGGCCATCGGAGGACAACATCTCTGAGCCCAAAACATGCTCTGCCAAGTTGGAAGCATAAAAGGATTCAACGGGAAGGAACAGAGGTTCTTCCCAATGAGTAGAGGCCTTGGGGTTATTACAAGGTAAATCATCTATTTCCAACGCGGCATTTCCAGTAGGCTCTTGAGAGTCCCACGGGAGCTGCAGGTTACCCCATCCTGCAGGACACAGGACCCTTTTCTGGCCAGAGCCAGATCCCCAAGAAGGATCCACTCCCAGGGAATCCTGGACCTTTATTGCCCCTTGCCATGAGGGGATGGAGCTGGCCCCACCTGGGGCTTAGGCCAGCCTGAGGCTCAGGGCCCAGGAGTTCTGGCTGCCACTTTGTCCCCTGAGCCAGAGGGGACCCTCAGGCAGGACTGTTGTGGCAGCCTCCAGCCCTGTCCAGCCACCCTCACATCCCGCCATCCACAGCCATTTTTGGAATTAACAGTCTCTGGGCGACACCTTGGGAAGGAGCTCCTGAAGCCCTTACCCTTGGTGGAGAGCTGCAGGAGTGCTGGGAATGAGGAACTGTGTTCCGGGCTGATGGTCTTGCTCCAGCAGCCCTCCATCTCGCTTGACCCCTTGCTCTCGGCTCGCTTCTTCAGCCAGGAAGGAAGGACGCCCTTCCCGTTTTGTCACCCAAAACTCCTCTCCAACATGTCCCTGCTCCTCCACCTGTCAGCGAGCGGCTCCTACGCAGCCCTGCTCCCTCCTGTCCCCGCTCCTTGCCATAGAGCGGCTCCAGAGGTCAGTGGTGGGGAGTGTGTGAGCAGTGTGCAGCAGCACTCAGGCCTCACAGGGAAGTGAGGACACTGCTGTGGCACCGGGGAGACCTCCCTGTGATGCAGCACATCCCACTGTGACCTCAGCTCGTGTCATCTGGGGGCTCAGTAGGTCATTGCCATGGAGATACACAACCAGGGAGAGAGCAGAGCCATTTTCCCTCATGTTCTGGAAAGCAGCCACCTCCCTTTAGCTCCCAGTTATGTTCCAAAACTTGCTTTTAAATCCTTCTGGAACATCTCCAGATGGTGCCAAAGACTGTGAAATACTTAAAAGGAGGCACTGGAGAGGTAACTTCTGTGTCCCTGCACCGACAAGTCTCTGCACTGGGCAGACCTGTGCAGGAAGCTGGGGTTTGGGGGTTGGCATTTTTCAAAGACAGCATCAAAGTCACATGGCAACCCACATGACAGCACAAAGCATGACCACACACTGAGATGCTTTGGTGAGCCTCAAAACTGGTATCTACTGTGGGCCACTCTTTTTGTAGAAGTAGGATGTAGGACAGTATGGGACAGGACGGAGCCTTCCTCCTTGAGGCAAGAGACCAGGCTCTTAAGCTTTTAAAAGTCCTCAGCAAATTTTCTTGGTCTACGGCGATGGCACCCCACCTGTTTCCAAGCTGCTCCCCCAAACAGGCTGTCTTTTGGGTGCAGAGGTTGGACCCTCATTTGCAGGAGGACAGGGGCTGTGGCCATCGGAGGACAACATCTCTGAGCCCAAAACATGCTCTGCCAAGTTGGAAGCATAAAAGGATTCAGCGGGAAGGAACAGAGGTTCTCCCAAACAAGTAGACACCTTGGGGTTATTACAGGGTGAAGGGTTCATTTCCCATGTGGGCATTTCCAGCAGGCTCTTGAGAGCCCCACGGGAGCTGCAGGACACCTCAGCTCCAGGACACAGGACCCCTTTCCTGCCAGAGCCAGATCCCAAAGGGGGACCCACTCCCAGAGAAGCCTGGCCATGGATTGCCCCCTGCCATGAGGGGATGGAGCCAGCCCCACAGGAGCCTTGGGGCTCAGGGCAGCCTCAGCCCTATGTCTCCATTGTCCTGGCTGCCACGTTGTGCCCCGAGCCAGACAGGATGCTCAGGCAGGGCTCTCATGGAAGCCCCCACCCTCTCCAGCCACCCCCACAGCCCAGGATCCACAGCCATTTTTGCAGTTAACGGTCTCTGTTTGACCCGTCAGCAAGGAGCTCCTGAAGCCCTTACCCTTGGTGGAGAGCTGCAGGAGTATTGTGAACCAGGAACTGCATTCTGGGCTGATGGTCTTGGTCCAGCAGTCCCCCATCTTGCTTGATCCCTAGCGCTCAGCTCTTCTGTCCATCTGGGGAAAAAGGATGCTCTTCACAACTCATAACCCAAACTCCTCTCCAGCCTGCTCCTCTGCCTTTCAGCGAGGGGACCCAATATGGCCCCGCTGCCTCCTGTCCCCACTCCTTGCCGTGGAGCAGCTCCAAAGGGCAGCAGTGGGCAGCATGTGAGCAGTGCCCAGCAGCTCCTGGGACTTGCAGGGAAGTGAGGACACTGCTGCAGCACTGCGGAGATGTCCCTGTGATACGGCACATCCCACTGTGACCTCAGCTCGTGTCATCAGGCGGCTCAGTAGGACACTGGCATGGAGATGGCAGAGCCAGGGAGAGAGCAGACAGATTTCCCCTCCCCTCCCCCTCCTTCACCCCAGGTATTTTCCAAAAACTTGCTGATAAATTCTTCAGGAATATCTCCAGAATGTGGTAAAGGCTGTGAAATATCAAAAGGGGGCCCTGGAGAGGTCACTTCTGTGCCCCTGCACTGTCAGGTCTCTGCACTGGGCAGACCTGTGTGGGAAGCTGGGGTATGGGGGTTGGTTTGGGGTTTGGCATTTTTCAAAGACGAGATCAAAGTTGTGTGGGATGAAACAGCACAAAGCCGGGCCAGAGCTCAGATGCTTTGGTGAGCTTCAAAACTGATTTCTACTCTGAGTTGCTTTTTTTGTAGAAGGGGGATGTAGGACCATATGGGAGAGAGCGCAGTCTTCCTCCCTGAGGCACCAAAGCAGGCTCTTTGTTTTTAGAAGTCCTCAGCGAAGTTTCTCGGTTTGCGGTGCTTAAGACAGAGATGAGATGCCGAGAAAGAGCAAACGTGCCCTGAACACACATCGTCTGGAGGGCTTTATCTGGGACCCTGGTTCCTGCCAGGTTCCAAAGCCATAGGCCAGACCAGGTAGAAAATCTGGGGAAGTTTTCCCATTTCCCATTCATTTTGCCCAGCTTTCCTTCATGCTGAGCCTGGGGAAAGCCATTTCTCATCTTGGCCCTCAGTTGGTCCTTGGGCTGTTGAGGATCATCTTGGGGCAGTGCTTCTCCCCTGGGTACAGTCCCTGGCATCCTGGCTCTCCTTCAGGGCTGTACAGCCCTGGCTTCCTGGATGTCCCACAGTTTGGACCCTGGGCTTCTCGGGACATGCCCGCACACTGCAGTGCTGCTGTGCAGGCTCTGGTGCAGAGCCTGGAAGGCAGTGCAATGCCTCAGGTTCCGCATTTTGGCTCACTCAGAAGTTTGTGAGATGACCATGTCCCAGCTCTGCAGCTGCTGGAGTTTGAGAACATCCCTACCACCAGCCTTCCTGCTCTTCCTAGTCTCTGCACAGTTCTGGGGTGACTCCTCCAGAAGGAAGACCCCCATCCCCCTTGAAGACTGTCCAAGATGGGGTTTTCTGAGTCCCTGTAAAAGGAGGGACTCGTTTCCTTCTTTGGGCTGCTTTTTCAGGCACTGCCCTCTGTGATGCTGTGAGCCCCAGCTCTGCACTCTGGCTTGCTGCCCTTTCTCTCCCATCTCCTGTGTGTCTACCCAAAGTCTTCTCTACGCACCAGGGCATGGCTTCAAATGACAGAAAAGTTGCTTTAGGGAGCTCACTTGAAGCTGTGACATGTTGTGGAGATGAAGGCCTGATGGAGGCTAGTCTGGGATGTCGCTGTGGCCCCACACTCCCTCTTGCTCCATTCCCAAGCACCCAGGAAGGTCCCAGGAAGGAGAGCAGTGGGTCTGGTGCATGTGGGATGGGTTTTCCCTCAACATGTCCTGAGTCCTGCATGGGTGTCTCTGAGCACCCAGGAAAGTCCCTCTTCTCTAGGACCTCGCGTCAAGGCTTTTCCAGACTTTTGTACAGGAACACAGCCCAGTCCAGGATCCCCAAGAGCAGCATGGCCCATGGAACGGCCTGGGACCCCCAGGAGCTGTATGGTTCTCTCTTGTATTTCCACATGTCCTGATTAAATTGACAGCTTCTAACCTCACCTTTACAGCACACTAGCTGGATGTTGTCACATTGTGCCTCCCTTCATTACCCTTTCTTTATTCCCATACTGAGCTGCTGGTTTACACTTCAGGGAGTTTAAAGCTTGATCTGTCTTTCAGTAGTCTGTCCCTTTAGCCAAGTCTTTTATTGTGTTTATATCTACTGTTTCCTAGCTATCCAAAAGGTTTCTAGTCAGGCTATCCCTTGTGGAAAGTGGACCTCATTGGAGGCAGGCTGGACTTAGCATACTGTTAAGGGGTGTCATTTTTTTTAATCAAACTGTATCATGCTTTATTTTTGCATGTTTGCAATTAAATGAAAAGCTTTCTGTGTCTATTTGCAGCTAGTTGTCTAAGGAAAGCAGGTGGGAATAGGGGCCTATGAGCTGTAACATTCAGTTGCAGACTTGAGTGGAATGAGGTTAGCTTTTAACAGGAGTGATGCAAGTCCCAGGTGGCTGAGGAGAGCAATGGCAGGGTTGGGGAGATGGGGAGGAAGATTGTCCATACAGTGTGTGACCTCCGGGACACTGCTTTTCCTACATGTCCTGACTTCCTTAGGAGACACTCTGGATCAATATCAACTAGAGAATTGGAAAGCTGAATAATAATAATCCTAAAAAACACCTGAAAAGCAGAAATGCTTGTATATTACTGAAGTTTCCATCTTTCAGCTACACCCCTGACACTTCTCCCACTAGCCACACAAGACTTGCAGAAAATTGTAGGGAGAGACATAGTTTATCAGGGATTTCTGCCTTTTAATGAGCCCCATGGTGAATTTGGTGCTGAGTCCATGAACTACAGCTAGTGAAAGGTGATTGAAGAAAATATTCAAGAAGTCAAAGTCAGAGGCAGAGCCCAAAGTTCCATATAGCATTAATGGGTCCCACTGAGGACAATTAGCAACAAGGCTACCTGGGGACTGATTAGAGCAGAAAGTTGGAGGCACTGATTACAGGTAGGCGAAGGCAATGTGCAGGTGCCTGTGATGCCAAGTCACCCCTCGATGTGCTTTATGAAGCAGAATGGCCAAGCACAGACACTCAGCTCCTGAGAAGGGAGATCCTTTCCCCCATGCATTGCCCAGTACTATCCCTGGGGGCAGTGTGCAGGTGGGGGTGTGCAATGCCAAGTGCAGGATCACACCACAACACCTCCTGGGATGCCCTGGTGGGCAAGGGGACAGTGAGGCCCTGGTGTCTCCTGGCAGGCCTCAGTGACAGGGACAACAGCCATAGGACAAAGGCTTCTGTTCTTTCAGGCCCTACAGTATGCCAGTGTCCTTGGCTGTGTCCACCACAGACTGTTCTACACTGTCTCGTGCCTGCTGCTGGGTGCCTGGAGACTGTAGACACCCAATCTGCTCCCCACCTTGCTCTCACCTTGGGATCTCCCTCCCTTTACTGGTGTCTCTCCATCCTCACTGGCTGTTCCTTGAAACACAGAATCAGGGGCTGATCATAGACTCCCTCTGGTGACCTTTTGCACCACAGCACTACTCCTGGAGTGACATTGATTCATGTCGATGTCCAGTCTGAACCTCCCAAGCTGCAGATTGTGACTGTTTCCCCTTCTTGTGCTGCTTCCCACTACCAAGAGAAGCTCCTGGGAGCCCCACCCTGGGACACACTACTCCAGCTATGGCCACCCCAGTGCTGAGTCAAGGGGGATAATGGCTCCCCTTGTGTGGGTGCCACACTCCTCCTGATGCAGCCCATAGTCATTCGGCCTTATTCACAAGGAGTGCGCCCCACTGGCTCATAGGACATTTCTCATGATGCCCAGGCCCTTCTCCTCAGTTTTACTCCTCAGCCGGTAAGGTCCCAACCTGCCCTGATGCATGGAGTTATCCTTCCCCAGGTGCAGGACTTGCCCCTTCTCCTTGTAAAACTTCCTGAGGTTCCTGTTGGCCGAATTCCCAAGGTTCTCAAGGTCCTCCAGACTGAAGCTCTCTTGTGTCAGCTGTTAATGGGTGTGTGTGCAGATGGCTCCCCCTGACTTGTGGTGCCTCTAAGTAGATAACAGCATGAGGAACTGCAGGCCACCCCAAGTAATAAAAGGAGGTTCTAGTTTAATGGAATTACCAGCTGAGTAGCTGTGGCTCAGGAGTGGGTGTACAATAGACCAGAGCAGGTATGGACCAGAGTGGTCAGGACGTATCTGTGCTGCTGGTTCTCCAGGAAATGTCCAGTATAATCAAGTTGCCACACCTCCCCAGGCTTTTGCCCTCTGTGGATATAACACTTTTGGTCTGCAACCACTGTGGAGCTAAGTGAGTACAATGAGGGCAACACTGACTGGCCTCTGTTTGTGCCTCTGGCAGCTCCCCCTCTGTGCACACTGCTGGCAGGGCAGTGGGTGTCATGGGTCACCACCTGTGATCTCCTGGGATCCTGGGGCAGAGCCCCCATCCTCTCTAGTAGATACCTAGAAACCCTTTCTAGTAGCTTCTCTCTAGTAGAATAAACTGCCTCTGCCCCGTCGTCCCACAGCCTTAACAGCCACTCGTATAACCCTTCACAGGGTGGCTGCCTGCAGTGCCCCTGCACATCCTGCAGCTCTGATGCTTTAAAATCGCCAGTAGCTGTGGTCCCTTGCAAAGTGGCTGTGTTCGGTCCAGTGAGCCACTGCTCTGACACCGGCCGGACATCTGCCACCCTTAAGGCTCTGTGTCTGACTCTGAACTGGGGGGTTGGTTGGGGTTCCAGATAGTCCCATCCCGACTTTCCAGCTCCCAGTCCGTTTTTTGCACCAGTGCCCACACCACCAGGGGACGGACATCTCGCTGCCCCCCTCCCCACCCTCACTGCCAGCAATTTGCAATGCAGGCAGCCACAATGGCACATCAGCACATCGGTGCTTCAGCTTCTCAGCTCCATCCATGGTTGCAGTCACAGATTCCTGGGTCACCTTGTAAGCCTCCTTAGAAGCTTGAAGATCACTTTCCAACTGCCTTTTTCGCTGGCACTGTGTCAGCAACACCTTGTCCAAAGTGAGGAGCGCAGTCAGTAGGATCCACCTCAGATCCCCTGCTGATCCCCCAGCCCTGATTTTTTTCAGCCGGAGCTTGGAGATCAGTTCCATGAGCTACTCTGAGGATGCCCCTGGCTCACTCTCTAGCTCTGTCCATGTTGTGGGGGAGACCCACCCCATCAGCTTGCCAGCCATGGGTGCCCACCAACCCGCCATGGACCACCCCGGAATGCAGCTTCCAATCTAACCCTGCTCCTCTCGCCCCCAAAGAGGCATTTCTACATTGGTATCCTGCCAACAACACCGAATGTGAGCTTAAGGCAGGAAAGGGGTCATGGTTCAAGGTTCATGAGCGGTTTAGACAGAGTAGATTTAACAAAGGACTTACACTCCAAACTGCGCGGGGAGCCCAGGCACTTTGTGGAGGGGCCATTGATGGGAGGCTGCTGGACGCACGGGTTGGAAGCTCCAGCAAGACTCACTCTGTCTATCCTAAGGGCCCTTTTAGCTACTAGAACTATTTCCTTATATCAGTTGTGCTAAGCCTGAGTAGCTGCTGGCTGCGAAGCAGCTAGACGTTGCTGGCAAAACGGAATGTGCATGTCTGGCCTTGATGGGAATTCAGTCAGTGTGTAGAGAACACACTCTGGGGCTGCTCTCATGTACTCTGCCAGTCCCCTGACTCCTCGCCAGATCTCCTGCAGGTGTTCTCACTACGCTTATCTTTAGCAAGGCTTTGGCACAGTCTCCTACAATAGTCTTGTATCCAAGTCAGGATGTGATGGCCTAGACAGGTGGATGCCCAGATGAATAAAACACTGATTGGGTGATGGGGCTCAGAACAGAGAGATTATGGGTCATACTAAACCTGGCAGGCATTAAAAAGTGGAGTCTCTCAAGGGGCATATCCTTGGACCTGACCTGTTTTACATCTTTAGCAGTCACCTGGGAGAGGCCTGCACATGACAAGAAATCAGGAGGACCAGTCACTATGCTCAAGGACATGGCAACCATGCAGAAGGCCTTAGACAGGCTGCAGGAAAAGCCAACAGGATCCTCATGAATTTCAATCAAGGACAAGGGCCAAATCCTGCCCCTGCGAAGGAGGAGCTCTTGCAATGATCCAAGGAGGAGACAGACTAGCTGGGAGCAGTGCTGCAGAAAAGGTCCTGGGGGTCCTGGTGCGCAGCGATGGGGACAGGAGCCAGCAGAGTGCCCATGCAGCAAGGAAGGCCAATAGCATCCTGGGCTGTATGAATAGGAGCACGGCCAGTAGATTGAGGGAAGGTGTCATCCACCATTACTCAGTGCTTGCTAGGCCACATCTAATGTGTCCAGTTTGGGGCCCCCAATATACAATAGGCATTGGCAAACTGTAGTGAGTTCAGTGGAGAGCCATGCGGATGCTCAGGGGTTTGCAGCATTTTCCCTGTGAGGACAGGTGAAAGAATGAGGCTTATTCAGGCCGGAGAAGAGTCGACTTTGGGGAGAAATTATACCAGTTTTCCAATACCTATGACATGGTCATAAAGATGGTAGAGCCAGGCTCTTCACAGTGGTGCTCTGTGGGTGGAAAAGAGAGAGGAGAAGTTGAATGAAGAGTGGTGCAGACTGAACAACAGAGAGCAGGAAAATATTTTTTCACCATGAGGATAGTCAAGTATTGGAACAGGCTGTCTAAACATGCAGGATGCGCAGTCTCCATCCTTGGAGGTTTTCAAGACCCAATGGATAAAGCTCTGAGCAAAGTGGTCTGATGTCATCCTGACCCTGCCTTGAGCAGGAGCTGGAAGTAGAAGCTTCAAGATGTTCCTTCCAACAGGAATTATCCTTTGATCTTATGATATTTGTGTCTGGGGCCCTTTCTGATCATCCTGGGTGTTTGAGAAAGACTGAGCAAGTGTGGAGATGTGACATGGAGTTTCAAGGTGACTTTTCATCTTTTCAAAAAGGCAGCTGGAGGCCAGAGACACACTACAAGAGCTGAGCTGCACTGCCTTCCCGTGCACAGGGAAAGGCCTCCCACACACCAGCACTTCTGAGGGGGTGAGGAGCGCTCATGTCAAGCTCCAAAGCGCACACCTCTGTGTTGTCACTTATATTGAAATGACAGTGACTGTCCTAAAAAAATCAGTCCTCCCGCTTAGATTCAGGTCTCCTGTCCTTAGAAGCTACAGCACCAATGTCTGTGTCCACTGGGCTGCCCTCTCCTGCTTTTCCAGATAGTGAAGAGGCTGAGGAGACAGCATTTCATGACATGCAAGTCCAACAGGGCCAAGAGGAATCATGCCCGATGGCACCTATTTGTGCCACAACAGGAGCAAAGGAGGCCCCAGAGCACCTCCCAGGGAGGAGATATGGACCTGAACCACAAGGATATATCGGTATCTCTGCTCCCTTCAGCCCCCGACACGCCAGGCCCCTGTGCCTCAGGGAGAGGTTTGGGGCCCTTTCCCCCCAGGGGACAGAGCCTGGCACCCAAGGTGGACTCACCCCATCACCCAGGGCAAGTCTCCATGGCTGGGAGGAAATGTGGCTTGGCCTCTTCCTCCTCCCTGACCATCGCAAGAGGCTGGAGGGACCAGCTTAGACAAGCAGGGCGCTCTCAACCTGAGTGAGTCAGTGAACAGACAGTCGTCTGCAGGGAGGTGAGGGGAATCCCATTCATGGATCTCTACTGGTTCTACTTTGTGAGTTTGGAGGAGTGCTAGCCATTGCCTGCCTCGGTTTCCTTTCCAAGTGGAGTATAACCCAAAGTTGAAATGCCCCAGAGTTATTTGAAAAGAAAGCCTTGCCAAAGGAACTTGCAAAGTTTCCAGCGGTTCAGAGGATTCAGTCTCCTTTGAGAGACAATTATGCATTGCTCACTCTCTGCAGTCCCTAGGGAGAGACCAGCTGCAGCAGGAGCCTTCTGAGACTTGTTAGTGCTTTAAACCTCAGGACACACCAGAGGGCAGAGGACATTCAGCTGCTGCTGGACATGCGCCACAGGTGCTGCCAGAAGAAAATAGCAAGGGCAGAGTAATGCCTGAGTCCTGGGTGGTGGTTTGCAGAGAGTTCATGGAAAAGAAGGGTGTGGTGGGGAAGAGGCAGAGGGTGAAACCCTGACCTTGATCGTCATTGTCTGGCACCATCAACGCAGAAGTCACCCCTTCATGCTGAAGGTTGGTGCTCGATGTCCTGAGGTAAGTCAGCGTGTTCTTTATTTTCCTGATGAGTTTTTACACAGTTGAAATTTTTGATGATACCTTAGTCTCAGTCCTGTCCTTTCCTGCATGTCTTCCCCCCAGCTCCCTCCTTCCCCCAGGCCCCCCTGAGTCCCTGGCACTGCAGAGTTTCAAAATGAGAAGGTTCCCTACTTGTGTAAACTTGAGGTGAGACTCGTCTGCCTGAATCCCTTGAGTCAGAAATCACCAGCTTTCAAGGTGCAAATGCTTGTAAGGCAGCCAATTATTCTTCTCGTCGTCATTTCTCAGTCTATCAAGTATAATTGGCCCACTGTGAAATGTGCTGTCTTCATTTAAAAAAAAAAAAAAAAAAAAAAAAGACTTCTGGCACTCTCCTGAACATTACTTTCTGGACCTCTTTCCATGGGAGGTTCTGCATTTATAAATTGCTTAGGTGTTCTTGTGATGACTAGGCTCATTCCCATGGCAATCAGCAGCCAAGGCTTACACAGACCACAGAAAGCATTGCTCAGTTCTCATGACATGGAGTTCAGCTTATCAGAGCCTGCAGCATAGCCATGGTTATGCCATCAGCAGGAGTGAAAACTTCTTTTTATTCAAATACTTTGAGTCTTATCACTCGCTCTATCTTATATTTGCTCCTCTGTATTTGTCCTGTTGCAGGCTGTGCAGTAACTCAGCTAGAAGGCGAGTTCCTCTGATGCTACGATATAAACTGGGAATGCAGGATCCACTTTTGCTCCCTCTGTCTCTCCACAACTTGCATCTTGCTTACTGGAACTGAAGCTCTCATCAGGAACTTGGACACAACTATCTTCAGCAAGCTACCAAAAATAAATACATGGGGTGCCCTTCATGCAGAAGGTAGGTGCAAAAGCGCAGACGTAAGAGGAAAGGTATTTCCTTTGCAAATATAAATTTTGGTTACTTTGTGCATGCATGCATGACATGGAAATGCAGACATAAGAAATGTAGGATGAAAATAATCCATCGTATGTTGTGATTTGATGGTAATTTTGACTGATGGCAGCAGAGAGATTAAAGGAGCTTGGCTGCAAAGGCCTGCCTATTCCATCTTCTTTCTTAAGTGAAGAGCTATAACAAATATTTGTGACTGCTGGATGGGGAGGAATGGAGACCCAAGTGGGGAGGAAAGATCTTTTTGAAATCAATGAATTCAATATTCAAAGACACTATGTTGCTCTCCTACTCTCACCATGACAGAGAACACACTTGGATGGGGAATGTCACAGCTGTGAGAGTTTGTCCTGGTGGGATTTCCTAATAGCCATGAAGTGGAGATCATCATCTTTGTGGTGTTCCTGCTTGCTTATGTAGTGACTGTCCTGGGAAATGCTCTAATCATTATACTGGTCTATACAGACTGCTGCCTCCGTTCTCCCATGTATTACTTCCTCACTAATTTGTCCTTCATTGAGATTGCCATGACTTCCTTTGTTGTGCCAAAAATGCTGGCAAACATCCTGTCAGAGAAGAAAACCATCTCCTTTGCTGGCTGCTTTAGCCAACTCTTCTTTTACTTCTTCCTAGCTGCAACGGAGTTCATCCTCTTTGCCATCATGTCCTATGACCGGTATGTGGCAATATGCAACCCCCTGAGGTATCCCACCATCATGATGGAAAGGGTGTGCAGCCAGCTTGTACTGGGTGCGTGGGTGGGTGGCTTGGTCTTGATCCTGCCATCAGTGGTCCTGAAAGCCAGGCTGCCGTACTGTGGTCCCAACATCATCGACCACTACTTCTGTGCCAGCGCACCTCTCCTGCACCTCGCTTGCACGGACATCCGGCTTGTTGAGCTGAATGATTTTGTGGTGTCCTTGGTCCTGCTCCTCGGCTCCTTGGCATTAACCATCATCTTCTATGCTTGGATTATTTCGACCATATTCCGGATCCCATCTGCCCAGGGCAGGCAGAAAACATTTGCCACTTGCGCTTCTCATTTCACTGTTATTTCCCTGGGTTTTGGCATCTCCATCTTTGTCTATGTCAGGCCTTCCCAGATGAACTCTGTGCACCTCAACAAAATCCTCTCTGTTCTCTCTGGCATTGTGACTCCTCTTTTAAACCCCTTCATATTCAGCCTAAGGAATGAGCAGATGAAAGAGGCCTGGAAGACTGTTGTGCGCAACTGCTTGAGGATGACTAAGCAAGGCAGAAAGCTGTGAGAATCATTATGGCTGGTAGGAAGTCAACTCCTTGAAATATCTCAACAAGGCCTCTGCATTCATGGTATCTTCTGATAGACTTTGAGAGGGAGTATCCCATTATGGCCAATGCTGTGGATGAGCACATGTCTCAAAGGTCAGGTTCACAACGGCACTGTTGTGTCAGGCCCCACCAAAATTCCTCCCAGAGATCTGATAGTGATTATGAGGCTGGGTGTCTGTGTGGTGGTGTGTGGCTGTTGGGCAGAAAGCAGTCTCCAAATCTGACCAAAAAGTTGCAGGACTGAAAGGAACAGAAAGACCAGCAAAAAGGGAGTGGAAAAGTGAAAAGAAATGGCAGTCAATTTGTAATGATGAATTTTACTAAATTTTCATCTTTTTTAAACTTTTAAATTGTTAAATAAAGAGTCCCCATGTTCTGCTGGATGCTAACTCCTCTGTCAATGTAATGCTTCATCTTTGAAGTGTAGGCTATAGCTGATACAGATGAGATGGGGGTCTCTCAAGAAGTAAATGTAGTAAGAGAAGGAAGTGCTACAGGG
This sequence comes from Dromaius novaehollandiae, assembly GCF_036370855.1. NCBI lineage: Eukaryota > Metazoa > Chordata > Aves > Casuariiformes > Dromaiidae > Dromaius > Dromaius novaehollandiae. Next base: position 1,712,653 of record NW_026991289.1, on the reverse strand, counting down.
TAACAACAAGAGAGGGAGAAACTGAACACTGACAGGGAAGAAATCAGACCTGTGCTGAAATTTAAAGGTTTTCTGTTTCTTTTAAAGAAGTGATGGGACCAATGAATAACAAACTCTAATTTTCCTACTCATTCATATGCATAAATAGGTAAATTAGGAAACAGATGATGGCCACTTCCCCCTCATACCAACCCTGATTTTATCTTGGAGACTTTGAATGGAACCTCTGGGGGAACTCCAAATGTTTTTATCACGTATTTTCTTTAAGTTTAAGAAGACTTCTGGAAGGGAGTTACTGATAGCGTGAGAAACACAACCAGCAGTTCTCAGTTCTCTTTGCTTTGAAGAGAAGATTCTTTCCCCGTTTCAAACTGAGATTGTTAAAGCCTTTTCAGTTGGGGCTCTTATTCATAAGAAGCAACCTGTTAATGCAGAGCTGCTTGCTAATGGCTCGCATCTTTCAAGTTCGAAGAGCGAGGAGTCTCGACGCTCTAAGTGGGAAATGCAAAGGGAAGGCTCATTTCCCAGATAGCATAGGCATTGTTCTGTCTCCTGCTGAGGGCCTTCAAGGAACTGGGAAGCATTGCTAGATATCTGTCAGAGCAAGGGAGCCCTCAGTTGGATTTGTAAGCTGCTCGAAATATAAATGACAGAGCAACAGTTCAGTAAGAATCAGTATCTTGGGGAGATTACCCTCTCAACTTCACTGTCCCACTCTTCATCACCTTCCTCCTTGGATGCTTGATAGCTTTATGAGACAGTGTTCTGATTGCTGCCATGGAAACTCCTTTTAGCACCCTGAAAACCTATGAGTTATGAATAAGTAGCTACTTTTTTGCCTTGTTAAAATGTCCCATGGATCCATCAAGGTCCTTGGATTCATAGGGAGATGAAAGACTCTCTTATTTCTGATGGGGTTCACCTTGGCTGACTTTAGCCATGTAAAAACAAATAATTTAGGTCTAAGGTTCTTCCAAACTCCATGTGCGGACACAACTCCCGGAAATGAGTCCTTATAGCTGAGGAGAGTTGGGATGAATCTCTCTCGCTAAGGTCTAAGAATCAAGTCTTCCCTTCCCTTCCCTTTTCATCCTACTTCTCCTTAATGTTCTAACATTACATGAAAATATGATGAGATCTAGAGAGGGAATGTAAGCTAGATTTTTCTTAGGCTGGCTTCTCTTTCTCCTTTTTCTTCTTTTTTCTCACTTATCACAAGGCACTGTCTTTAATTAAATCTCCTCAAAAAAAGAAAAATAAATTTCTCTGCTACTATGCAACAAAGAACAGGCTTTCAGCCTCAAGGGTTTTGTCCTCTCCTCTCCTTACAAATCGTTCCTCAACAAGCAGCCTGTGTCAGACTTCCATACATACATGTAAATCTTGCTCAAGCTTGCCCAATACCGCAGCCACATGTATGTTTATGTTTGCACTGGTCTTTCACTACAGTTGAATGTAGGGTGGTGTGTAGTGATGGTGGACGGTCCATCGCCATTCTTCAGTATGTTCTTTGGATTGTTCTGTGTGGGGAGAATTCCCCAAAGAAAAGTCTTGGAGAATCACACCCTTGGACCTGGGTTCATTCTTCTGGGATTTTCTGACTACCCCAACTTGCAGGGCTTGCACTTCAGAGTCTTCCTGATCATCTCTCTCATGGTTCTCATATAGGGAAGAGCCTCATTGTGCTCATCACAGTGGTGGACTTGAGCCTCCACAGCCCCATATATTTCTTTCTGATGAACTTGATCTTCCTGGAGATCTGCTGCACATCAGTCACTCTGCCAAAAATCATGGTGGGTTTCCTGACAGAAGACAGCTGGATCTCCATCCTTGGCTGTGCTGCCCAGCTGTATTTCTTGGTTTTGCTGGGCAGCACCAAAAGCCTTCTCCTGGCTCCTGTGGCCTGTGATCACTACATGGTCATATGTGACACCCTGCATCATACCCTTATCTTAAGTGGGGGTCTCTGCATCAGCCTGCTGTTGGGGTCATGGATGGTGTCCTACATGTAGGGCAGACCTGTCAGCTGTTCACTTTGCCCTTCTGTGTATCCAAATGTAATTCATCACTACTTCTGTGATTTCCCCCCCCACTCCTTTTGGAACTAGCCTTTGGGCCACTTTATGGAAGCAAGTGATGCTGTATGTCACCAACCTCATGTTCAGCGTCCTTCCCTTTTACTTATTTCTCACACCAAAATTATCAGGACGATTCTGAAAATGCCTTCTGTTCTGGGCAAAGAGCTTTTCCCCCCTGCTGCTTACACCTTGGGGCAGTGACTCTCTTCTATGGCTCAGCCACAGTTGCATACTTGAAATGCCGACCAAGGCACTCTTCAGATAGTGGTTTACACAGTTGTGCCCCCCATGTTTAACGCTGTCATCTGTAGCTTGAGGAACAAGGAAGTGAGAATTGCTCTCAAGAAATTCCTATGGAGAAAGTGAAACTGTAAACTATGCAAAATATTCCCAAATAGTGCCAAAAGTTCCAATGAGCTATTTGCTTGTCTGAACATAGGCATCTCATTTTAACTTCAGAAAAAATGGGTGTCCTGCCCGCCTTTGATCCTCCTCAAGATGGACACAGGTCTCTTGAGTCATTCCTGCCATCTCTGAGAACCCCAGCTAGGTATCTTCATACCCTAGAGCATCTTCAGTGCCCCAGGATCCTTGTATGCAGATAGCTAATTCAAGCTGCGTCTGCCCAAGGTGCCACTACTGTTCAAAGTAGGTAAGTCAAAGAAGTCAATGATGTGTAGAGGGTGACATATCCAACAAGAAGGAGGTGGCTACCTAAGGTTTGAGCAACCACTTGCTAGACCCCATTGACTGTCCAGAGTGACCCTGGGTGGGAACAGCTTAGAAAAGTTCAAAGACATGAAAGTCATCCTCCCCAGTGTGGCATACAACAACACGGATCTCAAGAAGGGTATTGCAAAAAGCCTTTATTGAAAACACAATGGCTGGTTATATAGCCATCAAACTCAGCCACTCCTCCAAGTATCTCCTTGGCATTGTGGCATCCTGTGATAGGTTGGAAGACATCTTCTGATGCCTAGCAGGCGGGCAGGACAGTCCAGCAGGACAGGCCCACCGCAACTGCTGACACGTAGGCAGGAAGGCACACCGTGACTGCTGACACATAGGCAGGAAGACACATGATCACTGGCAACTCATGTGCACACATTCTGGCCACAAATCATAGTTACCAGATCATTACTTTCTGCCTTAGAGATTCTCTGCTGTCTTACACAGCATCATTCAATCTTGGTCCCCAACACCCCTGCTCTGAGGTCTTGCATGGAGCTGTGTAACATTTGACTAATTTGACATAATGAAAAAAAAAAATCACCATGGGGAGAGTCCAGCACTGGAACAGTGGCCCAGAGAAGACCCACAGACAGTCTCTGACCTTGGAGATTTTCCTGACCCTGTTGGACAAAGCCTCAAACAATCTGCCCGGAGTTCAGTGTGCACCCTGTTTCAAGCAGGAAGGTGGACTGTAGACCTCCCAAGGTCTGTTCGCATCTGAATGGATCATCTTCCAGATTCTCCCAGTGTCTCTCTGCTGGTGGCAAAATGAGCCTAAACCACGATCTGAGATGTTCGATGTCTGGTGTGATGTGATGCTAATTTCCTCCTCTGGAGGATCACTATACTGTGATTGCAGCAAACTGGAGAGTACCTGCAGCACCCTCCAGATGTCTGGATGCATCTAAAGAGTCCCTAGGTATCCTTCAGATGATGTACAGTAAAATCCTCCAGGATGTCTTTAATCTAAGTGTGTAATTGTTGCTTGATATGTTTGTTGTGGTTTAAACTTTGAAATAGTACTATTGTCTGCCTGGCTTGCACTTCCATCACTTTAATTCCTTTTAGATCTTGGATCTCGAATGTGTGACACATCTTTTGGGGGAGGGACACAGGCCTGCAATGGAAGGGACTTAGTGGGTCATCAAGATAGAGGTAGAGATGCCATGGCCCATATCAGGTATTATCAGTGCAAGAAAATGCTCTGTGGAGTCAATGTCCTCAGCACTTGGTCATGGTCAAGTGGGATGCCCTTGGCCTGCTCAGTTTCACACAGACCGCACATAAGCATTTTAATTTGACCTAAACCCCCACACTTCCATAAGAAAGAAAGACAAAGGATCATTATTTCTAAGACATGAATCATCCTGTTTTCAGAGAAAAGATTACAAAATCCAAGGGAGAAATATTCATTTAGAGCCAAGTCCAGCATATCCAGGTGTGAGACTCACCCATACAAGCCAACAGGAGAGCCTCTCAGGATGACCCTTGCAGACTGACGATGGCAGTTACTGCCTATGGGAATATGAGTCTCATGACTGGATGCTGGGAAGAGCACTTTGAGATTGTGCAAATCTTCCTATGGGAAGTTTAGGGAAGGGCCAAAGGTGGGAAAGGGAGGGATTAAGGTGTTTTGAAGGGCTACAAGCATGAGAAAATAGAGGGATAAGGGGATCAAAGGAACTGAACACACGTAAAAATGTTGCTGGTCAGTACCTTGTCTGGCCATGCCCTGCGCTTGATCCCCCCAGCCTCTCCTGTCTCCTTATTAAACTCCATTTTCCAGGGTGAGGGGGCTCTCTGTTCTGCGTGCATGTGTGTGTGAGGAGGTCTCAGTGCCAGCCACTGTGGTGGGGACCACAAGTCATAGGGGCCCATGTGCCTGGGATGCCAGCAGCTGGAGAGACTGGAGTGCGTGCATGCTGTGTGGGTGTGTATGTCAGTGAGCGTAACCACTAGCAAGCATCAAGCCAGACTAGCCAGTGAGTAGGGTAAGAGACTTGGGAGCCAGTTATGGAAGAGGCCGTAAGTCTGGGCTGGATACTGGAGAGCCCAGAGGGTCTCTGCCACTGGAGGGACCAAGTGGTCCAAACCAGCTACTGGAGAAATGGTGGGGTCTGGTACTGAAAGGGCTGTAGGTCTGGGCCAGGAGGGGAAGCTGCCCTTCACGTGAGAGAGCAGCAGGAATGCATGGAGCTCTGCCTCAGGATGGATTATAAGCAGGTGACAGCTGATGGTCAGGATTAGAGGGCAGACCCACATGGGCGATGTTGTGATGGGTGTGATAGGTGCTGCACAGGCAAACATGGGACTCAGGATGGTGCAGCCCATAGAAGGGGGTTTGCTCTGGGGTGCTCCCCAAGAGTTAAGGAACCTCGGGTGTACCACAGCCATAGTCACCACACTGTGGGGTTGCTCTAGCCTAGTATCACATCCCCCAACGATCCCATGATAGCGGAGAAAACCTAGTCAGCAAAGGGGAAGTGACACCACAGACTCACAACACAGGTACTGTGGAATTTTGCACTGGGTTATCTGTTGAATGTCCATATTGTTATCCGTTGATATCTGCTATCTGTTGAACATCCATACTGTTGGTATGCATATTGCTATTGGCTGAGGCCATGTGTTCTCTTATATAACCGTGGTCTGGCATTGTTTGACTGGATGATGAACTAAGTCTGGGAAGGCTAAGAGAGTAAGCCACATACCTCTGTGGGGACTTGGACTCACCATCAGCTGGCCTGCGGACCCAACAACCCATCCATCAGTGAGGACGACCCTGAGGCCAACTGCCAGGGAGGACATGAATCATCCCGGTGCAGCTTGAGCATGGTGAGAACAATCTGGGGAAAACTGCTACGGGAGGGGTGGCCCCATAAGGACAAAGAAGAAGTGAGAATGGTCATTATACCATGCATCCGTGGCTTAACCATAGGGCTTTGATACATTTTTAACTTTGCTATTTCTTTGGTTTGGTATACTTAAGAGTTTGTAGATTGTTTGGTGTTGCCCAATGTTTGCTGTATGTGTAGAGCCACTTATCTCTAATAAACTCCTATACTTGACAAACAATTTCGCTCAAGCTCAACGTGACTAATCCCATAGGCCTGATGCTCGCCTATGAGGTGCTCAGGCAGAAAGGACCCCACAAAAACAAACAGCAGCAATGTGCCTGCTCCTGGCCTAGCACGTCTTGAGACACAATGACCTCACCAGCATCACCAAAGCCATGTGTGTGCTGCTATCTCTCAGGTTCTCAACATCCTCACCAAGACAACCAGCAGTAATGTACCTGACGCTGGCCTACCAGGTACGGATTGAAAAGGGGCCTCACATTAAGACCCGAAGCCATGTGCCTGCAGCTGCCTTATCAGGTACTGAGTCACCATTGACCTCACAAACACAAATGGCAGCCATGTGCCCACTGCTGACCTATCCCATGCTGAGGCACAAGTGACCTCACACTCAGGCTCAAAGCCACGTGCCTGCTGCTGGCCTATCCCGTACTGAGGCACCACTGACCTCACACTCAGCCTCGAAGCCATGTGCCTGCTGCTGGCCTATCAAGGACTGATGCAGAAGGACCTCACAATCTGCACCAGCAGCAGTTAGGTGCCTCTCCTTGGCCTGGGAGGTGCTGAGGCACAAGTCACCTCGCAGTCAACATTCAAGCCATGTGCCTGCTGCTTGCCTATCAAGTGCTGAGGATAAAGTGACCTCACAAGCACATACCCCACCCATGGGCCCACTGCTGACCTATCAGGTACTCAGGCAGAAGGGACCTCGAAGTCCACACTGAAGCTATTAATCAGATTTGTGCTTATCAGGAGAATACACAGAGGTGACATCACAAGAACCTGCACCAACCAAGAGCCTGCTTATGGCCTATCAGCTTCAGAAAAGAAGTGACATCACAAGCAACATCCAAGGCACGTGCCTTCTAGTGGCCTATCAGTTGCACAGTCACAAGTGACCTCACAAGCACATGTAACATTCATGTGCCTTTAAATGACCTATCGAGTACACCAGAGGAGGGAAAATCACTTTCTACATCCAAGCCATGTTCCTCCTGGCTGCTTTCATGGCCTGCTGCCTTCTGCTGGCCTATGAGGTACTCAGGGAAGTTGGACATGCTGAACTGGCCGGATGTGATCGTGTGTCTTAAACTCTTTATTTCTATGTCAGAGCTAAAAGTGAGACAACTTCTGTCACCCCTGTGAAGCCCACTGCTTATAACTATGGGTCCTGGGTGGCCTGTCTCTCACCACCTGTCCCCTTTGGGGAAGATGAGCAGCCCAGTGGTGGCTTCCTTGGGAGCCAAGTGAGGCTTTCCCCCACCTGCAGCCCTGTCACCCTTGCTTCCTCTCCCTCCCTTTGGAAAGAACAGGAGGGCAGGAGCAGAGCAGTCCCCATGAGCTACCAGCAACAAACTCTCTCCTGACACAAGAGCCATTGGGACAGATGTATGCAACAGGAGGGGACCAGCAGTTTCCCAGGGTTTGTCCTCAAGGCAGGACAAGTAAACTGTAACTTAAGGACAACTGGTCATCAGTTAGACACAGCTGTGAGTCCGCCTGCCTGCACAGCTCTTTGGATCACCACACCAAATCCATAGGAAGGTGAAATCCGCACAGCCTTTCCCTTCAGGAAAGATTTCTTGGGGGAGAAATCCTCTGTGGGCCTGCCTGTCCCAGCTCCATCAGCAGATGGGAATACACACACTGCTGGGGAACACACCCATTGCATGGGGGAACACACAGAGGAGCTCTTCATGCTCTGCATACACCTAAGAGCACACAGCTTTTTCTCTACGGGAAGGTGCTCTGCCCAAGGACCTGTCAAAGGGGAAAGTGGGAACAGCCACTGGTTCATCATGCACGCGAACCATCTTTGGGCCAGTCTGCATTTCACAAAAACACAGGCGTTGAGGCAGGCTTCTCAGGTTACCTTCACAGAGGAGAAGCTCACCTGGGCCGCTCTCACGTCACCTGATGCCACTGTTATTACTCTGTTCATGACGCCCCTCTGCAAACAGCCACTATCTTTCTGAAAAACTCTGTCCAGATCATGATACGTCTCCACTCTGTCACCCTGGGGACAAATCACAGAAGGGAACAATCGGTCTTGCTTTTCCTCTATTACCATCAAGGCCTAGCTGTGAGCTGTGAGCACTTGCACTGCTAAATGACAGCAGGACTTCCATTTCCAGTGCCTAGGTGAAGAGAGCAGCCCAGGGAGCAGCTGCACTGGAAAGGGTTTCTGACACTGTCAGACCTACTCAGCACTGCACCAGGCATCCACCTCATGCCAGACCTTGGCTGTGCCAGCTAGTCTACAAACACACTGTCTCTGCCCCACAGAGCTGGCCCTTCTGCTAGATACAACCAAGTGCCAGCAAGAAGAGATGGACGCAGGACACTTGCCACTTGCACACTCCCCAGGCACTGCTCTGCTTGCTGCCTTCCCCTGCCTCCTCAGCTCAGACACACAGGGAAGCTGTTGTGGTGACACCAGAAGGTGGCCAAGGCATGCTGGGCTCACAAAGCGTGTAGAAATACTCTGCACAAGGTAACAGACAGAGCTGGCTCCTTGGGCAATGCCAGTGCTTTCCAAGGGAAGGATGCTGCTCCCTGTGGACACAGCAGGCTGCTGCCTCCCCCATGGACCCCACCATATCATGAACCTCCACCTAGAGACACGGGATAGGGGATTTGTTTGGTAATACAAAAGTTACAATGCAACTTGGAAGACATCTGGGAATCCTGAAGGTCTACTGAGCCCAAAGTAACCTCTGCCCCTTTCCTTTCATTAGTTGGACAAGGAGCTTCTGTGGAGGCAAAAGAGTGTAGAGACTTTGAAACAAGGTTCCAGCCATGAGACAGCCCTGGAGAGGAGGTCTAGTGAAACACCTGCAGTCCGGTGGGAATGGGCTCTGCAGCAGGAGCCCAGGCTCCACAGCTATTTTTGGGGCACACTGATGGCTGGGTGCCACGGGCAGCCTGGCCCTGGGCACGTCTTCACTGTTCACAGAGCCAGAAGCTCAAGAGTTGTGTGATTTCCCCAGTTCAAGCTAAGCAGGCTTTGGGGCACGCAGACAAGGGCACACAGGTGATGCTGACATTTACTATAAGGGTCTTTGACTCGTCCTGTATGGAACCACAACCATCTAGGAAAAGCAGGGGCGCTACAGCATTTGCTGAGTGGACCAGCACAGTATTTGTGGGAGGAGGAATAAGCAGCACAGCAGAGGTACCAGGAGGTGAACCCAAACCCCAACGCACTCAAGAAAGCCAGGCACATTTACGGAAGCCTTCGCATCCGTATGCAGCCTCACCTTATTCATTTCCAGCTGCTTTCACAGGGGGTCACCAGGTTGGCAAAGGTGTTGACAGCTACAGGCACACACCCTGGCATCCTGCCTCCATCCTCAGGGGCTCTAGCACTGCTCTGGGAGCCTACATGACTGCAGCAACCTAGGAAGAAAGAATCAGATGGTTACTGTCGGTTCTGCTGGCCTTACATAGTCACAATGGCCAGGGCCAATGTCTCCCCTCTATGCTGAGCTGTATTTGTGAGAACGCAACCAGCAGGGCCACTGGAGACATTCTACCTGGCTTTTTGGCACAGGTGAGGCCACATCTGGATACTGGGTCCCATTTAGGTTCTCCAGGTCCAGAAAGGCACTAACACATAGGAGGGAGTCCAGTCCAGGGACACCAAGATGGTCAGGGACTAGAGCACGGGGTATATAAGGAGAGGCTGAGAGACCTGCATTTGTTCAGCCTCAAGAACAGAAGGCCAAGGGGGATCTACCTGCTCTGCACAGCTACCTGATGGAGAGTGCAGTGAAAACGGAGCCAGATTTTCTTGGAGGTGCATGGTAACAGCATGAGAGGCAACAAGGACAACTTGGAGCATGGGACATTCTCCTTAGATGTTCAGAACAACCCTTCTTCTCCATGAGGGTGGCCAGACTGTGGCACAGGGACCCAGAGAGGTTCCCCAATCTCCATCCTTGGGGAGATTCAAAACTTCACTGGAGAACGCCTAACAATACCTCACCTCCTGGGACCTGCCTTGAGCAGGGCATTGGACCCCCTCCTCCAGATGTTTCTCCCATTGCAGGCTCAAGGAATCTGCTGTTCTGAGACTCTACTCCAAAGGGACTAGCAGCTTTGGAGCTGCCACCTCCATGGCTGACCAAGGACAGGAGTCTAAGAGCTACCCATCTCCCCGAGAGGCCTGACTTCTTGTGAGGTGGCGTCTCCACTGTCTCACGGTTCTGGGCAGGCAAAAAGGGGAGACATGGCTCTGAATGCATCGATTAACAACCCATCTCCCTGACGGATCAGAATGGATTAAGGTCTGGGATGGGAAGATGCAATGAGGGTCCAGATTCAACAGACAGCCATTAAGGAGCAAGAAGATGACTTTCTGCAGAAGACTCAGTACAATCTCAAAGACTCAGGGAAGCATCAAGAGCTTTAGAAACTGCAAGCCTGAACCTCAGCTGACAGAAGCCAGCAAACTGCAAGCATCCTTGGCTTGCACCAGGATGCTCCAACGCAGTAACACGGTCCCCAATGGTCCCCACCCCAGGTCTCCCAGATGGACACCATGATGCCAGCCTGGGCTATGGGAGCAGAGCACTGCTCTCTCCACACACCTCCTCCCGAGATGAGCACCAAGACACTGGGGCCACCACCTGTTCCCAAGACAGGGCACCCCGCTACTGTGACACATCAAACCCACTGCCCCATGCCTCACAGAGTGTGGCCAGCCAACAGGTGCCTCTGCAGCAGGGACACACAGGGCACAGCACCACACATGGCAGCAGCTGCGGCACTAAGGGCTCCCAAAACATACGGTGCAGCAGTGACAGCCCCTAACCACACCACACCTAGCACACTGAGGGAGCGTGCTCTCATTTCCTTGCTCCGGCACAGAAAGCTCACACTACCGCAGGATGCTGGAGGAGCTTAAAGAGACTGAAACTGGAAGGAAGAGAGACTTGGTTGTGCAGGCCTTGCAGGGCACTCTGGCCATGGCTTGCCTACTCAAAGCGACTGTTTGCTATGGAGATTTGGCACATAAAGGCATCAGCCCCTTGGCAGTCATCTCCCAAGAACACACCTGCCTCTCTCCAAGGACCACCTCTCAACAAGGCCTTCACCCATCCAAAGAGCTGCCAGCACGCTAACACCCAGCTGGCAACAAGCATGTCCCACCACTCCTCCACCCTCAGCAAACACTGCTGCAGAGGAAAGGTGTCATGAGTGTTAAAGAATAGCGAACTGAAACTGTCTAGAGGTAGCCGCTTAGCACTTCTCTAAAACTTGCTTAGCATGAGGAGCTAAATTTGCTGAAGCCTTAGGCCGCACCTAGATAAAATAATGAACTTTTACTTAGTCCAGTAAGAAAGGGGGCCTCAGAGCTGGTTCAAGCTAGGAAGATAAGGAAGTTACAAGCAGTCTGCATTCCTGCATCTCACACTCTGAAAGGGAATGTGTCAAGGCTTTGAAATAAGACCAGTGCAGGGCATCAGGACCTTGAGGGACAAAGCCTTAGCTCACTGCTGGGGCAGTGTTAATTGTTATGATTTAGAATCACCTCCTCCTCCTCCTTCTCAGGACCTTAAGACACAACAGTAAGACCCAACAAAAACAGAGGTACAACCATCATCAGAGACCGCAAAAAACAAAAATAAGGAGAAAAACAGCTTACTTCAGAATGACGATGAGACCAATGAGGAGCAGGAGACCCCAAACCAAAAAATTACTATTGGTCTAACTACCGCATGAAGGGTGGGAAATGTAAGTTGAAAAAACTATAATTGCCCAGGATTTGTTTATGTTAGTGTCCCTCTTTGGAGGCACCCAGCTCGAGCTGTAATTACTGCACGCGCGTCATTAAAATTTAATTATTTAATTTGTTTTGATTTGGCTCTGAACTTTACTTGTGGGAACATGGGGTCGGACTCTGTTATGGTGGCCAGCGAGCCTAATATCCATAACAGAAAACACTTGCGGGGTTAAAAGGAGTTTGATCACACACCAGATCCATGCAACATCGCTCTGTCTCCAACAGCAACGCGCACCTCCAGGAGACGCTTGCACTCTCCCATTACAGCTTAGGTTTTAGCAGCAGCCCGGGAGCAAGGAATAAGGACACTGGTGTCACGGAATAGTAGAAACAAACTGAAAAAACAGGCCTGATTCTGTAAATCACCTGAAAAGGCCCCCCAGGCAAGGCCGTGATCCTGTCCTTGCCCGCACTCCAGAGAAGGCTGGGCCCATCCGTGCCCATCCTTTCCCTTCCCTCCTCAGCAACACCAGGAGAAGAGGAAGCTCTCAAAAAAGCACTACAACTCCACCTGGACTCCCATACCTTCAGGCCTTCTTCTTTTCAAAGCCCTTTTTCTCCACAGCAGCAGAGATGGCAGCTGTGCAGGGCTCATCATTTTACGCTGCCAAGTCAAGACCGAGTCCCGTTCTCATTGCTTAAGCGAAACCTTTGAGAACGGCCCTTCCGCACTGCACTACAACAGCAGCTAATGCCCATCGAATTCCCCGGCAGCTCCACCACCCTCACCCAGAGCCTTTCATCTTCCCACGCGGCCACAACATCCCGGCACTCTGCAGCTGCTGCCTTGGCTTGCACTCGGCGACTGCCCTGCGCAGAGCTCGAGACCCTTCTGCAGCTGTCAGGCTGCAGCGCTGGCTGAAAACAGCCCTCACTCTCACCGCCACGCTCACAAACAGCACCTGCCCCCCACAGCCCACGCTGCTCTTCGCAGGCGCCTTCTAGAGACAGGCTCGCCCCAGCCCCTGAGCAGAGCTGGGCCCGGCAGCACAGCTCCCGGCGGCAGCGGGGCCCAGCGCACGCTCGGCTTCTCCTGAGCCGTGAGAGCGGCAGCACCAGCCCCCGGCAGCCATGGCCACGCCAGCCCCGCCCCCCGCCCCAGAACTGACGCCTCCCACCCCGATGCCCCGCCCCACACCGCCCCGTTGGCTGCTGCGGGGCACAGGCTGCTCGGGGTTGGCCAGCGGGAGGGGCGGGGCCATAGCAGTGCGCCTGCACCGGGGCGGACGGGGGGCGGGGGGGTGCTGGGGCCGCCTGGCTCTTGCAGCCCTTCTCCTCACAGCCCCGTGGCCTGGTCCCGGCTGCGGCAGCCGTTTTGCAGCGCGACCCCAGCTGCCGGGGCAGGGCCGGGCCCCAGAGCAGCATGGTGCAGCGGAGAAACCGGGGGAACCGCTGCACCCCTGCTGCGGAGGGAAGCGCAGCCGGAGAGAGCGACAGGCCCTGGGCAGAGCCCTGCCCTCTGCCAGCAGCGCCCGCCAGCTGCCCCAGAGCCACCGCAGGGCCGTTATGCACAGACCCGGCGTGGGGTAGCAGGGCCCGGGCCCGCAGCAGCAGCCGTGCCCCTCTTCTGTGCCGGAGCGCGGACCATGGCGCAGGTGGCTCGTGGCCTGGCCCCCGTGGGCCAAACAGCACCAGCTGCTCCACTGCGGAGAGGATGAGAGAGCTATGGGGAAAGGTGGCCTCAGGCGTGGGCTGGGCAGGTTCTCCAAGAACCAAGAGCCTTGACTCTCCTGCCTGATGCTGTGCACAGGCATTGTGCTAAGAGTGCTCCCCGTGGGCCTGGGGCGCAGGCTGTCCTCCCCCGGGGACTTTCTGGGTGGCAGCGTGTCCCTCTCGCAGAGCACTTCCCTTCCAGCCCAGGCCCTAAGCTGCTGCAGTCAGTGTCCACGAGACGTCTCCAGGCTCACGGTGCTTGCCAGGGGTTCCCTGCAGTGTTTTGGAAGAAGCTAACTGGCAAGGGCAGGAAGCATTTGTTGGAGCTCCAGGAAGAACGCTTTGCTGCCTGCCAAGGCGTTGCGAGAGGTTTTCATGGGGTCAGTTGTCAGCGCTTCCTTCCCCAGCAGCAGCAGCAGCAGCAGCAGCAGCAGCAGGCTGTGCCATGTCGCTGTGGGGCGAGGGCGGCGCAGTGCCCCACTGCCCTCCCTCGCAGGCAGGTTTCCTGCGTGGGGGCCATGGCCGGGCTGAGTGCAGCCGCAGTGCCCAGCGGGGCCAGGTCCCCGGCGGGGTTCTCCCTGTGCCACGGCCTCCGCGGAGTCCAGGGCAGCCCCAAAAGAGCCCTGTGCAGTCCCTGCCCGCTGCAGGGCCAGCCCTGGCTGGGGGGCTGGGAACCGTGGGGGGGGGCTGTGTCCCTTCTGTGACATGGGCTGGTGTCACAGGGGACATCCCGTGTCACAGCCACAGCTGCCCTCTCCCGTGTGGCCCCGGCCCCTGCCCACACGTCCCGGCGAGGCCGCGCGAGCCCAGGCACTGGGGCTGCTCTTGGCCAACTCTGCTGCCAGGAGGCACTGAGCCCCGAGCGGCAGCTGCCAGGGGAGGCCAGGGCAGCACGGGGCTGCACACAAGGGCACAGGAGGTGCGGGAGAACGGCCAGGAGGCGTTTGCGAGGCACCCTCCCACTGCGGGGGCAAGCCAGAGCGCTGAGTACAGGGATGGAGCTCCGGGACGCTGGCCACGCCACACAGCGTGGGCAGCAGGTGCCCATCATCCCCCCACGGGGTAAGGCCTGCGGGAGCTCCTTCCCTGGGGTCGCTGTCGAGAGTCTCAACTCGAAGCTTGGCTGCGGACACCCGGGGGCTGTGGGGGTGGCTGGAGGGGCTGGTGGGTGCCCCCGAGCCCTGGCTGATGGTGCCTTGTGGCGTAGGGGGCCATGTGGCTGCCAGCACCGCTGGCGCCTGGCCCTGCCTCTGCTCTGCAGAGCAGTCTCAAGAAGCCTGAGGTGTCCTGCAGCTCTGCTGGGCACTATCGAGATGGCAGGAATCTCCACGGCCTACTGCCGCTCTTTCAGGTCCAGAGCTCTGCTGGCCTCAGCTGACAGGGTCTAGGCTGAAGGCAGCAGCCACCTGCACTCTGCAGCCCCTGTCAGGGAGGGGCTTAGTTTGGGGAGGGGGTGCTGTTTGGTTACGCCTGCTTGGGTCATCTCCTTGCTTAGGCGTGTGCTGAGCGGCTGTGAGCTGGCCCACCCAGAGCAGGACATTTCTTTGCCTTGCTTTGCAGTGGCCGTGCCCATCTGGGCTGGTGTGTGCGACTACGTTAGAGAGAAGCTGGTGCTGAACAAGGTGGGTGTGCCATCCTCTTCCTCCCCTCCAGCCCCAACGGTTTCAGCAGCCCTGACCCCTCTGTGCCATTGGGTGCAATGGTCCTGCCCCTCCTCTGACAGCAAAGGGAGCCCCCCTGGAGAAGCATGCTGCAAAGGACAGCTGTGCCCCGGACCAAGTTCTCCCCAAAGGTAGATGGCAAATGTCCAGCGCAGGGGCAGTTGCAGGAGGGTGGGAGGCTTTCTGGGCCTTCTCTGGTGCCCCCTGGCAGCGTGCAAGGCCAAAGCGAGAGCCTGGCACGTTTCTCCAAGGTGAATGGGCCTTCTTGGAGACCCTTTGATGGATCTGGTGGAGGTGAGGCAGGCTTGCCTTGTAAGGTTGAGAGGGTGAGGAGGAGGGGGAGGGAACGATCTGCAATGTTCTTCTCAAGGACTTCTCCAACGCTTCTCCCAAGCTCTCCAGAAGGCTCCATCTTGCCCCTTTGTACACTGGGTGTGGGCAGGGCACGTAGCACCATGGCCATGCTCGGAGAAGTCTTGGCTCTGTTCGTCCATCTGCCATGCTCCTAATGCTTCTCTCCTCTTCTCCTCTGGCTGCAGGACGTGAGAATTCTTCCCCTGGGCACCTTCAGTGTTGTTGCAGAACAAGTCGATGCTGGCAAGAAGGGTCTTCTGACTGTTCGTAGACCCACGTTTTGCCTCTGCAGCAACCTTGTGGATCTGCACGGCCTCACCCATGATAAGGCTGCTGTTGGGGGTAAGAAGGGAGAGTGAAACTTCTGCTTTCCCTGGGGACATGGGTGGGGTGTGTCTCTCTGCTGTTTCACAGTGGCTGTTAGAAATGTGGAATTGCTCCCCCAGGTCTTGAGAACAGCCTCCATTTTTTTTTTTTTTTTTAATCATACCACAACATCATAATGGAGGATCAAATGAGACTCTCTCAGCTGCCTCCACCAGAGGTGTTTTGGGGCTGCTGCTGCTTCTAAGGCCATGTCCTGCCAACTGTTGTTCTCTGTTTATGCCACAGCAGCCCTTGGACGGGCAAAGAGCAGCATTGCTGCTGGCTCTTGCAAGCTGCCTGTGCTTTGAAGTGGCTGCAAGCCATCTGCAGAGAGCCTTGCAACACAGATGGGAAGCCTAGTGTGTAGGCAAAGGCATCAGAGGCCAGTGGTTGCTGGGGAGTGGTGGGAGCAGTGCAGCTGTAGTGTGTGGCTGGGGATGGCTGTGGGGCAGCAGGAGCTCGGAGCTGTGTCTGGAGTGGGTCTTTCCTCTCCTATGACTCCGTCTTCTCTGTGCTGTGAACATCAGCCTGGGAAGGAAGCACTACTGTAGCCTTGGGCCAGGAGGTGGCAAAGTGCTTTGAATTTCTGCTGGGGAGGGAGGACATGAGCCTCCTTGATGGGCTTTGGCAGGGGGTTGAAGAAGACAGCTCTGTAGGCCTGTGCTGCTGGAAGGCCTTCGAGCTCCCAGCACTGGGTTGGAGGCTGCTGCAGTGCTCTGTCCGTGACGGTGCTGCTCTTTTGTTGCTGCCTAGGGCACAAGCAAGCTGCGACCCTGAAATATCCTCACGTAGCCGTGGCCATCTCCGTTCCTTGGAAAACAGTGGCAGCTTGCGTAGAGGAGACCATGTACCTTCTCTCCTGCTGCCTTGCGAATGGGCAGAACGTGGCCCTTGTTTTGGAGGGCATTGGCATGCTTATCATCAAAGGCAAAGAGGTGAAGATGCGATTTCACAAAGGCCTTCTGCACAGGCTGAATGGCTCTCCACAGCTGCTAGAAGCTCTTCTGGCCGTAAGTTTCCCATTTTGGCAGCGCTCCTTCTCACTTCTTGAAACCCTAGCCAAGTGGCAACGAAGAGCTCTCTCTTGGCCTGCCACAAGCCGTCTGGGTACGTGGACAGTGCTAGCCTCGAGTAATGCCAGCTCCCTGCCCAGTTCTTCTGTGCTTTTCCCTGCTAGGCTTCCTCCAGAAGTATTGCCCCGCAGCTGCTCTTCTGCAGAATTGAGGAGCTGCTGTGAGGAAGAGCGAGGCTTGTTTCTAAGTTTTGGAGAGGCAGCTTCTTCTCCGTGTTTTCCCCTGTGTCTCTGCCCTTTGCAGATGCCAGAGATGAGGGATTCGGTCCTCTCGGGCACCGAGACAGCTTCTTCCCAGATCCGTTCTGGCTCTGTCATTGTCTTTCCAATGTGAGTACTTTGGCTGGCTTCTTTGCGTCTTAGCCCCTGGCTCACCAAGGCAGCAGCTGCTCACCACAGGTTTGGTAAGGGCTGCCTTGCCAGGGCGTGTGCAGGCTGCTCAGGAAGTGCTTTGGGAGCAAGTCTTCCCAAGGGCTGGTTCCCAGTGCCCTGCGGGCATGCTCTTCCCTCCTATAGCCCTGGGTGTGTGTGGGGGGGTTCTGCCGAGCTCTGTGCTGGCTCCCACCTTGCTGAGGGCTTTGTTGCATTAAGGGCCTGGGGATGGAGGCTGTTCTTTGCACAGGCACCGCCCTGCGCGTGGGAGGGACTGCAAGGGCTGTGGAGGAATTTCCCCTGGTGGTGCAAAGCTGGAGGGAAGGAGCCTCCTCTGTTGGGCCTGGACATGAGCATGCACAGGGCTGGCAGACAGGCTCCAGTGGTGACCTGGAGGGTTTGTCTTGGAAAGCTGCGAAGGAGCTTTCTGACGAGAGGGAGGGGAAGCCCTGGAGCAGCGTGAGGAGGAAGCTTGTGGCCCTGCAGGCAGGCCTGTTGGGTCCCTGGGCTTCCTAAGAGAGTCCTGCAGGAGCTGGCCTATTCCGCACATTCCCCTTTGGGAAAGGGTCAGCTTCCGAGCAGCTCTGACATGTGTCTGTGTGCCCAGAATTGGCTTCAGTGGCAAAGGGCATGTGGAGCCCTTGCTTGCAAGTGGTGTCTTTCGTTGCTTCCAGGTACGTGCTGGAGACGGCCCCTGGGAAACCAGCTGTGCGAGCTGTGAAGCCCACCCGTGAGGAGGAGAAGGGGCAAGATGTGGGCAGCAGCAAGAAAGGTAATGGAGGCGCTGGCTGCTGGCAGGGCTTTGTGCCTTCTCCTTCGGTCCTCCTTGGCAGGGCATCGGAGCCCAGGCTGCAGCACCATGGCTCGGCTAGCGTGAGGCAACGGACTGCGGAGGCAACAAGAGCTCAGGGCAGCTCGAGATTCCCAACAGCCCTTGGTCCTGCCAAGTTCCCCTTGGCCACAGGACTCCGTGCCCTAGTGTACACTGCAAAGTACTCCTCCATTTGAGGAGTTGGAGAAGAAGGGAGTGCAACTGGAGGACAGTCCTTGTGACTCATCACCTCTGCCCAGAGCAGAAGGCGAAAAGAAGGAGGGCCCTCTCTCCTGGAATCCAGCGACTTTCCTCTCATGGGAAAAGTCCCCTGGAGTAAAGGGTCCAAAGTCTGCTCACACGTGCAGAGACTTCCTTGGGTTTTCAAAGCAGACAGTTCTAGCCTTTTCTTGTGAGTTTCTCAGACACATTCCCAAAGCGCTGCCCTTGGGTTGACTCTGTCACCAGAGGTAATGTAGGCCTGTCACATGTGTCAAAGGATCTGCACACCACTCTGGTTCCAAGGGTCACCGTGATGCTGCTCTGAAGTGTGTTCTTGTCTCCTGCTTGCAGAGAAAGTGTCTGGCCAGCGGCTGCTGCTGCGAGAGAGGCAGCCGGCACCCAGGGTAGCGTTTGTGCCTGTGGAGGAAGACAAGGGGGTGAAGGACAAGGGGAAAGAGCCTCCTGGCAGGTGAGAGCCTTGGAGCAAGGGAGGAGGGTGACCCTGTAGCCCTGCGTGTCTTGGAGGGAGAGGTTTCCCTTGGACAGAATGTCCCTCACAGCTCTGGATGCCTTTGAAGCTGTGCTGTGCCGCAAGGACTAGGCATCCCTCGCTGGAATTCTGGGACCTGGGAGCCCTTTCCTTCCCAGGAAATCTCGTCTGGTGGCTGGCACAAGCAGGGTGTGGTTACACCCTGCTAGCAGGAGCCTTTCTGCGTCCCCAAAGGAGTGCCAAAAACTTGTGCAAAGTTGGTGGAAGAGGTGGAAGAGAGGGCTGCAAGTCAAGGAATGGTGTTGGAGGGGAGGAGCGCCTTGGGTGATTATCTGCCCAAAGGAGTGATGTTTCCCCTTGGGCAATGCCCTTCCTTCACCTTCCATCAGTAATGTGCAAGGAGGGTCTTCTCCAGGCAGCGTCCAGTGGTGTTGAGCAGCAGGTTTGAGAGGTGTGTCCTTGCCGCAGGCAGTCCTTAGAGGCCAGGGCTGGTTGTTTTGTCACTTGGAAGAGGATGTAACTGTGGGACATAAGAGCCTGAAGACTGAAGGAGTGCAAGGGACCGAGCAGGTACTCCCGTTTCAGTTTCCGAAGCTTCCAGGAAACCTGGCCATGGAGGAATGGCTAACAGAGTTGGCAGGATAGCAAGTAATGGTGTTTTTTGGAGCTGCTCCTTATAGATGGCCCTGCAGCTCTTCTTGTAGCATGGACAGACAGTCTGTCTGTGGGCACCCAGAGCTCTCATTCACGCATGTCGTGCAGCACTGCGTGTTTTGGTGGGGGGTGATCTCCGCGTCCATTGATGTGACCCCAGTCAGTGGAACCCACATGCTTCTGCTGCAGAAGCAGGTGCCCAGCCTGTGAGCACAGCTTGGAGACCCTCCTCCCCCTGTGCTCATCCCACCTCCCCATGATGTGTGTATTTGCAGCATGCTCCCAGCAATCCAAGCGTGCTCTGCCAAGGATGAAGCACCCAGCAGGAGGAAGCAATCTCTAGACCCTAGAGCACGAGCTGCATGGGCTGTGAATGAAGGCCATGAGGAGGCAGGAGAGGTAGGTGCTGCAGACAGAGGTGCTTCTTGTGCCAGCCTGCATTCTGCAAAAGCATTGTGCTATGGGCGCTGGCTGTACAAGAGCTCTTCCAAAGACCACGGTCAGAGGAGAGGGTGAGCAATAAGCTTCCTAGGAAAAGAGACCTGCCTCAGCCCCCACTGCCCCCTCCCACACTCCCAGGCAGGATTGCACTGCAGATTGCCCTAGATTGTAGTGAGCTGCCTTCCCCTGTGCTTGCCTCCCTTGCCTTCTCCATTAGGCAAGAACTGGTGTGCTGGCTGAGCCTCTTGGCCTTTGCCCTTGCCAAAAACCCGCGAGGGCTTTTAGCCATCCTCCTGTATTGCCCTGCAGCTGCTGCTCTGTAGAATTGAGGAGCTGCTGTGAGAAACAGCGAGGGTTGTTTCCGAGTCTCTGAGAAGCAGCTGCTTTTCTGAACAGTGGAAATGTTGGGTGCCCTTGTGAGCAGCGAGACCTTTTTCTTGGTAGCATCTCACCTGTGCTTCTCACCTTTGCAGATGCTACCAGACTGGAATTCTACCTTCACAGCCAGCAAAAAACCTAGAACTGAGGCCCCTGCTCCTCCTGCTCATCCCGATATGTTTCTACCGTGAGTGTATTTGTTTGCTTCTTCGCCCCTGGCTGACGAAGGGAGCATCTTCTCAGCACAGGTCTGATAGGGCTGCCTTGCCAGGGCTTGCGCAGGCTGCTCAGGAAGTGCTTTGGGAGCAAGTCTTCCCAGTGGCTGCTTCCCAGGCACCTGCAGGCACGCTCTGCCTTCATAAGGGCTCTGTGGGGGGGGAGGTTCTGCTGAGCTCTGTGCTGGCTCCCACCTTGCAAGTGGTTTGTGCTTTACTGCCTTGATCGTTTCCTCCTCCTTCGACACGGGGTGCCCAGCAACAGTCCCTTGTCTTTGGGGCCACCAAGCAGTGGCTAATGGACTTCGCAGGGCAGTGGGTAATGGTGTGTCTTGCGGGTCCTTGTAGATGACCCTGCTGCTCTCCTTGCAGCATGGATAGAAAGTCTGGCTGTGGGCAAGCCCGGAGCTCCCTTCAGACATGTTGTGCAGCCCTGGGTGTTTCACTGGGGGGTGATCTCCATGTACAGTGATGTGACTCAACTCAGTGGAACGCATGTGCTTCTGCTGCAGTCCTGCCTTCTGCTGCAGAAGCAGGTGCCCACCTTGTGAGGATGAGCGGAAGACCCATCTCCCCCAGTGCTCATCCCACCTCCCCACGACGTGCGATTGCAGCCCATTGCCAGTCATCCCGGAGTGCTCTGCCCCGAAGGCAGCACCAGCTGGAAGGAAGCAGCCTCCAGAAGCCCGAGCACGTGCTGCACGCCCTGCCAACGCCGGCCATCAGAGGACAGGCCTGGTAAGTGCTCCGGATCGACGTCCTTCTTGAGCCAGCCTGCGTTCTGCAAAAGCATCATGCTATGGGCGGTGGCTGTTGAGCTGTGTGATTATTTAGCTGCTTGGTCCAAACAAGTAAGGGCTGTTCAGCCTTGCTGGGCTTCCCTTTCCGGCAAAAGGGTGCTGCCAGGAAGGCTCAGGGCAAGGGGCAGAGGAGACGGTGAGAAGTAACCTTCCCTTGCGGGAAAGCAGACCAGCTGTCTCCCCCAGATTTCAAGCTCTGCAAGTAGCAATTCCCTCCACTTTTTTTCTGACAGCAAGAGAAATCAGAGACTGAGCCCATGGGAAAGAGAGGGAAGCCTGCGCAGGCTGAGAGCTAGCCTGGGGCGTGTTGCAGTCCCCTTGCTGTTCTGCAGCTGGGGCTGCAGCATGGCTGCCTGGGGCAGCAGTTGTCATGCGGGGTGCCTGAGGGCAGGCCAGAGCCAGGGGGCTGGTGACTGCTCAGGTCCTGCAGGCACTGGGTGCTGGAGAGGTGCATGTTGCGAGCAGCTGAGTGGACTTGGAAGTGGGGCACAAAGGGGTGTGGAATTGTCTGGCAGGTGCAGCGGGCTGATGAGAAGCTGCCTGAAGAAAAGCTAACTATTCAGAATGTCATGAAGTACCAGCTGGAAGAAGATAAGGAGGTGATCCTGAACATTTACTTCTCGCGCCTGGAGGAAGAGGCCAAAAGGCTGGCAGCTGAAGCGGGGCCTCCCCCGCAGAGCAGGTATGTGGCAGCTCCAGGAGAAACCTGGCAGAGTTGAGGGGCAGTGAGGCAGCGAGGGGTGCCCCTCCCAGTGCCAGAGCCCCTGGGTTGCCTAGAGCATGCTGTGACCTTTCCTGAGAGGGGCTTGAGGTGGCTGGAAGCCTGACACTAAGCAGCGCTCTGCAGCCCCAAGCAAATGGCTCGCACTGCTGTGGAGCTGAAGGGCTGTGGCTGCAACTGGGAGCAGGGTGGAGGGGCTGTGGGAGGAGAGGAGCAGGAGGAGTCCGAGGCAGAGTGAGAGAGAGGAGGTGTCAGTGCTGCTGCAGCCCCATTGCCCCAGGAGCAAGCCACAGGGCTGGCCTTGGCTCAGCCTTGCCTTCCATCCAAGGGGTAGCTGTTGGGTGCTCAGAACCAGCTTCAGTGGTGGCACCTAGCAGTTCTGAGCAGCTGAGCGCAGAGGGATCCTTGCAATGCTTGTGTGCCCCTTTGCAAAGCTCTCACTGACTGCTGAAGCCAAGACACACGTTCCCCACCTCCACCAGTCTTGGTGCCAGCAGACTCAGCCACAGGCTGCTGAGCTGCACGCAGGACCTTGTTTGGACCCAGGGGCCTGTGTCCCATGCCGGTGAGCATGGCACCACCAGCAGAAGCCCCTGCAAACATCGCTGGCCTCAACTAGTCAGCAGTATTTCTCGGCCTTTCTGCCCAGGCAGAACACAGCCTCTTCCTTTCTCCCTCCTTCTGCAGGCAGAAGAGGAGCCGTCGGCGGAGGCCGAAGAAGCAGCAGCAGTGACTGCGAGGCATGCGGGCACACAGGAAGCTTTTTTCGGTTGAATTAAACCACCTGCCCCAAGTGGTGTGGCTCTTTGCTGGGTGTGCTGTGACCTCTGTTGCTTGCAGCATGGGAGCATTGGGGAGGCCTGAAGAGGGCAGCTGCGGAGTCAGGGCTTGGATGTCGGTGGCTGCTTCCAGGGCAGCTCTCTGCCAAGGTGCTGCTGTAGCTCTTTGGCTGCAGCTGTGGTTGTGGCGTAGGGGTGTGCTGCATGTTGTTGGTGCCTGCGAGATGCGTGGAGAGGGCTGTGCCCTGGGCAGCCCATGCCCTGGGGCCAAGGGGCATGTGGGGAGAGAGCTGGTTTAGGCCTCTGAGGCAGAGAAGGGCTTGAGCCTCCCTTACTGGTGCCCAGTGCTGGCTGCATGGTGGGAGGGAGCTTTCACCTCGTGTCTGTGTGTGTGTGTGTGTGTGTGTGTGTGTGTGTGTGTACACACGTGTTGGGTGCCCTTGAGTGGGGGCTTTTACGGGTGTGAAGGGCCTAAGGACAGTGCCAAGGGCCGGAAGGGGAAGCTGCCACCCAGGAGGTTTGGTGCCAGCAGAGTCCATGGCCACCTTGGCGGTAGCATCCATGAACTACGGGAGTTGCAGAGCCTGAGGGGAGCGAGGAAGGAGAGCAGCAGAGCACAGAGCCTGGCCTTGAGGCGAGCAGACTTCCCCTTCTGCAGGGACCTGCTAGGACAAAGGAGCTTGGGAGATCTGGCAGGTCTTTAAGGTCTTTAGGGACAGCCTCCTCCAAGTGCTGCAGTGCTCCACCTTGCTACTGGACCAAGGAAGCAGCCAAGTCTGTTCTGCCCGTTCTGTGCACCTCCAGGTCTGCATGTCTTTCAGTGAGCAGTGGCGAGGTGTTTCTCGCTGTGGTGTCTCCAGGACCAAGCCTGCACCCCATCTCTTCCTCTCCCAGGCCACAACTTCTGTGTTGTGGACTCCAAGCCAAGAACTACCTGCTACTGCGAGCAAGATCAAACTAGCGTCATAGCACTCAAAGAGAAACAAAACCCATGAGCCATATGAATGTGGTGCAAGAGAGAAATTGCTCTCACAGCTAAACCAAGTGAAAGCAAGCTGCAGGCAGGTCTCCCAGAGGTCAGTGACAGCAAGCCTGACAAGCCTCAGGCCTGAGGCCTTGCCAAGTCAGTGCAAAGCTTACAGCCCATCACTAGGAATGGCAGATTCCATAGGACAGGGCTTCATCGTTACATCTGGTAAGTGCACATCTGCAAATGCAGGAGCTTTGCTTGCGAGCCCGCTCATGAAAACATTCATAAGCATTTCACGAGGATCAAGTGCCCTTCTCCCTGCAAAGTGACAAGCTTAGGGGAAGAACGTGCACCTCAGACAAGTTTCCAGCCTCTTCATCCTCTACAGCTTTTCACTAACCCCCCCAGCAGGCGCTGCGAGAGGAAGCCCACACCAATTCTTGCAACTGCCTTGGCAAAGCCAGAGGAGGGCCTGCAGAAGTCCAGGACATCTGCTGTGGCAGATGTCCTACACGGACACCGAGGTTCTGCTTGCACACTGCAGCTCCCGAAATGCTTGATGCCAGGGTTGTGAGAGCTGCAGGCTGCTGTGGCAGGAGAGGCCTTGGCTGTGCTTGGGTTCATTCCTCAGCTGCTTGCTGGGCTGTGCTAGGCCTCGGTTTTCTGGCAGATTCCTCTCTTGCCCCTGTCACCACTGATGGGAAAACACGTGGAAACAACCCTGCCCTTCCAAGGTAGCACTCTGAAAGACAAAACCAGGCTGCTGTTGCAAACTTTGCAGCAACCAGAGGCAGCCAGGGCTCCTGTGCTCGGAAACACCAGGCATAAGAGAAATCTCAACCTAAGCAGGCATCCTTCAGTGCACAGCAGATGCCTAAGAAGGAGCATCAGTACAGCAAAGAATTTACTGATTTTCTTCCTCAGAGTATTCTGCCAGCAGGCTCTGGCCTGGCAGCTTCCTCACACAGAGGAAGGCCGAGCTGCTAACTGCCACCTTTGCCTCAGTCTTTACTGCTAAGATTGGCCCTCAGGAATCCCCGGCCCTGCCCTCAGGTTGCTGCCGTCATGCCGGGACTGCCTGAGTCCTGCCGTGGCCCCCGGCATCGCTGCGGCCTCTGCTCGCATGCTGATGTGCTGTCTGGGATGGAGAGTGGAGGGAGCCTTCGCCCGGTCTATGTGCAGGCGTCTGGGCTGGGCGAAGGCCTGGCCAGGTCCTTATGTCCAGCGGTGGCCGAGGTTGAGGTCAGGCCTCGGCCCAGGAGTGGGTGAGCAGGGCTGCAGCCCGGCCTCGCCAAGGCCGCTGTCACAGCGCTGTCACAGGCTGCTCAGGGGCTGGCCCTGGCGCCGGGCCAGGTGGGGTGTAAGGAACCCTTACGGACATGGCAGTTGTTAATGTCTCAAACGCTGTCGCAAGACAAGTGTTTGTAAGCAAGTTCTGCGTGGCAGTGGCAGGCCATGAAGGAGGTGTGCGAAAGACCATGGCACAGGGCGTCCCCTGCACGGGAGAAGCTTCCGGAATCTGGCAGCGCGGCACCATTGGACAGTACAGGACGGGGGCGGGGGGGGCAGAGGGCACACAGTCCGCTCTCTGATTGGCCCTGACGTCACATCAGCAGGGGCGGAGACCACCAGAGACCCCGGGAAGCCCCTAGACCGTTTCTGGAAGGTTCCGGGAGGGTGGGCTGCGCAAGGCAGCTAATTTGCGTGAGAAGCGAGGAGCCCCCTCCCGGGGCAGTGGAGAGCCTGTAAAAAACTGCAGACGCTGTGACGCATGCGTGGGCTCAGCTCTGGAGGATTACTGTGGCTGTCGTGGACACTGTGGGATCCAAGGGGGTGACTGTCTCTTTCACTCCTTTTCTCTCTTTGTTTCTTCTTATAAATATTTCAGTAGAATCCCTTGCTGACCACTAACACTTTCCAGGTTCAGGTTGCCTCCAAGTTAGTGTTGTTTCCAAGTTGATGTTAATGAATAAAGCAGGTAACCGATCGTTTGGTGTATTTTCACCTTAATTTAGCCCAAGGGAATCACGAAACCTGGATTTCTATGGCCCTGGGTCGTAACGCAGATGTTGTCTGAAAAGTGGATTCGTTGCCCAGTGTGCAATAAGCCGATAATTTCACACTCAGGAGAGACATTGGCTTATTTCTTTCAGAGTTGCGCAAGCCTGGGTGCTCGGTGCTTTCCCACAAATCAAGCACACCCCCCACCTTTTCAAGTAGCATTTATACAAACAAATTGCCAGGTTTGCAGTTTTCCCTTTTACACTGATTGGTTAGTGATTTCTTCATTCCCCGGGTCCCACCCCTGTCTCTCAAGGTCCTGACGAGGGGAGATCAATTAACACTGCCCCAGCAGGGACAGTAGGTGTTATCTCCCAAAGTCCTGACAAGGGGGAGATAGTCCAGACCCCTTAATTAACTTTGTTTCAGCAGTGAGAGGAGGTTTTGCTTCCCGAGGTCCTGGCGCCCCAGCAGGCCCTATTTCAAAGCCTTCACATCCTCCCTTTCGGAGTGTGGGGCACAGGAATGCAGACTGCTTGTAACTCCCTTATCTTTCCAGCCTGCACCAGCTCTGGGGCCCTTTCTTACTGAACTAGGAGTGCGGCCTAAGACTTCAGCAAATTTAGCTACTCCTGCTAAGCAAGTGTGCGGATTTATTTCAGCTACTCATGCTAAGCAAGTTTTATACTTAATGTTAGAAGTTATCCTAATCTACCTAGTTCAAACATTCTTTCTGAGCTTCCCAGGGTTGTCTTGTAACAAATAGACACAGAAGAATTTTTCTTAATTGCAAGCAAAAGAGAGAGAGAAAAAAGGAGAAAGCGTGATACAGTTTCCTAAAAATAATTACACTCCTCAACTGCATGCTAAGTCCAAGCTGCCTCCAATGAGGTCCACATTCCACTAGGGATAGTGTGGCTAGAAATCTTTTGGATAGATAGGAAAGGGTAGATAGAAACAGAATTTAGAGGACTTGCCCAGAGGAACAAACTACTGAAAGACGGAGCAAGCTTTCCACTCCTCAAAGTGCAAATCAGCAGTGCGGTGTGGGAATGAACAAAGAGTAATGGAAGGAGTTGCAATGTTACAACGTCCAATAGTCTTCTGTAAAGGGGGATGTTAGAAATTGGTAATTTAATCAGGGCATGAGGAAACAAAAGAGAGAGCCACACGGTTCCTGGGGGTCCCAGGCTGTTCTGGGGGCTATGCTGCTGTCGGGGATCCCAGACCAGGCTGTGTTTCTGTACAAAAGTCTGGAAAACACTCTTTGCAAGTCCCTAGAGAAGAGGGATTTTCCTGGGCACTCAGAGCAACCCAGGCAGGACTCAGGCATGTCAAGGGAAACCCAGCTCACCCACACCAAACCCACTGCTTTCAATCCTGGGACCTTCCTGGAGCCTCGGGCCAGGAGCAGGAGGAGGTGTGGGGGCATGGCCACGTCCCAGACTAGCTTCCATCAGGCCTTCAGCTCCACAACATGTCACAGCTTCAAGTGAGCTCTCTGAAGCAACACTTCCCATGTCCCTGGTGCACAGAGAAGACTTTGGGCAGAATCATGGGAGACAGGGCAGAGAAAGGACAGAGACCTCAGGGTGCACAGCTGGGCTCACAGCATCACAGAGGGGGTGCCACAGGCTGGAGAAGCAACCCAAAGAAGTAAACGAGTCCTTCCTTTTGCAGTGACTTGGAAAGCCACATCTCTGACAGTATTCAAGAAGAATGGAGCCTCCCATCTGCAAGAGTCACCCCAGGACTGTGCAGAGACGAGGAAGAGCAGGAAGGTTGGTTGTAGGGATGTTCTCAAACTCCAGCAGCTGCAGAGGTGGGAGCTGGTCACCTCACAAACTTCTGAAAGAGCCAAAATGCAGGTCCTGAGGCACTGCACTGCCTTACAGGCTCTGCACCGGAGCCTGGACAGCAGCACTGTGGTGTGTGGGCATGTCCTGAGATGCCCAGAGTCAAAACTGTGGGAGATCCAGGGTGTCAGGGCTGTAAAGCCCCTCAGGAGAGCTTGGGTGGCAGCTGGGTATGTCCAGGGTGCCAGAGGCTTTGGTGACCCCCAGGCAAGAAGCACTGCTTGGAGGGGATACTGAAAAGCCCACGGTCCAGCTGAGGCCGAGGGAGGAGAAATGGCTTTCCCTAGGCTCAGAAGCCAGAAGGAAAGCTGGGCAAAATGCATGGGAAATGGGAAAACTTCCCCAGATTTGCTCCCTGGCCTGGCTCTCCAGGTCATGTGTGTTAAGGGCACATTTGCTCTTCTCTGGCCTATTATCTTCATCTTAAGGACCGCAGGGGGAGAAACCTTTCTGAGGACTTTTAAAAACAAAGAGCCTGCTTTGGTGCCTCAAGGAGGAAGGCTCTGTCCTGTCCCACATTGTCCTTCATCCTACTTTGACAAAAAGAGCAACCCACAGCAGGAAACAGTTTTGAGGCTCACCAAAGCATCTCAGCCTGTGGCCATGCTTTGTGCTGTTTGATCTCACGTGACTTTGATCCTGGCTTTGAAAAATGCCAAACCTTAAGTCAGCCCTGAAGCTCCGGTTTCCCGCACAGGTCTGCCCAGTCCAGAGACCTGTCAGTGCAGGGGTGCAGAAGTGACCTCTCCAGGGCCCCCTTTTAGATATTTCACAGCCTTTGCCACCATCTGGAGACATTCCTGAAGGATTTATCAGCACGTTCTGGAAAATAACCTGGGTGAAGAGAGGTGACTGCTTCCCAGGATGTGAGGGGGAAATCTCTCTGCTCTCTCCCTGGCTGTGCCATCTCCATGGCAGTGACCTCCTGAGCCCCCTGATGACATGAACTGAGGTCACAGTGGGATGTGCCGCATCACACAGAGGTCTCCCTGGTGTCACAGGGGTACCCTCACTTCCCTGCAAGGCCTGGCCACTGCTGGGCACCGCTCACGTGCTGCCTGCCACTGCCCTTTGGAGCCACTCTGTGGCAAGGAGAGGGGATGAGAGCTACGCTGGGACCTCTCACCGAGAGGCAGAGAAGCAGCCCCTGCCTGGCCATGGCCCAGTCTTGCCGGGCACAGCGCGAGGGCTACCGAGCCCTGGGGCTGCTGCGCACAACATGGCACCCCACCGCGGGGGAGGGGAAGGGGGTGCCTCTGGGTCACACAGGACTGCAGCGCTGCCATGGCATCGCCCCCAGTGCTGCCCTCCTATTGGCCAGCAAGGGGAGGAGGGTGGGCTGGCCTTGACTGATGGCTCCATCAGCCAATGGGAGTGCAGCAGGCTGCTGCGGGCCTTGCCAGGGCCCTGCCCCAGCCTCGCTTCTGTCCTGAACAGTGCGTTTCCCAGGGCTTGCAGAGAGGCTGTCCCCGCGGGTCCCGCCGGGCCCCACCGCTGCGGCTGCTCCGTGCCTCTTGCTGGGCTGCAGCCCTGCGGCCCTGGCAGCAGCCGGGAGGGTGTTTGCAGAGCAGCTCTGTGCTGGGAGCCGCTGGGCTCCTGCAGGGCCTTGGCAGCTGCTGGGCGGCCGGTGCTGCCCTGGCCGGTGCCATTAGCCCTGCTCCCAGGCCGGGCTGCAGAGCTGCTGAATCCCGGCTCTGCTGGTCTCACTGACTGAGATGCCCTTGCCGCAGTCCTTCCCCGTGTCTCAGAGTGTCAGGGCCCCAAGCAGGAGAGTGCTTGTTGTCCTGGGGGTGTGGAGGATTTGCTGGGTGTGTTCAGCACTGGGGCAGGAACCAGACTTGGGGGTTGTGGGAAGGCTTCTGCCTCTGCGTGGGACATGAGGCCCTGCTGTCTCCAGCTCCATGGTTGCTGCTCGCATGCAATCCTCCTGTTAGGAGATGTTGCCCAGAATTACTTGCAGGCCTTTCTGCAATTCCTAAGTTTCACGGGCCAGGTGTAGGTGCTACCTAGGCAGAAGCTGATGTTTTCTTGGGGTAGTAACTGGTCCGTAGCGGGTGTTTCGCTGCCCGATGATCATTGTGAGGCCCCGGGGTGAGTCGGGGTGGCCGCTCAGGAGCTGGCTGAGCCTTGGGGGAGGCAGGGGAGCTGCAGGCAGCAATAGCTGTGTGGCCGGGCTGTGGTCAGGGAGGTCACAGCTGTCTGCGAGAGCTGTGCCATAAAATCACCAGTGTCAAATCAGTTCTTTGTCAGTAGCTGCCAGGCCAGCAGGAGCCAGGTGGCTCGGCATTATGCTTTGGAGCTCAATTCTGCCGGAGCAGATGAGAATCCAGGATTTGGCTCATGGCTGGGCAAGTTAAAAAGAGGTAGCTGCTGTCTCAGAGGCTTGTAGGCCAGTGACTGCACATGGCTGTGAAAGTGGCTGTGAGGTCATCTCCTTCTGAGTCCCTGATAGGCCAGCAGCAGGCACCTGGCTGGGAACTGACTCTGAGGTCCCTCCTGTCCCAGCAGCCTCCAGGGCTGCAGCGGGTTGTAAAGATGCCTGTGAGGTGCCTTCTGGGTGAGAAGCTGATAGGCCCGCAGCAGGCTCTGAAGTGGGGAATGTGCTGGTGAGGTCAGCTGTGTCTCGGTATGTGATAGGCCAGTAGCAGGCCCATTGCTGGGAACTGACTTTGAGGTCATTTCCTCCAGAGCAGCAGGGAGGCCAGCAGCAGGCACGTGGCAGAGAGATGTTTGTGAGCTCAGCTCTGTCTCAGTGCCTGGTAGACTGTGTGGAGGCACATTGCTGGGAGAGTCTCTGTGAGGTCACTTGTCTCTGCAAGGCTAGCGCTTGGGTATTTGCTTGTGAGGTCACTTCTGCCTGAGTCCCTGGTAGGTCAGCAGCAGGTGGATGGGTGTGGAAGCAGATTGTGAGGTCTCCTGGGTCAGAGTAGCTGGTAGGGCAGCAGCATGTTCATGGCAGAGGGTGTTATTTCATGGAAGCCTCTGCCTCTGAAGCCCATAGGCCATCAGCAGGTACCTGGTGGGGATATGGACTTGTGAGGTCACTTCTGTCTAAGCAGCTGATGGGCCAGGAGAAGGTATTTGGCTTGGATGTTGGTGGTGAGGTCACTTCTCGGTTTGGTGAGTGTTACCAGAGGAGGGATTGACACCTGCGGAGCTCTACAGCAATATAGAAATGCAACTAATAAATCAAGCAGAAGTAGACCATAATATTCCACACCATCTGATACAAATCTAATTCCACTCCATCTTCATGAATTAGTAGTGCTAAAAATGAGGATGCTGTTCTCTGGTAAACGTAGACATGGAGTTTGACTTTGTACTTCTTGCCACTTCCACTGTAAGTATAGGTTTGCAGCCTGCTACTGGTGGATGAAGAAGTCCACCTAGAATTATTATGCTGCTAAATGAATGAACTGCTGGTGTGAGCAGTGACTTTGGTAATCTCTGATTTCTAGTGTCTGGTGTGCTGCAGAAAATTCTGCTCCATCAAAATACCAGGGAGCTTCTGAGATTTTTCTTCCAGATCTGAAGGATATCTCTGTCCTTTGATTCCTGGAGGTGATTCCTGGCTGTTGAGAGGAAGGGCCTGTTGCAAGGCCTTGGAGGACTGGAAGGGAATGGAAGGGCTGGAGAGTTGGTCTGTGTGTGTTTTGGGGCCCTTGGGGATGCCCTGGTCGCTGCCATGTGTGGTGCTGTGCCCTGTGTGTCCCTGCTGCAGAAGCACATGTTGGCTGGGAACCCTCTGTGAGGTGAGGGGTGGGGTGGCCTGTGGTGGGGATGGGTGGTGGCCCCCATGCCTTGGTGCTCATCATGGGCGGAGGTGTGTGGAGAGAGCAGTGCTCTGCTCCCAGGGCCCAGCCTGCCATTACAGTGTCCTTCTGGGGAGACCTGGGGTGGGGACCATTGGTGACCGTGTTCCCTCCTTGGAGCATCCTGGTGCGAGCCAGGGATGCTCGCAGAATGTCCCATGCCCCAAGTTGTCCCTGTTGCCTCTCATGCTGTTACTGCACACCTCCAAGAAAATCTGGCTGCATCTTCTCTGTGCACTCCATCAGGTAGCTGTGCACAGCAGGTAGACCCCCCTTGGCCTTCTCTTGTCGAGGCTGAACAAACCCAGCTCTCCCAGCCTCTCCTTATATGCGCCATGCTCCAGCCCCTGACCTACCTGGTGGCCCTGGGCTGGGCTCTGTCCTGTGTGTCAGTGCCTTTCTGGAACTGGGGAGCTCAGACAGGACCCAGTATCCAGATAATGGTCTCACCTGTGCCAAGAAACAGGGGTAGAGTCTGTGCAGGGGCCCAGCTGTCTGTGCTCTTATGAATGCAGCTCAGCATGGAGGGGAGACATTTGTCCCTGGCTGTTGTGACTATGTAAGGCCAGCAGAACAGATAATAACCCTCTGATTCTTTCTTCCTAGGTTGCTCCAGGCATGGTCATATAGGCTTCCGGTGCAGTCCTGGAGCCCCTGAGGATGGAGGCAGGGTGCCAGGCTGTGTCCCTGTAGCTGTCAACCCCATTGCCAGGATTGTGAGCCCTGTGTGAAAGCAGCTGCTAGTGAATGAGGTGAGGCTACAGATGGATGCAAAGGCTTCCATAAATGTGCCTGGCTTTTTTGGGTGACCTGGGGTGCGGGTTCACCTCCTGGTACCTCTGCTGTGCTGCAAATTCCTCCTTCCACAAATACTGTTAGTGCCAGCCCACACAGCAAATGCTGTAGTGCCCCCTCCTTTTCTTAGATGGTTGTGGTGCCATGTAGGACGAGCCAAAGACCCTTCTAATAAATGCCAGCATCACCGGTGTGCCTTTGTCTGCATGCCTCAAAGCCTGCTTAGCTTGAAGTGAGGAAGTTTCAGAGCTCTTGGGCTTCTGGCTCTGCGAGGGGTGAAGATGTGCCCAGGGCCAGGCTCCTCATGACACCCAGCCATCGGTGTGCTACAAACTGAGCTGTGGAGCCTGGGCTCCTGCTGCAGAACCCCTTCCCACAGGACTGCAGGTGTTTCCCCAGACCTCCAGTCTGGGGCTGTCTCCTTGCTGATGCCTCGTTTCAAAGCCTCTGCACCCTTTTTCCCTTCACAGAAGCTCCTTGTCCAGCTAACTAAAGGAAAGGGACAGAGGTTACTTTGGGCTCAGGAGACCTACAGGACTCCCCAATGTTTCCAAGTTGTGTCTGTAATGTCTTTATTACAAAACAAATGCCCTAACCCTTGTCCCTAGCTGGAGGTTTGTGATGTGGTGGGGTCGTGGGGGTGGGAAGCAGCAGCCTGCTGTGCCCACAGGGAGCAGCATCCTTCCTTCTGAAAGCAGCAGCATCACCCAAGGAGCTAGCTCTGGTTCTGGTCTTGTGCTGAGTGTTTGCATGCAGCTTGAGAGGCCAGAGTGCCTTGGCCACCTCCTGGTGTCACCACAAGAGCTTCCCTGTGTGTCTGAGCTGAGGAGCCAAGGGAAGGCAGCGAGCCGAGCAGTGCCTGGGGAGTGTGCAAGTGGCGAGGGTCCTGCCTCCATCTCTTCTTGCTGGCACTTGGTTGTATCTAGCAGAACGGCCAGCTCTGTGGGGCAGAGACAGTGTGTTTGTAGACTAGCTGGCACAGCCGAGGTCTGGTGTGAGGTTGATGCCTGGTGCAGTGCTGAGTTGATGTGACAGTGTCAGGGACCCTTTCCAGTGCAGCTGCTCCCTGGGCTGATCTCTTTACCGAGGCCCTAGAAATGGAAGTGGCGTCCTGCTGTCATTTAGCAGAACAAGTTGCTCACAGCTAGGACTCAAGGGTAAAGGAAATGCAAGTGCAATTGTTCCCTTTTGTGATGAGGTACCAGGGTGACAGAGTGGAGATGTCGCATGACCTGGGGAGAGTCTTGCCAGGAGATGAGAGCCGTTTGCAGGGGAGTGTCATGAAAGGAGTGATGACAGTGACATCAAGGGACATGAGGGCGACCCGGGTGAGCTTCTCCTCTGTGAAGAGCATCAGAGAAGCCTGCTTCAGCCTGTGTGTTTTTGTGAAATACAGGCTGGCCCAGAGATATTTCTCATGCCTGAAGAACCCGTGGAGGTTCCTGGCTCCCCCTGTGACAGATCCTTTGGCAGAGCACCTTCCTGTAGAGAAAAGGCTGTGCCCAGCAGGCTCTTGGTTGGTGCAGGTTCTTGGGATGTCCCCTCTGTGTGTTCTCCTGATCAGCAGGAAACCTTTTAATAGCTTCAGTGTGGCCTTGGAGGTGCCTTCTGCCTGAGTACCTGACAGGTCAGCAGCAGGCCCATGGGGAGGGTATGTGCTTGTGAGGTCACTTTATCCTCAGGACCTGCTGGGCAAGCTGCAGGCAGCTGCCTTGGGTGCTGCCTGTGAGGTGACTTGTGCCTCAGCAGCTCCTAGGCCAGGGGGAAGCACCTAAGTGCTGTTGGTGCAGATTGTGAGGTGCTTCTGCCTCAGTCCTTGATAGGCCAGCAGCAGGCACATGGCTTCGAGGCTGAGTGTGAGGTCAGTGGTGCCTCGGTACGGGATAGGCCAACAGCAGGCACATGGCTGCCATTTACATTCGTGAGGTCAATGGTGACTCAGGACCTGATAGGGTAGCTGCAGACACATGACTCCAGGGCTTAATGTGCAGCCCCTTTTCAATCCCTACCTGGTAGGCCAGTGTCAGGTACATTACTGCTGGTTGTCTTGGTGAGGATGTTGAGAACCTGAGAGACAGCAGCATGCACATGGCTTTGGTGATGCTGGTGAGGTCACTGTGTCTCAAGACGTGCTAGGCCAGGAGCAGGCACATTGCTTCTGTTTGTTTTTGTGGGGTCCTTTCTGCCTCAGCACCTCATAGGCGAGCATCAGGCCCCTGGCTTGGATGCAGATGGTGAGGTGTCTTGGCCTCAGTCCCTCATTGGCCAGCACAGGCATATTGGTGCAGTTTGTACTTGTGAGGCCACTTCTGCCTCAGTCCCTGATGGGCCAGGAGTGGTCACATGTCTTTGATGCAGATTGTGCGGTCACTTGTGCCTGCGGCCCTGATAGGCCAGTGTCAGGCCCATGGCTGCTGTTTGTGCTTGTGAGGTCACGTGTGTCTGCGGCCCTGATAGGCCAGGCACACTGAGCTTCAGAGAGATTGTTTGTCAAGTATAGGAGTTTATTAGAGATAAGTGGTTCTACACATGTAACAAACATTGGGCAACACCAAACAATCTACAAACTGTGAGTATCAACAGACCTAAAACTATATCAAAGCCCTACTGTTAAGCCACGGATGGACATTGTAATGACCATTCCTGCTTTTTCCTTGTCCTTATGGGGCCACCCCTCTGGTAACAGTTTTCCCCAGATTGTTCTCGCCACACTCAAGCTGTGCTGGGAGGATTCATGTCCTCCCTGGCAGTTGGCCTCAGGGTCATCTGCACTGATGGGTGGTGGGTTCTCAGGCCCACAGGCCAGCTGATGGTGAGTCCAAGTCCCCACAGAGGTATGTGGCTTACCCTCTTAGCCTTCCTGGGCTTAGTTCATTATCTGGTCAAACAATGCCAGACCACGGTTACACAACAGCTGTGCGGCCCCAGTCAATACCAACAGGCATACCAAGAGATAACCCAGTGCTCAGTCGACAACAGTACGCGTATTCAACAGACAGCCGTACTCAGGCGATAACAGTACGCACATCAACAGGTCCTTCAGTGGAGAATCCCACAGTACCCAGATGCCTGTGGTGTGAGTCTGTGGTGTCACTGCCCCTTTGCTGACTAGGTTTGTTCAGCGATCATGGGGTCGTTGGAGGGTGTGCCACTAGGCTACAGCAACCCCACAGTGTGGTGACTCTGGCCGTGGTGCCCCCAGGGTTCCTTAACTCTTGGGGAGCACCCCAGAGCAAACCCCTCTTCTATGGGCTGCCCCATCCTGAGTCCCACGCTTGCCTGTGCGGCGCCTATCAAATGGCTGCAAAGGCTCTAGCAGGAGATGGAGAGAATGTCCCTCCACCCAAAAGGCCTGGGTCATGTGTGTACAGAGGCCTCCTATTCAGAGAAGCTGTGGCAACAAAGAGAGGCAAAAGCTGTCCTGCTGAGCACCTGTGAGAGCACTTTCTCGCTGCTTCCTGGAGGTGGGAAGTGAAGAGGACCAGGGCTGTGGATGTGCAGAGGAATTCCCTGTTGCAAGACCTTGGAGGACTAGAAGCAAACAGAAGGGCTGGAGAGGTGGCCTTTGTGTGTTTTGGGGCCTTTGTGGGTCCCCTAGCTGCTGCCACGTCTAGTCCTGTCCCCTGTGTGTCTCTGATGCAGAAGTGTGTGTTGGCTGGCAACCCTCTATGAGGTGAGAGGCAGGGGGTGCAGGGTGTCACAGTGGGGGGTGCCCTGTGGCGGGAACGAGTGGTGGCCCCAGTGTCTTGGTGCTGCTCTGCGTGGGAGGAGGTGTCTGGAGAGAGCAGTGCTGTGCGTGGGGAGTGCTGCCAGGCTGGGGAGCTGGGGAGCCCTTGGAGGTGAGGAGGTGACTTGGCTCGCAGGGCCCAGGCTGCCCTGGTGGCGAGAGCCAGGGATGCTGGCAGCCTGCTGCCTTCTGTGCACTGAGGTTCAGGCCTTGAGCTTCCAAAGCTCCTGCCAGCATCTCCAGCCAGATATGACATATAGACTGTGAAATACATAGAGATATGGAGCTTAGAATATTTGGAGTATAAGTGGTCACTTTCAGAAAGGCTTCCTTGGAGGAGATTCTTGAAGTTAGCACTTCTGGGTTCTGTCCGATCACAGGTGTTTTTTTAGGCTAGAGGCATAGCAATTGCCTCTCTCTCTTATTAGCCAAGGCTAT
Organism: Dromaius novaehollandiae; assembly: GCF_036370855.1. NCBI lineage: Eukaryota > Metazoa > Chordata > Aves > Casuariiformes > Dromaiidae > Dromaius > Dromaius novaehollandiae. Next base: position 1,676,390 of record NW_026991289.1, on the reverse strand, counting down.
GTGGGGATACGACCCATATACGTAATTGATACAGACAGTTTTCTTCTCATGTGGCAGGACCCTAGAAACTCTTTGCTAATAATGCAGTAGTATCCCCCAATTAGCCCTTACTTAACCATCCGATTAACCCCCCTCCAATCCAGTGAATTACAGAGAGGATCTTGAGCTCTTCCTGCTGAAAGCCTTGCTGCTTTGCGACTCTCTGCTGCACCCTGCACGCTGCACACTGCCCTGGGCTCTGACACAAGACATCCAGGGGCTGACATCTAGCAGGAGGCTGCAGAGAGCAGTTTAGATCATGTTGGACTTTTTTCACCCACACAGTTAACAAGGAAATGCCACAGTACTGTGCTCAGAGGCATCCTTTCAAGTGGCAGTGCCACAGTCATTAGTTTTTAAAATGGGAAAAATAAGGGAAACTTCCACTGACAAAATATTTCTTCAGAAGATAATTGGCCTTTAAAACCACTTCTCCCAGATGCGCAGTGACTACAGTGAGTCGTGATGCTTAAGCACTTTCCTGCAAGTCAGCAGGAAATGCTTCATGGGTCATAGCTGAGAATCAGCTTGCAAAGCTGAAGTTGTTTTGTGCAGATAACTTGCAGGGCCCCTCAGAATTACATTCCTCACCTTTCCACATGCTCCTCTCTGCTCTTAGGGAGTCATTTCTGACCTGACAGATCAGGTGTCCAACTCAGCTGGGCACGTTTTGCAGTGTGTCACTGAGCTGGCTGAGGCCTGCAGGTTTTGAAGCTCCTGCCTGATCAGCTTGGGCACAGCCTGGGTCCTAGCTCACTCGTGGACTCTTCTTTGCAAGTGAACCCCCTGTGAGATGAAATCCCAAGTGTGGATCTGAGGCTGCTTTGGACAAAGGTGCCCTCTTGGCAGTGAGGTGTGGATAAAAACAAGTGAGGGTCAGTTCCTTCTGGAGTGGTGCAGGGCTGTCCCAGCAGGCCTTGCACACTGTAAAAAATGCGTCTGGCTGGTAATAATCCATCATGCACTGCTTTGGGAAGGTTGAGCTGCCAAAGGAAGCCTCCAGATAATGTCCATGGTGTCTCTGGGCCACGGGGGCAGCACGCTGGGCTCAGAGAAGACCTAGGTGAGGAGCTGTGCACTTCCTGGTGGCAGGTCCACTCCAGAGGGCTAGTCCGGAGCAGGGTGGCCATCAGCCGTGCCTGCCTGCCTGCTGGCTGCAGGTTGGTGGGGTGGCTGCAACAGAGGTGCCCTCACAGTCAGCACCTAGACAGGTCCCTGTCACCTGCATCACCCCCTCCCCCCAGGGCTGTCATTGCTGCTGGGTGGGCTCTCTGAGGCACTGGGTGACATCACAAAGCCTGCTGGCTAGCACATCTGCTGAGGGCCAATCAGGCAGCTGCAGTGGAAGTGACCTCACAATCAACACTGCAGCCATGTCCCCTTTGCCTGCCTCTCCCCATCCTCCTGCCCATATATCATCTCTGGTGGGATGAGACGTGGTGTGATTCTCTTCTTGTCCTCAAAATGGCTCCTACCAGAACCCAGCCCATGAGGTTCCTGTACAAGAGTGACCTCATCACCAATGCTGCAGATGTGTCACTTCTATGTTTTTTCTCCCCTGCCCCTCTTCTGAGTTGTCCTCTCTTCCGGGCCCCACATACAATATCCCAGCCATGTCCCTTTACTGGCACCTCCCTCTCCCCTGTCTCCGTGCAATTACACGCACATGGTGGGACAGCTCACATGGCAGGATGAAACTGGGCTGCTGAGGAAGGCAGGCTGGGGTGGCGAGGAGGTGCAGGTGTGCTCTGTGCAAAAGGATGGCTGGAGTGCACAGGGCTTTGCCTTGGAGCAGGTGATGAGCCAGTCAAGACCTTGTAGTAACAATAAGAGGTCACACAAGTCTGGGTGACATTCTGGTAGGTGTTTCAGCTCATTCAGGATCTGCTTGGCAGGATGCAACAGGAGACTTCCGTGGGGGACAGAGGGGCCATGAGGCCTCTGTAAAGACAAACTAGGCAGAGGAAGAGAGGATGGAGAGGCAGAGGAAGAGAGAGGAGACATGTCAGTTTGAATACGGTCGTTTCTCAGAACAAAGTTTCTCCATTCAGAGTGTTGCCAGGAAGTGTATCATGAAGAATAACATATACATAGACATATACACATGTAAATTCACATAGAGTAATTTCTGTAGTGCATGCATGTGGTGCTGCCAATCAAAAAGAAAGAAATTATTCATTAGAATTGATAAAGAATGCTTGAAATTCTGAAAACAAAGAATTTTTTCAGTTCCTGCATAGGTATTTTTTGCATAGATTTCAAGCTATGATGAGAATTTTACATTCAGGCCTTTATAGACATTTACAGAGGCCACTACTGCCTGAGATGCCTTGTGTAGCTGTGTTCCCATGTGGTGCTGGGAAACGTGACCCAGGAACTATGGGAACCTTTCTGGAGCATTGGCTGGTCACCAGGAGAAGCATCTCCAGACCTCTCAGTGGGACAACTTTTTTCTTTCCATTGACTAGAAAGGGAAGTCCAGACAACTGGATTAGCCAGAGACAGCTGCACTGAAGGGGTCTGGTATCAGGTGAGGAAATTCCCATCCCTGTTGTCGCTTAAAATGGAGTCGCACTTCATGACCATGCAGGGAATGAAAATGGTTTATGGCTAGATGTTTAGGGACTCTTTTAAGACGTCACTGTAACACAGGTCCATTGAGACTGGTGCAAATTAGGCCACTGATAGAGAATTTTCCCTGAAGCTGATCAGCCTGCTCTCCTCTGTCAGCGGTGAGCATGCAACACATCATGGTGCGACTCGCTGTATGCAAAGAGCGAGGAGCGGCAAGGAAGATCCTGGGCAGGGAATGGCTTGAGGGCACTGGACTTGTGCGAGACACAAAGATATCATTTTTAATAGTGTAGGCCTTATTAGAAAAGAAACCTTTAGAAACTGTCACTAGAAATGAAAGAAGAAAGAAATTTAAAGAAATCTAAAGCAAAAAAAAGAGTCTTTACACTTTTCAGCTTTTGAAATTTCTTTGTGTTCTTATTGCTCCGGGAAAGTGATTTTCAGACCTGAGGTGGGATTCAGTCACAGGGTTATGGATGGCTGGTGCCACTGCAGGTGCCCTGGTCCCCTCTGCCCAGCCTCCATCTGCAGCTCCGAGGGGCTCCAGTCTCCCGCAGGTCCCCTGCGAGAGCTGCCAGGCCCAGGCAGGTCTGTCAGAGACACTGGGGCCTCTCCAAGTGCCACTGGGTGCTTGTGGGTGGACACCTGAGCCCTGCCTGGAAAGGGGAAGAACTGTTTTCAACATTTCAAGAATATATGAGCACACTTTCATCAGCTCAAATGATTGACTAATTTTAATGTCAATGTTTTCCTGTGATGAAAAGGTAGAAATTTTCAGGAAGGGCCTTAATCTTGGGAGAAGAAATATTGATCAGCCCTTGACCTTGTGTTTCCACTGCTCTGTCTGTTAGGCTGTGGATGTAATCTCTGTGATCTCCCACATATTTCCACATATCCTGATTAAACTGGTCATTTCTAAAGGCATCTTGGCATCAGATGATCTGGACATATGTACTTTCCATAGCTTCACAGTTTTCCTCCTCCCCTTGCTCTTTATCATTCAGATACCTCTCAACTCTCCAGTTGCTGCTCTGAGCTTCTGGGAGTCTGAAGCTTGCCTCGTCCTTCAGCAGTCTCATTGTCTCTTTAGCCAGCTCTTTTGTTCTGCTTCTTGTCTATCCTTTCCTATCTATCTGCCGAAAACATTTCAGGGAAGGTTATGTCTTGTGGGCAGTGGAGCTCACTGGAGGCAGCTTGGACTTGACATAGAGTTGAGGAGTTTCTTTTATCTTTTATTAAAATGTTTCAAATTTTATTTTGGTTTTATTGCAGTTAAGACAAATCTTTCTGTGTCTGTTTGCAGCTAGTTCTCTAAGGAAAGCAGGTGGGAATTGGTGCACATAAGCTGTAACATTCAGCTACAGCCTTGAGAGGAAAAAGGTGAGATTTTAACCAGAGTGCTCTAAGTGCCCAGTGGCTGATGAGGGAACTGGCAGGGCTGGGGAGCTGGGGAGGAAGGTTGTCCATATGTGTCCCCTATCAAAAATACTGCTTGTTCTACATGTCCAGACTTCATGGGGAGACCCAGTGGGTCAGTGTGAATTGGAGAATGTGGGTATCGCTTATTCTGAAAACTGGAGAATAAAGAAAGCTTCAGAAGCAGACATCTTTCCTTTTCAGGTGCTCATTGAAAACTGCCTAATTTCAATACTCTCCTGAAAACTTTCTAATTAGCCACACAAGACTTGAAGAACTGAAGCAACTTATGCAGAGAGTCATGGCTCCTTAGGGTTTTTGCATTTTAATGACCCCTCGGGTGTATTTGGTGCTCAGCCCATGAACTGCAGATGCTGAGAAGAAACTGAAGAAACCTCTCAAGAAATTAAAGTCAGAAGCAAATTCCAAGTTTCTTGGAGCGTTAACAGGTCCCACTGAGGGCCATTGCCAACAAAGTCTCCCCAGGGGCTGATTAGAGCACAAAGTTGGAGGCCCTGATTGCAGGTAGGCAAAGGCAATGTGCAGGTGGCTCTGATGCCAAGTCAACCTGGATGTGTGTTATCAAGCAGAGCAGCCAGGCACTGACAGCCAGCCCCTGGGTAGGGTGATCCTTTCCATGATGCTTTGCTCAGGGCTCTTCTAGGGGACAGTGTGTGGATGGGGGTGTGCAGTGCCGAGTGCAGGACCATGATATGGAACCTCCTGGACTCCCAGAGGACAAGGAGGCAGCAAGGCCACAGTGCTTTGAGGAATGGGGTCTTCTCGTGGGCCTCAGTGGCAGAGGCACCCAGCCATCGCCAAGAGGACAAAGACCTAGTTCTGTTAGAAACTTTCAACCCTGGCAGTGCCTTTGGCCATCTCCACCACAGGCTGTCCTATGCTTTCCCATGCCTGTGCGTGTTTCCTTGCAGACTGTAGACACCCAACCTGCTTCCCCGCCTTGTTCTCACCCTGGGATCTCCCGACCGCTCCTGATGTCTTCCTGTCCTCACTTGCTTTTCCCTGAAACACAAAGCCAGGGGCTGATCACAGACTCCCTCTGGGTGTCCTGTTGCACCACAGCACTGCCCAGCGAGTGACATTTTCTTTTCCTAAAGTCACATCTAAACCCTACAAGCTGCTGTTTGTGGCTCTTTCTCCTTCTCATGCTGTTCCCCACTACCAAGAAAAGCTCCATCATCTCTGAAACCACCCTTCAAGCAGTCACAGGCTTCTACTCTACTGCCCTTTGCCTCCACTTCAGCAGGCTAAAGAGGCTCAAGTCCCTGAACCTCTACTCATGGACGGGGTCATTCCTGCCTAGGCAGAGGACTTGACATTTCTCTTGTAAATCTTCATGAGGTATCTGTTGTCAGAATCACCCAAGTTTCTCAAGATCCTTCTGGACTGTAGCGCCTCCTGTGTCAAAACAAAAACAAAAGACAAACAAACAAACAAACAAAAAAGAAAGAAACCAAAACAGCACCAATGAGTTCAGGGTAAGCAGGGGTGGGCCGACTGTAGGGGAAGGGATCAGGATGGTAAAGGAGACAAACTTAAAAGGGGAGAAAGAAAAAAACCCAAGGAAATTAAAAGCGAAGTAAAGGACTGATCAGGGCTTTCTTGGAGACTGAGGTGGAGGGGACCTCAGGAGGTCTCTAGCCCAACCTCCTTGCTAACAGCAGGGTCAGCTCTGGGGTCACACCAGGTGGCTCTGGCCTTCATCCAGTCTGGTCTTGGAAACCTCCAAGGGAGGGGACTGCACAGCCTCTCTGGGCAACCACTTCCAATACTTGACCATCCTCTCAGTGGAAAAGCTTTTCCTTATGTCCCGCACAAACATCTCTTCTTTCAACTTATGCCCATTGTCTCTTGTCCTCCCCCCATGCACCCTGGTGAAGAGCCTGGCTCCATCTTCTCGATGACCTTCCCATAGCCATTGGAAAGCTGCGATGAGATCCCTCCAAAGCCATCCCTTCTGCAAGCTGAACAAGCCCCACTTCCTCACAGAGCAAGTGCTCCAGCTCCCTGACTACTGTGAGGGCCCTCAGCTGAACTCGCTGCCAGTTATCAAGTTCTTTCTTTTCCTGGGAACCCGCAATTGGATGCAGTATTCGATAGGTAGTTTAATGAATACTGACTAGAAGGTGATCATCATTTCCCTCAACCTTCTGGCTGTGCTCCTGCTCAGACAGACCACGATGCTTCTGGCCTTCTTGGCTGCCAGACAACGCTGCTGGCTCATGTTTTGCCTCTGTCCCCCAGGACTCTCAGGTCCTTTTCCACAGAGCCGCACAGGCACTCAGGCCGCAGCCTGTATCACTGTGGGGTGTTGGTTTCTCCCAGGTGCAAGACCTGGCATTTGTCCTTGTTGAATTCCATGAGGTTCCTGACAGCCCATTCCTCCTGCCTGTCTAACTCCCTGTGAATGGCAGCCCTCAAGTGTATGACTGGGCCCCCCACCTCCAGTTTGGGGTCATCCACAAGCATGATGAGTGTTGTCTCCTCCATGTAACTAGTACAGATGATAAACAAGACAAGTTCCTGGAGAGATCAGTGGTGCTCCACTTTTCTCTGGCCTCCGGGAAGAATACTACCCGTTCACCACCGCCCTCTGAGCCTGCTGATCCAAGAAGCTTTTTATCCATCCAGTTGTCTGCTCTTCTAGCCTGTAACGTTCTAATGTGCATGCAAGAATAGTGTGGGAGACAGTGTCGAACACCTTGCTAAAGTCTAGGAAAAAGACATTTACTCTTCTCCAGCCACAAATAGAGTTTTTTAATCATAGCAGGCAATCAGGTTGGCGAGGCACAATCTACCCTGGGTAAATCCATGCTAAGTGTTCTCAGGCACCTTCTTCTCCTTCATGTGCCCAGAAATGTGATCTGAGAGGATTCATTCCATGGCTCGCTCCTCACTAAAGTGACGCAGAACTGCCTGCAGCTCCCCAGGTTGCCCTCGTGGCCCTTTTTGAAGATGGATGTAGCATTTGCCTTTCTGCAGTCACTGGAACTTTGCCCCATCTCCACAACCTTGCAAAGATGGTGGCGAGTGGCCTTGCAGTGACAGCAGTCAGCTCTCACAGCATCCTCCTATGCAGCCCATCCAACCCCACTGACCTGTGTAGTTTGAGTTCTCACAAGGAATCTCTCACTAACCTCATCCACCGTTGTCTGTTTTTCTCCTCTGGAGTCCTGACTCAAGGCACAACAGCCCGGGACACCTTGCTTGTGGAAATGGAAGCTAACCATGGGTTGAGTTCCTCAGACCTATCTGCATCTGCTGCTACAAGATTCCCCATCCCTTTTAGCAGGGAGGCCACATTTTCCTTTTTATTCTTTGAGTCCTACTGGCATAGTAGCAGCTCATCTTCATGCCTTTGACATCCCCTGCGAGTGTCAGTCCTCGGGGAGCTTATTCTTCCCTAACACCAAGCCTGTGACACTGGACAATATTTCTAAATCCTCCTTGGCCTCTCCCTTCTTCCCCCTGCTGCATGCTGCCCTATTACCCTGGAGCTAAGGGGCGAGATACCTGTTTAGCCAAGTTGGTCCCCTGAGGTGTCTGCTAGTTTTAGCGAGTATCAGGATGGCCCATCCTTGTGCTTGGCACGTCTGTCCTTAAAGACCTGCTGGTTTTCTGGGTCTCCTGGGCCCTTGAGAGCTGCCTCTCATGGGATCCCTCACCAGTCCCCTGAACAGCCCAGGAAGTCTGCTCCTGTGAAGTCCAGGGTCTGTACCCTGCTACTCTCCATCCTCATTTCCCTCAGGATCTGGGACTCCACATTTTCATGGTCATGGTGGGCAAGGCTGACACTGACTATGCCATCCCTGATCAGTTCCTTCCTGTTTCACATTTCCAGATACAAGAAAGCATCACCCTTATCAGCCCATCTGGCAGCTGTGTGAAGAAGTTGTCCTTGATGCCCTCCAGAAACCTCCTGGCCTGCTTGCACTCTGCTGTTTGGCCTTCCGCTTCATGTCAGGGAGATTAAAGTGCCCCCCACAAGAACCAGGGCCTGTGATCCACAGAATTTCTCACACTGCTTTTAGGAGACTGCATCCACCTCCTGACCGTCATTGGGTGCTCTGTAGTTCCCATCGTGATGTCATCCTTACTGTGATGCTCACCCACAAGCTCTCACCCAAGCCCTTGTCCATCCCATGGAAGAGCTCCACACACCCGAGCTGCCCCTCCACATAAAGGGCATCCCCTCCTGGCTCATCTTCCCTGACAGTTTCTCTTGAAGAGACTGTACCCTACAAGCATCACCCTCCAGTCCTGTGAGGGATCCCACCACATCTCAGTCATTCCAACGATGTTTCAGACCTCTGACAGCTTGTGCATCTCCAGCTGTTCCTGTGTGTACCCCAGGGTGCCTGCATGTGCATACATTTGGGCTTCAGAGGTTCAGCTGTGGCACAGAGAACAGACTGGTCATGGTGACACCTGTTACCAAGAGCCATGGACACCGTGTGTGCAATGTCCCGACTTCAGAGCAGAGACATGCTGGCATGGACAGCAGGTGGCAATGTAATGGTGAAAGGAGCTTCCCACTAAGAGAGCAAACCCTGCAGTGCCCGAGGCCAAGGAGAAACAAAGCTGGGCTGTACAGCTCGGGTAGGAGAGGGGTTTGCTGCCTCAGCTGATTCACAGCACCATGGGGCCTGTGAGAGAAGTGCATCCATCTCCAGGCAGGACAAGGTGCCTCTGAAGAAGTCCCTGGGCCAGGGCAGCCTGTGATCCAGGCACCCTATGGACATCATTAGCCCAGTCCTTGGTCCTATCATCTGGGGGTGAGAAGAGGTTCATGGAGAGGAGAGCAGGAAGGGTTTGAGGGTGCAGAGGCTAGAGCGGAGACCTTGGTGGGATGTGCCTCCCATTTATGCAGCACACTTGAATGTAGCTGGGATGGACTTTGCCTAAAGGCAGTGGTGGGATCCAGTTGCTTGGGCACAGGTAGGAAACCTGAGAGGCCCTGGGGCACTGGCCCAGCACCAAAGGGGCATGGTCTTCCTGTGGGTGCCATGGTGTATGTGCTAGAGACATGGTTGTGCTGGACACCCCAGGCATCTGACATGGTCCCTGCCTATGGCCTATCTTTATGTCATTAAATCACATGTCTGCACTGAATTCTGTTAGCTTTTTGGGCTGTAGATGTCTGCCTGTGTCTCTGCTTCATAGTGAGTGGAGCTCTAGTGGTAGCAGTAGACATCCAGTGTCATTACAGATGGCCAAGGAAATGCCCCACTTGGCCCCCACCTGATGTTCTGGAAGGATGTAGGTCTTACAGTCGCTCCATCAGAGCAAGCAGACACTGGCACATGCCTTCAACCACCTCTGTCTCTTCACATGTCACCAGGTATTTGTGTATGGGCAACTGACTCCCACCCTCCATCTCCAGTGATTGAAATGGGAGCTTAGACAAGGAGCTTGCTTGCAGGCACCTCTATTGTGCTCCCTTCAGCTTGGGGAAGGAGAATCTCAGCTCCTGTGTGTTTGTGGAGTTCATGGAAGGGATCTGAATCCCACTGCAGCTCAGGGGCTTCTAACCTGGTGTACGATGCTTCAAAGGACTCATCAGAATCAAAACCTGAACCATGTGTCAGTGAGCTCCCTTCTTGTCCCCATCTAGGTGTCCTGCCTAGTTAAGAGATGGGAAGAGGTGCTTCCAGAGTGGGACGTTTCCACTTCTTTCAGATAACCATCCCCTGATGAGACTAACTGTAATGCTGGAATCAGTCTTCCTTCAGTGTTTAGAGAGGGACCGTCGGTGATTATTTTAGTCTGCTTCACATTTCCCAGGAGGAGGGAGCACAAGGGACAGAAAAATTTGTGTCTTCAGCCAGGCCTCTGCTCCTGAGTGGGGCCAGGCTCCTGGGATGGAGGGAGCTCATGGCAACCTGGCAGCACTGCCCAGACACAGCTGTGTGCAGGAGCAGCTCCTCTGCCAAGAGCAGCAGGGCTGTGGGCACTGCCTGCTGCTGCTGACATGAGAGATGAGAGAAGGCAGAGAGATGTGGAAGGCAGTGTGGAGTGGGAGGACAGAGGAGAGCTCCTTGTGGGGGAAATCTTCACAGCCCTTTGCACAGTAAGTCTCTGGCTGCAGGGCAGTGCTACTGAGGTTCCTGGAGTGGCCTTCTGAACCCATCCCATCCCATCCCATGACTGATAGACTTTTTAAGAATTGCTCTCCCTGTTCTTCTAGTGCATAGGAGGAGGAGATGCTTCAGAGCAGGGATTCCCTGCCACACCATCACAGGGACAGGGCACGCTGCTCCCAACTGCCAGGGGCAGCTGCATGGGGGTGAAGCCTGGGTGTGCCCTCAGGTCTGGGCAGGGCTGTAATTCAGAGAAGTTCAGAGCAGTGACTCTGCCAGCTGTGCGGGTCAGCACTCAGCCTGCCCAGGGAGCTCCCTACGGTGCTGCAGGACAAAGCTCTGGGTGAGAGGAGCGACCCAGCAGGGCAGGTTTATTTTCCCACCGAGAGTGTGCTGGGTGGATCAGGGCTGCTCACAGCTCTCTAGCTCATGCACAGGAGATGTCCGAGGAGCCTTTTCAAGAGGAATATCAAGGGAAGGGCTACTTGAAAGAGAAGGCGCTTTCCTTCAGGTGTCCGTGCTTTCAGTTCCCTAATTTTGTCACGGAGAAAAAAAAGAGTTTTCTGTTCTATCAAGGAACTGGGACTCCTGAACCTTCACTCTGAGAGATTAATAGTTTTGTGAGAAACCTCAGCAAGCTGCTTCATCCCCACCTTAGCCTAGAGACAACATCAGAATCACCTTTGTGGCCTCGTAGGACTTTATGTGAGCTGCTTCTTAGGATGTGCATGCACAGAGATGCCCCTGGACAGTGCCCTGATCCGGGAGGTTACTATAGGTCAGAACTGAGCACACAGTGGCTGGGATGGCATCTGTGAGCACTAGCAGGGAAAAGATGTTGGGACAGAGAATGAGTTGCCATCAGGGACAGCTCCAGGCAGCAGAGATGGGCAGGAAGGAGCAAGAACTGCTAACAGAATCGTCATGGCAGGATGGATTTGGGCAAGTCATGTTCAGTCCCTCTGATGCAGACACCTTCCTCTGAGCAAGCTGCCCCTGTCTCCCCTCCCACCCAGCAGACCCTCTGCCTTGCGAGCCATGGAGTCCAGGGCATGAACCACCTCCTCTTCAGCCAGACCTCCAGCAGGGCAGAGGGGCATCTCTCCTGCCATGGGCCTGTTTACTGCTGTCCCACAAAGCGGCTGAGAGTGACTCCCCTGCGATGTCATCATTTGCGAGATGGTATGCCCAGCTGGGTACGGTGAAGGCTTTCCCAAGTGCCCCTCTGTCTTTCTCTCTCCTTGCCTCCTTCGGCACCAGGATCACAATGTTGCTCCTTTTTTCCCCTCCTGTCCATGCTGCTCCTGTTCTTCTGTCGAGCTCCCTGAGGTAGGGGAGGGGTTTCAGCTGCAGTTCGGACACTGACACTGAGAGTTAGGCAACAGAGGAGTCTGCATGGAAATGAGCTTTCCCCAGCCCCCTTCTAACCTGTGGAGCTCCAGGAAATGCAGAGTGTGGGGTTGGGAATTGAGCTGACTCTTCCTTAAGGAGAGCCCATCTTTATTCCTAATGGTCCTTTGACCATTTCTCTGTGGTGTCCTGTCAGGCTTTGAGCTGCCCCCTAGAATGGCACAGCTGTCTCGTAGCCTATCTTAGAGGCCATGAAGAAGGTACAGAGATGCTGAGAGTATGGAGATGATGGTGGGAGGCTGCATATGGGCATCTGAAAAGAGCCCTGTGTGTCCTTGGCTAGAAGGGGAGTGTGGAGACCTCCCTCTGGTGCCTGGAGAAAGGGTGAGAAATTTGGAGACCTGCACTTTGAAACTGGACTGCTCTGCTCTCAGCAGTGGCTGGTTTCCTTTCAGGGCAATATATGAGTGCTATCGTCCACCAGCTGAGCGAAGTAGGAGCACAGGAAAGCTGGGAACAAGACTAATAAACAGACTAGCTGTCCTCACACTGCAACAAGGGACAGTGAACCTGTTTTTCTCAGGACTCGCAGTAGAAATGCCAAGGATTTCTGGCTTTGAGGAACACTCCCCAGGGCTGATGAGGACATCTCAAAGAAAATAAAAAATCCCTGAAACTCTGCTCCTCAAACTTCATTCTTTAGAATAGGGAGTGAAGGTGCTGAAAAGCCCTTCTATATGAGAAGTGTATTTCATTTGCCAGAAATGGTGAATGTCAGAGCTAGTCACCCCCATTCCCCCGTTCCCACTGCTGCACAGCAGGACTAACTCCTCTGGAGCCCACGGGCAGATGTCCCTGCTCCTCGCAGCAGCACACTCAGGCAGTGCAAAGTGGAGCCCAAGCAAGGGAGCTGCACAAAGATCCTCTCAGTAAAGAGAGAGGCAACGTGGGGGGTTGTACGAGAACTGCAACAATTTTTTTTTTTTTTTTTTTTTTTGCTTGAAAAGTCTCTCCTAATTTCTCAATATCTTTTCTTTGGACAGTCCCCCATGCCCGGAGATAGCAAAATGTCCAACAGCAGCTCCCTCAACGAGTTCCTCCTCCTGGGGTTTGCGGACACACGGGAGCTGCAGCTCTTGCACTTCTCGCTCTTCCTGGGCATCTACCTGGCTGCCCTCCTTGGAAACAGCCTCATCATCACAGCTGTAGCCTGCGACCACCGCCTCCACACCCCCATGTACTTCTTCCTACTCATTCTCTCCCTCCTGGACCTTGGCTCCATCTCCACCACTGTCCCCCAGTCCATGGCCAATTCCCTGTGGGACACCAGGGCCATTTCCTACTCAGGATGTGCTGCCCAGGTCTTCCATTTTATCTTTCTCATGTCGACTGAGTATTCTCTCCTCACAGTCATGGCCTACGACTGCCACATTGCCATCTGCAGACCCCTGCACTACGGAACCATCATGGGCAGCAGAGCTTGTGTCAAAATGGCAGCAGCTGCCTGGGCCAGTGGTTTTCTCTATGCTGTACTGCACACTGCTAACACATTTGCAATACCACTCTGCCAAGGCAATGTGGTGGACCAGTTCTTCTGTGAAGTTCCCCAGATCCTCAAGCTCTCCTGCTCAGACTCCTACCTCAGGGAAGTTGGGCTTCTTGTGGTTAGTCTTTGTTTATTCTTTGGGTGTTTCATTTTCATTGTGGTGTCCTACGTGCAGATCTTCACTGCTGTGCTGAGGATCCCCTCTGAGCAGGGCCGGCACAAAGCCTTTTCCATGTGCCTCCCGCACCTGGCTGTCGTCTCCCTGTTTGTCAGCACTGTCATGTTTGCCTACCTGAAGCCCCCTCCCTCTCCTCCCCAGCTCTGGATCTGGTGATGTCCGTTCTGTACTCAGTGGTGCCTCCAGCAGTGAACCCCCTCATCTACAGCATGAGGAACAAGGAGCTCAAGGATGCACTGAAGAAGCTGATTCAAAGGGTACAATGTCAGCACCAATAAATATCCATTGTGCATCCACTCCTCAGGGTATCTGGCATCAAGGCTGTGTGTTCTGCATTTCTTTCTTTCTTATTTTTCTCTTTTTTCTTTAAAAAAAATTTGGGTTCATGTTACATCTCCTCAGGAATCTCTCATTTGAATCTGACCCAGAGACCATGTCGAAGCAGGGAGCCAGGCTTCCCCCTTCATCAGCAGACATGGGGGAACCTCAGAGCGTGCTAGTCTGAGATGCCTTGGATGCCTCCAGTGCAACGAGGAGCGTTTCCCTTTGCAGTGTCTCCTTTGGCACTGACAGCAAGGGAGCTCAGGGGCACAGAGTCAGGCTCAGATGAGTACAGACGGGGTGAGACCATGGGTTCCAATTGCCTTTAGGAGACCTCAGCGCCCCTGGCCACAGTCAGGATGTGATGTCCTACCCCTCTTTGGGGAGGTAGCAGCCAGGTGTCACTGTGGCTGGTCCCGTTCCCTCTACAGAGCTCCGATGCACACAGTGGAGCGGAAATGGAGGGGAAGAGAGTCTGGACACGGCCTGTGGGGAAAGATCTTCTGCTCCTCAGCACCATCTCCTCACCACCACAGCAGGCATTTCCTCACTGCAGCCTTCACTGGGGGGCTGCAGCTTTCCTGGAGACTTGTCCACCAACAGCAGCAGGACTTTCTCATTTCAGGGCTGCTCTCCTCACTTCCACACTCTTCTGCTGTGCTAAAATGTGTTTATAGGGCCTAAGTGCTCTTGTAACATGGCAGTGGCATGCTCCTGTGAGCAAAAGCAGGACCAGGCATTTGGCACTCTTTTGCCAGACCTGGCCTCTGGGATAACATTTCTATAAGAAAAGGGGTTCTTCCTGTGACGTGCCTGAAGTCTGGCCTTTCTTCAGAAGATGGAATCAAAATTACGCCTAAAGGATTCCACCACAAAAGGGCCTACTCTTCTGCTTGTGAACTCCATGGGCTGCAGGGGAGGAGCTCAGAGTCCCCAGGTGATCTGTTAGGGACTGAGGGCTGGATTCAAGGCTCATCTGTCAGTGACCAGTGGAGATGGTGAATGATCTCTGAATCACCTGTGCTTGGCTGTCCCACAGGTGACAGTGCTGATGACAGATACCCAACCTTCTGGAAGGGAATCTCCAGGAGATCCCCAAGAGAGCTCAGGGGATCTCCAGAGACAGCATGTGCCTGGGGTGGGCAGTGAGTGGAGCCTCACAAAATGAGGGATGGTCCATGGTGGAGTAACCAGAAGGTAAAGCACTAAATCCAGGTATGCATGGGGAAACGAGGGCTCTGCAGTCCCTGGAGGGGGAGTGGAGGCCCAGGGAAGGGGCACTGGAGAGTGATTCCTGCACCCTCAGTGAAACACCACAGGCTGGAACTAGTGCCCACCCAAACACATCTCCTGCCATTGCCAACACCCTGGGGTCACTCTGAGCACCATCCATGAGCACAGAGAGGTGCCAGCAGTATCAGTGGTCCCTGTCCAGCTGGGTCTGCTTCCTGCCCCAGCCAGCACGGCCAGTGTGGAACAACGCCGTAGCCTCACAGCCCGCTTGCCCTGCAGAGCAGCACCACCAGCCTGAGGCCCTGTGGGGAGCATGGGGCAGGGGTGCAGGAACGGCCAGGCCAGCACAGACACACTGACCTGAGGAAAGGCTCTCTGGGGAGCAGGGATGTCCCAGCAGAAAAGCCGGGCAGCATTCAGAGACAGGAAATGAGAAGGAGAAGCAGGTTCCTCTGGGCACCAGCTCGGAGCAGGCAGCTCTGTCCCCGGGGCAGCAGGAGCTGCTGGAGGGGCTGCAGGGCCAGGGCTCTGGTGCTGTGCTGGGCAGCGGGGTGGGCATGGAGGGGCTGCAGGCAGACAGGGAGGGGGATCTGCTGGGCACAAGAGCAGGGGAGACAGAGAGTGGTCAGCCTCATTGCAAGGCCCCCTCCCCCTTGCCAGGGATCTGCTGCCCTTGTCCTTGGGCCGTGCCTGAGCTACGCTGTGGACATGGCTGTGGCTGGCCCTGCACCTCTCAGGTCCTGACCAGACCCTGTCCCCATCCTGCTGACCTGACTCCCCATCTCTGCCTCGGACCTGTGTCTGACTACGGTCAGGAAAGCCTTGGCAAGGGAAGCTGGGACCCGAGCAGATCCCAGAGAAGGTTGTAAGTAAAAACGTTGGCCGTGCAGGCACAGCAGCAACTCTTGCCTGACAGCCCATTTAAAGGAGTAAGGAGAGCTTTGGATTTGGACCCCCTACCCGGGTGAAGCTGCACACGGAATCTTCGCTAGATGAAAAAGTGAGAGCAGCCACTTGGGGTGTGCTTTTTAATGTGTAGTTATGAAAGCAGGTATTTCTGTATCACAGCTTGAGTGTTTAAGCACCACCTGTGAATGGGTTCCTGCACTGGAGTGCTGGGATCAGCCAGAGCTGGGCTGCTGCATGTGGGAAGGGGAGCTGGGAGCCGAGGGTGCTGGCAAGGCAGCAGGGCGGTGACCCACCAACGAGAGGTGCCGTCCCACTGTGACTGGACAAGAGGAGCAGAGCAGGTTTGGGGATGGTAACTGGGGTCAGGTGCAGTTCAGAGATCACAGACAAGACTGTAGGGTTCTAAGCAGCCCTGCTCTGCGTGGGAGGTTGGACTGGAGGTCTCCAGGGGTCTGATCCCACCAAAAGTCCTCTGCAACTCCATGAATGGAAAGACCCCGGGCACAGAGACAGGCTCTGCCTTTCCCACGGGCTGCACTGCCGGCAGGTGAGGGGCAGTGTTAAAGACGGCCTCTGACCCTAGGTTTCCCAAAGCAGAGTCTCAGACGCGGAATATCACAAACTCATTTACTATATATGGTACAGCAGCAAATGACAGCTCAAGCTGGATGCCTCCGGAGAGGGACCCGAACAAAGAAACCCCTGGGCAATTATAACCTTTCAATCTAAGTTCTCCACTCCTCACACAGTAGTTTGGACCAACAGTAATATTCAGGTCTGGGGTCTTCCCATTCCCTATTGGGTCCTATCGTTGTCTCTCTAGGTCCAGAGGAGATAATTCCAGACCACAACAACTAACACTGCCCCAGCAGTGAGAGGAGGCTTTGTTTGTCTTGCTGCTGGCCTGTCAGGTACAGAGGCACAATGACCTCACAACCACAAACAGAAGCAATTTGCCTACCATTGGACTATCTAGTGCTGAGGCAGAAGTGACCTCGCACATACAAACAGCAGCAATGTGCCTAGCACTGGCCTGTCAGGGCCTGAGGCACAAGTGACCTCACAACCACAAACAGCAGCCACATGACCAGCACTGGCCTATCAGGCACTGAGGCACAAGTGACCTGACACCAGGAAACAGCAGGCACAGCAGCAGTACTGCTGAGCAGGCACTGGGGCACAAGTGACCTCATAAGCAAAACAGCAGCCCCGTGACCAGTACTGGCCTATCAGGGCCTCAGGCACTGAGGCTCAAGTGATCTCACAACAGCAAACAGCAGCCATGTGACCAGCACGGGCCTATCAGGGCCTCAGGCAGAAGTGACCTCACCACCACAAACACCAGCCATGGGCCTACCACTGGCCTATCAGGAACTGAGGCAGAAGTGAGCTCACAAGCACAAAGAGCAATAACATGTCTCCTTGTTGCCTGTCATTTACAGATGCACAGTGGCCTCACAATGGGTATCACAGGAATTTGCTTGGTGCCTGGCTATCCCGTTCTGAGGAAGTAGTGACTTCACAGTCTTCATCAAAGCCATGTGCCATCTGCTGGCCTATCAGATAGTAAGGCAATAGTGACCTCACAAGCAAAAACCGCAGCCAGGTGCCCTCTCCAATAGCAAAACAAAAGTGACCTCAGTCTGCACTGAAGCCATGTGCCTGCTGCTGACCTATCATGGACTGAGGCACACGAACCTCAGAAGCACAAACAGCACTCATCTCCATACCGCTGCTCTACCAGGCCCTCATGCAGATGGGAGCTCAGAACCAGAAACAGCAGCAATGGCTCTGCTGCTGGCCTATCAGATTCTTCAGCAACAATGACCTCAGAATCCGCACTGAAGCCATGTGCTTGCTGGTGGCCTATCAAGCACAGAGGCAGAAGTGACGTCACAAGCACAAAAGCACCAACGTGCTTGATGCTCTCCAATGAGCTACTGAAACAAAAGCCACCTCACAAGTACAAAAATGAGCAATGTGGCGGCTGGTGGCCTGGCAGATCCTGAGACCGAATGACTTCACCAACACAAACATCAGCAATATGCATCGAGCTGGACTCTCAGGTACTGAGGCTGAAGTGACCTCACAGGAAGCCATCGATCTGCTCCTGGCCTGTTAGTGACTGAGGCACAATTGACCTAAACAAGCACAGACAGCAGCAATGTGCCTGCTCATCACCAATCACATACTGATGCACAGCTGACCACAAAAGCGCAAACAGCAGCAATGGGCCTGCTCCCCGTTTGTGAGGCATTGAGACACGAGGGACCTCACCAGGCACAACTGACCTCACAAGCACAAATGGCATCGACGTGCCTGCTGCTGGCCTAGCTGGCAGTGAGTCAAAAGTGACCGGAAAAGGGCAAACCTTCACAGAGGAGAAGCTCACCTGGGCCACTCGCATGGCCCTCGAGTACGCTGTTATCACTCCACACATAACAGTCTTCTGCAAACGGCTGTCATCTCCTGGCAGGATTCTCTCCAGGTCATGGCACAGCTCCACTCTGTCACCCTGGGCACAAATCACAAAAGGCAACCATTGGTCTTGCTTTTCCTTTATGACCATCAAGTCCGAGCTGTGACCCTTTGCACTGGAGCACCTACACAATGACAGCAGGAGGCCACTGCCATTTCCAGTGCCTAGGTGAAGAGAGCAGCTGAGGGAGCAGCTGCACTGGAAAGGGTCCCTGACACTGTCACATCAACTCAGCACTGCACCAGCCATCACCCTGATGCCAGACCTCGGCTGTGCCAGCTAGTCTGCAAACACACTGTCTCTGCCCCACAGAGCTGGCCCTTCTGCTAGATACAACCAAGTGCCAGCAAGCAGAGATGGAGGCAGGACCCTCGCCACTTGCACACTCCCCAGGCACTGCTCTGCTCACTGCCTTCCCTTGGCTCCTCAACCCACGCACACAGGGAAGCTCTTGTGGTAACACCAGGAGGTGGCCAAGGCACTCCAGGCTCACAAGGCAGGTGCAAAATGACGAGCACAAGAACAGCAATAGAGCTGGCTCCTTGGGCAATGCTGCTCTTTTCAGAGGGAAGGAGCCTGCTTGCTTTGGGCAAAGCAGGCTGCTGCTTTCCACCCCCATCCCCTCCCGAACCTCCAGCTAGGGATGGGGATTTTGTTTAGTAATACAAAAGTTACAGATACACTGTAGAAACATTGGAGAGTCCTGCCCAAAGTAACTTTGGTTCTTTTCCTTCGGTTCCTCGGACATGGAGCCCCTGTGAAGGGAAAAAGGGTGCAGAGGCTTTGACATGAGGCCCAAGCAAGGAGACAGCCCCACACTGGAGGTCTGCTGAAATGCCAGCTGTCCTGGCTGCACAGGCTCTGCAGCAGAAGTCCGGGCTCCACAGCTGGCTTCACAGAGCACTGAGGGCTGGGTGCCATGGGTAGCCTGGCCCTGGGCACAGCTTCACCCTTCGCAGAGCCAGGAGCTCAAGAGCTGTGAGACTTCCTCTTTTCTAGCTATGGAGGCTTTGAGGCCTCAGACAAAAGCACTCAAGAGATGCTGGCATTTAATTATAAGGGTCTTGGACTCGTCCTGTATGGCACCACAACCTTCTAGGAAAAGGAGGGGGCACAACAGCAGTTGCTGAGCAGGCCGGCAGTAACAGCATTTGTGGGACACAGAATTAGCAGCACAGCAGAGGTACCAGGAGGTGAACCCCCACCCCAAGGCACCCATGGAAGCCAGGCGCATTTCTGGAAGCTTTCGCATCCATACGCAGCCTCATCTCATTCACTTGCAGCTGCTTTCACAGAGGGCTCACCATATTGGCCAAGATGCTGACAGGTACAGGGACACACGCTGGCATCCTGCCTCCATCCTCAGGGGCTCTGGCACTGCACTGGGAACCTACATGAGTGAAGCAACCTAGAAAGAAAGAAAGAATTGGACTGTTACTGTCAGTTCTGCTGGCCTTGCAGAGTCGCAACAGTCAGAGGCAACTGTCTCCCCTCTCTGCTGGGCTGTATTTGTGAGAGCACAGCCAGCAGGGCCACTGAGACATTCTACCCCTCTTTCTAGCACAGGGGAGACCACGTCTGTATACCGGCTCCCATTTGGGCTCTCCAGTTCTGGAAAGGCAGGAACACACAGGAGGGAATCCAGCACAGGGACACCAAGATGGTCCAGCCTGGAGCATGGCGCATATAAGGAGAGGCTGGGAGAGCTGGGTTTGTTCAGCCTGGACAAGAGAAGGCCAAGAGGCATCTTCATGCTGTGCACAGCTACCTTACGGAGGGCACAGAGAAGATGGAGCCGGATTTTCTTGGAGGTGCACACTAATAGCAGGGGAGGCAACAGGGACAAATTGGACAATGGGAAATTCTTCTTAGATGTTAAGAACATGCCTTTTTCTCCATGAAGGTGGCCAAACTGTGACACAGGGATCCAGAGAGCTTCTCACATCTCCAGCCTCAGAGATAATCAAAACTTCACTGGAAAAGGCCACAAGATACCTCCCTGAGCAGGGTGCTGGATCCCTACCTCCAGGTGTCTCCCCCATTGCAGGCTCAAGGAATCTGCTAGTCTGAGACTCTTGCCAAAGGGTCCAGAGGCTTTGGAGATGCCACCTCCACCACTGACCAAGGACAGGTGTCTCAGAGCCACCCAGCATCTTCAGAGACCTGACTTCTGGTGAGGTGGCATCTGCCCTGTCTGCAAGGGTCTGGGGAGGCACAAAGGGGAGAAATGCCTCTGACTGCTTTGATTAACCACCCATCTCTTGGATGGGTCAGAATGGGTTAGGGTCTGAGATGGGAAGATGCTGTGAGGGTCCAGCTTCAACAGAAAGCCTTTAAGGAGTGAGAAGAAAACTTTCTCCAGCGGTCAGTGAAATCCCAAAGACTCAGGGAAGCATCAAGACTGTCAGAAACTGCAAGCCTGAATCTCAGCTGACAGAAACCACCAAACTGTGAGCATCCCTGGCTCGCACCAGGATGCTCCAAGGAGGGAACACGGTCACTAACAGTCCTCACCCAGGTCTCCCAGAAGGACTCCATGATGGCAGGCTGGGCTCTGGGAGCAGAGCACTGCTCTCTGCAGCCACCTCCTCCCATGCTGAGCAGCAAAACAATGGGGCCAACACCCAGCTCCACCACAGGGCACCCCACAGTGTGACACACTACTACCCCCGCACCTCACAGAGGGCTGGCAGCCAACACGTGCCTCTGCATCAGCAACACACAGGGCACAGCACCACACATGGCAGCAGACAGGGCACCCCCAAGCACCCCAAAACACAGAAAGACCAACTCTCCATCCCCTCAATTCCCTTCTAGTCCTCCAAGGCCTTGCAACAGGCACTGCCTCTGAACAGCCACTCACAGCCCGGGGCCTGCTCACTTCCCACCTCCAGGAAGCAGAGGAGAAGGGCTCTCACAGGGGCTGATCAGGCAGCTCTTGCCTCTCTCTTGTGCCTCAACTTCTCTGAAAGCCTCTCAGAGCCACTCGGAAATGCCGTTTTCAGAACAGAACAGACCCCTGGGAAGGGCCCCTCGCAAGGACACCAGCAGCCTGCTCAGCCTTTGCCCAGCAGCTCCCAAACGCAGCTCTGAGCAGCACCTGGGGGCTGCGGTGGCAGCAGCAGTTCAGGGAAACCCTTGACAAGGGGTCTGTGACCCAGGGCAGGGGCAAAGCTTCCTGCCCCCAACCCCCCCCAGCCCCCTGGCCCAGCTGCTCAGGGGCAGCCGGCACGTCTGGCTCGCAGGGCAGCTCCCCCGGGGCCAGGGCGCTTTGTCCCGTGCTCCCGGCCCCACCAGCCCCTGCTGCAGCTCCGGGAGGAAAGCAGCCCCAGGGCAGCACCGCTGCCCCCGCCCCAGTGGGAGGGCACCCGCCACCATCGGGACCCGCCCACAGCCCTGCCAGTCCCGCTCACACCCACTCTCACCCGTCCCCTCGCTCCTGCTTTGATCCCGCCCTACTTCCAGATCCGGGTTTTTCCACATGCTGCACACCGATTGGCTGACTGAGCCATCAGTCAAGTCCAGCCCACCCTCCTTCTCCCACCAGCCAATAGGAGGCAGCACTGAGGCGTTGCCGGGGAAACGTTTCAGCCTCCTGCCCTGCTGGCCAGCTCTGCCTCCCCCCGCCCCCCGCGCTGTGGTGGGGCGCCATGTTGTGGGCGGCAGCACGGGGTGTGGGGGGGCGCGGCGGGGCCTGGGGGCAGCCCGGCACCGTGTGCCTGGGCAGTGCGGGGCCCCGGGGCCTGGCCACTGCCCCACAGGGTCTGGGCTCTGCCGCAGGGGCCCCCTCGGGGCTCCTGGCTGCCCTGCACCTGGCGGCCATGCCGGGTGCGGGGGAGCAGCCCTGGGGCCAGTGCTGGTGCCGGCTGTGGCACCGGTGCGGGGGCCCTGGGCATGGCTGGGGCGGCAGAGCCCACAGGCAGCGTCCTGCTGCCCCCAGGCAGGGCAGGGCGGGACCCTCTGTCTCCTGGGACCCTGGCTGCCTGCCTGCCACAGCCCCGCGGCTCAGCAGCCCTCGCACTGTGCCCAGCAGTGCTGGGCCGTGGCCAGGCAGGGGCTGCTCTCTGCAGGGCCGGGCTGGGCTCCAGCAGTCGCTCCAGAGCGTGAGGAGCCCATGGGGGTACAGGGCAGTGATGGGGGGCAGTGATGGAGAGAGCAGCTCTGGGCCTGCTGGTGGTGTAGGGCCTGGAGGAGGGCTGGGGTAGATGGCCCTGATGGACTCACCCCAGCACTGCCCACTGTGGCTTAAAGAAGAATGCTTGGGATCAGCCAGGACTTATGGAGTGGCACTGGCACCCCCACCTGTTCCCGAGCTGCTTTCCCAAGCATGCTGTCTTCTGGGTGCAGAGGTTTGACCCCTATTTTCAGGAGGACAGGGGCTGTGACCATCTGAAGATGGCATCTCCTTGCCCAAAACATGCTCTGCCAAAACGAAGGCAGAAGATGATCCATGGGAAAGAACAGAGGTTCTCCCAAACAAGTAGACTACTAGGATTTGTTACAAGGTGAAGGATCCATTTCCAGCAAGGGCATTTTCAGAAGGCTCTTGAGAGCCCCATGGAACTGCAGGATACCCCAGCCTCTGGGATGCAGCACCCCTTTCCTCTCAGAGCCAGATCCCAAAGGGGGACCCACTCCCAGAGAAACCTGGCCATGGATTGTCCCCAGCCCTCACAGGATCCTTGGGGCTTAGGGCCGAGCCCCAGGACCCAGGAGTCCTGGCTGCCACAGTGTCCCCCCAGCCAGTCAGGACTCTACAAAAAGGCTCTCGTGGCAACCCGCAGCCGTGTGCAGCCATTCCTACAGCCCGGGATCCACAGCCCATTTTACAGTTAGTCTCTCTGCGACCCCTCAGGAAGGAGCTCCCAAAGCCCTTACCCTTGGTGGAGAGCTGCAGGAGCGCTGGGAACAAGGAACTGTGGTCTGGGCTGATGGTGGTGATCCATCAGTCCTCCATCTTCCTTGTCCCCTTGCCCTTGGCTCGCCTCTCCAGATGAGGAGGAAGGATGCTTTTGCTGTCTCATTATACAACACTCTCTGATGTGCCCCTGCTCCTCTGCCTCTTGGTGAGGGGTCCCAGTGTGGCTCCCATCCCCTCTCCTTGCCACGGAGTGGCTCCAAAGGGCCGTGGCAGGCAGCACGTGAGCGGTGCCCAGCAGTGGCCAGGCCTTGGAGGGAAGTGAGGGTACCCCTGTGGCACCAGGGAGACCTCTGTGTGAGTTGGCACATCCCAGTGTGACCTCAGTTCATGTCATCAGGGGGCTCAGGAGGTCACTGCCATGGAGATGGCACAGCCAGGGAGAGAGCAGAGAGATTTCCCCCTCACATCCTGGGAAGCAGTCATCTCCCTTCACCCCAGTTATTTTCCAGAACGTGCTGATAAATCCTTCAGGAATGTCTCCAGATGGTGGCAAAGGCTGTGAAATATCTAAGAGGGGGCACTGGAGAGGTCACTTCTGCACCCCTGCACTGACATGTCTCTGCCCTGGGCAGACCTGTGCGGGAAACTGGAGCTTCGGGGCTGACTTAAGGTTTGGCATTTTTCAAAGCCAGGATCAAAGTCACGTGAGATCAAACAGCACAAAGCATGGCCACAGGCTGAGATGCTTTGGTGAGCTTCAAAACTGGTTTCTGCTGTGGGTCACTCTTTTTGTCGAAGTAGGGTGTAGGACCACATGGGACAGGACAGAGCCTTCCTCCTTGAGGCACCAAAGCAGGCTCTTTGTTTCCAAAAGTCCTAGACAAGGTTTCTCCATCTGTGGTGCTTAAGGTGAAGATGATATGCCAGAGAAGAGCCAATGTGCCCTTAACACCCATCATCTGGGGGCCAGGCCAGGGAGCAAGTCTACGGAAGTTTTCCCATTTCCCATGCATTTTGCCCAGCTTTCCTTCTGGCTGAGCCTTCCCTGAGCCTAGGGAAAGCCATTTCTCCTCCCTCGGCCTCAGCTGGACCGTGGGCTTTTCAGTATCCCCTCCAAGCAGTGCTTCTTGCCTGGGGGTCACCAAAGCCTCTGGCACCCTGGACATACCCAGCTGCCACCCAAGCTCTCCTGAGGGGCTTTACAGCCCTGACACCCTGGATCTCCCACAGTTTTGACTCTGGGCATCTCAGGACATGCCCACACACCACAGTGCTGCTGTCCAGGCTCCGGTGCAGAGCCTGTAAGGCAGTGCAGTGCCTCAGGACCTGCATTTTGGCTCTTTCAGAAGTTTGTGAGGTGACCAGCTCCCACCTCTGCAGCTGCTGGAGTTTGAGAACATCCCTACAACCAACCTTCCTGCTCTTCCTCGTCTCTGCACAGTCCTGGGGTGACTCTTGCAGATGGGAGGCTCCATTCTTCTTGAATACTGTCAGAGATGTGGCTTTCCAAGTCACTGCAAAAGGAAGGACTCGTTTACTTCTTTGGGTTGCTTCTCCAGCCTGTGGCACCCCCTCTGTGATGCTGTGAGCCCAGCTGTGCACCCTGAGGTCTCTGTCCTTTCTCTGCCCTGTCTCCCATGATTCTGCCCAAAGTCTTCTCTGTGCACCAGGGACATGGGAAGTGTTGCTTCAGAGAGCTCACTTGAAGCTGTGACATGTTGTGGAGCTGAAGGCCTGATGGAAGCTAGTCTGGGACGTGGCCATGCCCCCACACCTCCTCCTGCTCCTGGCCCGAGGCTCCAGGAAGGTCCCAGGATTGAAAGCAGTGGGTTTGGTGTGGGTGAGCTGGGTTTCCCTTGACATGCCTGAGTCCTGCCTGGGTTGCTCTGAGTGCCCAGGAAAATCCCTCTTCTCTAGGGACTTGCAAAGAGTGTTTTCCAGACTTTTGTACAGAAACACAGCCTGGTCTGGGATCCCCGACAGCAGCATAGCCCCCAGAACAGCCTGGGACCCCCAGGAACCGTGTGGCTCTCTCTTTTGTTTCCTCATGCCCTGATTAAATTACCAATTTCTAACATCCCCCTTTACAGAAGACTATTGGACGTTGTAACATTGCAACTCCTTCCATTACTCTTTGTTCATTCCCACACCGCACTGCTGATTTGCACTTTGAGGAGTGGAAAGCTTGCTCCGTCTTTCAGTAGTTTGTTCCTCTGGGCAAGTCCTCTAAATTCTGTTTCTATCTACCCTTTCCTATCTATCCAAAAGATTTCTAGCCACACTATCCCTAGTGGAATGTGGACCTCATTGGAGGCAGCTTGGACTTAGCATGCAGTTGAGGAGTGTAATTATTTTTAGGAAACTGTATCACGCTTTCTCCTTTTTTCTCTCTCTCTTTTGCTTGCAATTAAGAAAAATTCTTCTGTGTCTATTTGTTACAAGACAACCCTGGGAAGCTCAGAAAGAATGTTTGAACTAGGTAGATTAGGATAACTTCTAACATTAAGTATAAAACTTGCTTAGCATGAGTAGCTGAAATAAATCCGCACACTTGCTTAGCAGGAGTAGCTAAATTTGCTGAAGTCTTAGGCCGCACTCCTAGTTCAGTAAGAAAGGGCCCCAGAGCTGGTGCAGGCTGGAAAGATAAGGGAGTTACAAGCAGTCTGCATTCCTGTGCCCCACACTCCGAAAGGGAGGATGTGAAGGCTTTGAAATAGGGCCTGCTGGGGCGCCAGGACCTCGGGAAGCAAAACCTCCTCTCACTGCTGAAACAAAGTTAATTAAGGGGTCTGGACTATCTCCCCCTTGTCAGGACTTTGGGAGATAACACCTACTGTCCCTGCTGGGGCAGTGTTAATTGATCTCCCCTCGTCAGGACCTTGAGAGACAGGGGTGGGACCCGGGGAATGAAGAAATCACTAACCAATCAGTGTAAAAGGGAAAACTGCAAACCTGGCAATTTGTTTGTATAAATGCTACTTGAAAAGGTGGGGGGTGTGCTTGATTTGTGGGAAAGCACCGAGCACCCAGGCTTGCGCAACTCTGAAAGAAATAAGCCAATGTCTCTCCTGAGTGTGAAATTATCGGCTTATTGCACACTGGGCAACGAATCCACTTTTCAGACAACATCTGCGTTACGACCCAGGGCCATAGAAATCCAGGTTTCGTGATTCCCTTGGGCTAAATTAAGGTGAAAATACACCAAACGATCGGTTACCTGCTTTATTCATTAACATCAACTTGGAAACAACACTAACTTGGAGGCAACCTGAACCTGGAAAGTGTTAGTGGTCAGCAAGGGATTCTACTGAAATATTTATAAGAAGAAACAAAGAGAGAAAAGGAGTGAAAGAGACAGTCACCCCCTTGGATCCCACAGTGTCCACGACAGCCACAGTAATCCTCCAGAGCTGAGCCCACGCATGCGTCACAGCGTCTGCAGTTTTTTACAGGCTCTCCACTGCCCCGGGAGGGGGCTCCTCGCTTCTCACGCAAATTAGCTGCCTTGCGCAGCCCACCCTCCCGGAACCTTCCAGAAACGGTCTAGGGGCTTCCCGGGGTCTCTGGTGGTCTCCGCCCCTGCTGATGTGACGTCAGGGCCAATCAGAGAGCGGACTGTGTGCCCTCTGCCCCCCCCGCCCCCGTCCTGTACTGTCCAATGGTGCCGCGCTGCCAGATTCCGGAAGCTTCTCCCGTGCAGGGGACGCCCTGTGCCATGGTCTTTCGCACACCTCCTTCATGGCCTGCCACTGCCACGCAGAACTTGCTTACAAACACTTGTCTTGCGACAGCGTTTGAGACATTAACAACTGCCATGTCCGTAAGGGTTCCTTACACCCCACCTGGCCCGGCGCCAGGGCCAGCCCCTGAGCAGCCTGTGACAGCGCTGTGACAGCGGCCTTGGCGAGGCCGGGCTGCAGCCCTGCTCACCCACTCCTGGGCCGAGGCCTGACCTCAACCTCGGCCACCGCTGGACATAAGGACCTGGCCAGGCCTTCGCCCAGCCCAGACGCCTGCACATAGACCGGGCGAAGGCTCCCTCCACTCTCCATCCCAGACAGCACATCAGCATGCGAGCAGAGGCCGCAGCGATGCCGGGGGCCACGGCAGGACTCAGGCAGTCCCGGCATGACGGCAGCAACCTGAGGGCAGGGCCGGGGATTCCTGAGGGCCAATCTTAGCAGTAAAGACTGAGGCAAAGGTGGCAGTTAGCAGCTCGGCCTTCCTCTGTGTGAGGAAGCTGCCAGGCCAGAGCCTGCTGGCAGAATACTCTGAGGAAGAAAATCAGTAAATTCTTTGCTGTACTGATGCTCCTTCTTAGGCATCTGCTGTGCACTGAAGGATGCCTGCTTAGGTTGAGATTTCTCTTATGCCTGGTGTTTCCGAGCACAGGAGCCCTGGCTGCCTCTGGTTGCTGCAAAGTTTGCAACAGCAGCCTGGTTTTGTCTTTCAGAGTGCTACCTTGGAAGGGCAGGGTTGTTTCCACGTGTTTTCCCATCAGTGGTGACAGGGGCAAGAGAGGAATCTGCCAGAAAACCGAGGCCTAGCACAGCCCAGCAAGCAGCTGAGGAATGAACCCAAGCACAGCCAAGGCCTCTCCTGCCACAGCAGCCTGCAGCTCTCACAACCCTGGCATCAAGCATTTCGGGAGCTGCAGTGTGCAAGCAGAACCTCGGTGTCCGTGTAGGACATCTGCCACAGCAGATGTCCTGGACTTCTGCAGGCCCTCCTCTGGCTTTGCCAAGGCAGTTGCAAGAATTGGTGTGGGCTTCCTCTCGCAGCGCCTGCTGGGGGGGTTAGTGAAAAGCTGTAGAGGATGAAGAGGCTGGAAACTTGTCTGAGGTGCACGTTCTTCCCCTAAGCTTGTCACTTTGCAGGGAGAAGGGCACTTGATCCTCGTGAAATGCTTATGAATGTTTTCATGAGCGGGCTCGCAAGCAAAGCTCCTGCATTTGCAGATGTGCACTTACCAGATGTAACGATGAAGCCCTGTCCTATGGAATCTGCCATTCCTAGTGATGGGCTGTAAGCTTTGCACTGACTTGGCAAGGCCTCAGGCCTGAGGCTTGTCAGGCTTGCTGTCACTGACCTCTGGGAGACCTGCCTGCAGCTTGCTTTCACTTGGTTTAGCTGTGAGAGCAATTTCTCTCTTGCACCACATTCATATGGCTCATGGGTTTTGTTTCTCTTTGAGTGCTATGACGCTAGTTTGATCTTGCTCGCAGTAGCAGGTAGTTCTTGGCTTGGAGTCCACAACACAGAAGTTGTGGCCTGGGAGAGGAAGAGATGGGGTGCAGGCTTGGTCCTGGAGACACCACAGCGAGAAACACCTCGCCACTGCTCACTGAAAGACATGCAGACCTGGAGGTGCACAGAACGGGCAGAACAGACTTGGCTGCTTCCTTGGTCCAGTAGCAAGGTGGAGCACTGCAGCACTTGGAGGAGGCTGTCCCTAAAGACCTTAAAGACCTGCCAGATCTCCCAAGCTCCTTTGTCCTAGCAGGTCCCTGCAGAAGGGGAAGTCTGCTCGCCTCAAGGCCAGGCTCTGTGCTCTGCTGCTCTCCTTCCTCGCTCCCCTCAGGCTCTGCAACTCCCGTAGTTCATGGATGCTACCGCCAAGGTGGCCATGGACTCTGCTGGCACCAAACCTCCTGGGTGGCAGCTTCCCCTTCCGGCCCTTGGCACTGTCCTTAGGCCCTTCACACCCGTAAAAGCCCCCACTCAAGGGCACCCAACACGTGTGTACACACACACACACACACACACACACACACACACACACAGACACGAGGTGAAAGCTCCCTCCCACCATGCAGCCAGCACTGGGCACCAGGAAGGGAGGCTCAAGCCCTTCTCTGCCTCAGAGGCCTAAACCAGCTCTCTCCCCACATGCCCCTTGGCCCCAGGGCATGGGCTGCCCAGGGCACAGCCCTCTCCACGCATCTCGCAGGCACCAACAACATGCAGCACACCCCTACGCCACAACCACAGCTGCAGCCAAAGAGCTACAGCAGCACCTTGGCAGAGAGCTGCCCTGGAAGCAGCCACCGACATCCAAGCCCTGACTCCGCAGCTGCCCTCTTCAGGCCTCCCCAATGCTCCCATGCTGCAAGCAACAGAGGTCACAGCACACCCAGCAAAGAGCCACACCACTTGGGGCAGGTGGTTTAATTCAACCGAAAAAAGCTTCCTGTGTGCCCGCATGCCTCGCAGTCACTGCTGCTGCTTCTTCGGCCTCCGCCGACGGCTCCTCTTCTGCCTGCAGAAGGAGGGAGAAAGGAAGAGGCTGTGTTCTGCCTGGGCAGAAAGGCCGAGAAATACTGCTGACTAGTTGAGGCCAGCGATGTTTGCAGGGGCTTCTGCTGGTGGTGCCATGCTCACCGGCATGGGACACAGGCCCCTGGGTCCAAACAAGGTCCTGCGTGCAGCTCAGCAGCCTGTGGCTGAGTCTGCTGGCACCAAGACTGGTGGAGGTGGGGAACGTGTGTCTTGGCTTCAGCAGTCAGTGAGAGCTTTGCAAAGGGGCACACAAGCATTGCAAGGATCCCTCTGCGCTCAGCTGCTCAGAACTGCTAGGTGCCACCACTGAAGCTGGTTCTGAGCACCCAACAGCTACCCCTTGGATGGAAGGCAAGGCTGAGCCAAGGCCAGCCCTGTGGCTTGCTCCTGGGGCAATGGGGCTGCAGCAGCACTGACACCTCCTCTCTCTCACTCTGCCTCGGACTCCTCCTGCTCCTCTCCTCCCACAGCCCCTCCACCCTGCTCCCAGTTGCAGCCACAGCCCTTCAGCTCCACAGCAGTGCGAGCCATTTGCTTGGGGCTGCAGAGCGCTGCTTAGTGTCAGGCTTCCAGCCACCTCAAGCCCCTCTCAGGAAAGGTCACAGCATGCTCTAGGCAACCCAGGGGCTCTGGCACTGGGAGGGGCACCCCTCGCTGCCTCACTGCCCCTCAACTCTGCCAGGTTTCTCCTGGAGCTGCCACATACCTGCTCTGCGGGGGAGGCCCCGCTTCAGCTGCCAGCCTTTTGGCCTCTTCCTCCAGGCACGAGAAGTAAATGTTCAGGATCACCTCCTTATCTTCTTCCAGCTGGTACTTCATGACATTCTGAATAGTTAGCTTTTCTTCAGGCAGCTTCTCACCAGCCCGCTGCACCTGCCAGACAATTCCACACCCCTTTGTGCACCACTTCCAAGTCCACTCAGCTGCTCGCAACATGCACCTCTCCAGCACCCAGTGCCTGCAGGACCTGAGCAGTCACCAGCCCCCTGACTCTGGCCTGCCCTCAGGCACCCCGCATGACAACTGCTGCCCCAGGCAGCCATGCTGCAGCCCCAGCTGCAGAACAGCAAGGGGACTGCAACACGCCCCAGGCTAGCTCTCAGCCTGCGCAGGCTTCCCTCTCTTTCCCATGGGCTCAGTCTCTGATTTCTCTTGCTGTCAGAAAAAAAGTGGAGGGAATTGCTACTTGCAGAGCTTGAAATCTGGGGGAGACAGCTGGTCTGCTTTCCCGCAAGGGAAGGTTACTTCTCACCGTCTCCTCTGCCCCTTGCCCTGAGCCTTCCTGGCAGCACCCTTTTGCCGGAAAGGGAAGCCCAGCAAGGCTGAACAGCCCTTACTTGTTTGGACCAAGCAGCTAAATAATCACACAGCTCAACAGCCACCGCCCATAGCATGATGCTTTTGCAGAACGCAGGCTGGCTCAAGAAGGACGTCGATCCGGAGCACTTACCAGGCCTGTCCTCTGATGGCCGGCGTTGGCAGGGCGTGCAGCACGTGCTCGGGCTTCTGGAGGCTGCTTCCTTCCAGCTGGTGCTGCCTTCGGGGCAGAGCACTCCGGGATGACTGGCAATGGGCTGCAATCGCACGTCGTGGGGAGGTGGGATGAGCACAGGGGGAGTTGGGTCTTCCGCTCATCCTCACAAGGTGGGCACCTGCTTCTGCAGCAGAAGGCAGGACTGCAGCAGAAGCACATGCGTTCCACTGAGTTGAGTCACATCACTGTACATGGAGATCACCCCCCAGTGAAACACCCAGGGCTGCACAACATGTCTGAAGGGAGCTCCGGGCTTGCCCACAGCCAGACTTTCTATCCATGCTGCAAGGAGAGCAGCAGGGTCATCTACAAGGACCCGCAAGACACACCATTACCCACTGCCCTGCGAAGTCCATTAGCCACTGCTTGGTGGCCCCAAAGACAAGGGACTGTTGCTGGGCACCCCGTGTCGAAGGAGGAGGAAACGATCAAGGCAGTAAAGCACAAACCACTTGCAAGGTGGGAGCCAGCACAGAGCTCAGCAGAACCTCCCCCCCACAGAGCCCTTATGAAGGCAGAGTGTGCCTGCAGGTGCCTGGGAAGCAGCCACTGGGAAGACTTGCTCCCAAAGCACTTCCTGAGCAGCCTGCGCAAGCCCTGGCAAGGCAGCCCTATCAGACCTGTGCTGAGAAGATGCTCCCTTCGTCAGCCAGGGGCGAAGAAGCAAACAAATACACTCACGGTAGAAACATATCGGGATGAGCAGGAGGAGCAGGGGCCTCAGTTCTAGGTTTTTTGCTGGCTGTGAAGGTAGAATTCCAGTCTGGTAGCATCTGCAAAGGTGAGAAGCACAGGTGAGATGCTATCAAGAAAAAGGTCTCGCTGCTCACAAGGGCACCCAACATTTCCACTGTTCAGAAAAGCAGCTGCTTCTCAGAGACTCGGAAACAACCCTCGCTGTTTCTCACAGCAGCTCCTCAATTCTACAGAGCAGCAGCTGCAGGGCAATACAGGAGGATGGCTAAAAGCCCTCGCGGGTTTTTGGCAAGGGCAAAGGCCAAGAGGCTCAGCCAGCACACCAGTTCTTGCCTAATGGAGAAGGCAAGGGAGGCAAGCACAGGGGAAGGCAGCTCACTACAATCTAGGGCAATCTGCAGTGCAATCCTGCCTGGGAGTGTGGGAGGGGGCAGTGGGGGCTGAGGCAGGTCTCTTTTCCTAGGAAGCTTATTGCTCACCCTCTCCTCTGACCGTGGTCTTTGGAAGAGCTCTTGTACAGCCAGCGCCCATAGCACAATGCTTTTGCAGAATGCAGGCTGGCACAAGAAGCACCTCTGTCTGCAGCACCTACCTCTCCTGCCTCCTCATGGCCTTCATTCACAGCCCATGCAGCTCGTGCTCTAGGGTCTAGAGATTGCTTCCTCCTGCTGGGTGCTTCATCCTTGGCAGAGCACGCTTGGATTGCTGGGAGCATGCTGCAAATACACACATCATGGGGAGGTGGGATGAGCACAGGGGGAGGAGGGTCTCCAAGCTGTGCTCACAGGCTGGGCACCTGCTTCTGCAGCAGAAGCATGTGGGTTCCACTGACTGGGGTCACATCAATGGACGCGGAGATCACCCCCCACCAAAACACGCAGTGCTGCACGACATGCGTGAATGAGAGCTCTGGGTGCCCACAGACAGACTGTCTGTCCATGCTACAAGAAGAGCTGCAGGGCCATCTATAAGGAGCAGCTCCAAAAAACACCATTACTTGCTATCCTGCCAACTCTGTTAGCCATTCCTCCATGGCCAGGTTTCCTGGAAGCTTCGGAAACTGAAACGGGAGTACCTGCTCGGTCCCTTGCACTCCTTCAGTCTTCAGGCTCTTATGTCCCACAGTTACATCCTCTTCCAAGTGACAAAACAACCAGCCCTGGCCTCTAAGGACTGCCTGCGGCAAGGACACACCTCTCAAACCTGCTGCTCAACACCACTGGACGCTGCCTGGAGAAGACCCTCCTTGCACATTACTGATGGAAGGTGAAGGAAGGGCATTGCCCAAGGGGAAACATCACTCCTTTGGGCAGATAATCACCCAAGGCGCTCCTCCCCTCCAACACCATTCCTTGACTTGCAGCCCTCTCTTCCACCTCTTCCACCAACTTTGCACAAGTTTTTGGCACTCCTTTGGGGACGCAGAAAGGCTCCTGCTAGCAGGGTGTAACCACACCCTGCTTGTGCCAGCCACCAGACGAGATTTCCTGGGAAGGAAAGGGCTCCCAGGTCCCAGAATTCCAGCGAGGGATGCCTAGTCCTTGCAGCACAGCACAGCTTCAAAGGCATCCAGAGCTGTGAGGGACATTCTGTCCAAGGGAAACCTCTCCCTCCAAGACACGCAGGGCTACAGGGTCACCCTCCTCCCTTGCTCCAAGGCTCTTACCTGCCAGGAGGCTCTTTCCCCTTGTCCTTCACCCCCTCATCTTCCTCCACAGGCACAAACGCTACCCTGGGTGCCGGCTGCCTCTCTCGCAGCAGCAGCCGCTGGCCAGACACTTTCTCTGCAAGCAGGAGACAAGAACACACTTCAGAGCAGCATCACGGTGACCCTTGGAACCAGAGTGGCGTGCAGATCCTTTGACACATGTGACAGGCCTACGTTACCTCTGGTGACAGAGTCAACCCAAGGGCAGCGCTTTTGGGAATGTGTCTGAGAAACTCACAAGAAAAGGCTAGAACTGCCTGCTTTGAAAACCCAAGGAAGTCTCTGCACGTGTGAGCAGACTTTGGACCCTTTACTCTAGGGGACTTTTCCCATGAGAGGAAAGTCCCTGGATTCCAGGAGAGAGGGCCCTCCTTCCTTTTGCATTCTGCTCTGGGCAGACGTGATGAGTCACAAGGACTGTCCTCCAGTTGCACTCCCTTCTTCTCCAACTCCTCAAATGGAGGAGTACTTTGCAGTGTACACTAGGGCACGGAGTCCTGTGGCCAAGGGGAACTTGGCAGGACCAAGGGCTGTTGGGAATCTCGAGCTGCCCTGAGCTCTTGTTGCCTCCGCAGTCCGTTGCCTCACGCTAGCCGAGCCATGGTGCTGCAGCCTGGGCTCCGATGCCCTGCCAAGGAGGACCAAAGGAGAAGGCACAAAGCCCTGCCAGCAGCCAGCCACTCCATTACCTTTCTTGCTGCTGCCCACATCTTGCCCCTTCTCCTCCTCACGGGTGGGCTTCACAGCTCGCACAGCTGGTTTCCCAGGGGCCGTCTCCAGCACGTACCTGGAAGCAACGAAAGACACCACTCGCAAGCAAGGGCTCCACATGCCCTTTGCCACTGAAGCCAATTCTGGGCACACAGACACATGTCAGAGCTGCTCGGAAGCTGACCCTTTCCCAAAGGGGAATGTGCGGAATAGGCCAGCTCCTGCAGGACTCTCTTAGGAAGCCCAGGGA
The DNA here is from genome assembly GCF_036370855.1 of Dromaius novaehollandiae. Lineage (NCBI taxonomy): Eukaryota > Metazoa > Chordata > Aves > Casuariiformes > Dromaiidae > Dromaius > Dromaius novaehollandiae. The sequence goes on along the minus strand of NW_026991289.1, from coordinate 1,642,205 downwards.
CCCAACAGGCCTGCCTGCAGGGCCACAAGCTTCCTCCTCACACTGCTCCAGGGCTTCCCCTCCCTCTCGTCAGAAAGCTCCTTCGCAGCTTTCCAAGACAAACCCTCCAGGTCACCACTGGAGCCTGTCTGCCAGCCCTGTGCATGCTCATGTCCAGGCACAACAGAGGAGGCTCCTTCCCTCCAGCTTTCCACCACCAGGGGAAATTCCTCCACAGCCCTTGCAGTCCCTCCCACGCTCAGGGCGGTGCATGTGCAAAGAACAGCCTCCATCCCCAGGCCCTTAATGCAACAAAGCCCTCAGCAAGGTGGGAGCCAGCACAGAGCTTGGCAGAACCCCCCCCCACACACACCCAGGGCTATAGGAGGGAAGAGCATGCCCGCAGGGCACTGGGAACCAGCCCTTGGGAAGACTTGCTCCCAAAGCACTTCCTGAGCAGCCTGCACACGCCCTGGCAAGGCAGCCCTTACCAAACCTGTGGTGAGCAGCTGCTGCCTTGGTGAGCCAGGGGCTAAGACGCAAAGAAGCCAGCCAAAGTACTCACATTGGAAAGACAATGACAGAGCCAGAACGGATCTGGGAAGAAGCTGTCTCGGTGCCCGAGAGGACCGAATCCCTCATCTCTGGCATCTGCAAAGGGCAGAGACACAGGGGAAAACACGGAGAAGAAGCTGCCTCTCCAAAACTTGGAAACAAGCCTCGCTCTTCCTCACAGCAGCTCCTCAATTCTGCAGAAGAGCAGCTGCGGGGCAATACTTCTGGAGGAAGCCTAGCAGGGAAAAACACAGAAGAAGAACTGGGCAGGGAGCTGGCATTACTCGAGGCTAGCACTGTCCACGTACCCAGACGGCTTGTGGCAGGCCAAGAGAGAGCTCTTCGTTGCCACTTGGCTAGGGTTTCAAGGAGCGAGAAGGAGCGCTGCCAAAATGGGAGACTTACGGCAAGAAGAGCTTCTAGCAGCTGTGGAGAGCCATTCAGCCTGTGCAGAAGGCCTTTGTGAAATCGCATCTTCACCTCTTTGCCTTTGATGACAAGCATGCCAATGCCCTCCAAAACAAGGGCCACGTTCTGCCCATTCGCAAGGCAGCAGGAAAGAAGGTACATGGTCTCCTCTACGCAAGCTGCCACTGTTTTCCAAGGAACGGAGATGGCCACGGCTACGTGAGGATATTTCAGGGTCGCAGCTTGCTTGTGCCCTAGGCAGCAACAAAAGAGCAGCACCGTCACAGACAGAGCACTGCAGCAGCCTCCAACCCAGTGCTGGGAGCTCGAAGGCCTTCCAGCAGCACAGGCCTACAGAGCTGTCTTCTTCAACCCCCTGCCAAAGCCCATCAAGGAGGCTCATGTCCTCCCTCCCCGGCAGAAATTCAAAGCACTTTGCCACCTCCTGGCCCAAGGCTACAGTAGTGCTTCCTTCCCAGGCTGATGTTCCCAGCACAGAGAAGACGGAGTCATAGGAGAGGAAAGACCCACTCCAGACACCGCTTCGAGCTCCTGCTGCCCCACAGCCATCCCCAGCCGCACACTACAGCTGCAGATGGCTTGGAGCCACTTCGAAGCACAGGCAGCTTGCAAGAGCCAGCAGCAACGCTGCTCTTTCCCCTTCCAAGGGCTGCTGTGGCATAAACAGGGAGCAGCAGTTGGAAGGACATGGCCCATGACACACCCCACCCATGTCCCCAGGGCAAGCAGAAGTTTCACTCTCCCTTCTTACCCCCAACAGCAGCCTTATCATGGGTGAGGCCGTGCAGATCCACAAGGTCGCTGCAGAGGCGAAACGTGGGTCTACGAACAGTCAGAAGACCCTTCTTGCCAGCATCGACTTGTTCTGCAACAACACTGAAGGTGCCCAGGGGAAGAATTCTCACGTCCTGCAGCCAGAGGAGAAGAGGAGAGAAGCATTAGGAGCATGGCAGATGGACGAACAGAGCCAAGACTTCTCCGAGCACGGCCATGGTGCTACGTGCCCTGCCCACACCCGGTGTACAAAGGGGCAAGATGGAGCCGTCTGGAGAGCTTGGGAGAAGCGTTGGAGAAGTCCTTGAGAAGAACATTGCAGATCGTTCCCTCCCCCTCCTCCTCACCCTCTCAACCTTACAAGGCAAGCCTGCCTCACCTCCAGCAGATCCATCAAAGGGTTTCTAAGAAGGCCCATCACCTTGGAGAAACGTGCCAGGCTCTCGCTTTGGCCTTGCACGCTGCCAGGGGCACCAGAGAAGGCCCAGAAAGCCTCCCACCCTCCTGCAACTGCCCCTGCACTGGACATTTGCCATCTCCCTTTAGGGAGAACTTGGTCCGGGGCACAGCTGTCCTTTGCAGCATGCTTCTCCAGGGGGGCTTCCTTTGCTGTCAGAGGAGGGGCAGGACCATTGCACCCAATGGCACAGAGGGGTCAGGGCTGCTGAAACCGTTGGGGCTGGAGGGGAGGAAGAGGATGGCCCACCCACCTTGTTCAGCACCAGCTTCTCTCTAATGTGGTCGCACACGCCAGCCCAGATGGGCACGGCCACTGCAAAGCAAGGCAAAGAAACGTCCTGCTCTGGGTGGGCCAGCGTCCCGGAGCTCCATCCCTGTCCCCAGTGCTGCCCTGGCCTCCCCTGGCAGCTCATGCTCGGGGCTCCGTGCCTCCTGGCAGCAGAGTTGGCCAAGAGCAGCCCCGGCACCTGGGCTGGCACGGCCTCACCGGGACGCGTGGGCAGGGGCCGGGGCCGCGCGGGAGAGGACATCACACGGGATGTCCCCTATGATGCTCCTGCAGCAGCCCTGCGTGTAGCCAGCACGGTCTGTGCTCAGTGCTGTGGTGGGACTCAGCTGGTGGCACCAGGCCCCAAATCCATTGCAGATGCCCCGCGCTGTCTGTGCAGCATCCACTCGCAGCTCCCCTGCTGTCCCTGCCAGCCGTAGGTGCTTCTGCTGGACACCCCAGCATCTCACGGGGCCCCAGAGCAGCAGGCTTAGGCCACGACATCGAGTATCTGCCCCGAATCACCTTACGGGCCCACAGCGCAGGCGCGGACATGTGTCTAAGCCACAGAAGGAAGGGAGTTCTCGTAAATACAGTGGATGGAGTCCAGGCAGAGACACAGCTCTGCGGATCACACATGTCTCCTGGGCTCAGCTGAGCAGCTCTGCAGGCTGCACTCCACTCCGTGCCCAAGGAGAAGTTTCCTTCTCCCAGGCGTGGGCAGCTGGTGCGTTTCCTGCGGCCAGGGAACCCCCCCCAGCTGATGCCACACCGGGCTGTGTTTCCTCCTCTCGTAGGAAAAGGACACTATACTTTAGTCTGCTTCTGGGTGAGGGTGGTGGAGCTGCCGGGGAATTCGATGGGCATTAGCTGCTGTTGTAGTGCAGCGCGGAAGGGACGTTCTCAAAGGTTTCGCTTAAGCGATGAGAACGGGACTCGGTCTCGACTTGGCAGCGTAAAATGATGAGCCCTGCACAGCTGCCATCTCCGCTGCCGTGGAGGAAAAGGGCTTTGAAAAGAAGAGGGCCTGAAGGTGTGGGAGTCCAGGTAGAGTTGTAGCGCTTTTTTGAGAGCTTCCTCTTCTCCTGGCGTTGCTGAGGAGGGAAGGGAAAGGATGGGCACGAATGGGCCCAGCCTTCTCTGGAGCTGTGGCAAGATGTGCTTGTGTTTTAGAGCAGGTGTTGTTACCATCGCCTGGGACTGAAGCTGTAGTTCTCTCTGAACGTGCCGTGGGGAAGGTTGCATTGTGCTTTGTCTCTGCTGGCAGGCTGATGGTGGCAAGGTGTGAGTGAAGTCATCTCGACTGAAGCTTATGTCTTGCTGAAAGCTGAACTGGAGGACACAGCAATGTTTTGCCTCCTTGAGTTTTACCTTCTGAACTAGCCGACTCTGCTGAATGAGCATCTATTTTGATAGGAATATATTTGCGTTTACCATCTCCTACCCCCACCCAATACCTTCTGCTTGACTTTAGTAGTATCTGAACAGCAAGTCTTGCCTGTGGTCTCTGGAAGGTGAAGTTAAGGCTCTCCATGAGGTTGTAGGGACTTTTTGTGGCCCTGACACGAAAGGGAGATAGTGCAGTGGTGATAGTAGCAACTGGGATTGGGAGCCCAAGAGTTGAGAAGACCTGCTTTTGTTGAAGAAAGCCTTAAGAGCCGTGACGGTGCTTCCTAGTCTTTTTTTGAAAGCAACTAGAAGAAGCTGAGAAGGTGCTTTCACTCTCCGTTCTACTTCTCCCAAGTAGAAGAGTTTGCAAGGCAAAACCCTCTTTGTATGAGCTGATCTGGTATTTGAACTGACTCTTGCCCTCTGCCTAGGGAGGAAGCAGCAGCTGCGGCTTCTTGGAAGACCTAGTTCTGAGCAGGGCTTTAGCATACGTTCTCCTCCGAGGCATGATATTATCTCTGCTGTTTGAATGAATGAAACCAAAGAATGGATCGGGGTCATGTCCCGATCCAATACCGGGAGGGTTTCGTTACGATCCCAAGGATGAGATTAAGACGCTAAAACCGGTCAAATATCATACAACCTTTTAACTTTATTTTCCACAAAGTGGGGAGAAAAGGTGGGGAAAGGGAAAGGGGAGGTGAAGGGGGGAGGGGAAAGAGGGTAAGGGGAGAAGACAGAGATAGTTGGAAAAGAAGAGAAGAAGCTAGCTACCACCACTCCGAGTCCGATGATGTTCTGCTGACTCCGTTCGAATTACAGCTCGAGCTGGGTGCCTCCGACGAGGGACCCCAAACAAAGAAATCCCTGGGCAATTATACTTTCCAATCTGAGCTCTCCACCCTCACGCGGTAGTTTGGACCAATAGTAATATTTAGGTCTGGGGTCTCCTGCTCCTTATTGGGTCTCATCCCTGTCTCTAGGTAGGCTGTTTATCTTTACTGTTGAGGTTTCTGCTGACAGATGTGTCTTAATTCTTCGGGTCCCGCCCTTGTCTCTCAAGGCCCTGACAGAGAGGTGCTGTTCCAGCAATTAGCACTGCCCCAGCAGTGACAGTAGGTGTTATCTCCCAAGGTCCTGACGAAGGGGATATAATCCAGACCCCAAGATAGTCCAGACCCCCCAAATTAACACTGTTTCAGCAGTGAGAGGAGGCTCTGTTTCCCAGGGTCCTGGCGCCCAACGAGGCCTTATTTCAGAGCCTTGACATCCTCCCTTTCGGAGTGTGAAGCACAGGAATGCAGACTGCTTGCAACTCCCTTCTCATTCCAGTTTGAACCAGCTCTCAGGCCTTTTTCTTACTGAACTAGATAAAAGTTCATTATTTTATCTAAGTGCAGCCTAAGGCTTCAACAAATTTAGCTCCTCATGCTAAGCAAGTTTTATACAAGTTGTGCTAAGCAGCTACCTCTAGACAGTTTCAGCTCAATATTCTTTAACAGTTTGCTATTCCTTAACACAAGGATCCTGCCTGGAAAGTACCAAGTGTGATGACATGGCTCTAGGCCTGGCAGGGCAGGTGGGGTTTTTCCTGCATGCTGCCAGTGAGGGGAATGGGCTTGAGCAGCAGTGCTTGGATCCAGCAGGTCAGCCCCTGGGTGTGCAGCTGGTGCTGGCAGCAGGGCTTTGGTTTCCTGAGCGTGGGCCCCTCTTTGTGCATGAAGGCTGGCGTGGAGAGATGGTCCCCACGTGCCCCCGGGGGCAAAAGCAAGAAAAGCCCAAGCCCCATGAGTAGGAAGAGGTGCACAGGTGAGGGCAGGGCCTGCTTGCCCCGGTGGCCTGGCGGTCCAGCAGCTGGACGTCCCGAAGGCGAGCCAGCAGCGAGGCACCAAGGCTGGGGGGTGTCACGCTTCATCAGGAAGCAGAGTGTGCCCGTGTGCTGCGGTGAGGCTCAAGCCGGTGGCCAAGCTGGTGGGGAGAGCCCAAAAGTCGACGCCCCTGAGGGGAGAGGAGGATGCATGGAAGAGTGAGGAAGCGATGGTGTGGGAGGGCAAGGCAAAGGTGCAGGGTGATGTGGAGCAAAGAAAGCCTGGAGGGGCCCAGCGCGGTGCGTGCACGCCAACAGGGAAGTGCTTAGAGAGCAGCAGTCTGGAGAAATCAATCTCTGGCACCTTTTGTGGGAAATCTGCAGAGCCGGGCACCTGTCTCGGGGGTCCGTCCGCTAATGCCTGCAGCCTGGGGACCAGACAGGAGCACTTTGCAGTCTGTGTGCAGCTGCGGGCCTGCAGCGTGGCATGCCTGGAGCGCTGCGGTGGATGGCTGCAGCCTCTTTGGGAAGGCCCGTCTGGGAAGGGGCGGAGGGGCAGTTGGCCTTTCTGTAAGAAAGCAGCGGGAATGCAGGAAGCTCTGCCTAGGGCTGGACGGTGAGGCATATGGGTGAGGCTTCGTGGCCCGAGCAAGAGGAGTGGTCTTGCAGTGGCTGGCTGTGTGCTCTAGAGGGCCTGAAGAAGGGCACCATCTGCACGGTCTGGGAGGCAGAGAGGTGGGGAGAGGAAAATCCCTGCTGCGGCACAGATGGCAGCTCGGAGCTGGGCTCAGAAGCTGGCACCAGAGGCTTGGAGGCAAAGCCGTGGTGCTGGAGGTGCCCCCGGTGAGCAGCAAGGCCTTGTGATGTTGGTCCTAGCACGGTCACCAGCGAGGCCTTGTGATGCGGGTGCCCCTGGTCACAGCAGGATGTGGTCACGGGGGTCCCCATGGCAACGTGCAGGGCTTTGTGATGGGGTGGCATCGTGCCCCCAAGGCCGTTGTGATGGGGCGGTGCCCGTGGTGACCGAGTCCGTGCTGGGAGCAGAGCCCCTGGGTGTGCCCTCTGAGGAGAGCAGCTCGCTGAGGAGGGAGCAGCTCTCTTGAGGGCCAGAGTGGCAGGTGCGCAGGAGAAGCTCCTGCAGATGGACAAGGGGCGGCAGGCGAATGCCGGCTCCCAGCCCGTGGATGGGCTTTCTGTGAGGCCGAAGCGCAGAAGCAAGGTGAACGGTGGGGCTGGAGGGAGAGGCAGGCAGCAGGGCCGGGAGCCGCACGGAAAGCGTGAGGACGGTGGGGAAGAGGAGGTGGGGCAAGCGAGCCAGGCCTGATCTTCTCTGGCCGGGGGTATTTCTTGCTGGTGCTGGGGATTTTCTGGTGCACAAAGCACACCGACCGGGATGCTCCAAGGCCCAAATGGAGCCTGTGAGCTGTGCTGAGGGTCAGAGAGCACCTCTGGGCTTAGCGCAGCTGGGCCGTGCTCGGCCTTGAGCTTCCCTTCGACATGGGGCTGGGCTTTCCTGTGCCTGAGGGGCAGCTTGTACGAATGCAACCACCTCCATCATGGGCTTTTTTCTCCCTGCAGGAGGGCCAGCGGGAGCTGCGCGCAGCGCTGCAACGCATCCCGACCCTGACTTTGTCGCACCGAAGGGACAGGCGGCCGTTGCTGCCCGGCCCACAGAGCTTGCAAGGCCTCGAACACCTCATTGCAGAGGTACCGAGCTGAGCAGCGATGGTGGCAAAGCCTCTGCCTGCCTGGCTGCAGCTGCGGAGAAGCAGGCGGGAAGCGGTGGGAGAGACCAGGAGGTCTCAGGCTCCTCAGGGGAACTGCCTTTGCCCCTGTCCTGCGCAGTGCTGATGAGCCCTGTCCCCATGCAGCCTTTGGGAGCAGGGTGGGAGCTGCCTGCGTGGCAGAGCGCTGCCGCTGTTGAGGGCATCAGAGGTGCTGGAAATTGTGGGAAGGATGGAGAGCGGGGGCGGGGGCTGGGGGGGAGGAAAGGGCTGCAATCACTTTCCTATCTTCTGGGCTTGGATTGCAGACGGTGAAGGACACTGCCAGAGATGTTCTCATCGCAGCGTTCAAGAGAGAAACGGAAACACTCCATCTGCCCAGCTTAGTACCTCGTGCACCCAAGGCAGCTAGGCAGCTCCTTGGAGGCCTGGAGGCCTCTGCAGCTAAAACGGCAGGATCTGCCCGTGGAACCAAGCTGCCTGCTCTGGAGACATCCTGCAGATCTTCTGCAAGAGGCAGGGCCAAAGCCAGGGAGCAGCTGCCGCCTCTTAGTGCTGCTGTGATGTGTCTGGAGTGCAGGAAGAGCCTGGCAGAGGAAGGTCTACAGGCAGTGCATCTTCCTTTGCCTGCCCTTCAACAAGGCAAGCGGGAGGCTGGGGCTCTGCCCCGGGCACTTCAAGCTCCTGTCCGCTGCTTGCCTGAGGTGCGGAGCAAGGCCTCAGCGTCCCAAGGTGTTGAGCTGCAGCCTGCAGAAGGGCAAGTTTCCCCCGCTGAGAATCCCCAAGGAGAATCAGCCTCTTCTGGCGTGGGGGAGGTCCCGCAGTGGGAGACAATGGCCAAAGGTGTTTCACAGCAGGTTGGGCTCAGCAGCCCCCGCTTCGCAGAGGTGCCACCCAGCTCTGCCAAAGCCGTTGCTGGCAGCTGCCCCAGTGAAATGGTCACAGCAGAGTCCTCCTGGCCTTCCTGGCCTGAGCCTGCTGGCCTTATTCAGAGCATCCTTGCAGATGCGTGCATGGAATTGAGGGCTGAGAGCCAGAGACTTGCTGCACACAGCCCTGTAGCACCTGCCGCAGCTCTGGAATCCACAGGCCTTGAGCTCGTGTCTGCAGCCTGGAGCTGTGCTGATGACATGAATCTTGGACGTGACTGGCAGCTGGTGCAGCCTGATGTGGACAAAGGCACAAAGGAGCTCAGTGCAGCCGTGCCGCAGAAGATATCGGCACACGCCCTTGGTCCAGCAGCAGTGGCAAAGAGAGCCCAAGAGGAGAGCAGCGAGCATGGCAAAAGCACAGCTGCCACAGCTCTGCAAGGGCCTGATGCCCACACTCGTGATGGCAAAAGGAAGGTCACGGGGGCCGGTGCACCAGCTTCCCCGGGCAGGGGCCATGGACTGGTCACACTAGGATGGCAGCTTGCAGTGCAGAGGCCCAAACAGCAGCCTCTGGGCATCATCTGTCGCCTTCGAGGCACGCCGCTGAGCATACACCCCGACAACCCCGCGCAGTATCTCGCCGTGCTCTCAATCAAAACAGAGACGCTGGAGGAGCTCGACAGGAGCTGCGTGGCGCGCACCAGGCAGAGCTTGGCCCAGCTGCGAGAAGCCTTTCTGGAGAGGAAGGAGTCGAGGCCAAAGGAGAGGGAGGTCGAGAAAGAGGAGGGCAAGGGGAAACGTTTCTCCCTGACAGCATCGGGATGCCTCAATGTTCGCCCCAAGGAGGTGAGTGCAAAGGGTGGGCCGGGGCAGATGGTGACCCTCCGTGTGCTGGGGCCAGCCGCTGCGCCCTGCTGCAACAGCGTGATGGTGGCAGTGCTGGCAGGGCCACGGGGGGCATTGCTGGTGGGAAAAGCAGCTGCCTTCACAAATCTCCCTCTCTGGCTTCAGCTCTGTGCCAGAAACTCCTTCTATAACCTGTGGCAACCGGAGGTGACGCGAGTGGAGCTCCTCAAGGACGCGAGGTCCAAGTGGGAGGTGCAGGAGCGGCTGTACGCCCATGCGCCCAGGAGGGAGCTGGGAGCTGGGAAGAGAGTCCGGGGAGCACCGGAGGATGCTGGCGTGGAGTGGAGCGATGAGGAAGAGGACGTTGATGAAGAGCCTTTGCAATGGGAGGAGCTGGAGAAAAACACGGCCTTGGTCATGAGCTGGGTCAGACCGAGCCTCAGGAGCCTCTTGGCAGACACAGAGCCGTGCCCTGAGGAGGTGCCCTGCTCCCCCGTTGTGAAGGGCAGAGATGCTGCCAGGGAGGCAGCTGGTGACCTGCAGAGCACGCCTCTGGCCCCAGCAGTGCCCCGAGGAGCCGAGGCAGCAGCATCTCCTTTGGCAGGAGGCTCCCAGGATGCGGGGGACAGTGTGCCTCTGTCCCCATCGGCCAGCACAGGGACAAAGGTGGAGGCCTCCCCCACAGCCAGAGGCCCTGAGGTTGCAGGGGAAAATGCTCCTCTGCCTCCATCGCTTCCCGCAGAGGCTGCGCCAGAGGCCTCCCACTTGTGCGGAGGCCCTTGTGGGGAGAGCAACAGCCTGCCTCTCCAACCACCGTTCCCCGAAGAAAGCGCAGCAGAAGGCTCTGCCCTGGCCGCAGGCCTTCCTCACCAGGTGAGCAAGGAGCATGGCGTCGGCACCCACCACCCAAGGGAGGTGCGGTGTGAGCAGTGTCTGGGGTGTGCAGGGTGGGTGAGAAGAGCTGCCCCATCGCATGGGTCCCCCTGCGGCCGTGGGAGAAGCTGTCCCCCCAGCCCTTTGCCCTCTGCACTCTCTGCCCTGGGGAAGATGCCTGGTGCTCTGCGTTTCCAAGTGCCAGAGGCCCAGGGCTGACGTGCCCTCCCCGGCCTGCACAGCACCCAGCCCTGGGGCATGGGTGCTGAGCGAGGAGGGCAGGGGCAGCCCCAGCAGCAGCCGCCTCCCACAGCCAGCGAGCCAGCCCCCTTGTGCCCCGCACCCGGCCACCTCCATCCCCCGCTGCCCGCCGTGGCCCCCGGCCCAGCCCTGCTGCTACGGCCCCAAGACAAGCCTTGTGCCACTGCCCAGCCAGCTGCATGTGCCTCCCCTTGGGGCTCGTGGCCACTCACAGCATCCCCCCACCCCAGACCCTTTCCCCCCTCACATATCCCAGGGCACCAGGATGCTGAGCATGGCCAGCTGATACCACACAGGGGTGTGTTGCTGCTCTCCCCATGCAGGTTGCCTGGGAGCCCAAAGAGGAGCACAAGTCGTCGTCTTCCCTCAGGCCCACGCCAGAGGTGGACTCAGGTAGGTACCCAAGTCGAGAGCCGCTCTGGGGACGGCACAGCGAGCGGCACTGAGGCTGGCAGCAGGAAGCACCCAGGGGCTGGCCATGCCGAGGCCGTGAGCCCTCGGGAAAGCCCTTGGTGCCAGGGACAGGCGGGTGCTTGCCCTGCGCCTGCCCAGCCCCTCGCCCACGGCTCTCCTTCCTCCACAGGCATCACCGCCCTCCCGCATGCTGCGGCTTCCAGGCGATGGCCGTCGCGGCTCAGGGCAGTGCTTCGGGCTCTGCGCAGAGCTTTTAGCTGCCGCTGTGTCTCAGGGCAGTGAGAGGAACAGCGCGAGGATGCAGCTGCCAGACAGGTCGCCCGAGATGGGGCATGGCAAAGAGGCAGAGCGACGGAGGCTCTCTCCTGGCTGCTACAGCAATGCTGCCGCATCGTGTCCCAGAGCCCATGTTCTGCTCCAAATAAACCCTCGGCAGCTGTTCCCGCCGTGTTACTTGGTGTCAGGGAACTGTCAGGAGAAAGACTAGTGCAGGCGCTGCCAAGGAAGGCAGTCAGGGCTGCAGAGAAAGCCCTACAAGCAGTCGCAGAGTGAGAGAGCAGCTGGGGTGGGAAGGGTCTTCCGGAGGTGTCTGCTGCAACCTCCTGCTGCAAGTGGAGGCAAGCAGAGGAGGTTTCGCAGGGCCTGTCAGGGTCAAGCTCTGACCGTCTCTGGCAATGGATTCCCGCACGGCCCTGGCACCCTGCTCCAGTGTTGCACCACCATTCAGCTTCCAAGGCCATTTGCAGTCTCTGAGGGGACTTTTCCCTGCCGCAAGCTGTGCCGTTGCCCCTCGTCCTGTCCCCAGGCCCCTCAGGACGTCTCTGGCTCCATGCTCTCTGCACGCTCCCGTTAGGCACTTGCAGGCAGCAGTGAGATCCCCCTACGTCTTCTCTTCTGCCGGCTGCACAAAGCCAGCACCCTTGGCCTCTGCTCCTGTGTGCTGTGCTGCAGCTGCCAGGCAGCTTGGGGGCCTGCGCTGGGCTTGCTGCAGTGTGGCCCCATCTGCGTGGGGCAGGGGGCTGGGGATATGGTGCAATGGGGAGGGGCCCTGGGATATGGGTGCAATAGGGCGGGGGCCTGGGGATGTGGGTGCAATGGGGCAGAGGGCTGGGGATATGGGTGCAAGGGGGCAGGTGCCTGGGGACGTGGGTGCAATGGGGCAGGTGCCTGGGGATATGGGTGCAATGGGGCAGGGGGGCTGGGGACATGGGTGCAATAGGGCAGGGGGCTGGGGATATGGGTGCAATGGGGCAGGTGCCTGGGGACGTGGGTGCAATGGGGCAGGGGGCTGGGACCATGGGTGCAATGGGGTGGGGGGCCTGGGTCCATGGGTGGTGGTGGGTGTTGATGTGACCTCACGCCTGAGTCCAGGGGTGCAATGGGGGTGGACACCTGGGTCCATGGGTGGTGGTGGGTGCTGATGGGGTGGCCACCTGGGCCCATGGGTGACAACACAGGTGCAATGGGGCTGGACACCTGGGTCCATGGGTGGTGGTGGGTGCTGATGGGGTGGCCACCTGGGCCCATGGGTGACAACACGGGTGCAATGGGGCTGGACACCTGGGTCCATGGGTGGCGGACGGTGCTGATGGGGTTGGACACCTGGCTCCATGGATGGGTGTGGGTGCTGATGGGACTGGATGCCTGGCTCCAGGGGTGCAACGGGGCTGGACGCCTGGGTCCCCGGGCAGCTCCTCACCCATGGGTGCCACCTTGGGCAGGTTTCCACATCTTCCAGTAGATCTACGGGTGCAGGGAGTGGGCCGGGGGCCACCTACCAGCACTCGGCCTTCGATGGGCGCCACTCCCTGAGCTCCCGCTGCTGGCCCCGTGTCCCCATCGCCATGTCCCCGTGGTCTCCTGTCCCTGTCCCTGCCCCCGTCCCTGCATCCTCGGGTCCCCATCTCCACCGCTGGGTCCCCGTCCCTTGGCCGAGCCAAACTCCATCCCCGGAGCTGACCCCCGTCCCCACCGTGTCCCCCTGTCCCTGTGACAGAGCCAACTCCATCAGCATCCCCACAGCATCCACGTCCCCACAGTGTCCCCATCCCCACAGCATCCCCATTCGCCTGCCGTCCTCGTCCTCACCACGTCCCCATCCCCGTGGTGTCCCCGTCCCCCTGCCCCTGCGACAGAGCCAACTCCATCTCCAGCCCCACAGCGTCCCCGTCCCCACGGTGTCCCTGTCCCCACCACGTCCCCCTGCCCCTGTGACAGAGCCAACTCCATCTCCATCCCCACATCGTCCCCATCCCCACGGCATCCCATCCCCACATCGTCTCCATCCCCATGGAATCCCCATCCCCACATCATCCCCACTTCCACATTATCCCCATCCCCACATCATCCCCATCCCCCCAGTGTCCCATCCCCACATCATCCCCATCCCCACATCATCCCCGTCCCCCCAGGGTCCCCGTCCCCACATCATCTCCATCCCCACATCGTCCTCGTCCTCCCACATCGCCTCCGCGCTCCCGCCCACCATGCGCTCCACGGAGATCTGCCCGGCGCCCAGTGGCGTCACCACTGCCACGCCGCGCCATTGGCGGGCGGCTGCCGGCGGGGCCAATGGCTGCGTGACAAGGCGGGGCGGGAGTCGCGGCTCGGCCCTGTGCAGCGCCCTCCGCGCGCGCCCTCGCTTTCACTTCTCCCAACCTGCCGCACCGGGATCTGCCCAGCGCCTGGTGACGCCTGGGTCGACTCGAGCCGCTATTGGCGGGTGGGACAGAGCGCAGCCAATGGCGGTGTGCCGCAGCAGAGCCAATGGCGGCGCAGGGGCGTGGCCCCCGTGAGCTTTGGCGCTGCGTGAGGGCGACGGCGATGGCAGCGAGGAGGCGGTAGCGGGGCGGGCGATGGGGCCAGGGCTGCTGCTGCTGCTGCTGCTTGGGGGCGGTGGGGCGGCGGCGAGTGGTGAGTGCGGGCGGGGACCCCAGCCCCCCTCTGCCCTCCCCCGCTGCCGGGATCCCTGTCAGCGGCCCCACGGACCGGCCTGCAACCGTCCCCGGGAGGTGCTACCCCCCCCCGACCTGCCCCCCGGGACGTGCTACCCCCCTGGACCCCCTCGGACTGTGCTGCCCCCCCGGAGCCCCCCAACCTGCCCCCCCCAGGACGTGCTGCCCCCCCCGACCTGAACCCTGGGACATGCTGCCCCCCCGACCCGCCCGTCTTGTCCCCCCGGGACATCTTGATCCCCCAGATGCCCCCCAATGTGCCCCCCCCAGCCCCTCACCACACCCCATGTCCCTGCAGGCCCCCACTCCCTGCGCTACTTCAACACCGCCGTGACGGAGCCCAGCCCGGGGCTGCCCGCCTTCGTCTCCGTGGGCTACGTGGATGGAGAGCTCATCGATTGCTACAACAGCGAGATCTGCAGAGGGCGGTGCCGGACGCGGCCTGGATGGAGCAGGAGGGTCAGGACCACTGGGACGAGGAGACCCGGATCAATCAGGACTGTCAGGAGACTTTCCGTGTGTACCTGGACATGCTGCAGAAGCGCTACAACCAGAGCAGGGGTGAGCACGGGCCGGGGCTCCAGGGGCCGGGCTGGGGCTCCCGGCAGCAGCCGCTCGCCATCAGCGCTGGGGGCTGCGGGGCTGGGGTGCCCCCGGCCCTGCGCTGGGTGCCGGGTCCGAGCCCCTCTGCTGCCCCTGAGCCCCCGTCTCCCTGCTTGTGTCTCAGGGTATCACACAGTGCAGCGCACGTACGGCTGTGACCTCCTGGAGGATGGCGGGACCCGGGGGTTTATGCAGCTTGGCTACGATGGGAAGGACTTCATCGCCTTTGACAAGGACACGCTGACATTCGTCACGGCGGATGCTGCTGTGCTAATCACGAAGAGGAAGTGGGAGGCTGAGAATGAGCCTGAGCACTGGAAGCACTACCTGGAGAACAGCTGCATCGAGGCGCTGCGGAGATACGTGGAGCACGGGAGGGCCGCGCTGGACAGGGCGAGGCAGGACCCCCCGGACACGGGGACGGGCCTCGGGCTCGGTGCTGGGCCCAGGCGCCCGAGGGCGCTGCTGGCGGCACGGTGCGGCGTGTGCATCCGGGCCTGGGCGCGAGCTGCCTGACCTCCCTCCCTCGCGCCGTCTCCCCAGAGCGCCCCGCGGTGAGAGTGTCGGCCAAGGAGAGCCACGGCTTCGTGACCCTGTCGTGCCGGGCTCACGGCTTCTACCCGTGGCCCATCAGCATCAGCTGGCTGAAAAAGGGCCGCATCCAAGCCCAGGAGACCAAGCGGGACAGCGTCACGCCCAACAATGATGGCACCTCCCCGCTTGGGCCAGCACTGAGGCCCTCCCCACAGAGAAGCACGAGTACCAGTGCCGTGTGGAGCACGCCAGCCTGCCGGAGCCCGGCCTCTTCTCCTGGGGTGAGCGCGGGCGGCCGGAGCTCGCGGAGCGCCCGCTGGGGGCAGCTCCTGGCCCCTGCTCCCGGCCCCACTCTCTTCCAGAGCCACCGAGCTCCCTGCTGCCCGTTGTCCTTGGGGCGGTCATCACTGTGGTTGTCGTCATCGCGGTGATCACCAGCTTTGTGGTCTAGAAGAGCAGATGGGGTAAAGCGCCAGGGCTGGGGAGGCGGGGGGAGGGAGGCCGGGAGGAGAAGGGGCCCGAGCTGGCGCCCCGGGACCAGAGCAGAGCCGGGCTGCGAGGGGCCACGTGGCCTGATGCCTCTTTCTTCCCGCAGGGAGGAAGGAGAAGGGGTACGTGATCGCCAAAGGTGAGTGCCGGGGCCGCTCCGTCCCAGGCTGCGCCTGGCAGCGGGGCAGCATTTGCTGTCTGGTTTCTGGCGGCCGCGGGGCTGGCGCGTCCCGTCCCCCGCCTGCCCCCATCTCCCCTCTTCCGTGCCCCACAGCTTTTCCCCGGCTGCAGGGTAGGGAAAGGGTTGGCATCCCACCGCTGGAGGCTGAGGCGCCCGGGCGCTGCCCTCTGCTCCTGGCGCCTGTGAGGCGGCTCCAGGGCCGGGTCCTGGCCCAGCGGGCTCTGCCCTGGCCCGGCTTTGCCCGCAGCTGGTGCGGGACCTGCAGTGCCACTGGCACGGGGCCAGGACTCACTGCCGCTCCTCTCTCACAGGCCACGACGGGGCATCCAGCAGCTCCAGAATGGGTCAGAGCTGGTGCTGGGAGCGGGGCGGGGGGCCCCAGCCCGGCAAGATACCAGTCTGGCACCCGCTGCGGGGCTGCCGGCTGGCCGGGCGCTGCGGCTGGGTTCCTGGGGGCTTCTGCCTGCTCCCCTGGCTCTGGGAGGGGGGATTTAGCCCTGCAGCGCAGCTCCCATGGGGGACGGCGATGTGGGGCTGGGACCTGCAGGACAGGGCGCGCACGGGGGTGCGGGGGCACCCCCCGTCCCCCACACCTCTGCCTTTATTGATTTTTTCCTCTCTTGTCTTTGCAGGAAGCAATGCCGCCATTTAAGCGCTCCGTCCTGGTAAGCGAGGAGCCGCGGCTGGACCCGGCAGCGTGGGCAGCGGGGACCCAGCCCCCCCGAGCGCCTGCCGTCTCCTCGCTGCAGCTTCCGGGACGCCGCCAAGTCCCCTCGGCTCCCACAGCCCGGGAGCAGCAGCACCCGACGCCCCGCTCGAGGCTAAACCCGCCCCGTTTGGGTGCTCGGGCGCTGCAGGGTGCAGGTGGGCACCCGGGGGCAGGTCGGGGGGCTCAGGCTTTTGTCTCACTGTGCCTTGGATCTGCTCCCTGGCTCCGACGTGCTGCAAAAAGCTGTGAAGGTGGCAGGAAGCCCCCAGAGAAGAGGAGCGCTCGGAGCCTGCTCCTGCCGTGGTCCCAGCTCTGAGCTGGGGTAAAACCAGTTTTATCAGTGTGCGAGGCAGGGTTTCCATCTGCCAGTTGCCTGGGAAATAGAGAATTTGCTGGATTTTTTCAGCACTTGTCCTGGTGGCTCTCTTCGAACAAGAATGCTGTTTCTGTGGTGGGCCTCTGAACAAGAACGCTGTTTTTTTGGTGCGTCTCGTAGCACAGGAACGTTGTTTTTAGGTGTGTCTGTTACGACAACAGTGCTGTTTTCTGACTGTACTGTTATGGAAATTAGGCTTGTCGGCCCCCATAACAGGGCCCGACCCTAGGTTCCCGCAAGTAAAATTCAGAGCCAAATCAAAGCAAATTAAATAATTAAATTTTAGTTACACGTGTGCAGTAATTACAGCTCGAGCTGGGTGCCTCCAAAGAGGGACCCCAACAAAAAAAAACCCTGGGCAATTATAGTTTTTTCAACTTAAGTTTCCCACCCTTCACGCAGTAGTTAGACCAATAGTAATTTTTAGGTCTGGGGTCTCCTGCTCCTCATTGGATCTCATCGTTGTTCCTAGGCAGGCTCTTTTTCTTCCTTATCTTTACTGTTGTGGTTTCTGCCGACGGTTGTACCTTCGTTTCTTGCTGGGTCTTACTGTTGTCTCTCAAGGTCCAGAGGAGGAGGAGGAGGTGATTCTAAATCATAACAATGAACACTGCCCCAGCAGTGAGCTAAGGCTTTGCCCCTCAAGGTCCTAATGCCCTGCACTGGTCTTATTTCAAAGCCTTGACACCCTCCCTTTCAGAGTGTGAGACGCAGGAATGCAGACTGCTTGTAACTCCCTTATCTTCCCAGCTGGAACCAGCTCTGAGGCCCTTTTCTTACTGGACTAAGTAAAAGTTCATTATTTTCTCTAAGTGCGGCCTAAGGCTTCAGCAAATTTAGCTCCTCATGCTAAGCAAGTTTTAGAGAAGTTGTGCTAAGCGGCTACCTCTAGACAGTTTCAGTTTGCTCTTCTTTAACACAAGTGGCAGTGTCCCTCCTGAGGTGCCAAGAATCCCAGTCCCTGAGCCATGGGGCTGGATACGACCTCCTTGGATTATTCATGACATGGGCTCATGACACACAGCCCAGAGTCAAATAAATTTCTGTGGGAGAATGGGAGGAAGAAAGTAGAAATGAATCAAAGGAGGGGGAATACAGGCAAGGAGGCCCACCAGTAAACATCTCCAAATACAGGTGGATTTTGCCCCCACTCTGGCAAGGGCGTTCTTCCACAACCAGCAGCACCTGGGGGATGGCAGGTCTTTTCCTGATGCCCCTCAAGGTGTGCAGGGCATCAGGATTTGAGACAGCCCTTCCAGCCAAGGGGCAATTTCTGGGGATCCATGGGATCTCTTCTTGCTTTCTCCGCAGGTCTCATTACTGATTACTTGCAGAAGAGATGGCTTTGGAGGGATCCCAGGGCAGCCTTCCAATGGCTACAAGGAAGTCGTCAAGAAGATGGTGCCAGGCTCTTCACCAGGGTGCATGGGGGGAGGACAAGAGACAATGGGCATAAGTTGAGAGAAGAGACATTCGTGCAGGACATAAGGAAAAGGTTTCCACTGCAAGGATGGTCAAACATTGGAAATGGTTGCCCAGAGAGGTGGTGCGGTCTCCTCCCTTGGAGGTTTCCAAGACCAGACTGGATGAAGGCCGGAGCAACCTGGTGTGACCCCAGAGCTGACCCTGCTGTGAGCAAGGAGACTGGGCTAGAGACCTCCTGAGGTCCCTTCCACCCTGAAGCAGTCCGTGATTCATCCCACTCTCGATCTTCTCTTGTTGATGTCAGGGAAAGGAGGCAGGTTCCCTGTGACGGTGGAAGTAGGCCAGCTTTCTTGTGCTCCTCCAGGCAGAATTGTTCAGATGCAGGGCTTCTTGGCAGGAATCCCCAAGACAGCCATGACCAATGCTTTGCTTCACTTTTAATTTCCTGTTTTTTTTCTTTTCCCCCTTCTAAGTGTGTCTCTTTTACTATCCTAATCCCTTCCCCTACAATCAGCCCACTCCTGATTACCCTTAACTCTTTGGTGCTGGGGATTTCTTGTTTTTTATTTTGGTGTGTGTGTGGGGGTGCTTTTTTGTTTTGACACAGAGGAGCTTTTGTCCAGAAGGATTCTTGAGAAACTTGGGTGATTCGGGCAACAGATACCCTGTGAAGATTTACAAGAGAAGTGTTAAGTCCTGTGCCTAGGCAGGAATGACCCCGTCCATGAGTAGAGGTTGAGGGACCTGGGCTTCTTTAGCCTGCTGACGTGGAGGCAAAGGGCAGTAGAGCAGGAGCCTGTGACTGCTTGAAGGGTGGTTTCAGAGATGATGGAGCTTTTCTTGGTAGTGGGGAACAGCATGAGAAGGAGAAAGAGACACAAACAGCAGCTTGTAGGGTTTAGATGTGACATTAAGAAAAGAAAATGTGACTCGTAGGGCAGTGCTGTGGTCCAACAGGACACCCAGAGGGAGTCTGAGTTCAGCCCCTGGCTTTGTGTTTTAAGGAAAAGCAAGTGAGGACAGGAAGACATCAGGAGATGTTGGGAGATCCCAGGGTGAGAACAAGGTGGGGAAGCAGGTTGGGTGTCTACATTCTGCAAGGAAACAGACACAGGCATGGGAAAGCATAGGACAGCCTGAGGTGAAGATGGCCAAAGGCACTGCCAGGGTTGAAAGCTTCTAACAGAACTAGATCTTTGTCCTCTTGGCGATGGCTGGGTGCCTCTGCCACTGAGGCCCACAAGATGTCATGCCTTAAAGCACTGTGGCCTTGCTGCCTCCTTGTCCCTTGCAAGCACAGGAGGTGCCGTATCATGGTCCTGCACTCAGCATTGCGCACCCCCACCCTCACACTGCCCCCAGGAAGAGCCCTGAGCAATGCCTGATGGAAAGGATCACTCTACCCAGGGGCTGGCTGTCAGTGCCTGGCTGCTCTGCTTGATAACACACATCCAGGTTGACTTGGCCTCAGAGCCACCTGCACATTGCCTTTGCCTACCTGCAATCAGGGCCTCCAACTTTCTGCTCTAATCAGCCCCTGGGGAGACTTTATTGTTAATGACCCTCAGTGGGACCTGTTAACTCTCCAAGAAACTTGGAATTTTCTTCTGTATTTAATTTCTTGGGAGGTTTGTTCCATCTCCTCTCAGCATCTGCGGTTTGCAGTCTGAGCACCAAATACAGCCAAGGGGTCATTAAAAAGCAAAAACACCTAAGGAACCATGCATCTTTCCATAATTTTCCTCATTTTGTCAATTCTTGTGTGGCTAATTGGGAAACTTTCAGGAGAGTATTGAAATTAGGCAGATTTCAATGAACACCTGAAAAAGACAGATGTCTGCTTCTGAAGCTTTCTTTATTCTCCAGTTTTCACAATAAGCGATACCCACATTCTCCAATTCACACTGACCCACTGGGTCTCCAGATGAAGTCTGGACATGTAGGAAAAGCAGTATTTTTGATAGGAGACATGTATGGACAACCTTCTCTCCCAGCTCCCCAGCCCTGCCATTTCTCTCATCAGCCACTGGGGACTTAGATCACTCCGGTTAAAAAATCTAACCTTTTTCCACTCAAGGCTGTAGCTGAATGCTACAGCTCCTGTGCACCAGTTCCCATCTGCTTTCCTTAGAGAACTAGCTGCAAGCAGACACAGAAGGATTTGTCTTAATTGCAATCAAACGAAAATAAACATTATCCAGTTTCATAAGAAATAAAATACAGTCCTCAACTTTATGTCAACTCCACGTTGCCTGTACTGATGTCTAGAGTCTACAAGGAAATGTTCTGGACAAATAGATAGGAAAGGCTGGATAGACACACAGTGAAGGAGTTTGTTTAAGAGACAATGAGCCTGCTGAAAGACGAGGCAAGCTTCAGACTCCCAGAAGCTCTGAGCAGCAACTGGAGAGTTGAGAGCTATCTGAATGATAAAGAGCAAGGGGAGGAGGAAAATTGGGAAACTATGGAAAGTGCATATGTCCAGATCATCTGATGAAAAGAAGCCTTTATAAATGATCAGTTTAATCAGGATGTTATGGAAGTTAGGCCTGTTGGCCACCATAACAGGGCTCGACCCTAGGTTCCCGCAGAAAAGTTCAGAGTTTCCCCAAGTGCATCTATTATCAATTGGTGATCTTTTTCATTCATTTTTTCCCATTGAGGTAATATCTCGGATGAAAGCCATTGGTTAGTTCCTAATGCTAATAAAGAAGACCTCAATGGATGTTTTAATCTGTATAAGTCACTTGTTGTTGTGCTCAGTTTATTTACAAGCACTTCAGCATCTATACTGTTTAGGACTCCCAATCCTGTTCCTATGATACCGGTCACATCTCTCCTTGTTCGTTTTGGAGAGGTGAGGGTTTGCCTATGTAACCACGCTGTCCATCCCACATAGGACGTACCTAAGAATGGTGAACAGGTCGGTTTGATTGTAGAGATATTAATTTGCATTAATAGCTCTACTCGTTTGAGAGACCATGATGGATTAAATAACACTCGTTGTTGGCCTGTATTTCTAATGACATACGGTCCAATTTCAAAAATTCGTGGGGATAAGGCTTTCTTATTCTTCATGGTAACAGAGTTATTTCTATTGGTGGAAATAATTGTAGTCGGGGTAGGTATTGCTGTACTGGGCTCAATAACGCCTATTTTAAATTTAAATGATAGTCCCACATTGTGGTGAGCCCACAGACAAACTATTAAAACAGGCTGTTCTAAGGTAAAATTGTACCAACAATCCAGGTTTTCAGTGGCACAAATTTTCCTTTCTTTTTCATTTGATTTGATTTTAGTGAGAGAGATTTGAGTCGCCTTCTCATGGGTGGACCCGTTGATCACTTGACACCTTATCTTTATTTCCTTTCCTGTCTCTCCCAGGAGTTGGGGAAGTTGATTAGTATTATCCCAGCTCCATTCATTTTCTGAGTATACTTCAGTTCCATGCATGACCAGGGTTGAGAGGTTTAAGTTTTTAGTAGAATTTAATCCCATGCTTCCGGTATAGTTAACACGGGCCTGGGACCATGGCCACTCTAAGGTTCTTTGACCACAGGTTAGGGAAAGTAGCATTGCCAGGGTTTGAAACAGCAACATCAGCACGGCACTTCTGCCTGCCATCCTGCACGGTGCAGTAAAGGGAAAGAGATTTGTGTTAGTGAGGCGAGTCCGGACAGATTACCCTGGGGAAGTCGTGTATCCCATTGAGCTTTACGTGGTTGTTTTCACTGTTCTGCTGCACCCTCTGCTGTGTTTGCTTCTTTACTGTCACTCGTTTCATGTGAGAGAGGTGAATCCAGTTCTCTTTTCCTAGAATTTTAACAGCGTAGTAAGAACTTAACAATACAATATAGGGTCCTTCCCATTTTGGTTCTAATTTTGTTTTTCGCGAGAATACCTTTATCAACACATTATCTCCAGGCTGTATATCATGTGCCTGAATGTCTGATGGCACCAGCTGAAACCACTGAGCCTGATTTTGCAAGGCCTTAAACCGTTCCTGTAAGGCTAGTACATATTGTGTCACTTGTTCATCTCCGTCTAATAGGCTGGTCTTAGCAGGGATATAAGTCCCTGGTATCGCTAAATGTCTCCCAAAAAGAATTTCTGCTGGTGTTAGTCCTATGGGTTGCTGTGGAGAATTTCAAACATCCCATAGAGCTAAGTTTAATGCCTCTGGCCATTTTAGGCTAGCATGTGTGCATATTCTTGCTATTTTCTCTTTTAATGTTCTATTCATTCTTTCTACTTGTCCTGAAGATCGTGGGTGATAAGGACTATCTAGGTTTCTTTTTATTCCTAACGATTTGTATAACTGATTGATTATGCTTGCTGTAAAATGGGCAGCCCTATCTGAATCAATGGCTTCTGGGACCCCATACCTGGGTATGATTTCTTTCAGTAAGGCTTTTACCACTCCCCCTGTGTCGGCCTTTCTTGTTGGGAAAGCTTCTACCCAGCCTGATAACTGATCTACTATCACTAACAAGTGTTTGTATCCATCGACAGATGGCATATGCGCATAATCTATTTGCAGCTTCTGGAAAGGGAAGTAAGCCCATGGTCGCCCCCCCAAATCTGAGCTTGGCTTGTTATTTGAAAACTTCTGGCAGGTCGGGCAGCTATTTGTTATTCTTTTAGCAGCTGCATAAATTCCTGGAGCAGCCCATACTTTCTGTACCTGCTTAGCTATTGCCTCGGCTCCCCCATGAGCTTTATCGTGAAACCACCTAGCTATAGTAATTAAGTATTTTTTGGTAGAATTGGTTTTTCCCCAATTGTCCATATTCCATCATCATTTTGTTTTGCTTCCTACTGTTCCCATCGTTTTTTCTCTTCCACTGAGCAGTCTTTTTCATACATAGTTTTGGGCTCTATTAAGTTTGGCCACTCACTCTGGTCCATCCTTGGAACTGCCCCCATACATTCTCTCAGAGGTTGTCGAGCTGCAGCCCTCACAGCAGCGTCTGCTAAAGCATTTCCTCTGCCAATTTCTGTAGTGTCTTTAGTATGGGCTGGGCAGTGTAATACCGCAATTACTTTGGGCAGTTGAACTGCTTCCAGCAAATTATGTATTTCTTCTCCATTAGCTAATTTCTTTCCTGATGACAAAAAGAATCCTCGCTCTTTCCATAACATCCCTGTTGCATGACACACTCCAAATGCATATTTAGAATCGGTATAGATATTTACCCGCAAGCTCTTACCTATTTTTGCTGCTTGGGTCAATGCTATTAATTCTGCTCCTTGAGCACTTACAGACGGAGACAAAGGATTGGCCTCGAGCACCTCAAAGACGTTAGTGACAGCATAGCCGGAGTGGTGCCTTCCGTCCAAATAATAGGATGACCCATCTGTAAACAGAACTAAGTCCAGGTTCTCCAAAGGTTCATCTTTAAGGTCCTCCCGGGGCTTGCTTGAGCTGACGACCACCTGCTCACAGGAATGATGTGGCTCTCCGTCCTCTGCTTGAGGCAATAGCGTTGCTGGATTCAAAATATTGCATCTTTTTAAAGTCACATTATCTGCATGCAGTATTATCAGTTCATAGCGGTGAGCTCTCTGTGGGGATAGCGCTTGAGTCGCGTATTGCTTCATTAACAGTTCTACTTCATGTGGCACATACACAGTTAATGAATGACCCAAAACTGCAGGTCGTGTTTTTTCAAGAAGAGCTGCAGTAGCTGGTATTGCTCTGATGCATCCTGGAGTGCCTTTAGCTACCTCATCTAGTTGCGTGGAGTAATAGGCCACTGGTCTACGGTGAGGGCCTAGTTTTTGGGTGAGTACCCCACTTGCTACTCCCTGTCGTTCATGGACAAATAATTCAAATAGTTTGCTATAATCTGGTAACCCTAGAGCAGGGGCTGAAACCAATGCTTTTTTCACAGATGTAAAAGCTGTCTCCCTTTCTGGGCCCCAGGCCAAAGGCTCTATCTCCTCCTTTTTTGTTGCCTGTACCAGAGGCTTAGTAAGTTCTGCTAACCCAGGAATCCACGGTCGGCAGAATCCTACAGCTCCTAAAAATCCCCTAAGCTGTTTTTTTGTTACAGGACGAGGCATATCAAGAATTGTCTTTACTCGTTCTGGATCAACTAACCTGTGTCCTTCTTTCAAGATAAAACCCAAATATTTTACCTCTCTTTGGCACAGCTGGAGTTTAGACAGAGATGCCCGATGTCCTTTTTCTGCAAGAGCGTTACATAGAGAAACAGTATCTTTTAAACGTGTCTCATAATCTTTACTTGCTAATAACAAATCATCTACATATTGTATTAATACAGAATGTCCTGGAAGTTCGATATCTGAGAGGTCATTTTTAAGTATATGCGAAAAAATAGTCGGAGACCCAGTAAATCCCTGTGGCAACCTTGTCCAAGTTAATTGTTGTCCCTTCCAAGTGAAAGCAAAGAGATCTTGGCTATCTTCAGCTATCGGTATACTAAAAAAGGCTGCTGTTAGGTCAATCACAGTAAAATAAGTTGCCCAGTGGGGTATCTGTAGTAAAATGGTTGATGGGTCGGGGACTACTGGATGTGGAGCAACTACATGTTGGTTTATAGCCCTTGTACAAAGCGATACTCTGGATCACCATCAGCATCTTGCCTGTTCTTTTTAACTGGCAGAATTGGGGTGTTATATGGGGATTCACAGACTCTAAGGATACCCATTTTCAGATAATGATCAGTTTGTTTTTGGATGCTCTTCTCTGCTTCCTTTGGGATAGGATATTGTTTAACTGCAGGAGGCAATCCCCCCTTTGTTTTTATCAAGACTGGACTAGCTGATTTTAGTAGTCCCGCATCCATTCCTGAAGAGCTCCATAACTTTTTAGAAACTGATTCTAAACCTGTGGGAATTTGCAGATTAGTTGACTCTGGTTCTGGTGTCTTAGCCAGAACACATGAACCCATAATTATTAGCTTTATCCCTTCCGGCTGTAAGCAGATCTGAGTATCCAAGGCTTGCAGATCTCTCCCCAAAAGGCATGTGGGCGCGTCTGTGGAAATTATAAAACGTCCCCACACTGTTTTACCCCCAATAGTGAGTAATAAGGGCTTAGATAACATTCGTTTGCCCTTTCCCATCACTCCTTGTGTCGCCTTCTGATGCGACAATCTCCCGTTCGCCTGAGACAGCACGGAGGCTCCCCCAGCCTCCGGGCCAATGAGCACTGACACCAATATGAGGATGCTGCAAATGGCGTTTATTGTACGCATGTATTTGCTTATATACCTACAAGCATACTGCTATCTCTACGTCATATCCTTCCTCTTCCTTCCTCTTTCCGTGCCATCGCGAGATCTTCCGATCGCCGTTCCCTACATCTCTCCCCCTCCCCATGCTTTGACTATGCTATTTGCTTTAAATTGCCGTGTCGCGGGTTAAGCGTTCATAGTGTGGGTGTGGGTGGGACCACCCCTTTTCTAGCAGTTGTCTTACCAAGCATCTAAACACTAGTCTACATACTAATATACCTAGCACGAGCATCAGTAGCAGGTGCAACTCTTCTATTAGTAATTGCCTGGCCCATGGTCCTAGCCCAAGCCAATTACCACTACTGAACCCAGAAGGTCAAGCTCTTGCGGGTCCCAGGGCAATGACGCATTCAGCGTGTCAATGCTTTCTCAGCTTTGGTAGGTCTACGGTCAAATTCAATGGGACCCCTATTAAGCATGTCTTAAAAGGGCTGCCCCGCACCCACCAACGTCAGGCAAAATTGCTTATTTCCTGTCCGGTTTGCCAGGTGAGTCATAGATTGTTACTACCCCATTTCACTAACATTGGTTCGCCTTTCACCCCTTGGAGTCCCAGTCCCATCATCGCTACAAGGAGAGCTACTTGGGTTGCTCCCCCTGCCATCTTCTCGGGTTTTCTGGTTACGCGTTCTTCTTGTGGTTTCACGCGCCTTTTCTCATCTGTTCTTCTTCTCCTGTCTGCTGTCTTTGCTGCTAGAAGGGATCATCAGCTTTTCAGGGTGGTCCTCCCCTGCAATAAAACTCAGACATTCATTAATTCACCTGACTCTCTGCTTCCTGTCTTGTCCTTGCCCTGAGGTCTGGGCGTACCCACTTCATAGGGGCCCATCTTACCATTTCTCCCTGCCTGACCGCTGCATACCCTCGTCCTTGGGTTACCAGCTGCCACCCCTCTTCCCATTCCCCTTTTTCCGGGATTCGAACCTTTACGTCTGGTCCCTCGTGCATCGCTCGGACCACCCAATGCTTTTCCGCTGGCGTCTTGTTCTCCTCCCCCCTGATGAACTGATTCAGACCGAATAAGGCGCGCATAATTATTTCTGATTGTTTGTGCGCGGGGATTCTTTGTGTATATCCTTCCCCCTCCCCAAGAATCTCGATCCTTTGCTTTAAAGTGCGGTTTGCTCGCTCGACAATGGCTTGACCTGTGCTATTATAGGCAATACCGTGCACTAGCTTAATTCCCCACCGTACGGCCCATTCTCTCGTGCTTTGCGCTGTGAAACACGTGCCGTTGTCTGTTTTAATAGTTTCTGGGGCACCCAGCCAGGCCATTGCCGTGTGCCAATGCAACTGTGCCGCCCGCGCTGTGACTCGTTTATGTTGGGTCGCCACGATGATCCCGCTGTGTGTGTCCACTGTGACAGCCAGCCAGGGCCGTGGTCGAAGTCGCTGGCACATTGTGAAGTCCGTTTGCCATATTTGGTTTCCTTTCAGCCCCCTGGGGTTGATGCCGGCGCCCCACAGGGGGGTTTTTTGGCAATACGGGCAAGCCGCAACCACTTCACGAGCCGTGGTGAGGGGGATGTTGCAGCTTTTTGCCAGTGCTTTTGCACCAACATGGAGAAGGTCGTGCACCTGCCTTGCTTCTGCGACTGTCCACACACCTTTGGCCGCTTGATCGGCTTTATTGTTGCCTTCTTGGTACACTCCTTGGATTGCCTCATGACTCCGAACATGAATAATGGAGGCAGTGGCCCGCCGTTGTTGTAGGGCTTCTTCTAGCATTAGCGCAATGGGCGATCCGGCCCATCCGGGATACGACATGTTGTGTAACAATTTAAAGACGAACATGGAGTCTGTCACTACATTCAAATGCTCTTCTGGCCACATTTGTAATGCCTGCGCCACAGCTCGGGCCTCTAGATGCTGTACGCTACTGTCCGGCTCGCTGATCTTCACTCGGTGCCATTGGGCCTTTTGATCTTGCCACACAACAACCGCTGCCCTGGTCACCGATGACGCGTCGGTGAACACTGTGCGCCCTGGTGCAGGTCGCCGTAGCACTCGGGCTTTCAGATGGGGCCGAAGGACGGTGAGATGTGTATACATCTCCAGCACAGGCGATAATCTGATTGTTCCTGGGAATCCTTCTAAAGCTATTGCTATACTATCTTGTTTCTGGACCACGCTGTCCCATTGATTCCTTTTTACCGGCAGGTAAATGGACTCAGGCTCCTTCGCGAAGTGCCAAACGGTGGCGGTTCGTCCCTTCTGTATCATCTGTGCCAACGCTGTTACGA
Source organism: Dromaius novaehollandiae (assembly GCF_036370855.1). Taxonomy (NCBI): domain Eukaryota; kingdom Metazoa; phylum Chordata; class Aves; order Casuariiformes; family Dromaiidae; genus Dromaius; species Dromaius novaehollandiae. The sequence goes on along the minus strand of NW_026991289.1, from coordinate 1,614,779 downwards.
TTGTGACGTATGCCGTACTTATTTGGTTTGACACTATCCACCATACGACTTCCGGACGCTCCGGCGCCCCTTGTCCTAGAACGCCTATGGCTCCTGTTCTTGTAACTGCCACGTACAGATTGATTGGTCTGGCCGGGTCGTATCTCGTTACTCCGCCCTTTGCCATGAGATCTTCTATTTTTCGGAGGGCTTCTAACGCGTTCGGTGTCATCTGCCTCGGTTCCCAGGGTTTGTGGCCCTTGAGCAACTCGAACAGTGGCTCCATCCACTCCTTGGGAATACCTATCAGCCCTCGCAGCCATTGGAGAGCTCCAACCAATTGCTGTTCATCATGCAACGTTCGTATCTCTTTATTGAGCTTTATCGGCTGTGGGACCACAGCTCTGGGGAGGATGGTGGTTCCCAGATAGTCGACAGATTCTCCCCTTTGTGTCTTCGCTTTCTGGACGTACAATCCCGCTTCATTTAGGCAGTTAATTACTGCCTGTTCTGCCTGATCGGTTTCTTGCTGGGTCTCTGCAGCTATTAGGAGGTCGTCCATGTAATGGATGATAAGCGCGCGCGGGAACTGCGCTCTTACCGGCTGCAATACCTTAGCTACTGCCGCCTGACAAATCGTAGGTGAAATTTTTTATGCCCTGCGGGAGGACTGTCCATTGATATCGCGCTGCTGGCTCCTGCAGATTCTCTGAGGGCAGTGTGAAGGCAAATCGAGCTTTGTCCTGAGGGGCTAATGGTATAGAGAAAAAGCAATCTTGGATATCCATCACCACCACTGGCCAATTCTTTGGTATTGCTGATGGTAGTGGCAACCCTGGCTGGAGGGCACCCATCGCTTCCATCTGCTGATTTACCGCTCGTAGGTCGTGCAGTAATCGAAATTTAGACTTATCCTTTTTGTGTATCACAAATATAGGAGTGTTCCAGGGACTGTGGCTTTCCTCCAGGTGTCCCTGCTCTAATTCTCTACTTACTATTTGTCGGGCAGCCGCCAATTTGTCCGCTGTCAATGGCCACTGCTCTACCCACACAGGCTCATTGGAGCACCATGTCAGCGGGACAGCGAAATGAGCCCCGAGGAGGTAGGCAGTGGCCCTTACCCTAAATTTGTCAGGTGAAAGCCGCTTTGCAATAAGGCATCTCGCCCTAACAATGGTTCCCCTATGGCAGTTATGTACGGCCGCACACGGATGATCTGAGCAGGCCTATCCGGGTCCTCCAATACAATTGTGATATCGGTTTCAGAAATCATAGCCTCCGCCCTGCCTCCCACTCCATCTAACGAGCTTGCCACTTTTGCTGGCCAACTTGATGGCCACAACCACGAGGGCACACATGTAACATCTGCCCCCGTATCTAGCATCATTATTAAGGGGATGCTAGGAGGACCCGCCCCTGGTGGGCCTATCAGATGCGCTTTCACTCGGGGTCTCTTCTCACACCCTAAGACCAGGGCCACGCGGGGTTTCCCTTCGGAGTTTGGTCGCTGGAGCTGTCCATCAGCAGTGTGTTGTTGTTGACAGGGGCTACTTGAAGCCGGCTCACTGGGGAGGGGTGGCCCCCTAGTTGCCCTCCCCGCTTCTCGTTTCCCGACCGCCGACAATCTCGTGCTCTGTGTCCTGGTTTTCCACAGGCCCAGCATGTAAGGCTCCCCATACCCCTTGTTGGGCGCGCGTAACTTCCCTTATTCGTGCACTGTGCTCTCAAATGGCCCATTTGCCCGCAGCCAAAGCATGGGCCTCCCTTTGGCCCTCCTCTAGCTCTAACCTCCGGCATTGCCATAACTGCTGCAGCAATCTGTAGGGCTGTGGTCTTGTCCCGGTGTTCTAATACGTACTTGATCGTCTGCCCTAGACTTGCTCCCTTAGGCGCTGTTCTTAGGATTTCTTTTGTCAACTCGTTGCCCTGTTGTTTGATACATTCCAACATCACCGCTCCTTTTGCAGCGTCTGGTAAAGATGCAAGTTCTACTGCTGCCTGTAGCCTGTCACAAAACTTGTCAAACGGCTCTCCCACTCTCTGCTTCACAGTCGTCCATGGGTCTGCCTGCTGCACCAGTGGCCCAATATCATCAAAGGCCTTTCGAGATGCTTCTGTTGTCACCAGTATCTCCCGAGGTGTCAGGCCCGCTGCCTGCTGCTGGGGTGTAGCCATGGCCGCATCATTTCCTCTTAACCGCGGTAGGGTGGATTGGCCCAGTGGGTTCTGCGGGTCTGCCTGTGCGGCCATCAACGCCTGCTGTAAGCGCGAGGTCCACGCTTCTTTCCACATAAGGACCATCGTGGGCGATAAAACCAGTCGCGCGAGAGCGCGACAATCCCACGGTATTAGGCCTCCCGCGTGCGCCGCGTCCAGCAATGTCTGTGTCACCGGGTGTCGCAGGCCCTGTTCTTGCACTGCTTTCAATAGCTGTTGTACCGTCTTTGGATCGAGGGGCATCCATTCCACTGCCCCCCCCCCCGGGGCAACTCGTACTGGGAAGGCCCCTATTGGCGCACGAAACTTGAGGCCACTCAGGGCACATTCCGTCGCTATCAGTTTCCAGTCTGTTAGGGGAATTTCTTTTCCCCCTCCCGCTTGGGCAGAACCTGCTGTCTCTGATGGCCCTCTTTGTTTAGCTGCTGCCTCTGATAGCCCTCTTTGTTTAGCTGTTGCCTCTAATAGCCCTCTTTGTTTAGCTATTTCTTGTTCCAGAGCTGTAAGCAGCATAAACATCTGCTCCATATCTCTTGTAACTTTCCTCCCTTTTTTTTCCTCCCGCCTCTGACTGCGCGGGGAACTCCGCCCTAGTTGCTGCATCTTCGTTGTTATTCCTTCTAAGGAGTCAGTGTCTGTACCTGAGTCTTCAGTCTCCTCCTCCTGCAATGCTGGTCGACGCCCACTCCTCTCTCGGCCAGCGCCATCTTTTCCCGGGTGCGGCACCCTCGGTTTTTCCCCTGCTTCTGGTCTTTCCCCTGCTTCTTTTCTTTCGTCCTCCCACTGCACCCGAATCATGGTCCCCGGTAGCCAGTCTCGGGGATCATCCACTATAAGCAGTCTTTCCTTTTCTTCTGCCTCCTTCACTTTCACCTTGCTTTCTTTTCCTCTACCCTCCTCTGGCTTTTTCATATCTCGGTCTCCACAAAGGTCTCCTGGTTCTCCTAGTTCTCCCCCTTCCATCGCCCTCATTTCTTTCCACGGATACCGCGGCGGAGGCGGAGAAGAGGGCGTTATTGGGTAAGCCTCTGGAGTTTTTGCCTCCCCCTCTCCCCGCTCTGGATCTTGATTAACCGCCTCCTCCTTTATGTCTGTTTCCACACTCTCCGTTTTCACTTCATCCCCTACTATCGCCTCTCCCTCTATCGCCTCCGTTCGCTCCTCTGCGTTCGCTGCTGTCTGTGTTGCCATTTCCGCGGACATGTGCAGCGCCGCGCGAGCAGCCTGCCAGGTCTCAAGCTCCTCCCTAGTCCTTTCTAAAATGATCGTTATGTCTCCCCACGTCTTAAGCTCTGCGGCCTTCTTAGTGGCCATAGCTCTCTGAGCAAGTGCTCGAGTGCACTTCTCCCAGTTAGAAGGGGAAAAAATGTCCCCTGTTCTAACTATCGCTCCATCTTTCAGGAGCCGCCCGACGCAGTTCGCAACTGCATTCGCTCTCATAGAGAGCACCCATTCCCGGGCACCCACGCGTACAACCTTAAGTACCGCGTCCATGATCCGGATCCTCTCGACCGCCTGCGGTCCGCCGTCTCAGCTATCACGTCGGGGTCACCACTTGTCGCCTTCTGATGCGACAATCTCCCGTTCGCCTGAGACGGCACGGAGGCTCCCCCAGCCTCCGGGCCAATGAGCACTGACACCAATATGAGGATGCTGCAAATGGCGTTTATTGTACGCATGTATTTGCTTATATACCTACAAGCATACTGCTATCTCTACGTCATATCCTTCCTCTTCCTTCCTCTTTCCGTGCCATCGCGAGATCTTCCGATCGCCGTTCCCTACACCTTGCATCACTATTTTATCTGATGATTTGCATCCTTTAGGCTCAAAATTTAAAAGGGAAAGGGTGGCTCCAGTATCCACTAGAAAGGGAACTTCTAAACCTTCTATATTTGCCATTATGTGACCCTCAAAATCCAAATCTACATCCCATAAATTTACCCCAATTTCCACAGTATTTTCTGAGTCTCCTGTTTCCTCTCATTGTGGATTGTGTGGGAATCGCCTGGTCTCCTCCTTAGTGTTTGATTGTCTCATGCCGGTTCCTCTGTTCCTAACTACACGGGGCCTCACTGGGCACTCCTGCTGCCAGTGTCCTTGTTCCCCGCAATAATAACAAACATCATTAACTCCTGACTGTACAGCACGTTCACTTTGACTCCATCTATCTCTCCTGGCTCTTTCACCTCCCCTCCCCCTGGGTCCTTTAAATCCATCTTTTAACACAGCTGCTAACACACTAACTTCTTCTTTTTTTTGCTGTCTCTTTTCTTTTGCCCTCTCCTCCTCTCGACTATTATAGACAAATGTGGCTAAGCGTAATATTTCATCCATTTGCTTTCCTGGCCAGTCAGGGACATGTTTGGAAAAATACTTTTTAATGTCCGGGGCTGCTTGGTCTACAAATGTAGAAATCATTAACGGCCTGTTAGCCTCAGCTTCTGGGTCTAGTCCTCCCCCATACATTCTGACTTGCTTAATTAGCCTAGCAAAGAAAGCCGAGGGGTGTTCCTCTGCCTGTTGCTGACACTCCCTCACTTTAGACCAATTTGCAGTCTTTTGTCCTGCCAAAGGTATAGCTTCTTCTAAGCCCTCTCTGGCTAATTGCAACTGCCTGTAATCTGCATCTACATTATGATTCCACCCGGGGTCCACAGCTGGCCAGGCTGTTCGAGCAGCCCCAACACCCCCCTCTGCTGCCCAACGGTGGTTTGCATCCAAAATTGAGCACCTTTCATCTGGAGTGAACACAGATTCAAGGAGTGTTTGTACATCTCCCCAGGTAGGGTCATACGCCCGCATAATTCCCTTTATGATTTGTAACACTCTCTCTGGATCATCCCTAAGTCTGGGGAGCCGTTGACTCCATATAATTAAATCTTGGGGTCTCCAGGGTCGGTAGACTCGTGTAGTGGCGACCCGAGGTACCCCTTCCAGATCGGGTGGGGGCACTCCTGGCACAGGAACGACTTCCAGAGGAGCTTGAAGGACGGGGGCGGAAGGCAAGGGGGGGTATAGGGAAGCTGAAGCAGGGGGTGGCGCATAGGGTGGAATAGTTTCCACAAGCGTTTCAGCAGCTGCGGTACTTGCAGCATTCTGAGGAAAGATTCTCTCTTTCCCAGGCGCCTCTTTTCGTCTAGCAAATGCCCAGTTGTCCCATACATACCAGTAATCCATTTGACTGGGGAACCTGTTCTCCAAATGATGACGCAGGAAAGCTAGCTCCTGGTAACCGAAGGCCCCCTGGGGCGGCCATCGCTCTGCCAGATTACCTTCCTTAGTCAGGAACGGCCAATCCTCCTGACATAATTGGACTAACCTTTTTCCTCCCTAAATTTTTGGTGCCATCGATTTTACTCCAGTTTACCAAAATTTCGGCTAAGGGCGTCCCCTTGTCTATGTCAAGATTATTTCCCATATTGAGTTTCTGGAAAGTGCGTCTTAAGCAAAGAAGGCAGCGCACTTCTTTACCGGTAATACCAGTCCCTGTAGCTGGTGTGATCACACACTTTCACACTTTCTTTCTCTCTCTGTCTCTCGCTCGCTCACTCCCTGGGAACTGCAGTCACACCACCCGAGTCTTTAACTGCTAGGACTGCTGTCCCTTCGCAGCGGGCGGCTTTTCAGCCAACAGGTGCCCCAATCGGTTCCCAGGCTACACGCGCTCACACACACACACATACACAGTACTGTTTAAACTCACACCAGTCACAGTGACTCTAATTTTCGGTGTCAAAGTTTTGCAGTGCGCCTTACGCTGATCAGGCTGCGCACCCCTCCTCCGGCCGGACCGAGCTGGGACTTAGACCCACTCTAACCCTGGGGATGGGACTCGCGCCCGTCCCCCTGGTACGCCTTATGGTGGCCAGTCCGCGTACCCCCCCTTCAGTGCACTGTTACCAGACCAGATTTTAGAATTTAGGCGGGAGTTTAAGACTCACCTTCTCGGTGCCTCTCGGTGCCAAAGATCCCAGGTGAACTCACCTGATGGCACCAGATGATCGTTTGGAGACGAGAGGCCCGACAGTGGTCGCCTAGGGTCCTATCTGGGGTGCCAAACTGTTATGGAAGTTAGGCCTGTCAGACACCATAACAGGGCTCGACCCTAGGTTCCCGTAGAAAAGTTCAGAATCAAATCAAAACAAATCAGATAATTTTAATCACGCACGTGCCATAATTACAGCTTGAGCTGGGTGCCTCCAAAGAGGGACCCTAACATAAACAAATTCTCGGTAATTATAGTCTTTTCGACTTACATTTCCCACCCCTCACGTAGTAGTTAGACCAATAATAATTTTTTGGTCTGGGGTCTCCTGCTCCTCATTGGGTCTCATCGTCTTTCTGAGGCAAGCTGTTTTTCTCCTTATTCTTGTTTTTTGCAGTCTCTGATGACGGTCGTACCTCTGGTTTTGTTGGGTCTGGCAGTTGTCTCCCAAGGTCTTATTTTTCCCCATTGTTTTGGCGTCTTCCCTCTCGGAGTCGGTGACACAGGTGCGCAGACTGCGTATGGCTTCCTTATCTTCCCAGCCTGAACGAGCTCTGAGGCACTATTTTTTATTAAACTAAGTAAAGATTCGTTACTTTTCCCACGCTCGGCCTAAGGCTTCAGCAAATCTAGCCACTCATGCTAAGCAAGTTTTATGTAAGTTGTGCTAAGCAGCCATTTCTAGACAGTTTCAATTCACTATTCTTTAACAAGAATGCCCAAAGCACAGGAGTTGTCTGAGATAAATTAGGAATCACTTCTGAAGAGGGATGGGCAGTTTATTGCTGCTGAACTTGTACCAATTGAACCAATTTCTTCACTGCTTCCCTGAGGTCCTTGTTCCTCAGGCTGTAGATGAGGGGGTTCACTGTTGGAGGCAGCATCGAATACAGAACAGCCACCACCAGATCCAGAGCTGGGGACGAGACAGAGAGGGGCTTCAGGTAGGCAAAAAATGAGGTGCTTATTAACAGGGAGATGACAGCCAGGTGTGGGAGGCACATGGAAAAGGCTTTGTGCCGGCCCTGCTCAGAGGGGATCCTCAGCACAGCAGTGAAGATCTGCACATAGGACAGCACAATGAAAATAAAACACCCAAAGGCTAAACAAAGACTAACCACAATAAGCCCAACTTCCCTGAGGTAGGAGTGTGAGCAGGAGAGCTTGAGGATCTGGGGAATTTCACAGAAGAACTGGTCCAGGTCATTGCCTTGGCAGAGTGGTACTGAAAATGTGTTAGCAGTGTGAAGTACAGCATAGAGAAAACCACTGCCCCAGGCAGCTGCTGCCATTTTCACACAAGCTCTGGTGCCCATGAGGGTCCCATAGTGCAGGGGTTTGCGGATGGCAACATAGCGGTCATAGCCCATAACAGTGAGAAGACAATACTCAGCTGAAGCAAAAAAGACCATCAAAAATATCTGCGCAACACATCCCGAGTAGGAAATGGCCCTGGTGTCCCATAGGGAATTGGCCATGGATTTGGGGACAGTGGTGGAGATGGAGCCAAGGTCAAGGAGGGAGAGGTTGAGGAGGAAGAAGTACATGGGGGTGTGGAGGCGGTGGTCGCAGGCTACAGCTGTGATGATGAGGCCGTTGCCCAGGAAGGCAGCCAGGTAGATGCCCAGGAAGAGTGAGAAGTGCAAGAGCTGCAGCTCCCGTGTGTTGGTGAATGCCAGGAGGAGGAACTCACTGAAGGAGGTGTCGTTGGACATTGGCTCCCACTAGGCATGGGGGACTGTCCAAAGAGAAAAATAGAGGGACATGTTAGGAGAGACTTTTAAAGGAAAATAAATAAATTAATAAAACATTCCATTTCTTATTAAAAATCCCACATTGCTTCTCTCTTTATAGGGAAGCCCTTTGCCCACTTCCCTTGCTTGAGTTCTGGTTTGTGCTGGCTGAGAGTGTCATGAGGAGCCGGGACATTAGCCCACGCGCTCCGGTAGAGTCCGTCCTGCCGTACCTGAAGAGGGTTCATTGGAATGGGCGTAACTAGCTCTGACATTCACAATTTCTGTAAAATGAAATCCATTCGTCTTTTGGAAGGGCTTTTCAGCACCTTCACTCCCATTTCTAAGGAATGAGGGTTGCAGAAATTAGTTTTGGGTATTTTCTTAATATTGTTTATTTTCTTTGAGATGCCCTGTCACCCCTGGGTAGTGCCCCTTAAAAGGAGAAATCCTTGGCATTTCTACTGTGAGTCCTGAGAGGAAAGCATCCACTGTCACTTGGTGCAGAGGGAGGACAGCCAGTGTGTCTATTAGTCTCATTCCCAGCTCTCCTGTGCTCAAAACTCTTTGAGCTGGCGGATGATGTTGCCCTCAAAACAAACAAGCCCCTGATGAGAGCAGAGGAGTCCAGTTTCAAAGTGCAGATCTCCAACCTTCTCTCCCTTTCTCAGGGCACCTGAGGAAGGTCTCCACACTCCCCTTCTAACCAAGGACACACCGGGCTCTTTTCAGCTGCCCATATACAGCCTCCCACCATCACCTTCATACTCTCAGCATTTCTGCAGCTTCTTCATGGGTGTCTCAGATATCACAGATATGCTATGAGACAGCAGTGCCTTTCTGGAGGGCAGCTTAAAGCCTGACAGGACACCACAGGGAAATGGTCAAAGGACCATTAGGAATAAAGATGGGCTCTCCTTAAGGAAGAGTCAGCTCAATTCCCAACCCCATGGACTGCATTTCCTGGAGCTCCACAGGTTAGAAGGGGTCTGGGGCAACCTCATTCCCATGCAGACCCCTCTGCTGCACAACTTGCACTATCAGTGTCTGAACTGCAGCTGAAACCCCCAACCCCAGAAAGCCCAAGAGCAAGAACAGGAGCAGCCTGGAGAGGGGAGGAAACAAGGAGCAACTCAGCGATCCTGCTGCCAAGGGAGGCAAGGAGAGAGAGAGAGAAAGGGGGGCTTGGGAAAGCCTTCACCTTCCCCAGCAGGGCATTGCACCATGAAGACAGCAACATTGCAGGACAGTTGTTCTCAGGCCCATTGTCAGGCGGCATGAAATGGGCTCGTGGCAGAAGAGATGCCCCTCTCCTCTGGCAGAGGTCTGGCTGCAGAGGAGGTGGCTGATGCCCTGAACCCCATCGTGGTCAGGACAGAGGCTCTGCTGGGCTTCCCTGTCCATCTCTGCTGCCTGGCGCTGTACCTGCTGGCAGCTCTTTCTCTGTCCCAAGACCCCATCCTACCCTGTGTGTGCTCAGTTCTACCTTTCAGAGCTCAGTCCTACCTTACAGAAACCTCTCCTACAGGGCACTGGCCAGGGGCTTGATGACGTTTTTCACAGATCTCTGTCTGAGAGGGAAGGTTTAGGAGTCCCAGTTCTTTGTCAAACAAGAAAACTCTTTCCTTTCGTCTCCCTGCAAAAATTAGGGAACTGAAAGCACATACCCTAAAAGGAAAGCTCCTTCCATTCCAAGTAGCCCTTGCCCTGACCTCCCTCTTGAAAAGTCCCCCCAGGAATGTGCTGAGGCTGAGCTGGAGCTGTGAGCAACTGTGACCCTGACCCACGAAGCACCCTCTGAGCAGGAGAATGAACATGCCCTGCCACCCGGAGCTTCTCCCCACAGTGCCATGGGGAGCTCCCTGGGCAGGCTGAGTGCTGACCCTCGCAGGCAGCAGAGTCACTACCCTGGGCACACAGCACCCTGGGGTGCAGGGTCACTGTTCTGAATCACAGCTGTGTGCAGTCTCTGGAGCACTCCCTGGCTTCCCACCCCTGCAGCCATCTCCAGAAAAAGAGAGCAGCAGGCCCTGTCCCTGTGATGCTGTGGCAGGAATCCTGCTCTGAAGCATCTCCACCTCCTCTACAAAGGAGAAACCAGGAGAGTGATCCTTAAAAATCCAGTCATTGGATGGGCACCATTCAGAAGACCCCTCCGGGGACCTCAGTAGCTTTGCCCTGCAGCCAGATGTTTACCGCGTCAAGGGCTGTGAAGATTTCTCCCAGAACGAGCTCTCCTCTGTCCTCCCACTCCACACGGCCTTGCACTTCTCTCTGCCTTCTCTCATCTCATGTCAGCAGCAGCAGGCAGTGCCCACAGCCCTGCTGCTCTTTGCAGAGGAGCTGCTCCTGCACACAGCTGTCTCTGGGCAGTGCTGCCAGGTTGCCATGAGCTCCCTCCATCCCAGGAGCCTGGCCCTGCTCTGGAGCAGGGCCCAGCTGAAGGCCTGAATTTCCCTGTCCCCTGTGCTCCCTCCTCCTGGGAAATGTTCCCTGAAGTGGACTAAAATAATCACTGATAGTCCCTCTCTGAACAGTGGAGAGAGACTGTTTCCAGCATTGCAATTTGTTTCATCAGTGGATGGTTATCTGCAAGAAGTGGAAATGTCCCATTCTGGAAGGCCCTATTCCTATCCCTTCATTAGGCAGGAACCTAGGTAGGGACAAGAAGGGAGTCCATTTAGTCATGATTCAGGTGTTGATTCAGATGAGTCAGTTTGGGCTTCTCAGGATGCTCTAGAAGGCCCTGGGACGGAGTGGGATTGAGTTCCCTCCTGTCAGCTCCACAAAAAGCACACAGGAGGTGGGATTCCCCTTGCTCAGGCACAAGTGAGCACAGCATGGATGTCTTCATGTGAGATCTTGGTCTGTGCTCCCATTATAATCCCTGGAGATGGAGGGTGGGAGTCAGCTGGACACACATAAACACCTGGTGACAGCTGAAGAGACAGAGGTGGTCCAAAGCATGTGCCAGTGTCTGCTTGTTCTGATGGAGCAACTATGACACCCACATCCTTCTAGTACATGAGGTCACGGCCAGGTGGGGAATTGTCTTGGCCATCTGAAATGAAACTAGGTGCCTACTGCAACTAGAGCTCCACTCACTAGGAAGCTGAGACTCAGTCAGATCCCAACATTGCAAACAGCTAATGCAATTCAGTGTAGACAGTAGATTCAGTGACATAAAGTTAGGCCATAGGCAGGGCCACGTCCCATGCCTGGGGTGTCCAGCACAACCACAGGTCTCTAGCAAATTCAGCATGGGACCTACAGGAAAGCCATGTCCTTCTGGAATGGCTGCTGGGAAAGTACTCGCAGGGCTTCCCCAGTTTCCTACCAGTGCCAAAACAACTGAATCCCACCATTGCCTTTGGGCAAAGTCCATCATGTGCACATCCAACAATGTTGCATAGATGGGAGGCACATCACACCAAGGTCTCCACTGCAGTCCCTGCACTCTCAAACCCTTCTAGATTTTCTCTCCATGAACAACTTCTCACTCCCTCAGATGATATGAACAGGGACTGGGCTAGTGATGTCCACAGGTTGGTTGGATCACAGGAAATCTAGGTCCAGGGAGTTCTTCGGTGACACCTTGTCCTTCCTGGAGGTTGGTTCACCCCTGTCACAGGCCCCAAGATGGTACAAAGTCAGCTTGGGCAGCCAATCCCTCTCCTGCCATTTCAGCACAGCCCAGCTCTGTTTCTCCCTGGCCTTGGGCACTGCAGGGTTTGCTCTCTTAGTGGGAACCTCCTTTCACCACTACCTTGCTGCCTGCTATATATGCCAGCATGTCTCTGCTCTGAAGTGGAGCCATTGCACACTCAGTGTCCTTGGCCCTTGGTAACAGGTTTCATCATGACCGCTCTGTGCTTGGTGCCACAGCTGAGGCTCTGCAGCCCAGATATACACAAGTGCATGCAGCTGGGGGCACAGGCGTGGGCAGATGGAGATGGACAAGCCAGATAAGGATGATGCTTTCCTGGATATGGAAATTGCAAATAAGGAGGAACTGATCAGGGATGGGATAGTGTCAGCTTTACCTGCAGTGACCATGAAAATGTGGAGTCCCAGATCCTGGAGGGAGTGAGGAAGGACAGTAGCAGAGTACAGACCCTGGACTTCAGAGGAGCAGACTTCCTGGGCTATTCAGGGGACTGGTGGGGGATGCCATGGGAGGCAGCTCTCAAGGGCCCGGGAGCTCCAGAAACCAAGCAGGTCTTTAAGGACAGACCTGCCAAGCACAAGGATCGGCCATCCCGATACTCACTAAAACTAGCAGACACCTCAGGGGACCAACTTGGCTAAACAGGCACCTCCCACCATAGCTCCAGGGTAATAGGGCAGCATACAGCAGGGGCAAGAAGGGAGAGGCAAAGGAGGAATTTAGAAATATTGTCCACCATCATAGGCTTGGTGTTAGGGAAGAAACAGCTCCCCTATGATTGACACTTGCCAGGGACATCAAGGGCATGAAGATGAGCTGCTACTGCTCCAGTAAGAATCAAAGAATAAAAAGGGAAATGTGGCCTCACTGCTAAGTGGGACAGGGAATCCTCTAGCAGCAGATGCAGATAGGTCTGAGGAACTCAAGCCCTTGTTAGCTTTCGTGTCCACAAGCAAGGTCTCCCAGGCTATTGTGCCTTGAGTCAGGACTCCAGAGGAGAAAAACAGCCAATGGTGGATGAGGTTAGTGAGGGATTCCTTGTGAGAACTCAAACTACACCAGTCAGTGGGGTTGGATGAGCTGCATAGGAGGATGCTGTGAGAGCTGACTGCTGTCACTGCAAGGCCACTCACCACCATCTTTGCAAGGTTGTGGAGATGGGGTGAAGTCCCAATGACTGCAGAAAGGCAAATGTTGCATCCATCTTCAAAAACAGCCACAAGGGCAACCTGGGGAGCTGCAGGCAGTGCAGCCTCACTTTGGTGAGGAGTGAGTTATGAAATGAATCCTCCCAGGTCACATTTCTGGGCACATGAAGGAGAAGAAGGTGCCTGGGAACACTTAGCATGGATTTACCCAGGGAAGATTGTGCCACAGCAACCTGATTGCCTGCTATGAATAAATAACTGCATTTGTGGATGGAGAAGAGTAAATGTCTTTTTCCTAGACTTCAGCAAGGTGTTTGACACTGTCTCCCTCAATATTCTTGCATGCACATTAGAACATTACAGTCTAGAAGAGCAGACACCCAGATGGGTAAAAAGCTGCTTGAATGGTCAGAGGGCAGTGGTGAATGGGTAGCACTCTTCTTGGAGGTCAGAGAGAACTGCAGCACCATTGATCTCTCCAGGAACTTGGCTCGTTTATCATCTGTATTAGTTACATGCAGGAGGTAACACTCATCATACTTGTGGATGACCCCAGACTGGAAGTGGGGAGCCCAGCCATATGCTTGAGGGCTGCCATTCAGAGGGAGCTGGACAGGCAGGAGGAATGGGCTGTCAGGAACTTCATGGAATTCAACAAGGACAAATGCCAGGTCTTGCACCTGGGAGAAACCAGCACCCCACAGTGTTACAGGCTGGGGCCTGAGTACCTGGGGAGCAGCTCTGTGGAAAAGGACCTGAGGGTCCTGGTGGAGAAAGGCAAAACATGAGCCAGCAGCTTTCCCTGGCAGCAAAGAAGGCCAGAAGCATCGTGGGCTGTCTGAGCAGGAGCACAGCCAGGAGGTCGAGGGAAATGATGATCACCTGCTAGTCAGTATTCATTAGACCACATAGAGAACATTTCATTCAGTTTGGGATTCCCAGGAAAAGAAAGAGGCTGATAACTGGGAGCGAATTTGGCCGAGGGCCCTCACAGTAGTTGGGGAGCTGGAGCACTTGCTCTGTGAGGAAATGGGGCTGGTTCAACTTGCAGAAGAGATGGCTTTGGAGGGATCTCATCACAGCCTTCCAATGGCTACCAGGTGGTCATCCAGAAGATGGAGCCAGACTCTTCACCAGGGTGCATGTTGGGAGGACAAGAGACAAAAAAATGGGCATAAGTTGAAAGATGAGAAATTTGTGCAAGACATGAGGAAAAGCTTTTCCACTATGAGGATGGTCAAGCATTGGAAGTGGTTGCCCAGAGAAGCTGTGCAGCCTCCTGCCTTGGAGGTTTCCAAGACCAGACTGGATGAAGTGCAGAGCCACCTGGTCTGATCCCAGAGCTGACCCTCCTCTGACAAGGAGTTTGGGCTAGAGACCTCTTAAGGTCCCTTCCGTCCTGAAGGTGTCTGTGATTCATCCCACTCTCGATTTTCGCTTGTTGATGTCAGGGAAAGGACACAGCTTCCCTATGACAGTGGAAGTAAACCTTCTGTAGCCTGGCTGCCTCCTTGTCCCCCTGAGAGCTCAGGAGGAGCTGTATCCTTGCCTGCACTTGGCATCGCGCACCCCCACCAATACACTGCCCCCAGGAAGAGCCCTGAGCAATGCATGATGGAAAGCTTCACCCTACCAGGGGCTGGGTGTCAGTGCCTGGCTGCTCTGCTTGATAACACACATCCAGGTTGACTTGGCCTCAGAGCCACCTGCACATTGCCTTTGCCTACCTGCAATCAGGGCCTCCAACTTTCTGCTCTAATCAGCCCCTGGGGAGGCTTTGTTGTTAATGACCCTCAGTGAGACCTGTTAACGCTCCAAGAAACTTGGAATTTTCTTCTGTATTTAACTTCTGGAGAGGTTTCTTCCGTCTCCTCTCAGCATCTGCGGTTTGCAGGCTGAGCACCAAATACAGCTGAGGGGTCATTAAAAAGCAAAAACACCTAAGGAACCATGCATCTTTCCATAATTTTCCTCATTTTGTCAATTCTTGTGTGGCTAATTGGGAAACTTTCAGGAGAGTATTGAAATTAGGCAGATTTCAATGAACACCTGAAAAAGACAGATGTCTGCTTCTGAAGCTTTCTTTATTCTCCAGTTTTCAGAATAAGCAACACTCACATTCTCCAATTCACACTGACCCACTGGGTCTCCAGATGAAGTCTGGACATGTAGGACAAACAGTATTTTTGATAGGAGACATGTATGGACAACCTTCTCTCCCAGCTCCCCAGCCCTGCCATTTCTCTCATCAGCCACTGGGGACTTAGATCACTCCGGTTAAAATCTAACCTTTTTCCACTCAAGGCTGTAGCTGAATGCTATAGCTCCTGTGCACCAGTTCCCATCTGCTTTCCTTAGAGAACTAGCTGCAAGCAGACACAGAAGGATTTGTCTTAATTGCAATCAAACAAAAATAAACATTATCCAGTTTCATAAGAAATAAAATACAGTCCTCAACTTTATGTCAACTCCACGTTGCCTGTACTGATGTCTAGAGTCTACAAGGAAATGTTCTTGACAAATAGATAGGAAAGGCTGGATAGGCACACAGTGAAGGAGTTTGTTTAAGAGACAATGAGCCTGCTGAAAGACGAGGCAAGCTTCAGACTCCCCGAAGCTCAGGGCAGCAACTGGAGAGTTGAGAGCTATCTGAATGATAAAGAGCAAGGGGAGGAGGAAAATTGGGAAACTATGGAAAGTGCATATGTCCAGATCATCTGATGAAAAGAAGCCTTTAGAAATGATCAGTTTAATCAGGATGTTATGGAAGTTAGGCCTGTCGGCCACCATAACAGGGCTCGACCCTAGGTTCCCGCAGAGAAGTTCAGAGTTTCCCCAAGTGCATCTATTATCAATTGGTGATCTTTTTCATTCATTTTTTCCCACTGAGGTAATATCTCGGATGAAAGCCATTGGTTAGTTCCTAATGCTAATAAAGAAGACCTCAATGGATGTTTTAATCTGTATAAGTCACTTGTTGTTGTGCTCAGTTTATTTACGAGTACTTCAGCAGCTATACTGTTTAGGACTCCCAATCCTGTTCCTATGATACCGGTCACATCTCTCCTTGTTCGTTTTGGAGAGGTGAGGGTTCGCCTATGTAACCACGCCATCCATCCCACATAGGACGTACCTAAGAATGGTGAACAGGTCGGTTTGATTGTAGAGATATTAATTTGCATTAATAGCTCTACTCGTTTGAGAGACCATGATGGATTAAATAACACTTGTTGGCCTGTATTTCTAATCACATACGGTCCAATTTCAAAGATTTGTGGGGATAAGGTTTTCTTACTCTTCATGGTAACAGAGTTATTTCTATTGGTGGAAATAATTGTAGTCAGGGTAGGTATTGCTGTGCTGGGCTCAATAACGCCTATTTTAAATTTAAATGATAGTCCCACATTGTGGTGAGCCCACAGACAAACTATTAAAACAGGCTGCTCTAAGGTAAAATTGTACCAACAATCCAGGTTTTCAGTGGCACAAATTTTCCTTTCTTTTTCATTTGATTTGATTTTAGTGAGAGATTTGAGTCGCCTTCTCATGGGTGGACCCGTTGATCATTCGACACCCTATCTTTATTTCCTTTCCTGTCCCTCCCAGGAGTTGGGGAAGTTGGTTAGTATTATCCCAGCTCCATTCATTTTCTGAGTATACTTCAGTTCCATGCATGACCAGGGTTGAGAGGTTTAAATTTTTAGTAGAATTTAATCCCATACTTCCGGTATACTTAACACGGGCCTGGGACCATGGCCACTCTAAGGTTCTTTGAGCACAGGTTAGGGAAAGTAGTATTGCCAGGGTTTGAAACAGCAACATCAGCATGGCACTTCTGCCTGCCATCCTGCACGGTGCAGTAAAGGGAAAGAGATTTGTGTTAGTGAGGTGAGTCCGAACAGATTACCCTGGGGAAGTTGTGTATCCCATCGAGCTTTATGTGGTTGTTTTCACTGTTCTGCTGCAACCTCTGCTGTGCTTGCTTCTTGGACTGTCACTCGTTTCACGTGAGAGTGGTGAATCCAGTTCTCTTTTCCTAGAATTTTAACAGCGTAGTAAGAACTTAACAATACAGTATAGGGTCCTTCCCATTTTGGTTCTAATTTTGTTTTTTGCGAGAATACCTTTATCAACACTTTATCTCCAGGCTGTATATCATGTGCCTGAATGTCTGATGGCACCGGCTGAAACCACTGAGCCTGATTTTGCAAGGCCTTAAACCGTTCCTGTAAGGCTAGTACATGCTGGTCTTAGCAGGGACAGAAGTCCCTGGTATCGCTAAATGTCTCCCAAAAAGAATTTCTGCTGGTGGTAGTCCTATGGGTTGCCGTGGAGAATTTCAAACATCCCATAGAGCTAAGTTTAATGCCTCTGGCCATTTCAGGCTAGCATGTGTGCATATTCTTGCTATTTTCTCTTTTAATGTTCTATTCATTCTTTCTACTTGTCCTGAAGATTGTGGGTGATAAGGAGTATGTAGGTTTCTTTTTATTCCTAACAATTTCCATAACTGATTGATTATGCTTGCTGTAAAATGGGCAGCCCTATCTGAATCAATGGCTTCTGGGACCCCATACCTGGGTATGATTTCTTTCAGTAAGGCTTTTACCACTCCCCCTGTGTCGGCCTTTCTTGTTGGGAAAGCTTCTACCCAGCCTGATAACTGATCTACTATCACTAACAAGTGTTTGTATCCATCGACAGATGGCATATGCGCATAATCTATTTGCAGCTTCTGGAAAGGGAAGTAAGCCCATGGTCGCCCCCCCAAATCTGAGCTTGGCTTGTTATTTGAAAACTTCTGGCAGGTCGGGCAGCTATTTGTTATTCTTTTAGCAGCTGCATAAATTCCTGGAGCAGCCCATACTTTCTGTACCTGCTTAGCTATTGCCTCGGCTCCCCCATGAGCTTTATCGTGAAACCACCTAGCTATAGTAATTAAGTATTTTTTGGTAGAATTGGTTTTTCCCCAATTGTCCATATTCCATCATCATTTTGTTTTGCTTCCTACTGTTCCCATCGTTTTTTCTCTTCCACTGAGCAGTCTTTTTCATACATAGTTTTGGGCTCTATTAAGTTTGGCCACTCACTCTGGTCCATCCTTGGAACTGCCCCCATACATTCTCTCAGAGGTTGTCGAGCTGCAGCCCTCACAGCAGCGTCTGCTAAAGCATTTCCTCTGCCAATTTCTGTAGTGTCTTTAGTATGGGCTGGGCAGTGTAATACCGCAATTACTTTGGGCAGTTGAACTGCTTCCAGCAAATTATGTATTTCTTCTCCATTAGCTAATTTCTTTCCTGATGACAAAAAGAATCCTCGCTCTTTCCATAACATCCCTGTTGCATGACACACTCCAAATGCATATTTAGAATCGGTATAGATATTTACCCGCAAGCTCTTACCTATTTTTGCTGCTTGGGTCAATGCTATTAATTCTGCTCCTTGAGCACTTACAGACGGAGACAAAGGATTGGCCTCGAGCACCTCAAAGACGTTAGTGACAGCATAGCCGGAGTGGTGCCTTCCGTCCAAATAATAGGATGACCCATCTGTAAACAGAACTAAGTCCAGGTTCTCCAAAGGTTCATCTTTAAGGTCCTCCCGGGGCTTGCTTGAGCTGACGACCACCTGCTCACAGGAATGATGTGGCTCTCCGTCCTCTGCTTGAGGCAATAGCGTTGCTGGATTCAAAATATTGCATCTTTTTAAAGTCACATTATCTGCATGCAGTATTATCAGTTCATAGCGGTGAGCTCTCTGTGGGGATAGCGCTTGAGTCGCGTATTGCTTCATTAACAGTTCTACTTCATGTGGCACATACACAGTTAATGAATGACCCAAAACTGCAGGTCGTGTTTTTTCAAGAAGAGCTGCAGTAGCTGGTATTGCTCTGATGCATCCTGGAGTGCCTTTAGCTACCTCATCTAGTTGCGTGGAGTAATAGGCCACTGGTCTACGGTGAGGGCCTAGTTTTTGGGTGAGTACCCCACTTGCTACTCCCTGTCGTTCATGGACAAATAATTCAAATAGTTTGCTATAATCTGGTAACCCTAGAGCAGGGGCTGAAACCAATGCTTTTTTCACAGATGTAAAAGCTGTCTCCCTTTCTGGGCCCCAGGCCAAAGGCTCTATCTCCTCCTTTTTTGTTGCCTGTACCAGAGGCTTAGTAAGTTCTGCTAACCCAGGAATCCACGGTCGGCAGAATCCTACAGCTCCTAAAAATCCCCTAAGCTGTTTTTTTGTTACAGGACGAGGCATATCAAGAATTGTCTTTACTCGTTCTGGATCAACTAACCTGTGTCCTTCTTTCAAGATAAAACCCAAATATTTTACCTCTCTTTGGCACAGCTGGAGTTTAGACAGAGATGCCCGATGTCCTTTTTCTGCAAGAGCGTTACATAGAGAAACAGTATCTTTTAAACGTGTCTCATAATCTTTACTTGCTAATAACAAATCATCTACATATTGTATTAATACAGAATGTCCTGGAAGTTCGATATCTGAGAGGTCATTTTTAAGTATATGCGAAAAAATAGTCGGAGACCCAGTAAATCCCTGTGGCAACCTTGTCCAAGTTAATTGTTGTCCCTTCCAAGTGAAAGCAAAGAGATCTTGGCTATCTTCAGCTATCGGTATACTAAAAAAGGCTGCTGTTAGGTCAATCACAGTAAAATAAGTTGCCCAGTGGGGTATCTGTAGTAAAATGGTTGATGGGTCGGGGACTACTGGATGTGGAGCAACTACATGTTGGTTTATAGCCCTTGTACAAAGCGATACTCTGGATCACCATCAGCATCTTGCCTGTTCTTTTTAACTGGCAGAATTGGGGTGTTATATGGGGATTCACAGACTCTAAGGATACCCATTTTCAGATAATGATCAGTTTGTTTTTGGATGCTCTTCTCTGCTTCCTTTGGGATAGGATATTGTTTAACTGCAGGAGGCAATCCCCCCTTTGTTTTTATCAAGACTGGACTAGCTGATTTTAGTAGTCCCGCATCCATTCCTGAAGAGCTCCATAACTTTTTAGAAACTGATTCTAAACCTGTGGGAATTTGCAGATTAGTTGACTCTGGTTCTGGTGTCTTAGCCAGAACACATGAACCCATAATTATTAGCTTTATCCCTTCCGGCTGTAAGCAGATCTGAGTATCCAAGGCTTGCAGATCTCTCCCCAAAAGGCATGTGGGCGCGTCTGTGGAAATTATAAAACGTCCCCACACTGTTTTACCCCCAATAGTGAGTAATAAGGGCTTAGATAACATTCGTTTGCCCTTTCCCATCACTCCTTGCATCACTATTTTATCTGATGATTTGCATCCTTTAGGCTCAAAATTTAAAAGGGAAAGGGTGGCTCCAGTATCCACTAGAAAGGGAACTTCTAAACCTTCTATATTTGCCATTATGTGACCCTCAAAATCCAAATCTACATCCCATAAATTTACCCCAATTTCCACAGTATTTTCTGAGTCTCCTGTTTCCTCTCATTGTGGATTGTGTGGGAATCGCCTGGTCTCCTCCTTAGTGTTTGATTGTCTCATGCCGGTTCCTCTGTTCCTAACTACACGGGGCCTCACTGGGCACTCCTGCTGCCAGTGTCCTTGTTCCCCGCAATAATAACAAACATCATTAACTCCTGACTGTACAGCACGTTCACTTTGACTCCATCTATCTCTCCTGGCTCTTTCACCTCCCCTCCCCCTGGGTCCTTTAAATCCATCTCTTAACACAGCTGCTAACACACTAACTTCTTCTTTTTTTTGCTGTCTCTTTTCTTTTGCCCTCTCCTCCTCTCGACTATTATAGACAAATGTGGCTAAGCGTAATATTTCATCCATTTGCTTTCCTGGCCAGTCAGGGACATGTTTGGAAAAATACTTTTTAATGTCCGGGGCTGCTTGGTCTACAAATGTAGAAATCATTAACGGCCTGTTAGCCTCAGCTTCTGGGTCTAGTCCTCCCCCATACATTCTGACTTGCTTAATTAGCCTAGCAAAGAAAGCCGAGGGGTGTTCCTCTGCCTGTTGCTGACACTCCCTCACTTTAGACCAATTTGCAGTCTTTTGTCCTGCCAAAGGTATAGCTTCTTCTAAGCCCTCTCTGGCTAATTGCAACTGCCTGTAATCTGCATCTACATTATGATTCCACCCGGGGTCCACAGCTGGCCAGGCTGTTCGAGCAGCCCCAACACCCCCCTCTGCTGCCCAACGGTGGTTTGCATCCAAAATTGAGCACCTTTCATCTGGAGTGAACACAGATTCAAGGAGTGTTTGTACATCTCCCCAGGTAGGGTCATACGCCCGCATAATTCCCTTTATGATTTGTAACACTCTCTCTGGATCATCCCTAAGTCTGGGGAGCCGTTGACTCCATATAATTAAATCTTGGGGTCTCCAGGGTCGGTAGACTCGTGTAGTGGCGACCCGAGGTACCCCTTCCAGATCGGGTGGGGGCACTCCTGGCACAGGAACGACTTCCAGAGGAGCTTGAAGGACGGGGGCGGAAGGCAAGGGGGGGTATAGGGAAGCTGAAGCAGGGGGTGGCGCATAGGGTGGAATAGTTTCCACAAGCGTTTCAGCAGCTGCGGTACTTGCAGCATTCTGAGGAAAGATTCTCTCTTTCCCAGGCGCCTCTTTTCGTCTAGCAAATGCCCAGTTGTCCCATACATACCAGTAATCCATTTGACTGGGGAACCTGTTCTCCAAATGATGACGCAGGAAAGCTAGCTCCTGGTAACCGAAGGCCCCCTGGGGCAGCCATCGCTCTGCCAGATTACCTTCCTTAGTCAGGAACGGCCAATCCTCCTGACATAATTGGACTAACCTTTTTCCTCCCTAAATTTTTGGTACCATCAATTTTACTCCAGTTTACCAAAATTTCGGCTAAGGGCATCCCCTTGTCTATGTCAAGATTATTTCCCATACTGAGTTTCTGGAAAGTGCGTCTTAAGCAAAGCAGGCAGCGCACTTCCTTACCAGTAATACCAGTCCCTGTAGCTGGTGTGATCACACACTTTCACACTTCCTTTCTCTCTCTCTCGCTCGCTCACTCCCTGGGAACCGCAGTCACACCACCCGAGTCTTTAACTGCTAGGACTGCTGTCCCTTCGCAGCGGGCGGCTTTTCAGCCAACAGGTGCCCCAATCGGTTCCCAGGCTACACGCACTCACACACACACATATACACAGTACTGTTTAAACTCACACCAGTCACAATCACTCTAATTTTCGGTGTCAAAGTTTTGCAGTGCGCCTTACGCTGATCAGGCTGCGCACCCCTCCTCCGGCTGGACCGAGCTGGGACTTAGACCCACTCTAACCCTGGGGATGGGACTCGCGCCCGTCCCCCTGGTACGCCTTACGGTGGCCAGTCCGCGTACCCCCCCTTCAGTGCACTGTTACCAGACCAGATTTTAGAATTTAGGCGGGAGTTTAAGACTCACCTTCTCGGTGCCTCTCGGTGCCAAAGATCCCAGGTGAACTCACCTGATGGCACCAGATGATCGTTTGGAGACAAGAGGCCTGACAGTCGTTGCCTAGGGTCCCATCTGGGTCGCCAAACTGTTATGGAAGTTAGGCCTGTCAGACACCATAACAGGGCTCAACCCTAGGTTCCCGCAGAAAAGTTCAGAGTCAAATCAAAACAAATCAGATAATTTTAATCACGCATGTGCCATAATTACAGCTTGAGCTGGGTGCCTCCAAAGAGGGACCCTAACATAAACAAATCCTGGGTAATTATAGTCTTTTTGACTTACATTTCCCACCCCTCACGCGATAGTTAGACCAATAGTAATTTTTTGGTCTGGGGTCTCCTGCTCCTCATTGGGTCTCATCGTCATTCTGAGGCAAGCTGTTTTTCTCCTTATTCTTGTTTTTTGCAGTCTCTGATGATGGTTGTACTTCTGTTTTTGTTGGGTCTGGCGGTTGTCTCCCAAGGTCTTATTTTCCCCATTGTTTTGGCATCTTCCCTCTCGGAGTCGGTGACACAGGTGCGCAGACGGCATGTGGCTCCCTTATCTTCCCAGCCTGAACGAGCTCTGAGGCACTACTTTGTATTAAACTAAGTAAAGATTCGTTACTTTTCCCACGCTTGTCCTAAGTCTTCAGCAAATCTAGCCACTCATGCTAAGCAAGTTTTATGCAAGTTGTGCTAAGCAGCCATTTCTAGACAGTTTCAATTCACTATTCTTTAACAAGAATGCCCAAAGCACAGGAGTTGTCTGAGATAAATTAGGAAACACTTCTGAAGAGGGATGGGCAGTTTATTGCTGCTGAACTTGTACCAATTGAACCAATTTCTTCAGTGCTTCCCTGAGGTCCCTGTTCCTCAGGCTGTAGATGAGGGGGTTCACTGTTGGAGGCAGCATCGAATACAGAACAGCCACCACCAGATCCAGAGCTGGGGACGAGACAGAGAGGGGCTTCAGGTAGGCAAAAAATGAGGTGCTTATTAACAGGGAGATGACAGCCAGGTGTGGGAGGCACATGGAAAAGGCTTTGTGCTGGCCCTGCTCAGAGGGGATCCTCAGCACGACTGTGAAGATCTGCACATAGGACAGCACAATGAAAATGAAACACCCAAAGGCTAAACAAAGACTAACCACAAGAAGCCCAACCTCCCTGAGGCAGGAGTCTGAGCAGGAGAGCTTGAGGATCTGGGGAATTTCACAGAAGAACTGGTCCACTGTGTTGCCTTGGCAGAGTGGTACTGAAAATGTGTTAGCAGTGTGAAGTACAGCATAGAGAAAACCACTGGCCCAGGCAGCTACTGCCATTTTGACACAAGCTCTGGTGCCCATGAGGGTCCCATAGTGCAGGGGTTTGCGGATGGCAATAAAGCGGTCATAGCCCATAACAGTGAGAAGACAATACTCAGCTGAAGCAAAAAAGACCATCAAAAATATCTGCGCAACACATCCTGAGTAGGAAATGGCCCTGGTGTCCCATAGGGAATTGGCCATGGATCTGGGGACAGTGGTGGAGATGGAGCCAAGGTCAAGGAGGGAGAGGTTGAGGAGGAAGAAATACATGGGGGTGTGGAGGTGGTGGTCACAGGCTACAGCTGTGATGATGAGGCCATTGCCCAGGAAGGCAGCCAGGTAGATGCCCAGGAAGAGCGAGAAGTGCAAGAACTGCAGCTGCCGGGTGTCGGCAAATGCCAGGAGGAGGAACTCATTCAGGGAGCTGCCGTTGGACATTTGCTCTCTGTTTGGGGCACTGTCAAAGGAAGAAATGGCATTGACAAGTTAGGACAGACTTCTCTGAGCAAAACCCATTCCACTCCTCCAATCCCCCCCACACCGCCTCTCTCTTCTCCCTTTGTTCAGCTCCCTTTCCTGACCTCCGGTTTGGGCTGACTGAGTGTGGTACGTAGAGGAGGGGCCTCTGCCCATGGGCTCCAAGGGAGTCACTCCTATTCTGCCAGAGGGTGTAAATGGAGTTGTCAAACTGCCCTGTGTATTCGGTGGAGATACCTGGGGATGGGCACCATGAACGGAGTGAAGGGGATTTGGTCCAGTGACCCAGTGGGAATACTCTCTATTTACCATTTTGAGATGAATGGAGCACTCATGCCAGCTGTACCTAAAAAAGATCATCGTGAGGGATTCATCTCCCCCAACCCTGCCTGCTTGAACAGAGGTGCCTGTACTGAATCAGTCACATCAGCTCCCACTTTGGCCAGGGAGAGAAACTGTGAAGTGAAGGCAGGGGCTGACTCGATCCTTCCTAGATGCCTCTGTCCCAAGGAGATGAACCCTGTCCTCACACTGGTTTACCATCTGCACTCTTTCTCCAGACACTGCAGTGGGAGGGGGAAGTGACTAGGTCTGATGCACATATTCTGCAGCAGATTACATCCACTTGTTTTGTGGAAAGGCTGTTCAACATTTTAACATGCATTTTCTTCAGAAAATAGGCTGCAGTGGATAGTTTTATATATTTCTCTAGTTTTTAGATGCCTCCATCACACCATGGAAGCATGACAGAAATCTCTGGCATGACAGTTGCTCTCAACATGAGCACTTGTGCATCCCAAGAAGAAAAAGGGGCTCACCATGACTGCGGGCAGAGTCAGGGCATCTGGTCTGTCCATGAGTCTCACTCCTCACTGCCCTGTGCTTGCACCTCTCCCAGCTAAAGGAGAATTGCACTCACAAGTTACTCTGAGAAAGAAACTGCACTGAGGTGAGAGCAGAGGAGTTCAGTTTCAAAGTGAAGACTGCCAAATTTTCTCTGAGCCCACATACGGAGAGAGTGCTATGGAGAGCTCTTCAGAGCGTGTGATGAGGTCTCTGACTCACATGACCAGCACAAGCACTCTCAGCTATCACAAATATGCTCTGGGAGAGCTGCGGTCTTCTGGAGGGCAGGTTGCAGCCTGGCAGGACACCCCACAAAGACAGCCAAGAGTGCTAGAAATGGGGTCTCCTTAAGGGAGAGCCAGCTCATTCCCCGACCAGATGAAATGCATTGCCTAGAAGGGGGACTGGAAGGGGACTTGGACATGTCACTGCCATGAAGACAACTCCATGCAGGACCTACAGGGCAAATGCCTTAACTGCAGCTGAACCCCCCTCCTTAACCCCAGAGAGCACAAGAGCAAGAACCAGAGCAGCAGAGAGGTGAAGAAACAAGAAGTAATACTGTGAGCCTCCTACCAAGGGAAAGCAAGGAGGGAGAGACAGACAGGCATGCAGGAAAGCTGTCACCTTACCCAGCTGTGCACACCACCTCCCAGACAGCGACACTGCCGGACAGTCACTCTCAGCCCTCTGTCATGCTGTGGAAAATGGGCATATTGCAGGAGAGATGCCCTTCTCCTCTGCTGGAGAGCGGGCTGCTGAGGAAGGGGCTCATGGCCTGGACCCCATGGCCTTGAGGGCAGAGGCTCTGCTGGGGGGGAGAGGAGACACAGGGGGCTTAGTTAGAGGAAAATGTCTGCATTGTAGGGAGTGATGGAGAATTTCCCAATTTCCCCCTCCCACAGAATTTCTGTCTTCAGTTGCCCCTCATTCTGATTGCTCCACTACCTGGAGCTTTTCCTCCCGGGAGCTGTTTCTCTACCCTATGTCTTTTCCCTGCCAGTGCTCTGCAAACAGTAGGAAAATGAAAGCATAGGTTCAGGAAAGATCCTGATCTTTAAGGCAATCCTTGCCTTGACGGCCCCCTTGAAAAGGCCCCTCAGAAGAACACTGTGGATGAGCTGGAGCTGTGGGCAGCCCTGACCCACACAGCACCCTCTCAACAGGAGAAGGAACCTGCCCTGCTGGGGGTCACTCCTTCCACCCAGAGCTTCTCCCCACAGCGTTGTGGGAAGTTTCCTGGGCAGGCTGAGTGCTGACTCTCGCAGGCGGCAGAGTCACTGCCTTGGGCACACAGCACCCTGGGGCGCAGGGACACTGCTCTGAATTACAGCCCATGCAGACCCGGGTGCACTCCCTGGCCTCACAACCCTGCACCGCCCCTGGGAAAAGGTGCCCATGATGCCCTGTCCCTCTGATGGTGTGGCTGGGAATCCCTGCTCTAAAGCACCACAGACCCTATCAGCTGTGGAAGGTGCCAGCTTCAGAAGAGCCCTCCGGGAACTACAGCAGCGTTGCCCTGCAGCCAGAGACTTACTGTGTCAAGGGCGGTGAAGATTTCTCCCCACAGTGAGCTCTCAGCTGTCCTCCTCTTGCTGACCGTCTTTAACTTCTGAGTTGCTTCTCTCATCCCAGCACCTGCAGGCACTGCTCTGAGTCTTGTTGCTCCATTAAGAGCAGCTGCTCCTGGACAGAGCTGTCTCTCTGCAGTGCCTGCCAGGTTGCCATGGGCACCTGCAGTCCCAGGAGCCAGCCCCAGCTCAGGAGCAGAGGCCCAGCTGAAGACATGACTTTCTCTGTGCCCTCTGCACTCCTGAGATGTTCCTGGGGCTCCAGGACTGACAGTTCCTGAAAGGCAGCAGGGTCACCCCTGGGAAATGTCCACTGAAGCAGACAAAAATAATCACCGATGGTCCCTCTCTCTGAACAGTGGAGAGAGTCCAGCATTGCAGTTTGTCTCATCAGAAGATGGTTATCTAAGAGAGGTGGAAATATCCCACTCTAGAAGGCCCTGCTCCCATCTCATAAGTAGACAGGACACCTAGGCAGGAACAAAAAGGGAGTTCATTGCCTCATGCTTCAGGGACTGATTTAGAGGTATTAATCAACACATGCAATGCCCACTGAGAAGTCCCTGGGATGGAGTGGGATTCAGTTGCCTCCCAGGCACTCTACAAACTCATTGGAGGTGGGATTCCCCTTGCCCAAATTTTGGTGCGCACAAAATGGGTGTCTGCATGGCAGCTCCTTGTCTAAGCTCCTGTTGTAACCAAAGGAGAGGGAGGGTGGGAGTCAGGTGTTCACACACAAACACCTTCCAACATTTGAGGTGCCAGACATGGTCCAAGACATTTGCCACTGCCTGCTTCTTCTGATGCAGTAACTGTGAGGTGCACAGCCTTCTAGAGCATCAGGTGGATGAAGAATCTCCTTGGCCATCTGAAATGACCCTTGGTGCCTACTGCTACATGAGCTCCACTCTCTATGAAGGCAATACCTACGCAAATCCAGACGCTGCAATCAGCTCATGTAATTCAGAGCAGACACTTGATTTCATGCAATGACAATAAGCTTGCAGGGCCATGTCAGATGCATGGGGTGTCCAGCACAACCACCGTGTTTCTAACAGGTACAGATAGCATGGGACCTACAGGAAAACCACATCCTTTTAGAGTGGTTGCTGGACAAACACCCCAGAGCATCTCGGGTTTCCTACCCATTCCCAAACAATGGATTCCAGTCACTGCCTTTAGGAAAAGTCCATCCTGTCTACATCTGAGCATGCTGCCAAGATGGAAGGCACATCACACCAAGGTCTCCATGCACAGGCCTACACTCTCAAATGCTGCTAGTTTCTCCTGTCCCTAAACCTTTTCTGA
This sequence comes from Dromaius novaehollandiae, assembly GCF_036370855.1. Classification (NCBI taxonomy): domain Eukaryota; kingdom Metazoa; phylum Chordata; class Aves; order Casuariiformes; family Dromaiidae; genus Dromaius; species Dromaius novaehollandiae. The sequence goes on along the minus strand of NW_026991289.1, from coordinate 1,587,084 downwards.
TTCCCAATGCTATGAACAGGGACTATACTAATGATGCTGCCACAGCACGGCTGGATCGCAGGCTGTTCAGGCCCAGGGACTTTCTCAGGGGCACCTTGTCCTTCCCGGAGATGCGGTCACCTGGAGATACCTTCATTGCAAGTCCCAAGGTGCTGCAGAGTCAGCTCAGGCACCAAACATCTCTCCTGACATGGCTGCATGGCCCAGCTCTGTTTCTCTCCGGCCTTGGGTACTGCAGGCTTTGCTGTCTTGTGGATGCCTCATATCATTACATTGCCATCTGCTCTCTACACCAACACGTCTCTGCTCTGAAGTGTGACCTTTGCGTACACAGTGTCCTTGGCTCTTGGGAACAGGTTTCACTGTGACAAGTCTGCACTCAGTCCTGATGCCACAACTGAGGTTCTGCAGCCCAAATATAGACAAATACACAAAGCCTGGGTCCCAAACAAGAAGAAATGGAGTTGTGCAAGCTGTCACAGAACTGCAACACCTCTAAGCAACCAGAGGAAGTCTGTGGATCACAGACCCTGGTTCTTATAGGGGGGCTTTAATCTCCCTGACATTCACAGAGAAGGTGTGGCGGACAGATGAATGAACTTTTGCCTTAAACATCTCTTGGTGCATGGGGTGCAGGCAGGCCATAACCCCGAACAAGCCATCTGTCCCTGGCGGAAACAGGACTGGGCTGCTGCGACCCCCGAGATGGCCTCCCTGCGACCACCCAGGACGCGCCGAGCCTGCGCTGAGCTGGACCACGATCGGGCAGAGACTTTGGGACCTGGACTGTAAATTATTGCCATTTTTGGCATAACTTCTATAAAACTTGCTTAGCATGAGTAGCTAAATTTGCTGAAGCCTTAGGCCTCACTCCCTAGTTCGGTGGGTAAGGGCCCCAGAGCTGGTGCAGGCGGGAACAATAAAGGAGTTACCAGCAATTTGCATTCCTGTGCACTGCTGAAACAGTGCTAATTGCTGGAGTTACCACCTCTTTGTCAGGACCTTGAGAGATGATGGTGGGACCCCAGGAATGAAGACACACCTGTCGGCAGAAACTGCAACAGAAAGGATAAGGGAGAAAAGAAACAGCCTGCCTAGGAACAACGATGAGATCCAATAAGGAGCAGGAGACCCCAGACCCAAAAAATTACTATTGGTCTGAACTACCATGTGGGGGTGGGAAACTTAATTTGAAAAAAGCTATAATTGCCCGGGGGGATCTCTTTGTTCAGGGTCCCTCTTCAGAGCTACCCAACTCGAGCTGTAACCACTGCACGCGTGTCATTACAATTTATTTATTTAATTTGCCTTGATTTGGCTCCAAGCTTTTCAGCGAGAACCTAGGATCGGACCCTGCTGGAGTTGTAATTACTGCACGCGCATCGCCAAAACTTACACCCAGGGTGAAGAGGACCCACCTGTTGTCCGAAAAGCGGATTCGTTGCCCGGTGTGCAATAAGCCAATAATTACGCACTCAGGAGAGACATTTATTTATTTATTTATTTATTTCAGAGTTGCGCAAGCCTGGGTGCTCGGTGGTTTCCCACAAATCAAGCACACACACACACACACACACACACACCCAACTTTTCAGGTAGCATTTATACAATCAAATTTGCCATATTTGTGACTTCCTTCCTCTTACTTGCCATATTTGTGACTTCCTTCCTCTTTTACACTGATTGGTTAATGATTTCTTCACATTTCCCTGGGTCCCACCCCTGCTTCTCAAGGTCCTGATCAATTAATTAACACTGCCTCAGCTGGGTCAGTAGGTGTTATCTTCCAAGGCCCTGAGGAAGAAGACATAATCCAGACCCCTTAATCATCACTGTTTTTACAGTGAGAGGAAGCTTTTTGCTTCCCAAGGTCTTCGCGCCCAAACAGGCCTTATTTCTCAGCCTTGGCATCCTCCCTTTCGGAGAGTGGGGCACAGGAATGCAGACTGCTTGTAACTCCCTTATCTTTCCAGCCTGCACCAGCTCTGAGGCCTTTTCTTAACGAACTGGGAGCGCGGCCTAAGGCTTCAGCAAATTTAGCTACTTATGCTAAGCAAATTCTATCTAAGATAGAAGCTATCCAAATCTACCTAGTTCAAACATTCTTTCTGAGCTTCTCAGGGTTGTCTTGTAACAATTCCCCCCTTTGAGACTTATATGATCATTTTCATATTAGTCTCACTCTCTTAAAATCTTTCCCATATTAGTTTCATATAACATCTAGAAATACATTGAATCACTACATAAACACATACAAAAACTACTAACACCAATCCTAAAATTGTTCAACATTTTTTAACCCATGAGCTCACATCAGGGAACCAGGAAGTCAACCATTTCCATGTTTCTTCAAATCCAAAAGAAGTATCATCTTTCTGAACCCCATGTAAGATTTCAGTCTGCTTCCAGATTTCATTGAGATCGGTAGAAATTCTCCCGCTTTGATCCACATATACACAGCAACTAGTATTTATTACTGTACATACTCCTCCCTGAGATGCCAATAACATATCTAGAGCCATCCTGTTTTGGGTACTTATTTTAGCAATTTCTGAAACCTCCTCTTGTAAAGCTGCAGTGGCATCAGAGGTTTTATTCCCTATTTTTTTCAATAACTGCTGAAATATTTACTATTGCTTTTTCAAGTTCACTCACTCCCAATTGTGGAAACAGCCACCTTACGAATGACTGCAACCTAGTAGGTCGATCTATTTAAGGATTAGTGACCCTCTTTTGTCTCCTCATGAATGTTCTTAGCCAGGATTTTTGGTATTTATTACTCAATTCTTTTCTTATAGTAACATTAGGGATTATTGCCCCTAAAGTACACGTCCCTGACCAATTAGGAGGTAGCACTTTTCGTGCCTTGTTCCCACACAACCAATACCATCCACTACCTTTCGGAACACGCCACCCATTTAGTTCCTTACTTGGCCACTTATAACCTATTTCAGGTATCTGAGAGCAATCTTTATAACCTCCTACCTTAATGGCTCCAGTATAGTTGATCGGTTGCTTTCCATAAAGTATAGTTTTCTCCCACCATTTATTACTATTATTACATCTTTGGATACATTGATAATAATCTCCTGTCACACTCTGGACTTCCCATTCCTGTTTGGTTGTTTCATAGGCACTCCAATTAGGGGGAAGCCCTTGTTGGAATGTTCAGGGAAGTGGGTACACACCCAGCAATCCCTCTGGTTAACTATCTTCATAGATTTCGTAATTACTTCCAAATGGAGATTGTGACTCCAAAATCCTTCCTGATTCCCTTTAATTGTTTGGCTCAGGTAACCTAGAAAAACTAACCACCACATTTCTCCCCTGGCTGTTAAGAAGAACATCATTTTTACACAGATACCGTAACAACAATATTAACCCTATTCCTAACAAACAGATTAAAACATTTTTTCCCTGAATACAATCTAAATTTAAAACCGATTCGCTTCTAATACAACTCATATGTATTTATATATTTTTAACTTTAAAGGTTGAACTTGTTCAGCTTTCCACGTCTCTCGAGGTACTGCTTTCACTCGGGTGTTATCTAAAAGTATAACTGGATGTACCTACGGAGAGAAGTAAGAACCTTTGCCATAGACAAGAGAGAATCACTTAAAATTTGATCACCCTTAACGTGCAGTTGAATTTCATTTCCAGTTAGATTTACAGTGTAAGGCTTACCATACAGAATCTCGAACGGACTAACTTTCTCCCTAAGCCTTGGGGTTATTCTGATTCTTAATAATGCCAGAGGTAAAACATCAGTCCATTTCATCTGAGTCTCCTGACACAATTTTCCTACCTGTCTCTTAATTGTTTGATTCATTCTTTCCACTTTTCCACTGGATTGTGGCCTCCAGGGGGTATGTAAGTCCCATTTAATTTGGAGTATTTTTGAGATTTGCTGTACTATTTCTGCTATAAAATGAGGTCCTCTATCTGAAGAAAACCCTTCTGGTACCCCAAATCTTGGTATGATTTCTTTTAATAACATTTTCACTACCTCCCTTGCTTTATTGGTACGACACGGGAAAGCCTCAGGCCATCCTGAAAAGGGGTCAACAATCACCAAGAAATATTTATATCCATTACAGCTTGGTAATTCAGAAAAATCAATTTGCCAGTAATCCCCAGGCACGAAGCCCCTCTTTACTTCCCCTGGGGGGGGCTTCTTCTGAATCTTGGGATTATTTCTAAGACAGATTTCACATTTCTGTGTAATACTTTTTGCAATTATTAGCATACTGACTCCCACAGCAAATCTTTTAACTGTTTCAACCAGTGCCTCGGCTCCCATGTGGGTGCTATCATGTATTTGCTTCATCAGCTTCTTCATTATCGGCAAAGTTACCACACATTGTCCAGTAGATGTCACCCACCATCCTTCGGGAGTTTTTATGCATTTCAGTATTTCGGCTAATTTATTTTCTTTTTCAGTGTATACTGGAATTTCCATTTTTAACATTCTTTCTGGAACTAAGGCTGCCACCGACACAGATAATGCTGCCCTTTTTGCAGCCTCATCGGCCCTTTTGTTCCCTTTGTCAGTCTGTCTGGACTGGTGCGCTTTGCAATGTATTACTGCTATTTCTTTGGGTTTATTAATTGCTTTGAGTAGTCCCATAATCTCCTTACTGTATTTTATAGGATTCCCTTGAGAAGATAGCAATCCTCTTTCCTTCCAAATTGCACCATGGGCATGTATAACCCCAAAGGCGTATTTTGAATCTGTAAACACATTAGTCCGTTTTCCCTCTGATAATTCCAGAGCCCGGGTTAAAGCAATCAGTTCTGCTTTCTGGGCGGATGTATTTGCTGGTAGCGATCTTGCTTCGATTACTCCTTCCAAAGTGACAACAGCACAGCCAGCCCTTCTTTCTCCCTTTACTATAAAACTGCTCCCATCGGTAAATAATTCCCAGTCTGGATTCTGCAACGGAATATCTCTCAAATCTGGACAGCTGGAATATACTCGCTCAATAGTTTGCAAACAGTCATTAGCCAACCTCCCCTCTTCATGAAGTGGTAATAGAGATGCCGGATTAAGGGTATTAGACACCTTCATGGTTACATCTTCTTGCTCAAGTATCACTGCCTGGTACTGCACCATCCTACTTGGGGATAACCAGTGATGCCCTTTTTGTTCTAAAACTTCTGCAACAGCATGTGGCACATAAACAGTCACTTTTTGTCCCAACGTCAATTTCCGTGCCTCTTGTATTAACAGCACAGCAGCTGCAACAGCTCTGAGGCATCCTGGCCACCCTGCACTCACTTTATCCAGCTGTCTTGAAAAGTAAGCCACAGGTCTTTTCCAATTTCCTAAAGTCTGGACAAGCACTCCCAAAGCCTGGTGCCCTCTCTCATGTACATAAAGCTCAAATGGCTTTGTTAGGTTCGGAAGTCCTAATGCAGGGGCACTCATGAGAGCAATCTTGATTTCATCAAATCCTTTTCGGCATTCTGGAGTCCACTCCAGCAAGTCTCCCGGCCCCTTAACAGCTTCATATAAAGGCTTTGCCATTAATCCAAAATTAGGGATCCACAGGCGACACCACCCAGCCATTCCTAAAAATCCCCTGAGTTCTCTTTTTGATTTTGGGGGGGCAATCTGACAAATCGCTTCTTTCCTTTCGATTCCTAATTTTCTTTCCCCCTGGGATATTTCAAATCCTAGATAGATTACGCTTTCCTTCATGATCTGTACTTTTTTCCGAGATACCCTGTATCCCGCTGTTCCCCAAAAATTTAATAAACTGATGGTTGTTTCTCTACATTCTTCAATAGTGTCTGCCCCCAGTAAGATATCGTCCACATACTGTAATAAGGTAGTGGTCTCTTTCTTACCTTGCCATAATTCTAATTCTTTTGCAAGTACATTACCAAAAATTGTAGGGCTGTTCTTGAATCCTTGAGGGAGTACTGTCCAGCACAACTGCATTTTGCGTTTCGTTGTAGGACTTCCCCACTCAAAGGCGAATAATTGCTGACTTTGTTCCTCCAAAGGGATACAGAAGAAAGCATCTTTTAAGTCCAATACTGTAAAATAGACATTGGAATCATTTATCGTCGTTAACAAAGTGTATGGATTGGGTACCACCGGGTGCACATCAGTCACTATCTGGTTAACAGCTCGCAAATCCTGTACTAGACGATATTCTTGTGAATGTGGTTTTTTTACAGGCAGGATTGGAGTATTGTACTCGGATTGACATTCTCGCAACAGTCCATACTTTAAGAAATTATTAATCATAGGCTCCAGTCCAACACGGGCCTCTAACTTCATGGGATACTGTTTTCGCCTTACCGATTTAGCTCCTTGTTTTAATTCCACCTTTACCGGTTCTGCACATCTGGCTCTTCCGGGTTTCTCCGTTGCCCACACAAAAGGGATTACTGCGTCCATTACTTCAGAGGGAATTTCGCTTGGTCCATCCTCCACCTGTTCGGAATCCAGTGCTTTCTGCAACATATATGCTTGTGCCTTCCAGGCGTTACTTTGTGGAATGTGCACCTTAACTTTGTTTTGATCAAAGGTCATCTGTGCCCCCAGTTTATTCAGTAAATCCCTCCCCATTAGGGGTAATGGGCATTCTGGCATATATAAGAATTCATGTGTTAACACCTTATTTCCTATTTCACATTTAATTGGTTGACAGAAAGGTTTGACCTCTCGCTTTCCCGTGGCCCCAATTACTGGCATAGAGAATTTACTCATTGGTCCCTTACAGCTATTTAGTACTGAGTATGCTGCTCCAGTGTCTACTAAAAATTTAACTGTTTCGTTCCCCAGCTTTACTGAAACCAGGGGTTCGGCTGGGGAATCCAATTCCTCAACCCCCGGTCCCCGTCAGTCTGAATCCTTTGTACCAATCATGAGCAAATCTGCCTCTGGAACAGATGCAGACTGAGGTTTCCAATGATCTGTTTGTCTCTTCGGGCACTCATTTTTCCAGTGCCCCTTCCCCCTGCAAATTGCACACTGATCTCTCCTTAGCAGAATTCTATCTCCCAAATTCCCTCTTACTCTATGCCCTCTTCCACGTCCTTGTCCTTTCGGAAAACTCCTTCCCTGAGAGGGATTTTGTGCTTGGGCAAATGCAGCTGCCAAGATTGCAGCATTTTGCCTCTTATCTTTCAGTTTCTCCTTTTGTTTTTCCTTTCTCTCCACTTCTTCCCTGTTATTGTACACCTTATATGCAATTTCTATTCATTGCGATATCGACATCCCCGACATACCATCTACTTTCTGAAGCTTTCTCCTTATATCTGGTGCTGACTGTCCTACAAATAATGTAGTAAAAGTCATTTTATTTGCTTCATCCTCAGGATCCAAGTCTGTCCATTTTCGGGCAGTTTCACATAACCGCTCGTAAAATGCAGAGGGATCCTCAGTCTTACCCTGTGCGACTTGATATAGTTTTGCAATATTTTTGGGCCTAGGTACTCCATGCTTTACCCCATATAATATTAACTGTTGGTACTGTTTAGTCATTAACCTGCCTGCCCCTGTGTTTTGATCCCAACCCGGTTCCCGGGTCGGCATAAAACGGTCTGGTCCGTCTCTGGCATTTTTTCTTTCATTCTCCTCTTGAGCTTTGTCTAATACCATTCTTTTCTCCTCAGGTGAAAGCAAAGTATTTAAAAGCACCTGTAAATCCTGCCAATCTGGATTATGATTTTCAATTATCATTTTAAAGGATTGATACATCTTTTCTGGATTTTCTCGGTACGACCCGGCAGACTCCTTCCAATTCATTAAATCTGTAGTTGAAAAAGGGACCTTCACATACACAGGCATCCCGTCTGGTCGGACTGCTTGACGCAGCGGGGCCTGAATCACGGGATTTTGTTGAGCCCGAGTAGCCCGAGTTCTGCCTGCAATCGGGCTACCTGCCTCCCTTCCCTTATTTCTGCTGTCGACACTATCTTGATCTCTTTCCGGAGAGACCAATAATTGTACATCCTCTTCCTCATCACCCACTTTTAAACATCTTTTCCCAATGCTACAAGCAGAGCAACACCGAGGCATTTTCTCTTTGTTTCCCATCATCATTAACACATTTGGGTCAGAGACCAATAGCTTACATACTTTTTTTTTCTAGTTTCATGATCATTTCTCAGAGAGAAGAACAAATCTACATATGGGACCTCATCCCATTTGTTCTGTCTTCTGCAAAACAACATAAGTTGCAAGATTGTATTATAGTTTAGCGTTCCCATTTCTGGCCATTTTTCCTCATCCTCCAGTTTATACATTGGCCACCACTGAGTAGAGTATTCCTTTAATTTTCTCCTTGTTAAAGGATTCCCACCAAACTTACTCCAATGTTTCAGGATGCATCCTAAAGGAGAGCAGGAGGATACCCCCACAGATTGTCCTGTTCCCATATTATTACCCTTAAAAGAACGTTCTTACCAATTACGCTTTCGTACACTCCAGTTGTCACTGTCCAAACGTGTACAAAGCTTACCTTTGATTACCACAACCAATTACCCTTGTATCATACCCTTTATGCAACGTCTCTTAATAATTACTGCGTTGCACCTTTGAGTCGCTTACCTGTTCCGACCAGGGAGGGTGCTCACGGAGTCCCCGAACAAAACGGTCGGTGTGCGCTGGAGTCCGATGAGCAGCGTCTCCCCGCCGGGAACTGGCAAGATGATCCGGGCAAGGCTTTACAGCGAGAGTCCCACCTGGGTCGCCAGAAAACTGTTGTCTGAAAAGCAGATTCGTTGCCCGGTGTGCAATAAGCCGATAATTACACACTCAGGAGAGACATTTATTTATTTATTTATTTCAGAGTTGCGCAAGCCTGGGTGCTCGGTGGTTTCCCACAAATCGAGCACACCCCCCCAACTTTTCAAGTAGCATTTATACAAACAAATTGCCAGATTTGCAATTTTCCCTTTTACACTGATTGGTTAGTGATTTCGTCATTCCCTGGGTCCCACCCCTGTCTCCCAAGGTCCTGATGAGGGGAGATCAATTAACACTGCCCCAGCAGGGACAGTAGGTGTTATCTCCCAAAGTCCTGACAAGGGGGAGATAGTCCAGACCCCTTAATTAACTTTGTTTCAGCAGTGAGAAGAGGTTTTGCTTCCCAAGGTCCTGGTGCCCAAGCAGGCCTTATTTCAAAGCCTTCACATCCTCCCTTTCGGAGTGTGGGGCACAGGAATGCAGACTGCTTGTAACTCCCTTATCTTTCCAGCCTGCACCAGCTCTGGGGCCCTTTCTTACTGAACTAGGAGTGTGGCCTAAGGCTTCAGCAAATTTAGCTACTCATGCTAAGCAAGTTTTATACTTAATGTTAGAAGTTATCCTAATCTACCTAGTTCAAACATTCTTTCTGAGCTTCCCAGGGTTGTCTTGTAACAACAGCACTCCCATTGCCTGTCGCCTTTAAATGCGACAATCTCCCGTCCGTCTGAGATGGCACGGAGGCTCCTCCTGCCTCCGGGCCAATGAGCACTGACACCAATATGAGGATGCTACAAATGGCATTTATTGTACGTATGCATTCGCTTATATACCTACAAGCATACTGCTATCTCTACGTCATATCCTTCCTCTTTCCGTGCCATCACGAGATCTTCCGATCGCCGTTCCCTACATCTCCCCCTCCCCATGCTTTGGCTATGCTATTTGCTTTAAATTGCCGTGTCGCGGGTTAAGCGTTCATAATGTGGGTGTGGGCGGGACCACCCCTTTTCTAGCAGTTCTCTTACCAAGCATCTAAACACTAGTTTACATGCTAATATGCCTAGCACGAGCATCAGCAGCAGGCGCAACCCTTCTATTAGTAACTGCCTGGCCCATGGTCCTAGCCCAAGCCAATTACCAAACCGAACCCAGAAGGTCAAGCTCTTGCGGGTCCCAGGGCAATGATGCATTCAGCGTGTTCAAGCAGTTACTAATATTGCTTGTGTTTGTGCAATGCTCTCTCAGCTTTGGTAGGTCTACGGTCAAATTCAATAGGACCCCTATTAAGCATGTCTTAAAAGGCTGCCCCCCACCCGCCAGCGTCAGGCAAAATTGCCTATTTCCTGTCCGGTTTGCCCAGGTGAGCCACAGATTGTTACTACCCCATTTCGCTAACGTTGGTTCGCCTTTCACCCCTTGGAGTCCCAGTCCCAGCATCGCTACGAGGAGAGCTACTTGGGTTGCTCCCCCTGCCATCTTCTCGGGTTTTCTGGTTACGCGTTCTTCTTGTGGTTTCACGCGCCTTTTCTCATCTGTTCTTCTTCTCCTGTCTGCTGTCTTTGCTGCTAGGAGGGATCATCGGCCATTCAGGGTGGTCCTCCCCTGCAATAAAGCTCGGACATTCATTAATTCATTTGACTCTCTGCTTCCTGTCTTGTCCTTGCCCTGAGGTCTGGGCACACCCACTTTGCAGGGACGCATCTTACCACTTCCCCCTGCCTGACCGCTGCATACCCTCGTCCTTGGGTTACCAGCTGCCACCCCTCTTCCCATTCCCCTTTTTCCGGGATTCGAACCTTTACGTCTGGTCCCTCGTGCATCGCTCGGACCGCCCAGTGCTTTTCCGCTGGCGTCTTGTTCTCCTCCCCCCTGATGAACTGATTCAGACCGAATAAGGCGCGCATAATTATTTCTGATTGTTTGTGCGCGGGGATTCTTTGTGTATATCCTTCCCCCTCCCCAAGAATCTCGATCCTTTGCTTTAAAGTGCGGTTTGCTCGCTCGACAATGGCTTGACCTGTGCTATTATAGGCAATACCGTGCACTAGCTTAATTCCCCACTGTTAGGACCTATGTGGTAAGGGCTGCTTTTTTATAGCATGACTGTCTAATACCGTATATATCTAATGCCTAAAACAGTGGCATCCTGTCTTTGACTAGCATTCTTGGTTTGAATAAAGATTATGAGATACTGATGTGTATTTTTGGGGACAACGCTTATTTCTATGTTTTAAAAGAATGTCCTGTCATATTTGTGGAGGATCTTCTAGAGGAAAACGGACGTGAGCAATCCAGCCCTAATGCTAACAGCAAGAGTGTGAAAGTAGGTTTTGTGGCCTATGGGTAAGGTTACTAGAGGGCATGCAATGTGGTGAGAAGCTGTCCTTGGAACGAGAAAAACAAATCCCAGATGTTCAGTGAGAAACTTACGGGCTTAGGTAATTTCTTTTCCCCCTCGCCTCTGATAGCCCTCTTTGTTTAGCTGCTGCCTCTAATAGCCCTCTTTGTTTAGCTATTTCCTCTTCCAGAGCTGTAAGCAGCATAAACATCTGCTCCATATCTCTTGTGACTTTCCTCCTTTTTTTTTTTTTTTTTTTTTCCGCCTCTGACTGCGGCGGGGGAACTCCGCCCTAGTTGCTGCATCTTCGTCGTTATTCCTTCTAAGGAGTCAGAGTCTGTGCCTGAGTCTTCAGTCCCCTCCTTCCGCAATGCTGGTCGACGCCCACTCCTCTCTCGGCCAGCGCCATCTTTCCCCGGGCGCGGCACCCTCGGTCTCTCCCCTGCTTTTTCCCTTTCTTTCGTCTTCCCACTGCACCCGAATCATGCCCCCGGCAGCCAGTCTCGGGGATCATCCACTATAAGCGGTCTTTCCTTTTCTTCTGCCTCTTTCACATTCACCTTGCTTTCTTTTCCCCTACCCGCCACTGGCTTTCTCATATCTCGGTCTCCACAAAGGTCTCCTGATTCTCCCCTTTTCATCGCCCTCATCTCTTTCCACGGGTACCGCGGTGGTGGCGGAGAAGAGGGCATTATTGGGTAAGCCTCTGGAGTTTCTGCCTCCCCCTTTCCCCGCTCTGGTTCTTGATAAACCGCCTCCTCCTTTATGTCTGTTTCCACACTCTCCGTTCTCACTTCATCCCCTACTATCGTCTCTCCCTCTATCACCTCCGTTCGCTCCTCTGCGTTCGCTGCTGTCTGTGTCGCCATTTCCGCGGACATGTGTAGCGCCGCGCGAGCAGCCTGCCAGGTCTCACGCTCCTCCCTAGTCCTTTGTAAAATGATCGTTATGTCTCCCCATGTCTTAAGCTCTGCGGCCTTCTTCGTGGCCATAGCTCTCTGAGCGAGCGCTCGAGTGCATTTCTCCCAGTTAGAAGGGGAAAAAATGTCCCCTGATCTAACTATCGCTCCGTCTTTCAGGAGCCGCCCGACGCAGTTCGCTACTGCATCCGCTCTCATAGAGAGCCCCCATTCCCGGGCACCCACGCGTACAACCTTAACTACCGCGTCCATGATCCGGATCCTCTCGACCGCCTGCGGTCCGCCATCTCAGCTATGACGTCGGGGTCACCACTTGTCGCCTTTAAATGCGACAATCTCCCGTCCGTCTGAGACGGCACGGAGGCTCCTCCTGCCTCCGGGCCAATGAGCACTGACACCAATATGAGGATGCTACAAATGGCGTTTATTGTACGTATGCATTCGCTTATATACCTACAAGCATACTGCTATCTCTACGTCATATCCTTCCTCTTTCCGTGCCATCGCGAGATCTTCCGATCGCCGTTCCCTACAATTGCCTGAAACGCCAGTGGCAGGCCTCTGGCTTCTTGGTGTGCTTGTGAGGTCACAGCAGCCTCCGTGTTGTAGAGGACCAGTACTAAATGCGGTTTTGTCTCAAGATTGCTGCTGCTGCTGCAAAGCTGCTGCTGCCAAGGTGTGTCGGGCAATGCCGCGCTGGCGCCCCCGGGAGCCGTCTGCGAAGTAAACAACCTCGTGCACCTGCACGGGGTAAAAAGGGTGCGAAAAGGGCAGAAGGTCGTCTCTAGGGCACGAACCGCACGTACTCATTTGCCATCTGCGCATGAGCAGGAGACCCCCCAGATGCCCCAGCCCGTTTCTGGAGGGTTCCGAGAGGGTGGACTGCGCATGACGGTTAATCTGCATGGGAAGCGAGGAAGCACCTCCCAGAGGCCGGGCAAGAACCTATAAAAACTGCAGACTGTGTGAATGGGGGGGCTTGCTTGCAACGACTGAAGAACTCGAGCGGAGTCAGCGGAACCAGACGGGAGCTTCCCCCCTCTGCCCCCCCGCCCTGCCGCAAGGACTCCCAAAAGAAGAGGACCAACGGGACGCCGCTGGATCCACGGGTGGTGATATCTTTCTCCCTCTCTGTCTCTTCCCCTTTTCCTCTCTTTTTCCCTAAATGTGTGATGCGGGACGTGTCTAGTTAGTTGATTCCATTTTGCCTTAATAAATCTTAAATTGGTTGGCTGGTGTCGTTTTCACATTAATTCAGTCCAAGGGCATCACAAACTTGGTCGTTGGTCCTAAGGGGATGGAGGTCGTCCTGAAAGACTCCTTTCGGGCCACGACACGTGTCTGATAGGTCACTGACAGGCCCATAGCTGCTGACTGTGCTTGTGAGGTCACAGCAGTCCTATAGCCTGATAGGCCAGTGGGATGGCTCCTGGCTGCTGGCTGTCCTTGTGAGGTCACAGCAGCCTCAGTGTCTCATAGGGCAGTGGCAGGCCCCTGGCTGCTGGCTGTGTTTTGAGGTCGCCTTTGTCTCAGTGCTTCATAGGGCAGTCGCAGGCCTCTGGCTGCTGGCTGTGCTTGTGAGGCCATGTTTGTCTCAGTGCTTCACAGTTCAGTGGCAGGCCCACAGCTGCTGCCTGTGCTTGTGAAGGCACAGAAGTCCCAGTTCCTCATACATCAGGGGCAGGCCCATGGCTGCTGGCTGTGCTTGTGAGGTCACAGTAGCCTCCATGTCTGTTAGGTCAGTGACAGGCCAGTGACTGCTGTTTGTGCTTGTGAGGTCACAGCAGCCTCAGTGCCTCATACACCAAAGGGAGGCCACTGAATGCTAGCTTTGCTTGTGAGGTAACAGCAGCCTTAGTACCTGAGAGGCCAGTGGGAGGCCAATGGCTTCTTGGTGTGCTTGTGAGGTCACAGCAGCCTCCGTGTCTGATAAGTCACTGGCAGGCCCATAGCTGCTGGCTGTGCTTGTGAGGTCACAGCAGCCTCAGTGCCTCATAGGCCAGTAGGAAGCCAATGGCTGCTGGCTGTGCTTGTGAGGTCACATCAGCCTCTGTTCCCTATAGGCCAGTGGCAGGCCCACGGCTGCTGGCTGTGCTTGTGAGATCACAGCAGTCCCATTGCCTGAAAGGCCAGTGGCAGGCTTCTGGCTGCTGAGTGGGCTTGTCATCTCACAGTAGCCTCAGTATCTCATAGGCCAGTGGCAGGCCCCTGGTTGGTGGCTGTGCTTGTGAGGTCACAGTACTCCCATTGCCTGAAACAGCAGTGGCAGGCCTCTGGCTTCTTGCTGTGCTTCTGAGGTCACAGCAGTCCTATAGCCTGATAGGCCAGTGGGATGGCTCCTGGCTGCTGGCTGTGCTTGTGAGGTCACAGCAGCATCTGTGCCTCCTAGGCCAGTAGCAGGCTCATGGCTGCTGGCTGTGCTTGGGAGGTCACAGCAGCCTGAGTGCCTCTGAGGCCAGTGGCAGCTCATAGCTGTTGGTTCTGCTTGTGAGGTCACAGCAGCCTCAGTGCCTCAGAGACCAGTGGCAGGCTCATGTCTGGTGGCTGTAGTTGTGAGGTCACAGCAGTCTCAGTTCCTCCTCTGCCAGTGGCAGTCTCATGGCTGCTGGCTGTGCTTGTGAGGTCACAGCAGACTCAGTGCCTGATAGCCAGTGTGAGATCCATAGCTGCTGGCTGTGCTTGTGAGGTCAGAGAAGCCTCAGTGCCTCGTAGGCCAGAGGGAGGCCCCTGGCTGCTGGCTGTGCTTGTGAGTGTTAAAGAACAGTGAATTGAAACTGTCTAGAGATAGCTGCTTAGCACAACTTACATAAAACTTGCTTAGCATGAGTGGCTAGATTTGCTGAAGCCTTAGGCCGAGCGTGGGAAAAGTAACGAATCTTTACCTAGTTTAATAAAAAATAGTGCCTCAGAGCTCGTTCAGGCTGGGAAGATAAGGGAGCCAAACGCAGTCTGCGCTCCTGTGTCACCCACTCCGAGAGGGAAGATGCCAAAACAATGGGGAAAATAAGACCTTGGGAGGCAACCGCCAGACCCAATAAAAACAGAAGTACAACCGTCATCAGCGACCGCAAAAAACAAGAATAAGGAGAAAAACAGCTTGCCTCAGAATGACGATGAGACCCAATGAGGAGCAGGAGACCCCAGACCAAAAAAATTACGATTGGTTTAACTACCGCGTGAGGGATGGGAAATGTAAGTCGAAAAGACTATAATTACCCAGGATTTTTTTATGTTAGGGTCCCTCTTCAGAGGCACCCAGCTCAAGGAGGCACCCAGCTTGAGCTGTAATCACGGCACGCGTGTGATTAAAATTATCTAATTTGTTTTGATTTGGCTCTGAACTTCACTTGCGGGAACCTAGGGTCAAGCCCTATTATGGTGGCCAACAAGCCTAATTTCCATAACAATTTGGCACCCCAGAAGGGACCCTCGGCGACCACTGTCGGGGCCTCTCATCTCCAAACGATCATCTGGCGCCATCGGGTGAGTTCACCTGGGATCTTTGGCACTGAGAGGCACCGAGAAGGTGAGTCTTAAACTCCCGCCTAAATTCTAAAATCTGGTCTGGTAACAGTGCACTGAAGGGGTACGCGGGCTGATCACCGTAAGGCGTACCAGGTGGGGGGGGGTGGAGGTACGCTGGCTGGCCACCGTAAGGCATACCAGGGGGACAGGTAGGAGTCCCATCCCCAGGGTTAGAGTGGGTTTTAAGTCCCAGCTCGGTCTGGCCAGAGGAGGGGTGTGCAGCCTGATCCGCATAAGGTACACTGCAAAACTATAAGACCGAAATCTAGAGTCACTGTGACTGGTGTGAGTGTAAACAGTACTGTGTGTTTGTGTGCGTGTGTGTGAGTGTGTGTGAGTGCGTGTAGCCTGGGAACCGATTGGGGCACCCGTCGGCTGAGAAGCCGCCTGCTGCGAAGGGACAGCAGTCCTAGCAGTTAAAGACTCGGGTGGTGTGAGTGCAGTTCCCAGAGAGCGAGAGAAAGAGAGGGAGAGAAATAGTGTGTGTGATCACACCAGCTACAGGGACTGGTGTTACCGGGAAGGAAGTGCACTGCCTGATTTGCTTAAGACGCACTTTTCAGGAACTCAGTATGGGAAATAATTTCGGCATAGAAAAGGGGACGCCCTTAGCCGAAATTCTGGTAAACTGGAGTAAGATTGATGGTACCAAAAATTTAGGGAGAAAAAGGTTAGTCCAACTATGTCAGGAGGATTGGCCGTTCCTGACTAAGGAAGGTAATCTGGCAGAGCGATGGCCACCCCAGGGGTCCTTCAGTTACCAGGAACTAACTTTCCTGCGTCATCATTTGCAGAACAGGTTCCCCAGACAAATGGATTACTGGTATGTATGGGACAACTGGGCATTTGCTAGATGAAAAGAGGCGCCTGGGAAAGAGAGACTCTTTCCTCAGAATGCTGTAAGTACCGCAGCTGCTGAAATGCTTGTGGAAACTATTCCACCCTATGCGCTACCCTCTGCTTCAGCTTCCCTACACCCCCGCTTGCCTTCCGCCCCCGCCTTTCAAGCTCCTCTGGAAGGCCTTCCTGTGCCAGGAGTGCCCCCACCCGGTCTGGAAGGGGTACCTCGGGTCGCCACTACACGAGTTTACCGACCCTGGAGACCCCAAGATTTAATTATATGGAGTCAACGGCTCCCCAGACTTAGGGATGATCCAGAAAGAGTGTTACAAATCATAAGGGGAATTATGCGGGCGTATGACCCTACCTGGGGAGATGTACAAATGCTCCTTGAATCTGTGTTCACTCCAGATGAAAGGTGCTCAATTTTGGATGCAAACCGCCGTTGGGCAGCAGAGGGGTGTGTTGGGGCTGCTCAAACAGCCTGGCCAGCTGTGGACCCCGGATGGAATCATAATGTAGATGCAGATTACAGGCAGTTGCAATTAGCCAGAGAGGGCTTAGAAGAAGCTATACCTTTGGCAGGACAAAAGACTGCAAATTGGTCTAAAGTAAGGGAGTGTCAGCAACAGGCAGAGGAACACCCCTCGGCTTTCTTTGCTAGGCTAATTAAGCAAGTCAGAATGTATGGGGGAGGACTAGACCCAGAAGCCGAGGCTAACAGGCCGTTAATGATTTCCACATTTGTAGACCAAGCAGCCCTGGACATTAAAAAGTAGTTTTCCAAACATGTTCCTGACTGGCCAGGAAAGCGAATGGATGAAATAATACGTTTAGCCACATTTGTCTATAATAGTCGAGAGGAGGAGAGGGCAAAAGAAAAGAGACAGCAAAAAAAAGAGGAAGTTAGTGTGTTAGCAGCTGTGTTAAGAGATGGATTTAGAGGACCCAGGGGGAGGGGACGTGAAAGAGCCAGGAGAGATAGATGGAGTCAAAGTGAACGTGCTGTACAGTCAGGAGTTAATGATGTTTGTTATTATTGTGGGGAACAAGGACACTGGCAGCAGGAGTGCCCAGTGAGGCCCCGTGTAGTTAGGAACAGAGGAACCGGCATGAGACAATCAA
This sequence comes from Dromaius novaehollandiae, assembly GCF_036370855.1. Taxonomy (NCBI): domain Eukaryota; kingdom Metazoa; phylum Chordata; class Aves; order Casuariiformes; family Dromaiidae; genus Dromaius; species Dromaius novaehollandiae. The sequence goes on along the minus strand of NW_026991289.1, from coordinate 1,569,626 downwards.
ACACTAAGGAGGAGACCAGGCGATTCCCAGTCAATCCACAATGAGAGGAAACAGGAGACTCAGAAAATACTGTGGAAATTGGAGTAAATTTATGGGATGTAGATTTGGATTTTGAGGGTCACGTAATGGCAATACAGAAGGTTTAGAAGTTCCCTTTCTAGTGGATACTGGAGCCACCCTTTCCCTTTTAAATTTTGAGCCTAAAGGATGCAAATCATCAGATAAAATAGTGATGCAAGGAGTGATGGGAAAGGGCGAATGAATGTTATCTAAGCCCTTATTACTCACTATTGAGGGTAAAACAGTGTGGGGACATTTTATAATTTCCACAGACGCACCTATATGCCTTTTGGGGAGAGATCTCCTGCAAGCCTTGGATACTCAGATCTGCTTACAGCCGGAAGGGATAAAGCTAATAATTATGGGTTCATGTGTTCTGGCTAAGACACCAGAACCAGAGTCAACTAATCTGCAAATTCCCACAGGTTTAGAATCAGTTTCTAAAAAATTATGGAGCTCTTCGGGAATGGATGTGGGACTACTGAAATCAGCCAGTCCAGTCTCGATAAAAACAAAGGGGGGATTGCCTCCTGCAGTTAAACAATATCCTATCCCAAAGGAAGCAGAGAAGAGTATCCAAAAACAAACTGATCATTATCTGAAAATGGGTATCCTTAGAGTCTGTGAATCCCCATATAACACCCCAATTCTGCCAGTTAAAAAGAACAGGCAAGATGCTGATGGTGATCCAGAGTATCGCTTTGTACAAGGGCTATAAACCAACATGTAGTTGCTCCACATCCAGTAGTCCCCGACCCATCAACCATTTTACTACAGATACCCCACTGGGCAACTTATTTTACTGTGATTGACCTAACAGCAGCCTTTTTTAGTATACCGATAGCTGAAGATAGCCAAGATCTCTTTGCTTTCACTTGGAAGGGACAACAATTAACTTGGACAAGGTTGCCACAGGGATTTACTGGGTCTCCGACTGTTTTTTCGCGTATACTTAAAAATGACCTCTCAGATATGGAACTTCCAGGACATTCTGTATTAATACAATATGTAGATGATTTGTTATTAGCAAGTAAAGATTATGAGACATGTTTGAAAGATACTGTTTCTCTATGTAACGCTCTTGCAGAAAAAGGGCATCGAGCATCTCTGTCTAAACTCCAGCTGTGCCAAAGAGAGGTAAAATATTTGGGTTTTATCTTAAGAGAAGGACACAGGTTAGTTGATCCAGAACGAGTAAAGACAATTCTTGATATGCCTCGTCCTGTAACAAAAAAACAGCTTAGGGGATTTTTAGGAGCTGTAGGATTCTGCCGACCGTGGATTCCGGGGTTAGCAGAACTTACTGAGCCTCTGGTACAGGCAACAAAAAAGGAGGAGATAGAGCCTTTGGCCTGGGGCCCAGAAAGGGAGAAAGCTTTTACATCTGTGAAAAAAGCATTGGTTTCAGCCCCTGCTCTCGGGTTACCAGATTATAGCAAACTATTTGAATTATTTGTCCATGAGCGACAGGGAGTAGCAAGTGGGGTACTCACCCAAAAACTAGGCCCTCACCGTAGACCAGTGGCCTATTACTCCACGCAACTAGATGAGGTAGCTAAAGGCACTCCAGGATGCATCAGAGCAACAGCAGCTACTGCAGCTCTTATTGAAAAAAACACGACCTGTGGTTTTGGGTCATTCATTGACTGTGTATGTGCCACATGAAGTAGAACTGTTAATGAAGCAATATGCGACTCAAGCACTATCCCCACAGAGAGCTGACCGCTATGAACTGATAATACTGCATGCAGATAATGTGACTTTCAAAAGATGCAATATTTTGAATCCAGCAACGCTATTGCCTCAACCGGAGGACGGAGAGCCACATCATTCCTGTGAGCAGGTGGTCGTCAGCTCGAGCAAGCCCTGGGAGGACCTTAAAGATGAACCTTTGGAGAACCCGGACTTAGTTCTGTTTACAGATGGGTCATCCTATTATTTGGACGGAAGACGTCACTCCGGCTATGCTGTCACTAACGTCTTTGAGGTGCTCGAGGCCAATCCTTTGTCTCCGTCTGTAAGTGCTCAAGGAGCAGAATTAATAGCATTGACCCAAGCAGCAAAAAATAGGTAAGAGCTTGCGGGTAAATATCTATACCGACTCTAAATATGCATTTGGAGTGTGCCATGCAACAGGGATGTTATGGAAAGAACGAGGATTCTTTTCGTCATCAGGGAAGAAATTAGCTAATGGAGAAGAAATACATAATTTGCTGGAAGCAGTTCAACTGCCCAAAGAAATTGCGGTAATACACTGCCCAGCCCATACTAAAGACACTACAGAAATTAGCAGAGGAAATGCTTTAGCCAACGCTGCTGTGAAGGCTGCAGCTCGACAACCTCTGAGAGAATGTATGGGGGCAGTTCCAAGGATGGACCAGAGTGAGTGGCCAAACTTAATAGACCCCAAAACTATGTATGAAAAAGAGTGCTCAGTGGAAGAGAAAAAACGATGGGAGCAGTGGGAAGCAAAACAAAATGATGACGGAATATGGACAATTGGGGAAAAACCAATTCTACCAAAAAAATATTTAACTACGATAGCTAGGTGGTTTCACGATAAAGCTCATGGGGGAGCCGAGGCAATAGCTAAACAGGTACAGAAAGTATGGGCTGCTCCAGGAATTTATGCAGCTGCTAAAAGAATAACAAATAGCTGCCCGACCTGCCAGAAGTTTTCAAATAACAAGCCAAGCTCAGATTTGGGGGGGCAACCATGGGCTTACTTCCCTTTCCAGAAGCTGCAAATAGATTATGCAGATATGCCATCTGTCTATGAATACAAACACTTGCTAGTAATAATAGATCAGTTATCAGGCTGGGTAGAAGCTTTCCCAACAAGAAAGGCTGACACAGGGGGAGTGGTAAAAGCCTTACTGAAAGAAATCATACCCAGGTATGGGGTCCCAGAAGCCATTGATTCAGACAGGGGTGCCCATTTTACAGCAAGCATAATCAATCAGTTATATAAATCGTTAGGAATAAAAAGAAACCTACATACTCCTTATCACCCACGATCTTCAGGACAAGTAGAAAGAATGAATAGAACATTAAAAGAGAAAATAGCAAGAATATGCACACATGCTAGCCTGAAATGGCCAGAGGCATTAAACTTAGCTCTATGGGATGTTTGAAATTCTCCACGGCAACCCATAGGACTACCACCAGCAGAAATTCTTTTTGGGAGACATTTGGTGATACCAGGGACTTATATCCCTGCTAAGACCAGCCTATTAGACGGAGATGAACGAGTGACACAATATGTACTAGCCTTACAGGAACGGTTTAAGGCCTTGCAAAATCAGGCTCAGTGGTTTCAGCCGGTGCCATCAGACATTCAGGCACATGATGTACAGCCTGGAGATAAACTGCTGATAAAGGTATTCTCGCGAAAAACAAAATTAGAACCAAAATGGGAAGGACCCTATACTGTATTGTTAAGTTCTTACTACGCTGTTAAAATTCTAGGAAAAGAGAACTGGATTCACCACTCTCACATGAAACGAGTGGCAGTCCAAGAAGCAAACACAGCAGAGGTTGCAGCAGAACAATGCAGACAACCACATAAAGCTCAATGGGATACACGACTTCCCCAGGGTAATCTGTTTGGACTCGCCTCACTAACACAAATCTCTTTCCCTTTACTGCACTCTGCAGGATGGCAGGCAGAAGTGCCGTGCTCATGTTGCTGTTTCAAACCCTGGCAATGCTACTTTCCCTAACCTGTGGTCAAAGAACCTTAGAGTGGCCATGGTCCCAGGCCCATGTTAAGTATACCAGAAGTATGGGATTAAAATCTGATAAAAACCTAAACCTCTTAACCCTGGTCATGCATGGAACTGAAGTATACTCAGAAAATGAATGGAGCTGGGATAATACTAACCAACTTCCCCAACTCCTGGGAGAGACAGGAAAGGAAATAAAGATAGGGTGTCGAGTGATCAATGGGTCCACCCATGAGAAGGCGACTCAAATCTCTCTCACTAAAATCAAATCAAATGAAAAAGAAAGGAAAATTTGTGCCACTGAAAACCTGGATTGTTGGTACAATTTTACCTTAGAACAGCCTGTTTTAATAGTTTGTCTGTGGGCTCACCACAATGTGGGACTATCATTTAAATTTAAAATAGGCATTATTGAGCCCAGTAGAACAATACCTACCCCGACTACAATAATTTTCCCCAATATAGATAGCTCTGTTACCATGAAGAATAAGAAAACCTTATCCCCACAAATCTTTGAAACTGGACCGTATGTGATCAGAAATACAGGCCAACAACGAGTATTATTTAATCCATCATGGTCTCTCAAACGAGTAGAGCTATTAATGCAAATTAATATCTCTACAATCAAACCGACCTGTTCACCATTCTTAAGTACGTCCAATGTGGGATGGACGGCGTGGTTACATAGGCGAACCCTCACCTCTCCAAAACGAACAAGGAGAGATGTGACCAGTAACATAGGAACAGGATTGGGAGTCCTAAACAGTATAGATGCTGAAGTACTCGTAAATAAACTGAGCACAACAACAAGTGACTTTTACAGATTAAAACATCCACTGAGGTCTTCTCTGTTAGCATTAGGAACTAACTAATGGCTTTCATCCGAGATACTACCTCAGTGGGAAAAAAATGAATGAAAAAGATCACCAATTGATAGTGGATGCACTTGGGGAAGTCCAAATTAATATTTCCCTGGCCCTCAGTTGCATCCAAGCTCAACTGTGGATGCAATCTATGGCAGCAGTGATTATAAGGGAAGGGGAAGAGGGCACTTTACCCACTGAAATTCCAAAGGTAATTTGGGATAATGCGACCGAATTTGAAAAGGAATTCCAATCCTGGTGGTATCTGGTCAATTTTACTTATGATCCTATCAACACTAAGGCCACAGCCTTTGTTTTAACAATACGTAATGCTTCAACATATACAATATATCCAATCATTGCGTTAGGATTAAATCACAATGGAGCTATACTCTATCCATTGGAACACAGAGTATGGGCCCAACGAAATGGAAATAAATGGCAAACTGTGGATGTTAGCACATGTATTGTATGGGAACAGCAAGGGTTTATTTGTGAAAGTAGTACTATCAAAGCCCAAGACATTTGTCTTGACACTGAGCTAAATGTTTGTCATTTTGAAATACACCCTGATGAAACAGCTGAAACTATGCTTGTATATATTGGGAGAGGATGCGTATGTATGAGAACCTTTTGTAGTCTTGTAGGTATAGATGGCATTGTAGTAGATATGAGTAATCATTGAAATATTTGTATTTGTAACTTTACCAAAATCATGGGATGTGATTTTAATAATTCAGCTCCTATCACGTCTTATCAATTGTTACAATCTAATTATACATTCATTCAAAATTTACTACCTACCCCCATTGGGATGAATCTCACCCTGGTAAGGAAACTACTACAACATGATGATTTGCATCGGCTGCTAGAGCGCATCCGGAACGGTGGACAGAAAACTCTAGTCACTGTTCACCATGATGCAAAAGAGATACATCATATCTTAGAAAGGGTAAAAAGGGACGGAGAACATCATGGCTGGGAAACTCTTCTAGGGTGGTCACCAACTGCAACAGGGATTTATAATCATGCATTGCACCCAGTAGTAGTTGCGTTCAGTTTAACTGTGTTATGCCTATTGCTTACGATCATATTATACATAAGATTAGGGAAAGTGATACTACGCCTCAAAAGGCTTCGAGAACTCTGTTTAAAATATTAGCAGGGATGCTTCATAAAAACAAAGGGGGGAAACTGTTAAAGAATAGTGAATTGAAACTGTCTAGAAATGGCTGCTTAGCACAACTTACATAAAACTTGCTTAGCATGAGTAGCTAAATTTGCTGAAGCCTTAGGCCGAGCGTGGGAAAAGTAACAAATCTTTACTTAGCTTAATAAAAAATAGTGCCTCAGAGCTCGTTCAGGCTGGGAAGATAAGGGAGCCACAGGCAGTCTGCGCTCCTGTGTCACCGACTCCGAGAGGGAAGATGCCAAAACAATGGGGAAAATAAGACCTTGGGAGGCAACCGCCAGACCCAATAAAAACAGAAGTACAACCGTCATCAGCGACCGCAAAAAACAAGAATAAGGAGAAAAACAGCTTGCCTCAGAATGACGATGAGACCCAATGAGGAGCAGGAGACCCCAGACCAAAAAAATTACGATTGGTTTAACTACCGTGTGAGGGGTGGGAAATGGAAGTCGAAAAGACTATAATTACCCAGGATTTGTTTATGTTAGGGTCCCTTTTAGGAGGCACCCAGCTCGAGCTGTAATTATGGCACACGTGTGATTAAAATGTAATTTGTTTTGATTTGGCTCTGAACTTTACTTGCGGGAACCTAGGGTCGAGCCCTGTTATGGTGGCCGACAAGCCTATTTTCCATAACAGGCTGATGAGGCTGCAAAAAGGGCAGCATTATGCGTGTCAGTGGCAGCATTAGTTCCAGAGAGAATGTTAAAAATGGAAATTCCAGTATACACTGAAAAAGAAAATAAATTAGCAGAAATACTGAAATGCATAAAAACTCCCGAAGGATGGTGGGTGACATCTACTGGACAATGTGTGGTAACTTTGCTGATAATGAAGAAGCTGATGAAGCAAATACATGATAGTACCCACATGGGAGCTGAGGCATTGGTTGAAACAGTTAAAAGATTTGCTGTGGGAGTTAGTATGTTAATAATTGCAAATGGTATTACACAGAAATGTGAAATCTGTCTTAGAAATAATCCCAAGATTCAGAAGAAGCCCCCCCCCAGGGGAAGTAAAGAGGGGCTTCGTGCCTGGGGACTACTGGCAAATTGATTTTTCTGAATTACCAAGCTGTAATGGATATAAATATTTCTTGGTGATTGTTGACCCCTTTTCAGGATGGCCTGAGGCTTTCCCGTGTCGTACCAATAAAGCAAGGGAGGCAGTGAAAATGTTATTAAAAGAAATCATACCAAGATTTGAGGTACCAGAAGGGTTTTCTTCAGATAGAGGACCTCATTTTATAGCAGAAATAGTACAGCAAATCTCAAAAATACTCCAAATTAAATGGGACTTACATACCCCCTGGAGGCCACAATCCAGTGGAAAAGTGGAAAGAATGAATCAAACAATTAAGAGACAGGTAGGAAAATTGTGTCAGGAGACTCAGATGAAATGGACTGATGTTTTACCTCTGGCATTATTAAGAATCAGAATAACCCCAAGGGTTAGGGAGAAAGTTAGTCCATTTGAGATTCTGTATGGTAAACCTTACACTGTAAATTTAACTGGAAATGAAATTCAACTGCACGTTAGGGTGATCAAATTTTAAGTGATTCTCTCTTGTCTATGGCAAAGGTTCTTCTCTCCGTAGGTACATCCAGTTATACTTTTAGATTACACCCGAGTGAAAGCAGTACCTCGAGAGACATGGAAAGCTGAACAAGTTCAACCTTTAAAGTTAAAAATATATAAATACATATGAGTTGTATTAGAAGCGAATCGGTTTTAAATTTAGATTGTATTCAGGGAAAAAATGTTTTAATCTGTTTGTTAGGAATAGGGTTAATATTGTTGTTACGGTATCTGTGTAAAAATGATGTTCTCCTTAACAGCCAGGGGAGAAATGTGGTGGTTAGTTTTTCTAGGTTACCTGAGCCAAACAATTAAAGGGAATCAGGAAGGATTTTGGAGTCACAATCTCCATTTGGAAGTAATTACGAAATCTATGAAGATAGTTAACCAGATGGATTGTTGGGTGTGTACCCACTTCCCTGAACATTCCAACAAGGGCTTCCCCCTAATTGGAGTGCCTATGAAACAACCAAACAGGAATGGGAAGTCCAGAGTGTGATAGGAGATTATTATCAATGTATCCAAAGATGTAATAATAGTAATAAATGGTGGAAGAAAACTATACTTTATGGAAAGCAACGAATCAACTGTACTGGAGCCATTAAGGTAGGAGGTTATAAAGATTGCTCTCAGATACCTGAATAGGTTATAAGTGGCCAAGTAAGGAACTAAATGGGTGGCGTGTTCCAAAAGGTAGTGGATGGTATTGGTTGTGTGGAAACAAGGCACGAAAAGTGCTACCTCCTAATTGGTCAGGGACGTGTACTTTAGGGGCAATAATCCCTAATGTTACTATAAGAAAAGAATTGAGTAATAAATACCAAAAATCCTGGCTAAGAACATTCATGAGGAGACAAAAGAGGGTCACTAATCCTTTAATAGATCGACCTACTAGGTTGCAGTCATTCGTAAGGTGGCTGTTTCCACAACTGGGAGTGAGTGAACTTGAAAAAGCAATAGTAAATATTTCAGCCTTTATTGAGAAAATAGGGAATAAAACCTCTGATGCCACTGCAGCTTTACAAGAGGAGGTTTCAGAAATTGCTAAAATAACTACCCAAAACAGGATGGCTCTAGATATGTTACTGGCATCTTAGGGAGGAGTATGTACAATAATAAATACTAGTTGCTGTGTATATGTGGATCTACTGATTTTTCTACCGATCTAAATGAAATCTGGAAGCAGACTGAAATCTTACATGGGGTTCAGAAAGATACCTCTTTTGGATTTGAAGAAACATGGAAATGGTTGACTTCCTGGTTCCCTGACGTGAGCTCATGGGTTAAAAAGTGTTTAACAATTTTGGGAATGGTGTTAGTAGTTTTTGTATGCGTTTATGTAGTGATTCAATGCATTTCTAGATGTTGTAGATGTTGTTTCCCATTAATATGGGAAAGATTTTAAGAGAGTGAGACTAATATGAAAATGATCATATAAGTCTCAAAGGGGGGAATTGTTGCAAGATAACCCTGGGAAGCTCAGAAAGAATGTTTGAACTAGGTAGATTAGGATAACTTCTAACATTAAGTCTGAAGCGGTCTAGAGGTAGCCACTTAGATAAAACTTGCTTCATGAGTAGCTAAATTTGCTGAAGCCTTAGGCCGCACTCCTAGTTCAGTAAGAAAGGGCCCCAGAGCTGGTGCAGGCTGGAAAGATAAGGGAGTTACAAGCAGTCTGCATTCCTGTGCCCCACACTCCGAAAGGGAGGATGTCAAGGCTGTGAAATAAGGCCTGCTTGGGCACCAGGACCTCGGGAAGCAAAACCTCTTCTCACTGCTGAAACAAAGTTAATTAAGGGGTCTGGACTATCTCCGCCTTGTCAGGACTTTGGGAGATAACACCTACTGTCCCTGCTGGGGCAGTGTTAATTGATCTCCCCTCATGAGGATCTTGAGAGACAGGGGTGGGACCCGGGGAATGACGAAATCACTAACCAATCAGTGTAAAAGGGAAAATTGCAAATCTGGCAATTTGTTTATATAAATGCTACTTGAAAAGGTGGGGGGTGGTGCTTGATTTGTGGGAAAGCACCGAGCACCCAGGCTTGCGCAACTCTGAAATAAATAAGCAAACATCTCTCCTGAGTGTGTAATTATTGGCTTAGTGCACACCGGGAAACGAATCCGCTTTTCGGACAACAGCAGCCTCAGTGCCTGATACACCAGGGGCAGGCCAGTGGCTGCTGGCTGTGCTTGTGAGGTCACAGCAGCCTCAGTGCTTATAGGCCAGTGGCAGGATCCTGTCAGCCAGCTTTTTATGTGAGGTGAGAGTAGTCCCATTGCCTGATAGGCCAGTGGCAGACCCCTGTTTGCTGGCTGTGCTTGTGAAGTCAAAGCAGTCCCAGTGCCTGAAACACCAGGGGCAGGCCCCTGGCTGCTGGCTGTGCTTCTGAGGTCAGAGCAGCCTCCATGCCCTATAGGACAGTGGCAGGCCAATGGATGATGGCTGTGCTTGTGAGGTGACAATAACCTCAGTGCCTGATAGGCCAGTGTCAGCTTCCTGGCTGCTGGCTATTCTTGTGAGGTCACAGCAGCCTGAGTGCCTCATAGGCCAGTGGCAGGCCCCTGGTTACTGGCTGTGCTTGTGAGGTCACAGCAGTCCCATTGCCTGAAAGGCCAGTGTCAGGCTCATGGCTGCTGGCTGTGCTTGTGAGGTCACAGCAGCCTCAGTGCCCCATACAAAGGGGTAGGCGCATAGCTGCTGGCTGTGCTTGTGAGGTCACATGAGTCCTATAGCCTGATATGCCAGTGGGATGCCAATGGCTGCTGGCTGTGCTTGTGAGGTCACAGCAGCCTCAGTGAATGATAGGGCAGTGGCAGGATCCTGTGAGACAGCTTTATCTGTGAGGTGAGAGCAGTCCCATTGCCTGATAGGCCAGTGGCAGACCCCTGGCTGCTGGCTGTGCTTGTGAGGTGACAGCAGACTCAGTGCCTGATAGGCCATTGGGAGGCCCACGGCTGCTGCCTGGGCTTGTGAGGTGACATCAGCCTCAGTGCCTCATAGGCCAGTGGCAGGCCCCTGGCTGCTGGCTGTGCTTGTGAGGTCACAGCAGCCTCTGTGCCCTACAGGGCAGTGGCAGGCCCCTGGCTGATTGCTGTGCTTGTGAGGTCACAGCAGTCCAATTGCCTGATAGGCCAGTGGTAGGCCATTGGCTGCTGGCTGTCCTTTTGAGGTCACAGCAGTCTGAGTGACTGATAGGCCAGTGGCAGAACTCTGGATGCTGGCTGCATTTTGAGGTCACCTTTTGTCTCAGTGCCTCATCAGGCAGTGGGATGCCCCTGGCGGCTTCCTGTCCTTGTGAGGTCACATCAGCCTCTGTGTCTGATAGGACAGTGGAAGATTTTGTAGAGGCCTCGGAGTGCCTTTTATTGCGCTGCAGGGGCCTTGGAGTGCCTTTTTTTGCACTGCAGGGGCCACAGGGTGCATTTTTTTTGCAGTGTAGTAGCCTCCAAGTGCCTACTTTTGCAATGTAGGGGCTTCCGAGTGCCTTTCTTAGTGGTGTAGGAGCCTCTGAGTGCCTTCTTTTGTGGGGCAGGGCACTCCGAGAGCCTTTATTTCTGGTGTACAGGTCTCCAAGTGCCTCTTTTTCCAGTTCAGGATCATCCGAGTGCCTTTTTTTGTGGTGCCGGCCGCTCCGAGTGCGTTGTTTCACATTGTAGAAGTCCCCAAGTGCATTTTCTTGTGCTGTAGAAGCATCCAAGTGCCTTTTTTAGTGGTGTAGAAGCCTCTGAGTGCCTTTTTTTGTGGTGTACGGGCCTCCGAGTGAATTTTTTCCAGTGCAGTGGCCTCCGAGTGCCTTTATTTCCAGTGCAAGGGCCTCTGAGTGGTGCTGGGCACTAACCTAGGAGGCACTGAGGCTGCTGTGACCTCACAAGCACAGCCAGCAGCCAGGAGCCTGCCACTGGCCTCGGAGGCACTGAGGCTGCTGTGACCTCACAAGCACAGCCAGCAGCCAGGAGCCTGCCACTGGCCTCGGAGGCACTGAGGCTGCTGTGACCTCACAAGCACAGCCAGCAGCCAGGAGCCTGCCACTGGCCTAGGAGGCACTGAGGCTGCTGTGACCTCACAAGCACAGCCAGCAGCCAGGAGCCAGCCACTGGCCTCGGAGGCACTGAGGCTGCTGTGACCTCACAAGCACAGGCAGCAGCCAGGAGCCTGCCACTGGCCTCGGAGGCACTCAGGGTGCTGTGACCTCACAAGCACAGCCATGAGCCATGAACCTGCCACTGGCCTTAGAGGCACTCAGGCTGCTGTGACCTCACAAGCACAGCCAGGAGGGGCCCCTGTAGACTAACCTAGTACGCACTCAGGCTTCTGTGAGCTCACAAGCACAGCCGTCAGCCAGAAGCCTGCCAGTGGCCTATGAGGCACTGAGGCTACTGTGACGTCACAAGCACAGCCAGCAGCCATGAGCATAGTACTGGCCTAGGGGACACTGAGGCTGCTGTGTCCTCACAAGCACAGCCAGTTGGGGGCACTGCACACTAAGCTATGGGGCACTGAGTCTGCTGTGACCTCACAAGCAGAATCAACAGCCATGAGCCGACAGGGGCCTCAGAGGCACTGAGGCTGCTGTGACCTCACAAGCACAGGCAACAGCCAGGAGCCTGCCACTGGCCTCAGAGGCACTGAGGCTGCTGTGACCTCACAAGCAGATCCAGCAGCCATGAGCCTGCCACTGGCCTCAGAGGCACTGAGGCTGCTATGACATCACAAGCACAGCCAGCAGCCATGAGCCTGCCACTGGCCTCGGAGGCACTGAGGCTGCTGTGACCTCAGAAGCACAGCCAGCAGCCATGAGTCTCCCACTGGAAGAGGATGCACTCAGGCTGCAGTGACGTCACAAGTACAACCAGCAGCCAGGAGCCTGCCACTGGCCTTGGAGTCACCGAGGCTGCTGTGACGTCACAAGCACAGCCAGCAGCCATGAGCCTGCCACTGGCCTAGGTGACACTGAGGCTGCTGTGGCATCACAAGCACAGCTAGCAGCCATGAGACTGCCACTGGCCTCTGAGGCACTGAGTCTGCTGTGACCTCACAAGCACAGCCAGTAGGGGGCACTGAACACTATGCTATGAGGCACTGAGGCTGCTGTGACCTCACAAGCACAGCCAGCAGCCATGAGACTGCCACTGGCCTCAGAGGCAGTCAGTCTGCTGTGACCTCACAAGCACAGCCAGTAGGGGGCACTGAACACTATGCTATGAGGCACTGAGGCTGCTGTGACCTCACAAGCACAGCCAGCAGCCATGAGACTGCCACTGGCCTCAGAGGCAGTGAGTCTGCTGTGACCTCACAAGCACAGCCAGTAGGGGGCACTGAACACTATGCTATGAGGCACTGAGGCTGCTGTGACCTCACAAGCACAGCCAGCAGCCATGAGACTGCCACTGGCCTAGGAGACACTGAGTCTGCTGTGACCTCACAAGCAGAGCCAGCATCCAGGAGCCTGCCACTGGCAGAGGAGGCACTGAGGCTGCTGTGACCTCACAACCACAGCCAACAGCCAGGAGTCTGCCACTGTCCTGGGAGGCACTGAGGCTGCTGTGACCTCACAAGCACAGCCAGCAGTGGGTACTGGACACTAGCCTATGCGGCACTGAGGCTGCTGTGACCTCACAAGCACAGCCAGCAGCCATGAGACTGCCACTGGCCATGGAGGCACTGAGGCTACTGTGACGTCACAAGCACACGCAGTAGCCAGGAGCCTGCCACTGGCCTAGGCGGCACTGAGGCTGATGTGACCTCACAAGCACAGCCAGCAGCAATGAGACCGCCACTGGCCTCGGAATCACTGAGGCTGCTGTGACCTCACAAGCACAGCCAACAGCCATGACCCTGACACTGGTCTAGGAGGCATTCAGGCTCCTGTGACCTCACAAGCACAGCCAGCAGCCCTGAGCCTCATATTGGCCTGAGAGGCACAGAGGCTGCTGTGACCTCACAAGCACAGCCAGCAGCCATGAGCCTGCCACTGTCCTCGGAGGCCCTCAGTCTACTGTGCCCACACAAGCACAGGCAGCAGGGTGCACTGGACACTAACCTATGAGGCACTGAGGCTGCTGTGACCTCACAAGCACAGCCAGTAGGGGTCCCTGCACGCTAACCTATGATGCACTTAGATTGCTGTGACCTCACAAGCACAGGCAGCAGCCAGGAGCTTGCCACTGGTCTCGGAGGCACTGAGGCTGCTGTGACGTCACAAGCACAGCCAGCAGCCAGGAGCCTGCCACTGGCCTAGGAGGCACGGAGGCTGCTGTGACCTCACAAACACAGCCAGCAGGGGGCGCCGTAGACTAACCTTTGAGGCACCGAGGTTGCTGTGACCTCACAAGCAGAGCCAGCAGCCAGGAGCCTGCCATGGTCCTGAGAGGCACTGAGGCTGCTGTAACTTCACAAGCACAGCTAGCAGCCATGACCCAGCCACTGGCCTAGGAGGCACTGAGTCTGCTGTGACCTCAGAAGCACAGCCAGCAGCCATGACCCTGACACTGGTCCAGGACGCATTCAGGCTGCTGTGACCTCACAAGCACAGCCAGCAGGGGGCACTGGACACTAACCTATGAGGCACTGAGGCTGCTGTGACCTCACAAGCAGAGCCAGTAGGTGGCCCTGGACACCAACCTATGATGCATTGAGGCTGCTGTGACCTCATAAGCACAGCCAGCAGCCAGGAGCCTGGCACTGGCAGAGGAGGCACAGAGGCTGCTGTGACCTCAGAAGCACAGCCAGCAGCCATGAGCCTGGCACTGGCCTAGGAGGTAATGAGGCTGCTTGAACCTCACAAGCACAGCCAGCAGCCGGGAGCCTGCCACTGGCCTAGGAGACACAGAGTCTGCTGTGACCTCACAAGCACAGCCAGCAGGGGACGCTGTAGACTAACCTAGGAGGCACTGAGGCTGACGTGACCTCACAAGCACAGCCAGCAGCCATGAGCCTGCCACTGGCCTATGGGGCAGTGAGGTTGCTGTGACCTCACAAGCACAGCCAGCAGCCAGGAGCCTGGCACTGGCAGAGGAGGCACTTATGCTGCTGTGACCTCACAAGCAGAGCCAGCAGGGGGCGCTGTTGACTAACCTAGGCGGCACTGAGGCTGATGTGACCTCACAAGCAGAGCCAGCAGCCATGAGCCTGCTACTGTCCTCGGAGGCACTGCGGCTGCTGTGACGTCACAAGCACAGCAAGCAGCCATTAACGTGACACTGGCCAGAGAGGCATTCAGGCTGCCGTGACCTCACAAGTACAGCCAGCAGCCAGGAGCCTGCCACTGGCCTCGGAGGCACTGAGTCTGCTGTGACCTCACAAGTACAGCCAGCAGCCATGACCCTGACACTGGTCTAGGAGGCATTCAGGCTGCTGTGACCTCACAAGCACAGCCAACAGCCATGAGCATTGCACTGTCCTCAGAGGCACTGAGGCTGCTGTGACCTCACAAGCACAGCCAGCAGCCATGAGCCTGCCACTGCCAGAGGAGGCCCTGAGTCTGCTGTGACCTCACAAGCACAGGCAGCAGGGGGCCCTGGACACTAACCTATGAGGCACTGAGGTTGCTGTGACCTCACAAGTACAGCCAGTAGGGGGCCCTGGACACTAACCTAGGAGGCACTGAGTCTGCTGTGACGTCACAAGCACAGCCAGCAGCCAGGAGCCTGGCACTGGCCTAGGAGGCACTAAGGCTGCTGTGACCTCAGAAGCACAGCCAGCAGCCATGAGCCTGCCACTGGCCTAGGAGGCACTAAGGCTGCTGTGACCTCACAAGCACAGCCAACAGCCAGGAGCCTGCCACTGGCCTAGGAGACACAGAGTCTGCTGTGACCCCACAAGCACAGCCAGCAGGGGGCGCTGTAGACTAACCTATGAGGCACTGAGGCTGCTGTGACCTCACAAGCACAGCCAGCAGCCATGAGCCTGCCACAGGCCTATGGGGCACTGAGGTTGCTGTGACCTCACAAGCACAGCCAGCAGCCAGGAGCCTGCCACTGGTCTAAGAGGCACTTATGCTGCTGTAACCTCCCAAGCACAGCCAGCAGGGGGCGCTGTTGACTTACCTAGGCGGCACTTAGGCTGATGTGACCTCACAAGCACAGCCAGCAGCCATGAGCCTGCTACTGTCCTTGGAGGAAATGAGTCTGCTGTGACGTCAAAAGCACAGCAAGCAGCCATTAATGTGACACTGGCCTGAGAGGCATTGAGGCTGCTGTGACCTTAGAAGCACAGCCAGCAGTCAGGAGCCTGCCACTGGCCTCGGAGGCACTGAGGCTGCTGTGAATTCAGAAGTACAGCCAGCAGCCATGACCCTGACACTGGTCTAGGAGGCATTCAGGCTGCTGTGACCTCACAAGCACAGCCAGCTGCCCTGAGCCTCATATTGGCCTAGGAGGCACTGAGGCTGCTGTGACCTCACAAGCACAGCCAGCAGCCTGAGCCTGCCACTGGCAGAGGAGGCCCTGAGTCTGCTGTGACCTCACAAGCACAGGCAGCAGGGGGCACTGGACACTAACCTATGAGGCACTGAGGCTGCTGTGACCTCACAAGCACAGAAAGTAGAGAGTGCTGGACACTAACCTACGAGGCACTGAGGCTCCTGTGACCTCACAAGCACAGCCAGCAGCCATGAGCCTGACACTGGCCTTGGAGGCTCTGAGGCTGCTGTGACCTCACAAGTACAGCCAGCAGCCATGACCCTGACACTGGTCTAGGAGGCATTCAGGCTGCTGTGACCTCACAAGCACAGCCAGCAGCCATGAGCCTCATATTGGCCTAGGAGGCACTGAGGCTGTTGTGACGTCACAAGCACAGCCAGCAGCCAGGAGCCTGCCACTGGCAGAGGAGGCACTGAGTCTGCTGTGACCTCACAAGCACAGGCAGCAGGGGGCACTGGACACTAACCTATGAGGCACTGAGGCTGCTGTGACCTCACAAGCACAGCCAGTAGGGGGCCCTGGACGCTAATCTATGATGCACTGAGGCTGCTGTGACCTCACAAGCACAGCCACCAGTGGGCGCTGGACACTAACTTATGAGGCACTGAGTCTGCTGAGACCTCACAAGCACAGCCAGCAGGGGACGCTGCACACTAAACTATGAGGCACTGAGGCTGCTGTGACCTCAGAATCACAGCCAGCAGCCAGGAGCCTGGCACTGTCCTAGGAGACACTGAGGCTGCTGTGACCTCAGAAGCAGAGCCAGCAGCCATGAGCCTGACACTGGCCTGAGGGTCACTGAGGCTGCTGTGACCTCACAAGCACAGCCAGCAGACATGAGCCTGGCTCTGGCCTAGGAGGCACTAACGCTGCTGTGACCTCACAAGCACAGCCAACAGCCAGGAGCCTGCCACTAGCCTAGGAGGTAATGAGGCTGCTGTGACCCCACAAGCACAGCCAGCAGGGGGCACTGGACACTAACCTAGGAGGCACTGAGTCTCCTGTGACCTTACAAGCACAGCCAGTAGGGGCCGCTGGACACTAACGTATGAGGCACTGAGGCTGCTGTGACCTCACAAGCACAGCTAGCAGCCATAAGCCTGCCACGGGCCTCAGAGGCACTGAGTCTGCTGTGACATCACAAGCACAGCTAGCAGTCACGAGCCTGCCACTGGCCTAGGAGGCACTGAGTCTGCTGGGACCTCACAAGCACAGCCAGCAGGGGGCACTGGACACTAGTCTTTGAGGCAGTGAGGCTGCTGTGATGTCAGAAGCACAGCTAGCAGCCATGACCCAGCCACTGGCCTAGGATGCACTGCCTCTGCTGGGACCTCACAAGCACAGCCAGTTGGGGGCACTGGACACTAAACTATGAGGCACTGAGGCTGCTGTGACCACACAAGCACAGCCAGCAGCCATGAGCCTGCCACTGGCCTAGGAGACACTGAGTCTGCTGTGACCTCACAAGCACAGCCAGCAGCCATGAGTCTTCCACTGGAAGAGGATGCTCTCAGGCTGCAGTGACGTCACAAGCACAACCAGCAGCCAGGAGCCTGCCACTGGCCTCGGAGGCACTGAGTCTGCTGTGACCTCACAAGCACAGCCAGCAGCCAGGAGCCTGCCACTGGCCTCGGAGGCACTGAGGCTGCTGTGATGTCACAAGCACAGCCAGCAGCCATGAGCCTGCTACTGCTCTCGGAGGCACTGAGACTGCTGTGATCTCTCAAGCACAACCAGCAGCCATGAGCCTGCCACTGGCCTTGGAGGCACTGAGTCTGCTGTGATGTCACAAGCAGAGCCAGCAGGGGGCACTGGACACTAAGCTATGAGGCACTGAGGCTGCTCTGACCTCACAAGCAGAACCAACAGCTATGAGCCGCCACTGGCCTCAGAGGCAGTCAGCCTGGTGTGACCTCACAAGCACAGCCAGCAGCCATGAGCCTGCCACTGGCCTCGGAGGCAGTGAGTCTGCTGTGACCTCACAAGCACAGCCAGCAGTGGGTACTGGACACTAGCCTATGCGGCACTGAGGCTGCTGTGACCTCACAAGCACAGCCAGCAGCCATGAGACTGCCACTGGCCATGGAGGCACTGAGGCTGCTGTGACCTCACAAGCACACGCAGTAGCCAGGAGCCTGACACTGGCCTAGGCGGCACTGAGGCTGATGTGACGTCACAAGCACAGCCAGCAGCAATGAGACCGCCACTGGCCTCGGAATCACTGAGGCTGCTGTGACCTCACAAGCACAGCCAACAGCCATGACCCTGACACTGGTCTAGGAGGCATTCAGGCTCCTGTGACCTCACAAGCACAGCCAGCAGCCCTGAGCCTCATATTGGCCTGAGAGGCATTGAGGCTGCTGTGACCTCACAAGCACAGCCAGCAGCCATGAGCCTGCCACTGTCCTCGGAGGCCCTCAGTCTACTGTGCCCACACAAGCACAGGCAGCAGGGTGCACTGGACACTAACCTATGAGGCACTGAGGCTGCTGTGATGTCACAAGCACAGCCAGCAGACATCAGCCTGCCACTGGCCTAGGAGACTCTGAGGCTGCTGTGACGTCACAAGCACAGCCAGCAGCCAGGAGCCTGCTACGGGCCTAGGAGGCAGTCAGGCTGCTGTGACGTCACAAGCACAGCCAGCAGCCATGAGCCTGATAGTGGCCTCAGAGGCACTGAGGCTGCTGTGACCTGACAAGCACAGCCAGCAGGGGGCACTGGACAGTAACCTATCAGGCACTGAGGTTGCTGTGACGTCACAAACACAGCCAGTAGGGGGCCCTGGACACTAACCAAGGAGGCACTCAGGCTGCTGTGACGTCACAAGCACAGCAAGCAGCCATGTACCTGCCACTGGCCTTGGAGGCAGTCAGGCTGCTGTGACCTCACAAGCACAGCCAGCAGTCAGGAGCCTGCCACTGGTCTAGGAGGCACTGAGGCTGCTGTGACCTCACAAGCACAGCCAGCAGCCATGAGCCTGCCACTGGCTTCAGAGGCACTGAGGCTGCTGTGACGTGACAAGCACAGCCAGCACGGGGCACTGGACAGTA
This sequence comes from Dromaius novaehollandiae, assembly GCF_036370855.1. Classification (NCBI taxonomy): domain Eukaryota; kingdom Metazoa; phylum Chordata; class Aves; order Casuariiformes; family Dromaiidae; genus Dromaius; species Dromaius novaehollandiae. The sequence goes on along the minus strand of NW_026991289.1, from coordinate 1,550,734 downwards.
ACCTATGAGGCACTGAGGTTGCTGTGACCTCACAAGCACCGCCAGCAGCCAGGAGCCTGCTACTAGCCTAAGAGCTAATGAGGTTGCTTTGACCTCAATAAAACAGCCAGCAGCCATGAGCCTGCCACTGGCCTAGGAGACACAGAGTCTGTTGTGACCTCACAAGCACAGGCAGCCGGGGGCGCTGTAGACTAACCTAGGAGGCACTGAGGCTGCTGTGACCTCACAAGCACAGCCAGCAGGGGGCGCTGTAGACTAACCAGGGAGGCACTGAGGCTGCTGTGACCTCAGAAGCACAGCCAGCAGGGGGCGCTGTAGACTAACCTAGACGGCACTGAGGCTTCTGTGACCTCACAAGCACAGCCAGCAGGGGGCGCTGTAGACTAACCAGGGAGGCACTGAGGGTGACGTGACCTCACAAGCACAGCCAGCAGCCATTAACGTGACACTGGCCTGAGAGACTTTGAGGCTGCTGTGACCTCAGAAGCACAGCCAGCAGCCAGGAGCCTGCCACTGGCCTGGGAGGCACTGAGGCTGCTGTGAGCTAACAACCACAGCCAGTAGGGGACGGTGTACACTAATCTCTGAGGCACTGAGGCTGCTGTGACCTCACAAGCACAGCCAGCAGACATCAGCCTGCCATTGTCCTCGGTGGCACCGAGGATGCTTTGACCTCACAAGCACAGCGAGCATCCATGATCCTGGCACTGTCCTAAGGGGCACTGAGGCTGCTGTGACCTCACAAGCACTGCCCGTAGGGGGCCCTGGACACTAACCTATGAGGCACTGAGGCTGCTGTGACCTCACACGCACAGCCAACAGCTAGGAGCCTGCCACTAGCCTAGGAGGTAATGAGTCGGCTTTGACCTCACAAGCACAGCCAGCAGCCAGGAGCCTGCCACTGGCCGCGGAGGCACTGAGTCTGCTGTGACCTCACAAGCACAGGCAGCAGGGGGCACTGGACACTAACCTTTGAGGCAGTGAGGCTGCTGTGACCTCACAAGCACAGCCAGCAGCCAGGAGCCTGCCACTGGCCTCGGAGGCACTCAGGCTGCTGTGACGTCACAAGCTTAGCCAGCAGCCACGAGCCTGCCACAGGTCTAGGAGGGATTGAGGCTGCTGTGACCTCACAATTAGAGCCAGCAGCCATAAGACTGATACTGGCCCATGAGGCACTGAGGCTGCTGTGACCTCACAAGCACAGCCAGCAGCCATGAGCATTGCACTGTCCTCAGAGGCACTGAGGCTGCTGTGACCTCACAAGCACAGCCAGCAGACATCAGCCTGCCACTGTCCTCGGAGGCACTGAGGCTGCTGTGACCTCACAAGCACAGCCAGCAGCCAGGAGCCTGACACTGGCCTAGGAGGCACTAAGGCTGCTGTGACCTCACAAACACAGCCAGCAGCAAGGAGCCTGCCACTAGCCTAGGAGGTAATCAGTCTGCTGTGACCCCACAAGCACAGCCAGCAGGGGGCACTGGACACTCACCTAGCAGGCACTGAGTCTCCTGTGACCTAAGAAGCACAGCCAGCAGGGGGCGCTGTAGACTAACCTATCAGGCTCTGAGGCTGCTATGACCTCAGAAGCACAGCTAGCAGCCATAAGCCTGCCACGGGCCTCAGAGGCACTGAGTCTGCTGGGACCTCACAAGCACAGCCAGCAGCCAGGAGCCTGCCACTGGCCTCGGAGGCACAGAGTCTGCTGTGACCTGACAAGCACAGTCGGCAGCCAGGAGCCTGCCACTGGCCTAGGAGGCACGGAGGCTGCTGTGACCTCACAAACACAGCCAGCAGGGGGCGCCGTAGACTAACCTTTGAGGCACCGAGGTTGCTGTGACCTCACAAGCAGAGCCAGCAGCCAGGAGCCTGCCATGGTCCTGAGAGGCACTGAGGCTGCTGTAACTTCACAAGCACAGCTAGCAGCCATGACCCAGCCACTGGCCTAGGAGGCACTGAGTCTGCTGCGACGTCACAAGCACAGCCAGCAGCCATTAACGTGACACTGGCCTGACAGACTTTGAGGCTGCTGTGACCTCAGAAGCACAGCCAGCAGCCAGGAGCCTGCCACTGGCCTCGGAGGCACTGAGGCTGCTGTGACCTCACAAGCACAGCCAGCAGCCATGACCCTGACACTGGTCCAGGACGCATTCAGGCTGCTGTGACCTCACAAGCACAGCCAGCAGGGGGCACTGGACACTAACCTATGAGGCACTGAGGCTGCTGTGACCTCACAAGCAGAGCCAGTAGGTGGCCCTGGACACCAACCTATGATGCATTGAGGCTGCTGTGACCTCATAAGCACAGCCAGCAGCCAGGAGCCTGGCACTGGCAGAGGAGGCACAGAGGCTGCTGTGACCTCAGAAGCACAGCCAGCAGCCATGAGCCTGGCACTGGCCTAGGAGGCACTGCGGCTGCTGTGACGTCACAAGCACAGCAAGCAGCCATTAACGTGACACTGGCCAGAGAGGCATTCAGGCTGCCGTGACCTCACAAGTACAGCCAGCAGCCAGGAGCCTGCCACTGGCCTCGGAGGCACTGAGTCTGCTGTGACCTCACAAGTACAGCCAGCAGCCATGACCCTGACACTGGTCTAGGAGGCATTCAGGCTGCTGTGACCTCACAAGCACAGCCAGCAGCCATGAGCATTGCACTGTCCTCAGAGGCACTGAGGCTGCTGTGACCTCACAAGCACAGCCAGCAGCCATGAGCCTGCCACTGCCAGAGGAGGCCCTGAGTCTGCTGTGACCTCACAAGCACAGGCAGCAGGGGGCCCTGGACACTAACCTATGAGGCACTGAGGTTGCTGTGACCTCACAAGTACAGCCAGTAGGGGGCCCTGGACACTAACCTAGGAGGCACTCAGGCTGCTGTGACGTCACAAGCACAGCCAGCAGCCAGGAGCCTGGCACTGGCCTAGGAGGCACTAAGGCTGCTGTGACCTCATAAGCACAGCCAGCAGCCAGGAGCCTGCCACTGGCCTAGGAGGCACTAAGGCTGCTGTGACCTCACAAGCACAGCCAACAGCCAGGAGCCTGCTACTGTCCTTGGAGGAAATGAGTCTGCTGTGACGTCAAAAGCACAGCAAGCAGCCATTAATGTGACACTGGCCTGAGAGGCATTGAGGCTGCTGTGACCTTAGAAGCACAGCCAGCAGTCAGGAGCCTGCCACTGGCCTCGGAGGCACTGAGGCTGCTGTGAATTCAGAAGTACAGCCAGCAGCCATGACCCTGACACTGGTCTAGGAGGCATTCAGGCTGCTGTGACCTCACAAGCACAGCCAGCTGCCCTGAGCCTCATATTGGCCTAGGAGGCACTGAGGCTGCTGTGACCTGACAAGCACAGCCAGCAGCCTGAGCCTGCCACTGGCAGAGGAGGCCCTGAGTCTGCTGTGACCTCACAAGCACAGGCAGCAGGGGGCACTGGACACTAACCTATGAGGCACTGAGGCTGCTGTGACCTCACAAGCACAGACAGTAGAGAGTGCTGGACACTAACCTACGAGGCACTGAGGCTCCTGTGACCTCACAAGCACAGCCAGCAGCCATGAGCCTGACACTGGCCTTGGAGGCTCTGAGGCTGCTGTGACCTCACAAGTACAGCCAGCAGCCATGACCCTGACACTGGTCTAGGAGGCATTCAGGCTGCTGTGACCTCACAAGCACAGCCAGCAGCCATGAGCCTCATATTGGCCTAGGAGGCACTGAGGCTGTTGTGACGTCACAAGCACAGCCAGCAGCCAGGAGCCTGCCACTGGCAGAGGAGGCCCTGAGTCTGCTGTGACCTCACAAGCACAGGCAGTAGGGGGCCCTGGACGCTAATCTATGATGCACTGAGGCTGCTGTGACCTCACAAGCACAGCCACCAGTGGGCGCTGGACACTAACTTATGAGGCACTGAGTCTGCTGAGACCTCACAAGCACAGCCAGCAGGGGACGCTGCACACTAAACTATGAGGCACTGAGGCTGCTGTGACCTCAGAATCACAGCCAGCAGCCAGGAGCCTGGCACTGTCCTAGGAGACACTGAGGCTGCTGTGACCTCAGAAGCAGAGCCAGCAGCCATGAGCCTGACACTGGCCTGAGGGTCACTGAGGCTGCTGTGACCTCACAAGCACAGCCAGCAGACATGAGCCTGGCTCTGGCCTAGGAGGCACTAACGCTGCTGTGACCTCACAAGCACAGCCAACAGCCAGGAGCCTGCCACTAGCCTAGGAGGTAATGAGGCTGCTGTGACCCCACAAGCACAGCCAGCAGGGGGCACTGGACACTAACCTAGGAGGCACTGAGTCTCCTGTGACCTTACAAGCACAGCCAGTAGGGGCCGCTGGACACTAACGTATGAGGCACTGAGGCTGCTGTGACCTCACAAGCACAGCTAGCAGCCATAAGCCTGCCACGGGCCTCAGAGGCACTGAGTCTGCTGTGACATCACAAGCACAGCTAGCAGTCACGAGCCTGCCACTGGCCTAGGAGGCACTGAGTCTGCTGGGACCTCACAAGCACAGCCAGCAGGGGGAACTGGACACTAGTCTTTGAGGCAGTGAGGCTGCTGTGATGTCAGAAGCACAGCTAGCAGCCATGACCCAGCCACTGGCCTAGGATGCACTGCGTCTGCTGGGACCTCACAAGCACAGCCAGTTGGGGGCACTGGACACTAAACTATGAGGCACTGAGGCTGCTGTGACCACACAAGCACAGCCAGCAGCCATGAGCCTGCCACTGGCCTAGGAGACACTGAGTCTGCTGTGACCTCACAAGCACAGCCAGCAGCCATGAGTCTTCCACTGGAAGAGGATGCTCTCAGGCTGCAGTGATGTCACAAGCACAACCAGCAGCCAGGAGCCTGCCACTGGCCTCGGAGGCACTGAGTCTGCTGTGACCTCACAAGCACAGCCAGCAGCCAGGAGCCTGCCACTGGCCTCGGAGGCACTGAGGCTGCTGTGATGTCACAAGCACAGCCAGCAGCCATGAGCCTGCTACTGCTCTCGGAGGCACTGAGACTGCTGTGATCTCTCAAGCACAACCAGCAGCCATGAGCCTGCCACTGGCCTTGGAGGCACTGAGTCTGCTGTGATGTCACAAGCAGAGCCAGCAGGGGGCACTGGACACTAAGCTATGAGGCACTGAGGCTGCTCTGACCTCACAAGCAGAACCAACAGCTATGAGCCGCCACTGGCCTCAGAGGCAGTCAGCCTGGTGTGACCTCACAAGCACAGCCAGCAGCCATGAGCCTGCCACTGGCCTCGGAGGCAGTGAGTCTGCTGTGACCTCACAAGCACAGCCAGCAGTGGGTACTGGACACTAGCCTATGCGGCACTGAGGCTGCTGTGACCTCACAAGCACAGCCAGCAGCCATGAGACTGCCACTGGCCATGGAGGCACTGAGGCTGCTGTGACCTCACAAGCACACGCAGTAGCCAGGAGCCTGACACTGGCCTAGGCGGCACTGAGGCTGATGTGACGTCACAAGCACAGCCAGCAGCAATGAGACCGCCACTGGCCTCGGAATCACTGAGGCTGCTGTGACCTCACAAGCACAGCCAACAGCCATGACCCTGACACTGGTCTAGGAGGCATTCAGGCTCCTGTGACCTCACAAGCACAGCCAGCAGCCCTGAGCCTCATATTGGCCTGAGAGGCATTGAGGCTGCTGTGACCTCACAAGCACAGCCAGCAGCCATGAGCCTGCCACTGTCCTCGGAGGCCCTCAGTCTACTGTGCCCACACAAGCACAGGCAGCAGGGTGCACTGGACACTAACCTATGAGGCACTGAGGCTGCTGTGATGTCACAAGCACAGCCAGCAGACATCAGCCTGCCACTGGCCTAGGAGACTCTGAGGCTGCTGTGACGTCACAAGCACAGCCAGCAGCCAGGAGCCTGCTACGGGCCTAGGAGGCAGTCAGGCTGCTGTGACGTCACAAGCACAGCCAGCAGCCATGAGCCTGATAGTGGCCTCAGAGGCACTGAGGCTGCTGTGACCTGACAAGCACAGCCAGCAGGGGGCACTGGACAGTAACCTATCAGGCACTGAGGTTGCTGTGACGTCACAAACACAGCCAGTAGGGGGCCCTGGACACTAACCAAGGAGGCACTCAGGCTGCTGTGACGTCACAAGCACAGCAAGCAGCCATGTACCTGCCACTGGCCTTGGAGGCAGTCAGGCTGCTGTGACCTCACAAGCACAGCCAGCAGTCAGGAGCCTGCCACTGGTCTAGGAGGCACTGAGGCTGCTGTGACCTCACAAGCACAGCCAGCAGCCATGAGCCTGCCACTGGCTTCAGAGGCACTGAGGCTGCTGTGACGTGACAAGCACAGCCAGCACGGGGCACTGGACAGTAACCTATGAGGCACTGAGGTTGCTGTGACCTCACAAGCACCGCCAGCAGCCAGGAGCCTGCTACTAGCCTAAGAGCTAATGAGGTTGCTTTGACCTCAATAAAACAGCCAGCAGCCATGAGCCTGCCACTGGCCTAGGAGACACAGAGTCTGTTGTGACCTCACAAGCACAGGCAGCCGGGGGCGCTGTAGACTAACCTAGGAGGCACTGAGGCTGCTGTGACCTCACAAGCACAGCCAGCAGGGGGCGCTGTAGACTAACCAGGGAGGCACTGAGGCTGCTGTGACCTCAGAAGCACAGCCAGCAGGGGGCGCTGTAGACTAACCTAGACGGCACTGAGGCTTCTGTGACCTCACAAGCACAGCCAGCAGGGGGCGCTGTAGACTAACCAGGGAGGCACTGAGGGTGACGTGACCTCACAAGCACAGCCAGCAGCCATTAACGTGACACTGGCCTGAGAGACTTTGAGGCTGCTGTGACCTCAGAAGCACAGCCAGCAGCCAGGAGCCTGCCACTGGCCTGGGAGGCACTGAGGCTGCTGTGAGCTAACAACCACAGCCAGTAGGGGACGGTGTACACTAATCTCTGAGGCACTGAGGCTGCTGTGACCTCACAAGCACAGCCAGCAGACATCAGCCTGCCATTGTCCTCGGTGGCACCGAGGATGCTTTGACCTCACAAGCACAGCGAGCATCCATGATCCTGGCACTATCCTAAGGGGCACTGAGGCTGCTGTGACCTCACAAGCACTGCCCGTAGGGGGCCCTGGACACTAACCTATGAGGCACTAAGGCTGCTGTGACCTCACACGCACAGCCAACAGCTAGGAGCCTGCCACTAGCCTAGGAGGTAATGAGTCGGCTTTGACCTCACAAGCACAGCCAGCAGCCAGGAGCCTGCCACTGGCCGCGGAGGCACTGAGTCTGCTGTGACCTCACAAGCACAGGCAGCAGGGGGCACTGGACACTAACCTTTGAGGCAGTGAGGCTGCTGTGACCTCACAAGCACAGCCAGCAGCCAGGAGCCTGCCACTGGCCGCGGAGGCACTGAGTCTGCTGTGACCTCACAAGCACAGGCAGCAGGGGGCACTGGACACTAACCTTTGAGGCAGTGAGGCTGCTGTGACCTCACAAGCACAGCCAGCAGCCAGGAGCCTGCCACTGGCCTCGGAGGCACTCAGGCTGCTGTGACGTCACAAGCTTAGCCAGCAGCCACGAGCCTGCCACAGGTCTAGGAGGGATTGAGGCTGCTGTGACCTCACAATTAGAGCCAGCAGCCATAAGACTGATACTGGCCCATGAGGCACTGAGGCTGCTGTGACCTCACAAGCACAGCCAGCAGCCATGAGCATTGCACTGTCCTCAGAGGCACTGAGGCTGCTGTGACCTCACAAGCACAGCCAGCAGACATCAGCCTGCCACTGTCCTCGGAGGCACTGAGGCTGCTGTGACCTCACAAGCACAGCCAGCAGCCAGGAGCCTGACACTGGCCTAGGAGGCACTAAGGCTGCTGTGACCTCACAAACACAGCCAGCAGCAAGGAGCCTGCCACTAGCCTAGGAGGTAATCAGTCTGCTGTGACCCCACAAGCACAGCCAGCAGGGGGCACTGGACACTCACCTAGCAGGCACTGAGTCTCCTGTGACCTAAGAAGCACAGCCAGCAGGGGGCGCTGTAGACTAACCTATCAGGCTCTGAGGCTGCTATGACCTCACAAGCACAGCTAGCAGCCATAAGCCTGCCACGGGCCTCAGAGGCACTGAGTCTGCTGGGACCTCACAAGCACAGCCAGCAGCCAGGAGCCTGCCACTGGCCTCGGAGGCACAGAGTCTGCTGTGACCTGACAAGCACAGTCGGCAGCCAGGAGCCTGCCACTGGCCTAGGAGGCACGGAGGCTGCTGTGACCTCACAAACACAGCCAGCAGGGGGCGCCGTAGACTAACCTTTGAGGCACCGAGGTTGCTGTGACCTCACAAGCAGAGCCAGCAGCCAGGAGCCTGCCATGGTCCTGAGAGGCACTGAGGCTGCTGTAACTTCACAAGCACAGCTAGCAGCCATGACCCAGCCACTGGCCTAGGAGGCACTGAGTCTGCTGCGACGTCACAAGCACAGCCAGCAGCCATTAACGTGACACTGGCCTGACAGACTTTGAGGCTGCTGTGACCTCAGAAGCACAGCCAGCAGCCAGGAGCCTGCCACTGGCCGCGGAGGCACTGAGGCTGCTGTGACCTCACAAGCACAGCCAGCAGCCATGACCCTGACACTGGTCCAGGACGCATTCAGGCTGCTGTGACCTCACAAGCACAGCCAGCAGGGGGCACTGGACACTAACCTATGAGGCACTGAGGCTGCTGTGACCTCACAAGCAGAGCCAGTAGGTGGCCCTGGACACCAACCTATGATGCATTGAGGCTGCTGTGACCTCATAAGCACAGCCAGCAGCCAGGAGCCTGGCACTGGCAGAGGAGGCACAGAGGCTGCTGTGACCTCAGAAGCACAGCCAGCAGCCATGAGCCTGGCACTGGCCTAGGAGGCACTGCGGCTGCTGTGACGTCACAAGCACAGCAAGCAGCCATTAACGTGACACTGGCCAGAGAGGCATTCAGGCTGCCGTGACCTCACAAGTACAGCCAGCAGCCAGGAGCCTGCCACTGGCCTCGGAGGCACTGAGTCTGCTGTGACCTCACAAGTACAGCCAGCAGCCATGACCCTGACACTGGTCTAGGAGGCATTCAGGCTGCTGTGACCTCACAAGCACAGCCAGCAGCCATGAGCATTGCACTGTCCTCAGAGGCACTGAGGCTGCTGTGACCTCACAAGCACAGCCAGCAGCCATGAGCCTGCCACTGCCAGAGGAGGCCCTGAGTCTGCTGTGACCTCACAAGCACAGGCAGCAGGGGGCCCTGGACACTAACCTATGAGGCACTGAGGTTGCTGTGACCTCACAAGTACAGCCAGTAGGGGGCCCTGGACACTAACCTAGGAGGCACTGAGTCTGCTGTGACGTCACAAGCACAGCCAGCAGCCAGGAGCCTGGCACTGGCCTAGGAGGCACTAAGGCTGCTGTGACCTCAGAAGCACAGCCAGCAGCCATGAGCCTGCCACTGGCCTAGGAGGCACTAAGGCTGCTGTGACCTCACAAGCACAGCCAACAGCCAGGAGCCTGCCACTGGCCTAGGAGACACAGAGTCTGCTGTGACCTCACAAGCACAGCCAGCAGGGGGCGCTGTAGACTAACCTATGAGGCACTGAGGCTGCTGTGACCTCACAAGCACAGCCAGCAGCCATGAGCCTGCCACAGGCCTATGGGGCACTGAGGTTGCTGTGACCTCACAAGCACAGCCAGCAGCCAGGAGCCTGCCACTGGCCTAGGAGGCTCTGAGGCTGCTGTGACCTCACAAGTACAGCCAGCAGCCATGACCCTGACACTGGTCTAGGAGGCATTCAGGCTGCTGTGACCTCACAAGCACAGCCAGCAGCCATGAGCCTCATATTGGCCTAGGAGGCACTGAGGCTGTTGTGACGTCACAAGCACAGCCAGCAGCCAGGAACCTGCCACTGGCAGAGGAGGCCCTGAGTCTGCTGTGACCTCACAAGCACAGCCAGTAGGGGGCCCTGGACGCTAATCTATGATGCACTGAGGCTGCTGTGACCTCACAAGCACAGCCACCAGTGGGCGCTGGACACTAACTTATGAGGCACTGAGTCTGCTGAGACCTCACAAGCATAGCCAGCAGGGGACGCTGCACACTAAACTATGAGGCACTGAGGCTGCTGTGACCTCACAAGCACAGCCAGCAGGGGACGCTGCACACTAAACTATGAGGCACTGAGGCTGCTGTGACCTCAGAATCACAGCCAGCAGCCAGGAGCCTGGCACTGTCCTAGGAGACACTGAGGCTGCTGTGACCTCAGAAGCAGAGCCAGCAGCCATGAGCCTGACACTGGCCTGAGGGTCACTGAGGCTGCTGTGACCTCACAAGCACAGCCAGCAGACATGAGCCTGGCTCTGGCCTAGGAGGCACTAACGCTGCTGTGACCCCACAAGCACAGCCAGCAGGGGGCACTGGATACTAACCTAGGAGGCACTGAGTCTCCTGTGACCTCACAAGCACAGCCAGTAGGGGCCGCTGGACACTAACGTATGAGGCACTGAGTCTGCTGTGACATCACAAGCACAGCTAGCAGTCACGAGCCTGCCACTGGCCTAGGAGGCACTGAGTCTGCTGGGACCTCACAAGCACAGCCAGCAGGGGGCACTGGACACTAGTCTTTGAGGCAGTGAGGCTGCTGTGATGTCAGAAGCACAGCTAGCAGCCATGACCCAGCCACTGGCCTAGGATGCACTGCGTCTGCTGGGACCTCACAAGCACAGCCAGCAGCCAGGAGCCTGACACTGGCCTCGGAGACACTAAGGCTGTTGTGACGTCACAAGCACAGCCAGCAGGGGGCGCTGTAGACTAACCAATTAGGCACTGAGGCTGTTGTGACGTCACAAGCACAGCTAGCAGCCATGAGCCTGCCACTGGCCTCAGAGCAGGCACTGAGGCTGCTGTGACCTCACAAGCACAGTCAGCTGACATGAACCTGCCACTCGCCAAGGCGGCAGTGATGCTGCTGTGAACTCAAAAGCACAGCCAGTAGGGGGCGCTGGACACTAACCTATGAGGCACTGAGGCTGCTGTGATGTCACAAGCACAGCCAGCAGACATCAGCCTGCCACTGGCCTAGGAGACTCTGAGGCTGCTGTGACGTCACAAGCACAGCCAGCAGCCAGGAGCCTGCTACGGGCCTAGTAGGCAGTCAGGCTGCTGTGACGTCACAAGCACAGCCAGCAGCCATGAGCCTGATAGTGGCCTCAGAGGCACTGAGGCTGCTGTGACCTGACAAGCACAGCCAGCAGGGGGCACTGGACAGTAACCTATCAGGCACTGAGGTTGCTGTGACCTCACAAGCAAGGCCAGTAGGGGGCACTGGACACTAATCTATGAGGCACTGAGTCTGCTGTGACGTCACAAACACAGCCAGCAGCCAGGAGTCTGGCACTGTCCTAGGAGGCACTGAAGCTGACGTCACCACAGAAGCACAGCCAGGAGCCAGGAGCCTGCCACTGGCAGAGGAGGCATTCAGGCTGCTGTGACGTCACAAGCACAGCCAGCAGGGGGTGCTGTAGACTAACCAAGGAGGCACTCAGGCTGCTGTGACGTCACAAGCACAGCAAGCAGACATCAGCCTGCCACTGGCCTTGGAGGCAGTCAGGCTGCTGTGACCTCACAAGCACAGCCAGCAGTCAGGAGCCTGCCACTGGTCTAGGAGGCACTGAGGCTGCTGTGACCTCACAAGCACAGCCAGCAGCCATGAGCCTGCCACTGTCCTCAGAGGCACTGAGGCTGCTGTGACCTGACAAGCACCGCCAGCACGGGGCACTGGACAGTAACCTATGAGGCACTGAGGTTGCTGTGACCTCACAAGCACGGCCAGTAGGGGGCACTGGACACTAACCTAGGAGGCACTGAGGCTGCTGTGACCTCACAAGCACCGCCAACAGCCAGGAGCCTGCTACTAGCCTAAGAGCTAATGAGGTTGCTTTGACCTCAATAAAACAGCCAGCAGCCATGAGCCTGCCACTGGCCTAGGAGACACAGAGTCTGTTGTGACCTCACAAGCACAGGCAGCCGGGGGCGCTGTAGACTAACCTAGGAGGCACTGAGGCTGCTGTGACCTCACAAGCACAGCCAGCAGGGGGCGCTGTAGACTAACCAGGGAGGCACTGAGGCTGCTGTGACCTCAGAAGCACAGCCAGCAGGAGGCGCTGTAGACTAACCTAGACGGCACTGAGGCTGCTGTGACCTCACAAGCACAGCCAGCAGGGGGCGCTGTAGACTAACCAGGGAGGCACTGAGGGTGACGTGACCTCACAAGCACAGCCAGCAGCCATTAACGTGACACTGGCCTGAGAGACTTTGAGGCTGCTGTGACCTCAGAAGCACAGCCAGCAGCCAGGAGCCTGCCACTGGCCTGGGAGGCACTGAGGCTGCTGTGAGCTAACAACCACAGCCAGTAGGGGACGGTGTACACTAATCTCTGAGGCACTGAGGCTGCTGTGACCTCACAAGCACAGCCAGCAGACATCAGCCTGCCATTGTCCTCGGTGGCACCGAGGATGCTTTGACCTCACAAGCACAGCGAGCATCCATGATCCTGGCACTGTCCTAAGGGGCACTGAGGCTGCTGTGACCTCACAAGCACTGCCCGTAGGGGGCCCTGGACACTAACCTATGAGGCACTGAGGCTGCTGTGACCTCACACGCACAGCCAACAGCTAGGAGCCTGCCACTAGCCTAGGAGGTAATGAGTCGGCTTTGACCTCACAAGCACAGCCAGCAGCCAGGAGCCTGCCACTGCACTCGGAGGCACTGAGTCTGCTGTGACCTCACAAGCACAGGCAGCAGGGGGAACTGGACACTAACCTTTGAGGCAGTGAGGCTGCTGTGACCTCACAAGCTTAGCCAGCAGCCACGAGCCTGCCACAGGTCTAGGAGGGATTGAGGCTGCTGTGACCTCACAAGCACAGCCAGCAGCCATGACCCTGCCACTGGCCTAGGAGGCACTGAGTCTGCTGGGACCTCACAAGCACAGCCAGCAGACATCAGCCTGCCACTGTCCTCGGAGGCACTGAGGCTGCTGTGACCTCACAAGCACAGTCAGCAGCCAGGAGCCTGACACTGGCCTAGGAGGCACTAAGGCTGCTGTGACCTCACAAACACAGCCATCAGCAACGAGGCTGCCACTGGCCTAGGAGGAACGGAGGCTGCTGTGACCTCACAAACACAGCCAGCAGGGGGCGCTGTAGACTAACCTATGAGGCACTGAGGCTGCTGTGACCTGAAAAATACAGGCAGCAGCCATGAGCCTGCCACTGTCCTAGGAGGCACTGAGGCTGCTGTGACCTCACAAGCACAGTCAGCAGGCATGAGACTCCTGCTTGCAGAGCAGGCACTGTGGCTGCTGTGACCTCACAAGTACAGCCAGCAGACATGAGCCTGCCACTGGCCTAGGAGGCACTGAGTCTGCTGTGACCTCACAAGCACAGCCAGCAGCCAGGAGTCTGGAACTGTCCTACCAGACTCTGAGGATGCTGTGACCTCAGAAGCACAGCCAGCAGCCATTACCCTGGTACGGGCCTAGGAAGCAGTCAGGCTGCTGTGACCTCACAAGCACAGCCAGTACGGGGCGCTGTAGACTAACCAAGGAGGCACTGAGTCTGCTGTGACGTCAGAAGCACAGCCAGCAGCCATGAACCTGACACTGGCCTGAGAGAAATTGAGGCTGCTGTGACCTCACAAGCACAGCCAGCAGTCAGGAGCCTGCCACAGGCCTCGGAAGCACTGAGGCTGCTGTCACCTCAGAAGTACAGCCAGCAGCCATGACCCTGACACTGGTCTAGGAGGCTTTCAGACTGCTGCGACCTCACAAGCACAGCCAGCAGCCATGAGCCTGATACTGGCCTCAGAGACACTGAGGCTGCTGTGACCTCACAAGCACGGAGAGTAAGGGGCGCTGGACACTAATCTATGAGGCACTGAGGCTGCTGTGACCTCACAAGCACAGCCAACAGCCAGGAGCCTGCCACTGGCCTAGGAGACACTGACTCTGCTGTGACCTCACAAGGACAGCCAGCAGGGGGCGCTATAGACTAACCTAGGAGGCACTGAGGCTGCTGTGACCTCACAAGCACAGCCAGCAGCCAGGAGCCTGACACTGGCCTTGGAGGGACTGAGACTGCTGTGACCCCACAAGCACAGCCAGCAGCCATGAGCCTGCCACTGGCCTAGGAGGCTCTCAGGCTGCTGTGACCTCACAAACACAGCCAGCAGCCATGAGCATGGCACTGCCAGTGGAGGCACTGAGGCTGCTCTGACCTCAGAAGCACAGACAGCAGACATGAGCCTGCCACTGGCCTCGGAGGGACTGAGACTGCTGTGACATCACAAGCACAGCCAGCAGACATCAGCCTGCCACTAGCCTAGGAGGCAATGCGGCTGCTGTGACCTCACAAGCACAGCCAGCAGCCACGAGCCTGCCACTGGCCTAGGAGACACTGAGTCTGCTGTGACCTCACAAGCACAGCCAGCAGGGGGCACTGCACACTAATCTTTGAGGAAGTGAGGGTGCTGTGACCTCACAAGCACAGCTAGCAGACAGGAGCCTGCCACGGGCCTCAGAGGCACTGAGGCTGCTGGGACCTCACAAGCACAGCCAGCAGACATCAGCCTGCCACTGGCCTAGATGGCACTGAGGCTGCTGTGACCTCACAAGCACAGCCACCAGGGGGCATTTGATGCTAACCTTTGAGTCAGGGAGGCTGCTGTGACCTCACAAGCATAACCAGCACAAGACGCGGTAGACTAACCTATGAGGCACAGAGGCTGCTGTGACCTCAGAAGCACAGCCAGCAGCCAGGAGCCTGCCACTGGCAGAGGAGGCAGTGAGGCTGCTGTGACCTCAAAAATACAGGCAGCAGCCATGAGCCTGCCACTGTCCTCGGAGGCACTCAGGCTGCTGTGACCTCACAAGCACAGCCAGCACGAGACGCGGTAGACTAACCTATGAGGCACTGAGTCTGCTGTGACCTCACAAGCACAGCCAGCAGCCATGAGCATTGCACTGTCCTCAGAGGCACTGAGGCTGCTGTGACCTCACAAGCACAGCCAGCAGCCATGAGCCTGCCACTGGTCTAGGAGGCACTGAGACTGCTGTGACATCACAAGCACAGCCAAGAGCCAGGAGACTGCCACTGCCCTAGGAGACACTGCGTCTGCTGTGACCTCACAAGCACAGCCAGCAGTGGGCACCGTAGACTAACCTAGGAGGCACTGAGGCTGCTGTGACCTCACAAGCACAGCCAGCAGACAGGAGCCTGCCACTGGCCTATGGGGCACTGAGGTTGCTGTGACCTCACAAGCACAGCCAGCAGCCCTGAGTCTCATATTGGCATGTGAGGCACTGAGGCTGCTGTGACCTCACAAGCACAGCCAGCAGCCATGAACCCGCCAGTGGCAGAGGAGACCCTGAGTCTGCTGTGACCTCAGAAATACAGGCAGCAGGGGGCACTGGACACTAACCTATGAGCCACTGAGGCTGCTGTGACCTCACAAGCACAGCCAGTAGGGGGCACTGGACACTAAGGTATGAGGCACTGAGGCTGCTGTGACCTCACAAGCACAGCCAGCAGCCAGGAGCCTGGCACTGGCAGAGGAGGGACTGAGGCTGCTGTGACCTCAGAAGCACAGCCAGCAGCCATGAGCCTGACACTGGCCTAGGAGGCACTAAGGCTGCTGTGACCTCACAAGCACAGCCAGCAGCCAGGAGCCTGCCACTGGCCTAGGAGACACAGAGTCTGCTGTGACCTCAGAAGCACAGCCAGCAGGGAGCGCTGTAGACTAACCTAGGAGGCACTGAGGCTGCTGTGACCTCACAAGCACAGACAGCAGATATGAGCCTCATATTGGCCTAGGAGGCACTGAGGCTGCTGTGACCTCAAAAGCACAGCAAGCAGCCATGAGCATTGCACTGTCCTCAGAGGCACTGAGGCTGCTGTGACCTCACAAGCACAGGCAGCAGCCATGAGCCTGCCACTGGCCTAGGAGACACTAAGTCTGCTGTTACCTCACAACCACAGGCAGCAGGGGGTGCTGTAGACTAACTTAGGGGGCACTGAGGCTGCTGTGACCCCAGAAGCACAGCCAGCAGCCATGAGCATTGCACTGTCCTCAGAGGCACTGAGGCTGCTGTGACCTCAGAAGCACAGCCAGCAGCCAGGAGCCTGCCACTGGCAGAGGAGGCACTGAGTCTGCTGTGACCCCACAAGCACAGCCAGCAGCCATGAGACTGCCACTGGCCTAGGAGGCACTGAGGCTGCTGTGACCTCACAAACACAGCCAGCAGCCAGGAGCCTGCCACTGGCCTAGGAGGCTCTCAGGCTGCTGTGACCTCACAAGCACAGCCAGCAGCCATGAGCCTGCCACTAGCAGAGGAGGCACTCAGTCTGCTGTGACGTCACAAGCACAATCAGCAGGGAGCATTGGACACGAACGTATAAGGCACTGAGTCTGCTGTGACCTCACAAGCACAGGCAGCAGAGATGAGATTGCCACTGGCCTCGGAGGCCCTGAGGCTGTTGTGATGTCACAAGCAGAGCCAGCAGGCATGACCCTGACACTGGCGTGAGAGGCACTGAGGCTGCTGTGACCTCACAAGCACAGCCAGCAGCCACGAGCCTGCCGCTAGCCTAGGAGACACTGAGTCTGCTGTGACCTCACAAGCACAGCCAGCAGGGGGCACTGGAGATAACCTATGAGGCACTGAGGCTGCTGTGACCTCACAAGCACAGCCAGCGGCCAGGAGCCTGCCACTGGCAGAGGAGGCATGGAGGCTGCTGTGACCTCAAAAATACAGGCAGCAGCCATGAGCCTGCCACTGTCCTCGGAGGCACTGAGGCTGCTGTGACCTCACAAGTACAGCAAGCAGGGGGCGCTGTTCACTAACCTATGAGGCACTAAGACTGCTGTGACGTCACAAGCACAGCCAGCAGCCATGAGCCTGCCACTGGCCTAGGAGGCAGTTAGGCTGCTGTGACCTCACAAGCACAGCCAGCAGCCAGGAGCCTGCCACTGGCCTATGGGGCACTGAGGCTGCTGTGACCTCACAAGCACAGCCAGCAGCCAGGAGCCTGCCACTGGCCTCGGAGGCACTGAGGCTGCTGTGACCTCACAAGTACAGCCAGCAGCCATGACCCTGAAACTGGCCTAGGAGGCATGGAGGCTGCTGTGACCTCACAAGCACAGCCAGCAGGCAGGATCCTGCCACTGGCCTATAGGGCACTGAGGTTGCTGTGACCTCACAAGCACAGCCAGCAGCCAGGAGCCTGCCACTGTCCTCGGAGGCCCTGAGGCTGCTGTGACATCACAAGCACAGGCAGCAGGGGGCGCTGTTGAGTAACCTAGGCGGCACTGAGGCTGATGTGACCTCGCAAGTACAGCCAGCAGGGGGCACTGGAGATAACCTATGAGGCACTTAGTCTGCTGTGACCTCACAAGCACTGCCAGCCGCCATGAGCATGGCACTGTCCTTGGAGGCACTGAGTCTGCTTTGACCTCGCAAGCACAGCCAGCAGCCAGTAGCCTGACAGTGGCCTGAGAAGCACTGACGCTGCTGTGACGTCACAAGCACAGGCAGCACCCTTGAGCCTGCCACGGGCCTAGGAGTCACTGAGGCTGCTGTGACCTCACAAGCACAGCCAGCAGGGGGCGCTGGACCCTAACGTATGAGGCACTGAGTCTCCTGTGACCTTACAAGCACAGCCAGTAGGGGGCTCTGGACACTAACCTATGAGGCACTGAGGCTGCTGTGACCTCGCAAGCACAGCTAGCAGCCATAAGCCTGCCAAGGGCCTCAAAGCCACTGAGGCTGCTGTGACCTCACAAGCACAGCTAGCAGCCATGAGCCTGACACTGGCCTAGAAGGCAGTGAGTCTGCTGGGACCTCACAAGCACAGCCAGCAGACATCAGCCTGCCACTGGCCTAGGAGGCACTGAGGCTGCTGTGATGTCAAAAGAACAGGCAGTAGTCACGAACCTGCCAAAGGACAAGAAGGCAATGAGGCTGCTGTGACCTCACAAGCACAGCCAGCAACCAGGAGCCTGACACTGGCCTAGGAGGCACTGAGGCTGCTGTGACCTCACAAGCACAGCGAGCATCCATGACCCTGACACTGGTCTAGGAGGCATCAAGGCTGCTGTGACCACACAAACACAGCCAGCAGGGGGCGCTGTAGACTAACACAGGAGGCACTGAGGCTGCTGTGACCTCACAAGCACAGCCAGCAGCCAGGAGCCTGCCACTGGCCTATGGGGCACTGAGGCTGCTGTGACCTCACAAGCACAGCCAGCAGCCATGACCCTGAAACTGGTCTAGGAGGCATTCAGGCTGCTGTGACCTCACAAGCACAGCCAGCAGCCAGGAGCCTCATATTGGCCTCAGAGGCACTGAAGCTGCTGTGACCTCACAAACACAGCTATCAGCCATGGGCATTGCACTGTCCTCAGAGGCACTGAGGCTGCTGTGACCTCACAAGCACAGCCAGCAGCCATGAGCCTGACACTGGCAGAGGAGGCACTGAGTCTGCTGTGACCTCAGAAGCACAGCCAGCAGCCATGAGCCTGACACTGGCCTAGGACGTAATGAGGCTGCTGTGACCTCACAAGCACGGCCAGCAGGGGGCACCGGACACTAACCTAGCAGGCACTGAGTCTCCTGTGACCTTACAAGCACAGCCAGTAGGGGGCGCTGGACACTAACCTATGAGGCACTGAGGCTGCTGTGACCTCACAAGCACAGCTAGCAGCCATAAGCCTGCCACGGGCCTATGAGGCACTGAGGCTGCTGTGAGGTCACAAGCACAGTAAGCAGCCAGGAGCCTGCCACTGGCCTAGGAGGCACTGAGTCTGCTGGGACCTCACAAGCACAGCCTGCAGACATCAGCCTGCCACTGGCCTAGGAGGCACTGAGGCTGCTGTGACCATTTTGATTTAATGTTTCTTTTAGGGCTTTAGCAGTTCTAGGATGCCCCTGATGAAAGAATGCTGCTTCTCAGAAAATAGAGATAGAGGTTATCCTAATCTGCCTAGTTCAAACAGCACGAACATTCTTTC
This sequence comes from Dromaius novaehollandiae, assembly GCF_036370855.1. Lineage (NCBI taxonomy): Eukaryota > Metazoa > Chordata > Aves > Casuariiformes > Dromaiidae > Dromaius > Dromaius novaehollandiae. Next base: position 1,531,684 of record NW_026991289.1, on the reverse strand, counting down.
TGAGCTCCTAGGGCTGTCTTGTAACAATTCCTCCCTTTGAGATCTATATGATCATTTTCATATTAGTCTCACCCCTTTTAAAATTTTTCCCTTATTAACTTGGTGCAACATCTAGAAATGCATTGAATCACTACATAAATACATACAAAAGCTAATAACACCATTTCCAAAATTGTTAAATACTTTTTAACCCATGAGCTTACGTCAGGCAACCAGGAAGTCAACCATTTCCATGTTTCTTCAAATCTGAAAGAAGTATCATCTCTCTGAACCCCATGTAAAATTTCAGTCTGCTTCCAGATTTCATTTAGATCGGTAGAAATTCTGCCGCTTCGATCCACGTATACACAGCAACTAGTATTTGTCACTGTACATACTCCTCCCTGAGATGCCAATAACATATCTAGAGCCATTCTGTTTTGGGTGGTTAGTTTCGCAATTTCTGAAACCCCCCCTTGTAAAGCTGCAACGGCATCAGAGGTTTTATTCCCTATTTTCTCAGTAACTGCGGCACTGCAATTAGTGGGAAGCCCTTGTTGGAATGTCCAGGGAAGTGGGTACACACCCAACAATCCATCTGGTTAACTATCTGTCCCGATCCAATATCGGGGTGTGGGGGGGTTCGTTACGGTACCAAGGACGAGATTAAGACGCTAAAACCAGTCAAATATCGTACAACCTTTTAGCTTTATTTTCCACAGAGTGGGGAGAAAAGGTGGGGAAAGGCGAAGGGGAGGCGAAGGGAAGAGGGGAACAGAACAAGGGTAAGGGGAAAAGGATAGAGAAAACTTAGAAAAGGAGAGAAGAAGCTAGCTACCACGACTCCGGGGCCAATGATGTTCTGCTGACTCTGTTCGAATTGCAGCTCAAGCTGGGTGCCTCCGACGAGAGAGAGAGCAAGAGAGCAAGTTCCAAAACAAAGAAATCCCTGGGCAATTATAGCTTTTCAAATTAAGTTTCCCTCCCCTCATGCGGCAGTTCAGACCAATAGTAATTTTTGGGTCTGGGGTCTCCTGCTCCCTTATTGGGTCTCATCATTGTTCCTAGGCAGGCTACTTTTCTCCCTTATCTTTACTCTGCCCTTCTTTCTCAAGGCCTTAACAAACAGGTGTTGTTCCAGCAATTAGCACTGCCCCAGCAGTGACAGTAAGTGTTATCTTCCAAGGTCCTGATGAAGAGGATATAATCCAGACCCCCCTAATTAACACTGTTTCAGCAGTGAGGGGAGGCTTTGTTTCTCAGGGTCCTGGCACCCAAGCAGGCCTTATTTCAAAGCCTTGACATCCTCCCTCCTGGAGTGTGACACATAGGAATGCAAACTGCTTGTAACTCCCTTATCTTTCCAGTGGGCACCAGCTCTGGGGCCCTTTCTCACTGAACTAGGGAGTGCGGCCTAAGGCTTCAGCAAATTTAGCTACTCATGCTAAGCAAGTTTTATAAAAGTTGTGCTAAGCGGCAGTAATTTGCAGTCCAGGTCCCCAAGTCTCTGCCCGATCATGCCCTGGTTCAGCGCAGGCTTGGTGTCTCCCGAATGGTCGCAGGGAGACCATTTCAGGGGTCGCAGCAGCTCAGTCCTGTTTCCGCTGGGAACAGATGGCTTGTTCGGGGTTATGGTTTGCCTACACCTTATGTACCAAGAAATGTTCAAGGCAAAAGTTCACTCATCTGTCCGCCACACTATCTTCATAGATTTCGTAATTACTTTCAAATGAAGATTTTGATCCCTTTAATTGTTTGGCTCAGGTAAGCTAGAAAAACTAACCACCACATTTCTCCCCTGTTGTTCATTAAGGAGAACATCATTTTTACACAGAGACCATAACAGCAATATTAACCCTATTCCTAACAAACAAATTAAAGCAATTTTTCCCTGAATACAATCGAACTTTAAAACTGATTCACTTCTAATACAACTCTCATATCTTTCTATATTTTTAACCTGAAAGGTTGAACTTGTTCAGCTTTCCACGTCTCTCGAGGTACTGCTTTCACTCAGGTGGAGTGGATCCAGGAATCAGTTCCCTGCAGTTTCACAGCAGTATTTCTTGTTAGCAGTACAAGATAGGGTCCTCTCCATTTTTCTGTCAATGGCTCATCCTTCCAGGTCCAAAGATATACTTGATCTCCTGGCTGGAATGAATGTACAGGTGAATCTAAAAGTATGGGAGATCTTAACTGGAGGTACCTACGGAGAGAAGTAGGAACCTTTGCCATAGAGAAGAGGTAATCACTTAAAATTGGATCACCCTTAATGTGTGCATCTGAATTTCATTTCCAGTTAACTTTACAGTGTAAGGCTTACCATACAGAATCTCGAACGGACTAACTTTCTCCCTAACCCTTGGGGTTATTCTGATTCTTAATCATGCCAGAGGTAAAACATCAGTCCATTTCATCTGAGTCTCCTGACACAATTTCCCTCCCTGTCTCTTCATTGTTTGAGTCATTCTTTCCACTTTTCCACTGGATTGTGGCCTCCAGGGGGTATGTAAATCCCATTTAATTTGTAATATTTTTGAGATTTCCTGTACTATTTCTGCTGTAAAATGAGGTCCCCTATCCAAAGAAAATCCTTCTGGCACCCCAAATCTTGGTATGATTTCTTTTAATAGCATTTTTCACTACCTCCCTTGCTTTATTGCTACGGCATGGGAAAGCCTCAGGCCATCCTGAAAAGGCATCAACAATTACCAACAAATATTTATATCCATTACAGCTTGGTAATTCAGAAAAATCAATTTGCCAGTAGTCCCCAGGCATGAAGCCCCTTTGTACTTCCGCTGGGGGGGCTTCTTCTGAATCCTGGGATTATTTCTAAGACAGATTTCACATTTTTGAGTAATGCCCTTTGCAATTATTAACATACTAATTCCCACAGCAAATCTTTTAACTGTTTCAACCAATGCCTCGGCTCCCATGTGGGTGCTATCATGTATTTGCCTCGTCAACTTCCTCATTATCGGCAAAGTTGCCACACATTGTCCAGTAGATGTTACCCACCATCCTTCGGAAGTCTTTATGCATTTCAGTATTTCTGCTAATTTATTTTCTTCTTCAGTGTCTACGGGAATTTCCACTTTTAGCATTCTCTCTGGAACTAAGGCTGCCACCGACATGGATAATGTTACCTTTTCTGCAGCCTCATCGGCCCTTTTGTTCCCTTTAACTCTGTCAGTCTGTCCAGACTGGTGCGCTTTGCAGTGCATTACTGCTATTTCTTTGGGTTTATTAACTGCTTCGAGTAGTTCCATAATCTCCTTACTGTATTTTACAGGATTCCCTTGAGAAGATAGCAATCCTCTTTCCTTCCAAATTGCACCATGGGCATGTATAACCCCAAAGGCATATTTTGAATCTGTAAACACATTGGTCTGTTTTCCTTCTGATAATTCCAGAGCCTGGGTTAAAGCATTCAGTTCTGCTTTCTGGGCGGATGTATTTGCTGGTAGCGATCTTGCTTCGATTTCTTCTTCCAAAGTGACAACAGCATAGCCAGCCCTTCTTTCTCCCTTTATGATAAAGCTGCTCCCATCGGTAAATAGTTCCCAGTCTGGATTCTGCAATGGAATATCTCTCAGATCCGGATGGCTGGAATATACTTGCTCAATAGTTTGCAGGCAGTCATGAGCCAACTTCCCCTCTTCATGAAGTGGTAATAAAGATGCCGGATTAAGGGTATTAGACACTTTCATGCTTACATCTTCTGGCTCAAGTATTCCTGCTTGGCATTGCACCATCCTACTCGGGGATAAGCAATGACGCCCTTTCTGTTCTAAAACTGCTGCAACAGCATGTGGCACACAAACAGTCACCTTTTCTCCCAACGTCAATTTTCCTGCTTCTTGTATTAACACCACAGCAGCTGCAACTGCTCTCAGGCATCCTGGCCACCCTGCACTCACTTTATCCAGTTGTTTTGAAAAGTAAGCCACAGGTCTTTTCCAATTTCCTAAAGTCTGGACAAGCACTCCCAAAGCCTGGTGCCCTCTCTCATGTACGTAAAGCTCAAATGGCTTTGTCAGGTTTGGAAGTCCTAATGCGGGAGCCCTCATGACAGCAATCTTGATTTCATCAAATCCTTTTCGGCACTCTGGAGTCCACTCCAGCAAGTCTCCCGGCCCCTTAACAGCTTCCTATACAGGCTTTGCCATTAATCCAAAATTAGGGATCCACAGGCGACACCACCCAGCCATTCCTAACAATCCCCTAAGTTCTCTTTTTGATTTTGGGGGGGCGAGCTGACAAATGGCTTCTTTCCTTTCGATTCCTAATTTTCTCTCCCCCTGGGATATTTCAAATCCTAGATAGATTACGCTTTCCTTCATAATCTCTACTTTTTTCTGAGACACCTTATATCCCGCTGTTCCCCAGAAATGTAATAAACTGATGGTTGTTTCTCTGCATTCTTCAGTCCTGTCTGCCCCCAATAAGATATCGTCCACATACTGTGATAAGGTAGTGGTATCTTTCTTTCCTTGCCATAATTCTATTTCTTTTGCAAGTCCATTACCAAAAATTGTAGGGCTGTTCTTGAATCCTTGCGGGAGTACTGGCCAGCACAACTGCATTTTGCATCTCGTTGTAGGACTTTCCCACTCCAAGGTGAATAATTGTTGACTTTGTTCCTCCAAAGGGATACAGAAGAAAGCATCTTTGAAGTCCAATACTGTAAAATAGACATTTGAATCATTTATCGTCGTTAACAAAGTGTATGGATTGGGCGCCACTGGGTGCACACCAATCACTATCTGGTTAATAGCTCACAAATCCTGTACTAGACGGTACTCTTGTGAGTGTGTTTTTTTAACAGGCAGGATTGGAGTATTGTACATTCTCGCAGCAGTCCACACTTGAAGAAATTATTAATTATAGGCTCCAGTCCAACACGGGCCTCTGACTTCATGGGATACTGTTTTCGCCTTACCAATTTAGCTCCTTGTCTTAATTCCACCTTTACCAGTTCTACACATCTGGCTCTTCCAGGTTTCTCCGTTGCCCACACAAAAGGGACTACTGCGTCTATTACTTCGGAGGGAATTCCGCTTGGTCCACTCTCCACCTGTTTGGAGTCCAGTGCTTTCTGTAACATATATGCTTGTGCCTTCCAGGCGTTATTTTGTGCAATGTGCACCTGAACTTTGTTTTTATCAAAGGTTATCTGCGCCCCCAGTTTATTCAGGAAATCCCTCCCCATTAGGAGTAATGGGCATTCTGGCATATATAAGAATCCATGTGTTAACACTCTATTTCCTATTTTACATTTAATTGGTTGAAAAAAAGGTTTGACCTCTCGCTTTCCCGTGGCCCCAATTACTGGCATAGAGAATTTACTCATTGGTCCCTTACAGCTATTTAATACTGAATATGTTGCTCCAGTGTCTACTAAAAAATTAACTGTTTCGTTCCCCAGCTTTACTGAAACTGGGGGTTCGGCTGGGGAATCCAATTTCTCAACCCCTGGTCCCCGTCAGTCTGAATCTTCTGCACCAATCAGGAGCAAATCTGCCTCCGGAACAGACACAGACGGAGGTTTCCAATGATCTGATTGTTTCTTCGGGCACCCTTTTTTCCAGTGCCCCTTTTCCCTACAAATCGCACGTTGATCTCTCCTCAGTGAAATTCTATTTCCCAAATTCCCGCCTACTCTATGTCTGCTTCCACGTCCTTGTCCTTTCGGAAAACCCCTTCCCTGAGAGGAATTTTGTGCCTGGGCAAATGCAGCTGCCAAAATTGCAGCATTTTGCCTCTTATCTTTCCGTTTCTCCTTTTGTTTTTCCTTTCTCTCTGCTTCTTCCCTGTTACTGTACACCTTCTATGCAATTTCTATTAACTGTGATCTTGACATCCCCGACATACCATCTACTTTCTGAAGCTCTCTCCTTATATCTGGTGCTGATTGTCCAACAAATAATGTAGTAAAAGTCATCTTGTTCGCTTTGTCCTCGGGATCCAAGTCTGTCCATTTTCGTGCGGTTTCACATGACCGCTCGTAAAATGCAGAGGGATCTTCATTCTTACCCTGCACAACTTGATATAGTTTTGCAATATTTTGGGGCCTAGGTACTCCGTGCTTTACCCCATATAATATTAACTGTTGGTACTGTTTAGTCATTAACCTGCCCATCCCTGTATTTTGATCCCAATCTGGTTCTTGGGCCGGCATAAAACGGTCCGGTCCATCTCTAGCATTTTGTCTTTCATTTTCCTCTCGAGCTTTGTCCAATACCAGTCTGTTCTCCTCAGGTGCAAGCAAAGTATTTAAAAGCACCTGTAAATCCTGCCAGTCTGGATTATGATTCTCAATTATCATTTTAAAGGATCGATACATCTTTTCTGGATTTTCTCGGTACGACCCAGCAGACTCCTTCCAATTCATTAAATCTGTGGTTGAAAAAGAGACCTTCACATATACAGGCATTCCTTCTGGTCCTACTGCTTGACGCAGCGGGGCCTGAATCACAGGATTTTGTTGAGCCCGAGTAGCCCGAGTTCTGCCTGCAATCAGGCTAAATGCCTCAATTCCCTTATCTCTGCCATCGACACTATCTTGATCTCTTTCCGGAGAGACCAATAATTGTACATCCTCTTCCTCATCACCCACTTCTAAACATCTTTTCCCAATACTACAAGCAGAGCAACACCAAGGCATTTGCTCTTTCTCTTTCATCATCATTAACACATTTGAGTCAGAGACCAATAGCTTACATTTTTTTCTTCTTTCATGATCATTTCTCAGAGAGAAAAACAAATCTACCTATGGGACCTCATCCCATTTCTTCTGTCTTCTGCAAAACAACATAAGTTGCAAAATTGTAGTATAGTTTAGCGTTCCCATTTCTGGCCATTTTTCCTCATCCTCTAGTTTATACATTGGCCACCACTGAGTACAGTATTCCTTTAACTTTCTCCTTGTTAAAGGATTCCCACCAAACTTACTCCAATGTTTCAGGATGCATCCTAAAGGAGAACAGGGGGATACCCCCACAGATTGTCCTGTTCCCATATTATTACCCTTAAGAGAACGTTCTTACCAATTACACTTTCGTATACTCCAGTCGTCACTGTCCCAATGTGTACAAAGCTTCCCTTTGGTTACCACAACCAATTACCCTTACATCACACCCTCTATGCAATGTCTCTTAATAATTACCGCGTTGCACCTTTGAGTCGCTTACCCACTCCGAGTGGGGAGGGTGCGCGCGGAGTCCGCAAACAAAACGGTCGGTGCGCGCTGGAGTCCGAAGAGCAGCGTCTCCCCGCCGGGAAGTGGCAAGACGATCCGGGCAAGGCTTTACAGCGAGGCTCCCATCTGGGGTGCCAGAAAACTGTTGTCCGAAAAGCAGATTCGTTGCCCGGTGTGCAATAAGCCAATAATTAGACGCTCAGGAGAGACATTTGCTTATTTCTTTCAGAGTTGCGCAAGCCTGGGTGCGCAGTGATTTCCCACAGATCAAGGACACTCCCCCAGGCTTTTCAAGTAGCATTTATACAAACAAATTGCAAGGTTTGCAACTTTCCCTTTTGCACTGAGTGGTTAGTGATTTACATACAATCATAATATTGCTTACACACCCTTTTACTACTATGCATGCTCAGGGGAGGGGGTCTTCACCTGGGCACAGTTCTTTTTGACCTATGGGTGTGACTTTTTGTGTTATAATGAGGACAGTCCAGTTAGGGATATGGGGAACTCCAATTCTTTTGCCAAATTGGCAATACGTGCCTAGAAAGAAAACATTTTGATTTAATGTTTCTTTTAGGGCTTTAGCAGTTCTAGGATGTCCTTGATTAAAGCATGCTTCTTCTCAGAAAACAGAGATAGAGGTTATCCAAATCTGCCTCGTTTAAACAGTATGAACATTCCTCCTGAGCTTCCAGGGTGATCTGGTAACAATATGACACATGCCCCAAGCCCTTCATCAATCTATCCCCTTTGGTGGCTGGGCTCGCTCCACTAGGCCCACGCCTTTTTCTTCTACTGGGCAGGCCACAACTGGGCAAAGCACTCCAGAGGTGGCCTGGCATGCTGGCGGCCGCCTGTGCCACAAGGGCACGTTGCTGACTCTTGGCCGCTTGCTCTCCCCCAGCACCCCCAGGTCTTTCTCTGCTGAGCTGCTTTCCCGCCGCTTGGCCCCTAGCCTCTAATGGTGCAAGGAGTTCCTGTGTCCCGGAGGCAAGAACAAGTCCTTGCCCTTGACAGCCAACTCCTTCTGCGCTTCCACAACAAGCAGCTTAGCTTTGCCAATTACAATATTGCTTACACACCATTTTACTACTCTGCATGCTCAGGGGAGGGGTCTTTACCCGGGCACAGGCCTTTTTGGCCTATGGGCATGATGCAAAGGCACCCTGAAGGAGGTGGATAGGCAGCAAAGTATTTCCTGGTAAGGGCAAATAACCTGGGCTTGCTTTCTCGAAGAATACAGAGCATTAAGGCTTTTCCTGAGTCCTCACTTTTCCTCCCCTTTCACTGTCCTCATGCCTGAGCCTAGCAAAAGCTTGAACTGTGCTTAGAGTCATCCATGGGGGGCTGATGGCTACAGCAGTGTCAGCGCTTGGAGAGGAATCATCTACTAAGACATACCTACAGATGGGCCTGGGCTCCCTGCTCTCACCCTCCTGCCTCCCTAGCAGGGAGACGCCTCAAAGGGTTGCATCTTAATGCGCCGGAAAGACACAAAAGCAATTGAAAAACACTGTTGTGAGCACAAAGCTCTGTCACTGACACGGGTGAGGAAACAAACTCTCCTCTATTTACAAAGCAAAGCAAAGATTCCTTTTGCAATTAAAAAAATAATGTAATGCCAAGCCTATATTCCCTGGGAGGCCCAGGCACTACCACAATCACAGGCAGGGAACCAGGGTCCTTTCTGGTTTTAAAAATCCAGCATGTTTCATCCAGGGGCCACACATCCCCCACAGAGGCACCCATCCCTCCGGCACCAGGAGATCATGGGCTGGGTGCCCAAGGACAGACGCCCACCCGGCCGGCTGTGGCACCCCCCACCACCAGAGGCCTGCACCCTGTGTCCATGGCCCCTCGGAGGCTCTGGCGTAGCCTAAGGAGAGTGGGGAGAGCAGCGAGGTGGGCTCTGCATCATGGAGGAAATGCAGTTTCTCCTGGGGACCCTCCTGGGCACACAGGCAGCCCTTGCCCTGCCCCGGATGCAGTTGACTCTGGGGGGGCCCTCGTGGGGCCTGTGGAGCACAACTGCAGCCTGCCCTTCCTGAGAGCGGGCAAGGCACTCCCTGTCCGCAAAGTCACTCCCTTGGCCAAGCAACCTGTGGCTCCGGCATCCTCTTTCCCTTTCCGACACAAAGCTCCTGCCGGCCCAGCCCTGCCGGGGGGCAGGATGCCCGGGGCATCCGCAACGCCCAGGCGGGACAGGCGGAGGAGCTGGGGCCAGGCAGCGCCCAGTGCGGGCAGTGCTGCTCTCACGCGACATGGCCGCCACCACCAGCCTCCCACAGCAGGGAAGCCGCCAGCTGCCCTCCCCTAAGATGGCAGCCAATGCCCCACCCCACTGGGTGCTGACAGCCCCACCCCTGTCGCCATGGGGACGGCCCAGCCCAGGGCAGAGCCGCCATGTTGGCTGCTGGAGGCTGGAGGCAGGGCGGTCCAGGGCCGGGGGCCGGGCTGAAGGGGTGGGGGATGTTTGGGGCCAGAGACCCTCCAGGACCCCACACACCACCCAGAACGCCCCGCCACCCCAGGGCACCTGAGAAACCCCCTCAGGCTCCCACACACCCTCACTGCTCCCCCCAGTTTGCCACCCTGGGCCTAAAGGCGCGATTTTTTGTGTTATAAGGAGGACAGCTCAGTTAGGCATACATGGACCTTGAATTCTTTTGCCAAATTGGCAATTCATACCTAGAAAGGAAACATTTTGATTTAATGTTTAGTTAGGGCCTTAGCAGGTCTAGGATGTCCTTGATTAAAGAATGCTTCTTCTCAGAAAACAGAGATAGAGGTTACCCTGATCTTCCTACCGCAGGCTTTGGGGTATCCAGTGCACCGTGACAGTGGGAGGCCAGGTCCATCGTGGGGAAAGGCGGTGCCGCGGCAGGGTGAGAGGGTCAGAGCGGGAAAGCACTGAAACAGCGCGGTACTGCTGGAGCTCTGGTTTGGTGGCCACTTCTGCTCCAGGACTCACCCACACAGTGTCCATTAGGCAGCTGTTTACTGTTTTCCCGCTTGTTTGTGTGCTGAAACATTTTGCTTAGAACAGAGGATTTCGAGTTCTTTATTTACAGCTTCTCGTTCAGAGTTTACTACTAAGGGTTTCTCCTAGCGAGATTATGACTTAGTACTTCATTGCATAGTGCTCAGAGCTCACACTTTATCATTCAGGGTCTAAAATTTCAGCCACTGATTAGAGGTCAAGGTTTAAAATGTGACAACCCATAAATATGAAACCTCTAAGTGTAGTTTGTGTTCCAGGGTTTACAGTCCATTGCTTTGAGTTCAGGGTTTGTGGCTTACTGTTAAATAGAAAGTCTAAACCATTAGATGAAGAACTGTAAGCCTTGAGCGCCAAATGATAAACTGTAAATACCTATGTGGGATTTGTCACTTTCCACTCTGCCACCCAGCATGCAGCTCTGTGGTCTGAGGTCTAGGCTCTGCTCTAGGTGCCAGAGTAGAACTGCAGACAGCTAGGGCCAGGGGTTTCCCGCTAGAGTATCAAAGCTGATGCTTATCCCCAAGGGAAAAAAGAGGGGAGTCCAATGCCAGCTGGGTGACTTAGCCACACCCATGGCCTTGTCCAAGCAACAGCAGAAGCCAATCAGTTGGATGACTGCCAGTCCAGTAACTACTCTTCAGGTGCCTTGGAGAGCTGAGGAAGCATACTGGTACTTGGGCCCATGGCTAGTCCGCTCCTAGCTGTTGTTTGTGCGTATTAATGAATAAAGAGTTGCTTTGATCTCCAAACTTGGCTCTGTGGTTTCTGTGGTCTCTGCACACAGGAAAAAGTGCCTGAACACAGTGCCCTGGGGAGGAGGTTACACAATGTTTCTGGAGGATGAGGCAGCCTGCCCTTAGATCTCTCCCACTATTTCGGGTGCCCTTGGACAGCCCCAGTGTTGTTTACAAGGCCTCAGGAGCCTTCCATATGCATTTCCATGGATGTTTGAGACTGTTGGAGGCTTTTCCCACTGCCCTGGAGACAGCTAGGGTCCCTCCAGGGCGGTAGGAGGGCCCAGATGCCCTCCTGATGCTCCCTGAGCTGCTCTCGGCACCCCAGCAGTGTTTCGGAGCACTCTGGGGACAGTGGGGTTTTCCATACCCATGGCTCCCACTGTCCCAGTACTGGGTGGGGGATGTTTCCCATCTCTGGTGGGATCAGGCAGGGTTTTACAGGAAGGCTGGGACTGTCCCTGTTGGCAGTGGTGCAGGGCAGACCCACGCTGGGTGCAGGCCCACAGTGCTGTGTGCTGGGCAGCTGGAGAAAGCAGAGGGGGTTGGCCTGAGCAGTGCAATGTGGGGCAGGTCTGGGGTGACAGGAGGGATGCGGGGGCTGTGGTGGCTCTCAGTAGCAGTGCCTTTGTCTGGGGCTGGGAAGGCAGCAACCTGGAGCAGAGGATCACTGGGACCACAAAGGACCACTGAGAGGAGGGGAAGCAGTGGGAGAGGAGGGTCATCAGAAGGATGAGTTTTAACAAGCTTTTCCTTTTCTAGTCTCCTATAGGCTTGTCCAGTGGACATGCAATTCCCTCACCGTGAAGACTGGATGGCTGCAGCAGGGTGGTTCTGCTTCCAGATCCCTCCATCTTCAGGTCCTCTGTGGCATGCCCTTCTCGCTAGTGTCTCAGCTGCTCGTGCCACGGTAGAAGCTGGGCAGTCAGGCCAGATTGAGGCCAGAGCAGTTTGGCCAGAATATTTCCGTAATGTCCATTGGACACTGCAGACTTTGGGAATGCAAAGAGAGCATGGGTCACTCCTGCTTGGGGAGGCACACTGGGATCTCCTCCGTGGTCTCAGCTTGCCTCACATGGAAACAGTGCTGTGTGCAGTGGTGGAAGAGGTGCCTGTCCCAAGGAGAGTCATGAGACAGGCTGTTTCCCTAAGCCTATTGTCCTGTTCTCCTGTGGCAGCATCATTGGAAAGCTTTGTGTATTTGTTTGGCCAGTAGCCCCACTACATTGCACAAATCAAAGAGCGGATCTGTTGTGTGGCACCCAAGGGAGTCTTAACAGTGTGAGCAGTGCTTGTGAGTGAGGAGAAGTGTGAAGCCAGATGAAGTGAGTAGAGAGAGGGATTTGGAGAGACACGGTTGGGCTGTGGATTGCAGTGGATTGCGAAGAAAGGCAGCCTTGCACACTGGTTGGAGAAAGAGTTGGGGAGCAGACAAAAAGCCAAGGTTAGTAAGCATCTGGACAGTTTCCTGGTGCTGTATCTTTTCAGTTGCTTCACGTACTATGGTGGTGAGCTGGACAGCATTGAACTGGACTTTCTGCCTGTCCTATGATGAGATTAAGCTACATGAAACCTGTCCTCCAGGGATATTTGCTTTTTGGCACTCACATTACTGACATGCATGGCTTCCCAAGGACCGTTCTGGGTGGGTCCTGGTGCACGAGCAGTGATTGCTGAGTTGTGTGCTGGGCTGACACTACTGCTGAGAGAGCTGGGTTTGGCTTCTCAGAGGTAAGAAGTGGGGTCTGAGTGGGAAGGTGTTCAGGAAGTCCCTCAGAGGGTCCTTTGCTTCATCAGGAATGTGTACAACCCTGTAGTCTCTGTCTGCACACAGCAGCCACTGCCTTCTCAGATGTGACCTGAGTTAACAAAAGCCGTTGTTAATGCTAGTGTGTGCTAGCAGCCTTGCACAGATTCAGCAGCCTTTCAGCCTCCTGAATTTATTAATTCTCATGCATTCCATGTCACTACTCATCGCTGCAGCTAACCAGTCTCTGGGTGACTGTGGCCCATTGCCTCTCAGCACATGCTTTTCCTCTCTTTGGCCTGCCGTATTCTGCTTCCTGCTTTTCCATCCGCACCCTCAGGTACCTAGAGAGCCCATTCGCAGAATCACAGAATCCCTGGAGTTGGAAAGGACCCCTGGAGATCATCTAGTCCAATCCTCCCACTCAAAACAGAGACCCATAGAATAGGTTGCTCTCAACTGTGTCTACTTGGGGTTGGAACGTCTCCAGCAATGGAGACTCCACAACCTCTCTGGGCAACCTGTTCCAGTGCTCAGACAAAGTTCTTTCTTATGTCTAAACAGAATTACTTGTATTTCAGGCTGTGTCCATTTCCTCTTGTCCTGTCACTAGCTATCACTGAGAAGAGTCCAGCCCCATCTTCCTTACTATCCCTGCATCAGATATTTATACATATGGATAAGGTACCCCCCCCCTCCCGCCCAAGCCTTCTCTTCTCCAGGCTAAGCAATTCCAGCTCTCTCAGCCTTTCCTTATATGTCAGATGCTCCAGTCCCTTCATCATCTGTGTAGCCTTTTGCTGGACTCACCCCAGTAGGCCCACGTCTTTCTTGTACTGAGGAGCCCAGACCTGGACACGGCAGTCCTACGAGGTCTGAGCAGAGGGGAAGGATCACCTCACATAACTGCTGATATTCACTTTGGTGTTATTTTCATTATATTTACTTGTAACCATGAGCATAAGCATTTTTACCTTGTTATGATTATCATAACTGATAAAGTACAAGTGCAATTAACCATTCAACAGGGTGCCTTAAAAGATACAGAGCAGTAATTCCCTTAAGGATCCATCCCTTAAAAACTGACCCCAAATATCTCCCCGTAACAGGCAGACAATGGTGGGATGTTTCCCTTTCCACATATAATTAATCTATTTGCCAGGACATTCTCTTTTACTGTGAGTAAAATTATACTTACAACTTACCTTTTCCAGGACACAGGTACATCCTACCTTGTCACATCACCTAATTTAGCTCAGATACATAAACAGTGCTATTTCCTGTCATTACTGCAAGAGGTAGTGTGCGATTATGATGTGATGATCAAACCAGTTCCATCCCTCTTGCTGTTGACAGCAACAACTTCATCTGACTTACAATTTTTGCCTGGCCTACCCCTGTTCTTAGCCTTCTTGTCTTCTTGGAGGATGTTTCACACACTAGCAGTTGTCTCCGAAGTCTGGGCCAAGGTTATGCGGCTGCGCCACATCAGAGCTGGGCTTCAGATCCTTCAAATGCAGGCAGCTAAACAGGCAGGAGGAGAGAGTGGTGGAGAGAAAAAGCAGAGGGGAACTGCACAGAGTTGTCTATAGGCCTGACAGAAGTCCCTGCTTCCAGTCTGAGTCTCCACTCCTTCACATTGCACCATCATTCTAGGATCTTTGGCTACAGTCACCCACAAAATAACAACTTGCTATGGCTCTCTGTATTGTTAGAGTGCATAGTTAGACGCAGCTAACTAGACAGAGGTTTTATTACAGGTGAGCTAGCTAACCACAAATAATCTTATTGGAGGAATTACTGGTTATTCCAGGTAGAGCAAAGTAAAGTTCCAAGCAAGCAAAAACCTGACACGCCTGGCCTGCAAAGTTAGCTTAATACAGGGCCTGTGGCCCTGCTAGCAATGGCAAGGCCATATTCACTGGCCTACTGGTTGTTGTTCCCCTTCTCCTTTGGTAGTCCAGGAATCACAGGTCCAGCAAGGATGTTGTAAACTGTCCTATTGCTCAAGGCTCCCAATCAGGAGCAAACAGAGCATCTTCTTGGAGGCATTGGTTTTCTCCTATCATCTGGTTTGCCTCGTGATGACTCATTAAGGTCTTGAGGTAGCCTGCAGTTCTTCTGGGCAGTGTAGGGTCATTACCTGATTTGCTACATGTCTGTCATTAACACAAAAACTAATACAACAGCTAAAATCCTTGCTGTAGGATGTAGAGCCAAGTTAAAAATGCTGGCAATTGCAGGAACCCTCTCTGAGTCCAACAGAGCGAGCCATACACAGCACATCCTAGAGCTCAAGGCCAGCAACTGCTACCGCCCAAGTTCTTCTGGCAGTATCTCAACTGTGGGCATCTCAACTCCTCAGACTTGCCTCAGTTTCCACTGTGGCATTGTAGCTTGGTCAGTTATTGGCTGTTGACGGAGCTGTATTAAAATCTGTCGTCTCACAAAAGATGATAACGCGCAAGCCACAAGCTTGTCCCACCCTTTGTTTCTGAGGGATAATGATTTGCTGTGGGTGGGAAGGAGGGGGAGTTAAAACTAAATAGCCTGTGGAGGTATCTTTAAGAAATGTTGTGTGTCCTTATTTTTGGTGCAGCTGTGCTCTGCCCCTTCTTCAATTAAGGCACAAGCAAGAAGATCCAGTTGCTGTAATGCTTGTACCCCTTCCCCTCTTCGTTAATATTAATGACCACTGTGCCACTTGGGCAGATGACACTGCCTACTGAAAACTACAGACTTCTAGACTGGATTACCACTGGACTAGAACAGCCAGCTGGACTATTCAAGCCTCAAAGATTGTCACAATCCCACCTGCTGCATAACCTTCTCACAGCTGGAGGATTTCTGTCACAAAGGGGACATGGTTCCTGTGCTACTGCTACCCCTTTTTCCTTCACTATTGTTTTGTAGCAGTCCTGCTCCCACAGAATCAGCCGCTCTTGAAATCCTTATCGCAAAAGACTTTCCTTGCACTCAGAATTCTAATGCAGGAACTTCTTTTTAAAGAAGTGTCTTTCAATGTGGTTCAAACATCAGCATATTCCTTGCCCCAAGTCCTTCACTGTTTCTCTGAACAGTGTTTTAAATTGTCACTGACTAGGAGGAGCTTTTATTTCACTCGAGACCTTAAGCTTGCTTTCTGTTACCTATCAATTTCTCTGTTTCTCCGACCACCATTCCCAAGTAATTAACCTGGGGTTGCACTAACAGGGCTTTGGTCAAATTGATCTCTTAATTTTAAAACTCAGATACTTTTCCCCCCCATACTACTTCTTCTGTGCCTCCGGTCACTAGAATATCATCTAAAGAATACCTTGGTTTCTTACAGCCCTTAAAACATAGTCTTTTGTAAATGCACAAAATCACACACAAAAATATATATACATGTGTATATACCGGCATGCACTTTATGTTATCTATACAGACCTTACCTTATGTGATGGTGTTCCATTAATCATGGTCTGTATTCACAGCAGTATTAAGAAGACATTGATGCTCACCAAGAGAAACAGAGGACCTCATCTGGAGATGGAGACACTTTTCAGTTGGATCCATTTGCTTTTACTGCCTCAGTTTGTATGTATTTTTCCCTTTTAACTTCAGCCACGACAATTAGCCTACAGAGAAGATCTTATATGCTTCTTTTTAATGTATGCATATAGGATAATAAAACAAACGTGGTGACAAAAAGCTAAGCAACATACGGGTTTGAATATCCATAGGGCTGGAATGGATTACTTGTTCTTCTGTGCTACAACTGGAAGACAAAAATAACAAAAGATTGTTATTAGCAGTTATCTTAGTTACCCAAGCTGGAACATCTCCCTCCCTCAGAGTTTCTGGTGATAGTCAAGGTCTGCTAAGCTGTGGTTTTGCTTCCTTCACTTTATCCAGTTCATTAGCTATTGTTCATAAACAACTGCTCACCAGTCTTCCATCTGTGTTATCCATCAGTGTTTGTTATCCACTGGCTCCTTCTCTTCTACACAGCAAAGAGATAAGGTTCATACTTCTATTTAAATTGCCACTGTTTACACGTATGCATAAATTTTGACCATCTTCTTTTTCTTCTTTCTTCTCTAAAAGGTTTTAAAACATGGCTTCCCATTATGTTACAGAGTTAACTTTGGGGGAACATTAATACAGCACTTCTGTTTTGGTTATTGGATAGGTATGAGTATCCTCCACTACTCTTGATATCCTTCCTAGATCCCTCCTATACTTGCAGGCCCTTGCTTCAAAGAACATGACTGAAATCAGCTCTATCACTAGGTCTAGCCGCTTCTCTTCAAGTTGTCCTTTGGAGAGCTACCCTGGAAAGAAACCCTAAAAAATACCTAGAGAGGCCTTGAGGTTTCTATATTTCGGGTCACTTTTCCAAAGCTTTTACTGTGAGTAATAATGGAACCACTTCTAGGATATTTTGGTTACATTTCTGTGTTACTTAAGCCTGAACTTAATTGTGTCAGCCACAGCCTGCACCTCATAGATACTTTTTTTTTTTAATATATCGATGGATGTGTTAGTGTCCAGTAGGCGCCAGGGGGCTCTTCATTTCTTGACCACCCAGCAAAGTTTTCAAATTAATACTTACAGGGTCATTTACATTTAGTTTTAAATGACTAATATTCTTAAGTTTACAAATTGACCACTATTCCATTTTGAGTATGAACACTGATGACTAAATTGTCTTTAGTAAATGACACAGAGCACAAGCGCTAGTCAGTTTAGCTAGTTCATTTCCATTTAACTCCTAATTTAAAACTCCTAATTTGAAAGTGCCATGCTCCAGTCCACGGCAGTGCTTCTTTTTCATGATCTGAGATCTGGAGGCTGTGGAGGGAGCAGAGCTCCTGGAGTTGGGGTAATGGCCTGCATCTACAGGGTGAGCTGGGGAGTGTCGGGGTCATATCGAGGCATGTACTAGCAGGGCAGTACAGGTTTGGGCACAGTGCCTGAGGCCACGGGCTGTATGTGTTTTCAGAGGGGTTCTGGCTTGGCTGTTTTCCCCTGCCCAAGGGCATGAATCAATCAGTGGGAGGGAGCTGCACTGCTGGGAAGGAAACAAAGTAGGACTGTGTGCAACGTCTTGCAGGAAAGGGCAGTTTTACAGTCCTGCACTTGCCTGTTTTCCCACTAAAAGCACCTAGGAAGCACCCCGAGCACATCAGAGACATCAACTGTGGCCCACTGGACAAGTTCCAGAGTGATTCCTGGGTTTGGGGTGTTTGGCTGAAAGACAGGTGAATGCAGGTACTGGTGGGTCTGCTGTGCTTTTCGAGGCAAACATGGCATGGTGTGAGCGGCTGGGGATTTCTGCAGCAAAGGTGGCTGCCCGGGGATGAAGGTGGAGGGCGAGAGCATGGGGATATAGAGTGGGACTTTTCAGGGGAGCCAAAGGAGCAAGGAGGTTAATATATATGGGGGCGGGGGGGAATGAAGAGGATGAGGACTGTGGTGGTGGTCAAGGATCACCTGGCAGCCTTCAGTGCAGCCCAACTAGGTATGGTGTTACTCTGAAGAGCAGAAAAGTGTAAGGATCATAGTGCTGTGATTGTACTAAGCTGTGTGGCTCTTAGTTGCAGGTGTGTGTTAGTACATGAAACATCATGATAGAAAACAGTTATTTTTTTAACTGTGAAACAGAATTCCGAGCTTTCCTTGTGGTTCTGTAGCAAACAGGCCTCATCCCTAAAAACCGCTGTAGCTGACCTGCTTTTTGTTTAGGAATTATGTAGGTGAGATAATGAGAAGCTACTGCTGGCAGAGTAAGCATGATTCTGTACATCTCAGACAGTACTGGCCATCTTTACTACCTCTGTGTGTATGATGCAAGAGAATTTGTCTTACTTGCAGAGTCCAGGGGTGAGGGTTACTTTCCTAGAATCTGTTCAAGTCTGTTATAGAGAGGGTGGTCTTTAGTAACCCAGAGACACAGAAGCAGCGAAAAAAGGCGTGCTTGAGCAGAGGAATAAAAATGGGATGATGCGGGCGGGATGGGGGTGCATCGCAGAGGAGACAAAGAAGAGGCTCTAGGCTGCAGAGGCCAAAGATGGAGCCACAGGACAAAGTTCAAAGGGCCAGAGACGCGGCAGCCACGGAAGGTCCGAGTGGCAGGTCCACATCGAGCGACGGACAGCCACCTGGGAAGAACTGCGCGAGGCTAAATGCAGGGCGGCGGGCTCGTGCCCGGGGCGAGGGACCAGGTGGCGGTGGCGCTCCAAGTACTCACCGCTCTGTGGTGGACTGGAGCTGCCCCAGCCGCAGGTGGCAAAGCTCCTCCTGTCCCATGTTTGAGCAGGCACTTACTTTAGTGGGGGTGAAAGCGCTCCTGCGGCTCTGCCTCTGCCTAGTCTGGGCTCAACTTGCCGGGGAGGCAAACCACAAGCAGCAGGGCGGAGGTGAGGGCAAGCGTGTGAGCCTCGGCCATGCCAGGGCGGCGGGCAGCGCACTGCCGGGGGCCTCGGAGGAGAGGGGCCGTGAGGGCAGGGCTGGGGGGCTGCGGGGGCAGGGCTGGAGGCGTGGAGCTCCGCGCGCCAGGACAACAGGGACATCGGTGCCGCGCAGAAAGGCTTCCCCGGGGGACTCGGTACCTAGCAGAAAGGCTTCCCCCGGGGGACTCGGTGCCAAGCAGAAAGGCTTCCCCGGGGGACTCGGTACCTAGCAGAAAGGCTTCCCCCGGGGGACTCGGTGCCAAGCAGAAAGGCTTCCCCGGGGGACTCGGTACCTAGCAGAAAGGCTTCCCCCGGGGCACTCGGTGCCGCGCAGAAAGACTTCCCCCCGGGGACTCGGTGCCGCGCAGAAAGGCTTCCCCCGGGGCTCTCGGTGCCGCGCAGAAAGGCTTCCCCCCGGGGACTCGGTGCCGCGAAGAAAGGCTTCCCCCGGGGGGGCACTCGGTAGCTCACACAAAGTCTTCCCCGGGGGACTCGGTGCCAAGCAGAAAGGCTTCCCCCGGGGTCTCGGTACCTAGCAGAAAGGCTTCCCCGGGGCACTCGGTGCAAGCAGAAAGGCTTCCCCCTGGGACTGGGTACCAAGCAGAAAGGCTTCCCCCGGGGCACTCGGGAGCTCACACAAAGGCTTCCCCGGGAGCCTCGGTACGTCCCAGGAAGGCTTCCCAGGAAGGCTTCCCCTGGGCACCTCGGAATGCCACAGCAGAATTCCCCCCGGGGACCTGGCAGCGCTCAGACTCCTGAATGCTCAGAAAGCATTCACCCCAGGACAGCCTGTGCTTCGGAAAAGTGTGACCTCCCGTAAAAGACCCCGTCCTTCTGCGCATGGTGCCTCTGGCCAGGCCGCTTCCACCTGCTTGCTGTCCTGTGCCTGCGTGTGCTCGGACAAGGCCCGGCAGGTCTGGCCCTGCTGGTACCAGCTGCTGGAGAATGCACTGCCCGCCAGTCTGAACAGCCTCTAGCACTGATGGCTGTGTTGCAGTCCAGCACATTCAAGGCGCATGTCACTGCGGTTAGGCTTTGCCAACCCATGAAGGCTAGCCCACCCGCAAAGCTCCACTGAAGCTGAGGGATTTGTTCTGGCTTCAGGTTTGATAGCAGAGGAACAGTGTTGGGAAGCTACACGTTCAGTGTCACGACCTACAGCGGGAATGACCAGGGAGCACAGTGTCTGTATTAGCCCCGCTGCTCCGACCCCTCTCAAGGATATGCTACTTTTGAAGCCTGGGCACAGCACTGCCCGTTACAAGGAGCCCCTACATTCCCACAGAAGATGCGATTGCAGCTGGGACTGTCCTGACTTACTGAAGTGGAGCCTCGTGGGTGTCTCAAGAGAGACATCAGCTGATACCAGGGGAAGATATCCACTATGTATCCAGCTGATGGGAATGGCTCTCCAGAAATACCCAGCTCTCTCCCCTGACTACAGGCTTTGACAGAGAAAGCGACCTTTTAGAGGCTGGCCCTTTCTCTGGCCAGATGCCTACAAGGAGCTGAAATGAAGGCCCCAATTAAACACGAGTGGTGCAAGATGCCTCTTTCATCCCTGCACATAGTCCTCAGAGCTCACCCACCTCCTGCTGCAGTGCCATCCCGATCTTTCCCTCCTCCAAGCAGAGCACCCCCTGGGACTGATGGCAAAAGGCAATCTCGCCACAGTTGTCCTGTTCCCCCTTTGGGGATTTACAGACTACCCAAAGAGGCAGGTTATCCTCCTAATGTCTTTGTGTGCACCTGTGCCTCCCTCTCAACAGCTGCCAGCATTTTCTATGCACTGCTGTTTTCATGTCTTTACGGCCCAATTCACGGCACTCCATGTGCTGTCTTGAAAAGCAGATTCGTTGCCCGATGTGCAATAAGCCAAGAATTACACACATTTACATACAATTATAATATTGCTTGCACACCATTTTACTACTATGCATGCTCAGGGGAGGGGTCGTCACCCGAGCGCGGGTCTTTTTGGCCTATGGGTATGATTTTTTTGTGTTATAATGAGGACAGTTCAGTTAGGCATACATGGACCTTGAATTCTTTTGCCAAATTGGCAATACACACCTAGAAAGAAAACATTTTGATTTAATGTTTCTTTTAGGGCTTTAGCAGTTCTAGGATGTCCTTGATTAAAGAATGCTTCTTCTCAGAAAATAGAGTTAGAGGTTACCGTGATCTTCCTACCACAGGCTTTGGGATATCCAGTGCACCGTGACGGTGGGAGGCCAGGTCCATCGTGGGGAAAGGCGGTGCCCCAGCGGGGTGAGAGGGTCAGAGCGGGGAAGCACCAAAACAGCGCGGTACTGCTGGAGCTCTGGTTTGGTGGCTGCTTCTGCCCCAGCACTCACACAAACAGTGTCCATCAGGCAGCTGCACTCAAGGTGCCCACTGTCCATGTTGCCACTTTCTCCTCTGGTGAGCAAACAAGCCTGCCACACCGCTTAGCAGGCTAGTGCCGGCGCTTGGCTGAGCACACTGCCTATGCACGCTGCAGAGTGCCGAGTGCTCTAGAGCTGCCGAGGACGCTTGCTGTGGCCTGCTGCCAGATTGGAGATAGTGAGGCGCACGTTCTCAGCTCTGAGGTGTAATTCCCATGTTCAAACCATTCCCCAAGTTCCCCGGGTATCTCAAGGGAGTCTCATCCAAGACGCCGTTCCCAGATTTCAGCACCTCAGTTCACAGGTACGTGATTATGCCAAGATGGCTGTCTACAAAGTCCTTGCAATCATACAGAAGCAGTTAGAAGAAGAAAATAATCAAAAGGCAGATGCTTTGTGGGGCAGGCCAGAGGAAGACGACACAGGATCGTAGATTCCATCTTAGGTCGGTGCCGTCAGCGTCTGACTGCCTTGCCTTCAGACCCACATTTTGCAAGGTGTGTGGCAGAAAAGCGGACGCCGTCTGGAAAGGAGGCCTCTCCTGCTCGGGGCACACTCAGGCCACAGGGAAGGAAAATACCTGTGAGAAAGTTAGAAAAGATTCAGCCAAGAACCAGCTTGCCACCTATCAACATCCCTGGAATGGCCATGTATTCCGAGGAAGAAACAGAAAGCGAAGAGGAAATGCTTTGTGATCTCCTCCCCTCTGTCCTCCAAGACTGTGTGCCAGGGGCCCAGACCACACAATGGGGGATTCACAAGTCCACGTACTGGACCGCTGCATCCACAGCAAGCTCTCCAAAGCCAGTGCTGCATTCCCTACCTAAACTGAGGCCCGGGAGCACCAGCGAGACCCTGCCCATCATAGGCCAGGAGTTTCCAAGAAAGCCCTTCCCTCCTCCGTGTGCAAAGCCCCCTTCCCAGAGGGCAAGGCTGCGGAGACCAGTGCGCGAGGCGCCTGTGCCAAGCGAGCCAGAGCAAGTCCAGTTGGAAGAGGGAGCACTAGCCAGCAAGCTGGTGGAAGGAGGGTGCTGGGGAGCACGGCCGCTCCTTTATACCGCAAGTCCCAGAGGAAAACGTTATTTGTGTAAATACACATTAAAGGGCCAGATAAGTATCATCTAATTGCCATCAGTCCTCCCCCTCTACAAAAGATACCGTTCACACATTGCCACAGCTCGAGGAGGCTCGGCTCCGCCGTGTCTGCCCCTGGAGGAGTTCACTCCGCTGTCAGTGATTTACAGCACTTGTTACATCCTATCTCCATGCAAATGGCATTTATAGCGCTGAGCGGCCTCAAACGGCGCTGGGGAATGCATCCCGGGGGGGCGCACAGGGACCGCCTTCCCCCCGGCGCTGGCGGGACCGGGGTCGCCGGCGGCTCCCAGTCCCCGTTCCCCGAGACACTTCTCGATTCCCCCTTCAAGCACAAGTTCCACTTTCTGAAGGGATCTTCCCAAACCTGCTGCTTTCTGGGCTGAGCACCGTGCTGCCGAGACAGCCGGAGGCAGGCAGGCAGACCGACCCACTCAGCACCTTCTCCCGGGTCTGCTGCGCCAGGTTATTAGCACCAAACACAGGGAGAAGAGTTTGGAGGAGAAGGCTGTGAAACAAAAAAAGGTAAAGGTCAAGTCTTGAGTCGTACCAATCAGCTGGCTCTCGGTTGCTTACATAAAGTGTATTTTCTGAACTAAAGAATCAGGAAAATACAATGACGCCCTTAAAATTAACCTTCTGCTGAGGCTGCAAGATTTGTGTCATATCTTCCCTCCCAGATCTTTCCAACTGCACAGGTTACACAGGTTTCCCTGATATCCTGCTCTCCCTGCCTTTCCTCTTACTTTCTTTAAAATGTTTTTCAGGAACTTCCCCATCCATGTTTGGGGTTTGTGTGCACTACCAACACTTGGCTGCTGCAGTAATGCCTTTGCAGTATACTGAGAAAAGGTTTCTAGTGGCCCTGCTGTTTTACTGACCGTTGTGCTTTTCACCGAACAGTAACCATCAATTCTTTTCCACTTTCCCCCTCCCTTCCTGCACAAGGACAGACTGGGACCTTCTGCCAGCACCTGTGATAACTCCTATCACAGCCCTGCCTGGCATTACTCTGCCTCCAGAAATCACAACTGCATGTCTGATCTGTCTGTCCTTGGTCCTGCTTTCCTCTTTAGACTCATCCTCTGCCATCTGCACACAAACCCGATGCTCCATTGCTCATTTATCCTGTTATTCTGCCTCCCTGCTGGATTTCTCAGCATTCACTTTGTCTGTGATCACAGTCAGTTTAACCATGGCTGTATTTCTTGGTCTGTCAGAGATAGAAGGCTTGAGGACCGAACCCCTCCTACTTATTTGTTTAGTTTATGTCTAAACCCTTTCAATTTATTTCATTTTAAGCTTAGATGAATCTTTTCTGTTATAGCCATACAGTAAAAGGTTTTTCTCAAACCCTTTTCATCTGTCCTAAAACCTACATTTCAACCTACCTCCTGTCCAATCAAAACATAGTTGCTATATCCAGCCCTCAGGAATTCCTACCATTTTCTGCTCACTAGCAGATTGTTGCCTTGTATGAAGTTCAGTTTGACTTCTGAGCCTAGTCTAAGCTCAGGCTCTCCCTGCTTGTCCATTCTCGTGGCACAGTCTGAGTGCTCTGTCCTACCAGTGATGCCACTGTTCGAGCGTTTGTCTATTTGATCAACAAGAATATAGACCTGGCTGTTGCCTTTATTTAAAAGTGTCTAATAAGCAATCCAGAATCTGTGGATACTACCACAACCAGGCATGACCATAGTCCTCCTGGAGCCCTTTGTTTCTGGCCTACATAGGGATCGAGACACAGGCCGAACACTTAATTTGAACATACATTTCTCATAAAAATCACCACTAACACACACAACAACAACCATACCCTTGAGCCTGCTAAATGAGCTTCCTGGAGGAAGTTAAGGGAACTGGTGTTAAAATATCTAAACAGAGATGCAAGTATTAATGTACATCTGTTGCATACCTAAACAAGCCCACAAATGCCTCTTGCATTAGTTTTTTTCAGCTGTGTGAAAGACTCTGATCTATAGCTGATGACTTAAAACTCATTCATTTATCCATCCCAAGCATTTTCTGATTAACATTGCAAAATTGAGAAAGTTCACTTGTCCAAGCTATACAAGATTAGTTTTAAATTTCCTGCATTTCATACCCTTCCTCCCTCCTCTCCCCTCCCGCCCCCACCCAAGAAGTCTTCAAGCACAGGTTCTTAACTACCCTTTTCAGTAGGTAAATGTGAAGATTCCCGCTCCCAAAGCCTGAGGAAATATTTTAAAACATCAGCATTTCTAAGCATTTAAGTATCAGCCAGTTCTAGTGCCAACATATCGCATAGACCTGACCAAAGAGGTAGGAGATATACAGAGAGGAGTCTCAGAGGAATCTGCTCTGTTAACCGAGTTAACGGAGCTGAATGATGAGTCCCTTGAGTTAGCTGTATTTAACATGTGGCCTGGAAACAGCATCTCCGTTGAGGGATGGGAATACTAGTGCCATTTTGCTTGCCCAGAAAATCCAGCCAAGCCTCCTTTGCAAAAGTAAGAGCAAAAATAAGCAAGGTGCCTTTCTCAAGGACTAAATTCTCATGACCATTAAAAAAAGGCAGCGTTATTTTTCTGCAGGATTCGTTCTCAGTTTAAATCTGTGATTAATGCAACTGCATTCTGCATCTATGGATAGGGCCAAATAGGAAATAATTTGGTCCCTTGTGCCCAGGCAGAGGATTATTTCCATTCCTAGTCTCTGTACAATATAATGTGTATGTATATATTAAAATATATATTCACACATAACATTATATATTATATGTAAAACATTATATATAATGCATAATGCAATATATAACATATTATGTAAATAATCTATACACACATATACACACAATATATACATGTAGTCTGTCTGCAAGACTCTCTTTTATGTCAGAGTACAAAGGCACTGGCAAGCTGTTGAGCAGGACACAGAATACATGACATATGATAGTGATCTAAAAATTAGAAAGTCTCAGGTTTTAGCATCCACTGATACATCTGTCACATAATTTCTTTACAGATTTTAAGCCATTTTCACCATCTGAGCTGCAAATTACATCTTTATACACTGCTGGCTTATTAATTGCATTTTATTGAGGCAAATGTCACAGCCAAAATATGGTGTCAAATGTTGAGCTCTCAGAGACTCAAACCGATCCCATTCCGACAAGGTTAAACCAAATGTCATTTCCATTCTACATAAAATGTGAGCTTAAATATTCCATTTAGATGGCAGATGACTTCTAGATGTAATGACTGCTACAATATTTAATAGCTGCTGGTTTAACTTTATCTACATTTCTTAAAATGCCTTCTTTCTGTTTCTATGTTATTCGTGAGGTGTTTGTTTGAAAACCTACTGCTAAACTGTGAGTCAGAAAATACTATCTTTAAAATCAACTGATATTTCTGATAGGATGAGAACCTGCTCATTCTGAAGTCCTTGGGGATTTTGCCAAAGACTGAAAGAGGAACGGAGAGCTCCTTCTAGCTCTGTTGCTACAAAGAAGTAGAGATGAAGAGCTCAGACATACCGACATGGCTGCCATAGCAGAAGTCTTAAGATCTATTTGCTGAAGATGACGACAATATTTCATGCAGATGTTTGTTCAATAGACAGTTGCTCTCTCTGGGGAGACAGAACCTTCTCCATGAAAATAAAGACCACCAGCTTCCTGATGATAAAGGAGATCGAGGCTCATAATGCCAAACGCCAGTCCAGGTCAGGCTGTTCTGTGGGAGGTAGAAGGGAACATTTTAGCATTCTGGAGAATTAAACTGAACTGAGATTTGTTACTTGACACAGACTCCCTATGTTTCTTGTGAGCAGGAGCTGCATTCGAAGAGGCCAAGAAGAAAGATCGGCTTTATAGATGTCTTTGGCTGGGACAGGTAGGATGGGATCAAGACAACAGTGCTTATGCAAGGCAGCTCTGCTGAAATGTATGCACACAAGGCTGGGCTCAGGCTGAGAAGGTTCTGCAGAACTGGCTATTCCTGCTTGGACCCCTATTAAGCAGTTGATAACAGACATATTTCAGGATAACAGCCCCAGCCTTTGAGAACTAATTACTGCGCCACATCTTGCAGAGCAAAGGCCAGTCCTGCTCCAACGGCCAGTCCTGCTCCAACGGGCCGGGTCACAGCCCTGCAGAGGGGCAGGACTGTGCTATTCCCTTTCCCACTGAAACTTTGAAATAACTGAAGAGACAGAGTACCTCCGGGCTGCCAAGCAGCCCCCCACTACAGCTACACTGAAGAAAGCTGCCACCCACTTGGCCTTGCTGCAGTGGGGCACACAAGAACAAAGGTGGGCACTGTCCTTTGGTAACAGCAAGTCGTCCCTTCCTGTAAGAGTCCTGTGAGACCAGAGCAGAGCGAGTGTGCGCTCCTGGGAGCAGCTGGGTGGCAATGCAATGAAAAGAGCAAAAAAGTTGGCTTAGGACATGCAGGGGGACGCGTGTTCATCTGCGGAAATGCAGTACTTTTATTATGGGAGGTCCGTGAAGCAAGGGCTGCTGGCATCTGTCATACAATTTTTATGGGCTTTGCCCTGGCACGTTTATCCTATCATTGTAGTTTCTGAGGAATCACTCTGTAGGACTTAAAAGCATTACAAGTGGCCTTTCACCAAGCTCTCTATTATCAATTATTATAATCTCTCCTCCTTGACAGAATAACAGCTATTTTTCCAGGAGAAATAAAGAGACTATATGTGCAGAAATACCAGGAGGGCCTGGAATAAACACAGTGGCAATGCCTAGATGAAAATTAAATGCTTCATCATGCTCGGAACTGATCTAAATCAACACAGCACTCAAAATACCAAGAGCTGCCATGGCCCCTTACCATAAGGTTGTTACTAGCAGCTTAGCAGAGCCCGTGAAATGTTTTAAAAAGATATATTCTGCAGAGAGATGCTGCAAATACTAAGGAGAGAAAGACTCATATGGGTTGTGTTTTTAACAGTTCCTTGACAGAATTTAAGCATATCAAAAAAGAAGTCAAAGTAGATATGTCAGGACCACATTCAAACATGTATTACTGCTGTTACAGAAGCAAGGTTCACCACCACATGATTCGTTTTTAAATTATTATTAGACCAACTAATATAACTGGAAAAACAGCCAAGTTTCAGGCATTCAGATCCTTCTTCATCACTCATTGCTGTCATCTTCTAATGGAGAGGCATCTCTACGGACAGTGCTTAAGAATTTAGAGATAGTTTAATTCTGTCTAGACTAGCAATTAGAGTTTTTAAACTGCTGGTTTAAACAGTTAGGATGATAAAGGACATTTAGAAATGGCTTTATTTTCCTAAAGTAGACAGGGATTAATTGTGAGGCACACAAATATGCTTTAGGATCCATGTTGTGTTAAGAAGGAGAACTATCTATGGATAGGAGATGCACCTAGAGAGAGTGATTTGCGTAACACATACACACACAAATTGCACTGGTTTTAGCAATAGTTCAGATCACTTGGACTACAAATCTGATCAAAACTACGAGTCATACCCAGATATCCTGAAATCTTTTCAAAAGCTAACAAAGAGACTTTCTTCAGGAATCTCAGATCAAGGCCTTTTTCTTTGTTAGTCTTTGCTGAAGAATAAACGTTCCCATGATGGTTACTTCTGAAATCACATTTAACAACCTAAATAACATAAATCTGATAATGGCTTAAATAAGAAGTGTTCCATTATTTTTACTATTTGTTTCCCACAAATGCCTTTTTTAGAGGCACCCTCCTGAAAGTAACTTTTCACCTTCAGCTATTAAAAAAAATGAATCATTTTCCTTGGTTTTAGAGCCAGCATTTGAACATCGTGAGGTCAGCCGCAGAATGTGCCACCGCAGCGGGTAGCCCTGGGTCATCTATCACTCTCTGCTCCCATCCTGGTCTGTGCCAGACAGCGCTGCTTTGAAATGTGTTGGTCCCAGCAGTGGAAACATTTTTTCGACTCTTCCTGCTCTTAACTCATCTAATATAAATCATGTGTTTGTAGTCCCCCAAAACCTGTCCATTCAAATTAAAAGAAAATCAATGATACTTTTCTTTTTCTGACTTCAAGGCTCTTCTCCATTTCATGTCTCTAGTGATTTCTTGCCCTGTTCTGTCTTCCTCACTATCTGTTGTTTCTTCCTATTTTCTTTCTTCCACTCATTTCCATCAAATATCCTGCAAATGTTGGTATTAGTTAAGGAACAGAACAAGTTTGAGGGGATGTAGAACTGCAGCAACAGAGCTCAGATGACCCCCCATCCACCGACTTCGCGGCACTCAAAACCAGGGAGCAGAGACACAACCTCCTGCCATTCCCACTCAGTTTAACAGTAAGGGAAGAGCTGGGCTGTAGAGTGGGTGAGGGCAGGAATATAGTCATATACAACGCCTAACAGTACACCTGCAGCAGTGTCTGTGTTCCCTGCAAGCCACACAGTGTACTTCCTTACATTGGCAGGTTTTACACAAAAGAACTGGCACATTTGGAAATGAGTGCATTATGAAGTTGTGTGTTGCATTTCTCTAAAACATTACAGGGAGCAGCTGAATACACACATATATTTGTTTAAAACACAGAATACCGAAAAGCCTCTGCTATTTTGCGCTTGCCTGTTTCTAGTGGACAGATTTTATGCAGACATCTGGAAGGCTGAACATTTCTCATGCTACCTTTGCTCCTAGTGCAGCATGAGCACCTGAAAGGCTGCAAGGGTCTCTTGTGCCATCTCCTGGTTGCATTAAGGCTTCAGAGCATCCAGGAAATTGCTACACAAAGGAAGTAAAAAAGCTGCAGAAGTTTAGCTGAAGCGATGATGTTCTTGGCAGCTTTGAGAGATGCCTTCCACTCTCCTACAACAGCAAAATGTAAGAGGAGGGCTTTCCCCCCCTCCTGTTTCTAGAACTAAAGTGCTTTTCCACTGCATTAATGTATGTATGTTATGTAAATCCAGTATTCTTCAATCACATCTTTTACATGTGTTCAAGTAATGCAGACCCTGGCCACATCTACTCCTTTGCTTTGCATCAATGGAAAAATGCAAATAAAATCTTGAAAATGAAAGTGACTGGAATACAATGAAGTTAATAAATCACTGAACAGCATATCCTGGGTGCAGGTGAGTATTTGAATTTGGGTTCCCTCTACTTTAAAAAGAGTGCAGAGGAGACTGAAGATCACTGCCGAGTCCCTCTGCCTCCTCAAGGACAGGACCAATAGCCCTGGGCACTCATGACAGCTTTATCTGGTCTGTTCTCACAAATCTACAGGAAAGGGGGTCCTACAGGTGTGTTACAGGTGAGTAACCTATTCCAGTATTTACAAGAAGCTCTCCAATTCAAAAATTGAAACAGAATCACCCTTACTTCAAAATTCGTACTGCCTCCCTTACCCTTCACAGAGCACGGAGAAAACACTCCTGTGTCTAGCTATAAGAACTCCTTTTTTTTCCAGCAACATTTCACACACATGGTACTGCACAATCTAATCTTTTCTAAATAAGTCTAATTCTTTCAGTCTTTATTTGTGTTTTCTAAATATATTTTCATTATTGTCTTCTAGACTTTTTCCACGTTGTTTGTGTGTTTCTTAAGTGCAGTGCCTAAACAGCAAAATATTCCTGCTAATGCTTCATTAGTAGCAAATAGAGCAAAATAAATACCTTCTGTCACGTATGGCTCTCATATATTGTATCTCAGGTCTTCCTTTTTCTTTTTGCCCTCTTATCTGAAAACTGTACACATAAACTCATATTCAGTTTGGAATCCATTATAATACCCAGAGTTTTTTCTTCAAGTTCTGCAGTTATTTTTCATTTTATATTCATCCTTCAAAAATGTAGGGCTTCAAGAGGTTGATTAGCTTAAACTCAAACCATTACCATACTTTTTGTGAATTCTTACACTGTATGTTATGTAAGTGTACTTTCCATCCCATCCTCCATGTCAGTAGTAAAAATACCAGATACAGCTGGGTCCTGGCCCTACTCCAGCTATCAAGGGTACCCTTACCCCTACTACATCCCACTCTTTTTCTCTTTATTTACTGTAGAACAGATTTTATGAGGTTTTAATGATCTAATACATCTAAAAACAGCCTTCAGCTTTCTAATCTCCTATTCAGACCAGCATGCCTGTTTCTTGGTTAGCTTTCATCATGATAAGCATCATCTATCTTACCTTTTGTTTGGAGTGAGGGTAGGGAGTGAAACGGCAAACACTCCAGGCTTTTTCACCATCTGATATTTATTCACCTTTCCTGGTAAGCAAAGAAAGAACTTTATATGATAGAAAAAGTATTTAAGATCCCATTTTTATGACTTCTTTTTCCCTGCTGGCCATAACATTTTGTCTGTCCATTTTTATTCCTAACATGCTGTGTTATTCTTTTATACTTGTTGTTGCTGATGCACCCTTCTTGTTTCTACTTTTTCAGCATTCTTTTTTAATTTTTCAGGTCATTGACAAGGCTCTACTGCAGCCACACAGCTCTATCAATTTTCTTTCCTTTGCATGAGGATAGACTGTTGTTATACTTAAAATATGGCCTGTTTTAGGAACCGCTCTTTAGAAGCCCTCTGCTTTCCTGAACTTCTGTTTGCCTTAGAATTCCTTCCCTTGTGACCTTGTGTACCCATTTCTTGAGCTTACTGAAGTTTGCTTTTTTGAATCCCGTTGTTATTATTCTGCTGCTCTCATTCCTTTCTTTCCTTAGAATCATGAATTCTGTTGTTTCACAGTAACTTTCATCCTAATTGCTTTCCACCTTCAGATTTTCAACCAGTTTCTCTCTATTAATCACACTAAATCTAAAAAAGCAGCCCTCCTACTTATATCCACCATCTTTTGAAAGGAAAAGTTTTTCTCAACCTATTTCACAAGCTTATTAGACTGCCTATGTCCTATTATGTTTTGGAAGATCTGGAATAATTAAAGTTTTCTCTTCCCTGTACTGAGATGAATCATTTTTGTACAAATGAAGTCTCTGCCCTCTCTTCCTGCTTGTTATTATTGGCTATAGACACTACTATGGCACTTTTCCCCTTCTGATTTTCACGGAGAAAGTCCAGTAGGCCTGTCTTTGAATTCTAAAACAAGTATATACATTTATGACAGTATTTTAACATATTGTATCCTTTCATCTCATCTTTCCTTCCTGTGTGGGCTTGCTCTCTCCAATACTTTGCAATTGTGTGCACTACAGTCTAGCTTCTTCCCATTATTTCCCACGGTCCCAGCACTGGTTTAGACATCCAAGGCTACATATAAACTATCCCCATGTTGGGTTCAGACTAAAGCATGTCCTAGCCATCATTAGGAGGATACGTAGCTGTATGGGTAGAGATGCAAAACACTGCAGCATGTCCCTTGGCCTGGACATTCAAAGAATGAGACTGTTGGCAATATTTCTGAATATACCATTCTTGCAATTTTAGTTGCAGCCTAAGATGTCTAGTAAATTGCTAAGTATCTTATCTCAGGTGTTCGATGACATACTGCAGTTCCCCACATCTTCTTTCTTTAGGTTTCAACCTCTTGGTCAAATTATCTTTTATTTAAATAAACTAATTTAGAGGATGGTGCATTTCCTACACTGATCTTCAACAGATGGAGCCCATTTTTGTCCTGCAATTTACCTTCGGGGAGCAAAGTTACTTTGCTGACATCTTCTGTGAATCTGTACACTCATCTCAGGAGTTGTCTGCTCTTTTTTGGCATTTTATCTTCAAGCTCTTTGCTCTTTCAGTTCCCTGCATTAAGAAATACAGAATTATGAAAACTGAAAAGTCCTTCAAACTTTTGTGATGCAGGAAATTCTAAATAGAGATCAGCAAGGTGGAACTGTTCATTCTCGCATATTTTTCAGAGAGTCAGAGTATGAAATCACAGCAAAACTCAATGAAACCTTCCACCATAAATATAGTCTTCATTGTTACTTAAAAAAAAATTACAAGATCACTTCGGAAAACCCTATTAATAGAAGTTATAGTGGCGGGAATTAAGATGACTAGCAGAAAATGTTTTAGATTTATATTTACATCTTAATGATAACTAAATGAAGATAAAAAAATTATTTATAGGTCAGAAAATCTGTTAGTAATGCAGAGATGACCCAAAGATGACCACTCAGCTAATTACTGAGTTTGATTTATGGGGCGTAGTCTGTAAAATACTGCTCAAACCAGCATTTCCAAAGCTTAGAGATCCCTTCTAAAGGTCAACATAGATTTTAAAATAACTGTTTGTAAAGCATGCTTTGAGAAAGAAGCTTTGCCAAAAAAGGAGAAAAGCTCTTAAGAAAACACAATATGTAATTTCAAGGAATATATGCTTTGGATTGCATTTAAGCAAGTATGAGAAAGGAAAAAAAAAAAAACCCCACTTACCCGCACTCTTTACTTCATTTTAATATGAGCGATTGAAACAATCACAATCATATCTTTACCACTGAAAAAACGTTGCCAGCTTCCCTCCCTTCAGACTATAGCTTATTTGTTTGTTATTTAGAAATGGCTTTCCTAAAATTTGGATCCTTTGCAAATCACATACAATACTCAGAAGAGTTATAAAAGAGTCCCAGGAATGCTTAAAAAAACCCAATCTAATACACAAAGAATGCAGAATAGAGAAAAATAAAATGCAAAGTTCAGAACTGGTTAAAAAGTTTCCAGGGAAAGAGATTTGTCAGAACCATGAATCTGTGTTGATTCATGAAATATTTTCCAGTTTCCTGGGTTGGGCTTCTATGAAATAACTCACAGGATCCAACAGAATTCAGTCATGTTTCCTGGCTTCTAGAGGTGTTGGAGCTGTGCGTCCTGGAAACTCAAATATAAAGCTTTCAAATGCACGTAGTGTAGCTAGGACTTGGTACCCAGGTCTCTACCTAGCAGAAGGCCTAAAAACCCCAGGGATTCTGGGGACAGACACCCGCGAAGGGAAGCAGGAAGAACACCAGTGTCACCGAGCAACTGCAAAGCAAGGAGCACATTTCATTTCAGAAACTCCATGGGTCACTGTTTGAAAAATAATCAACATAAAAACAAGATGAGGGATGAGAGTGGAAAATGGAGAAGAAATAGGAGAGCTAGTGGCAGTTCCAGGTTATAGAACCACCTCATTTTTTCCAAACATTCTCATTTGATATTGGAACGGGAACATGGGGTAGACTGCATGCTCCTTCAATTATGCATTACTGACACCAAGAAACTTTTGTCAACTAAATCATACTGAACTTTTGTTTCTTTGACAAATTTTGTCCTTCATTTTGTTTTAAAAGGACATTCCCGACAAGGAAAGGAAACTTTATCCCCATCCCTCCTACAAGTTACTCATAAACAAACAATACAGTTAGATGATAGACATAACTTTATTCAGAAATCTGTGTCATATAAGAGGTGCATACATCAGTGTTCATGGACAAAAGCAGACCAGTTTTCTTGTAAAAATGCGATTTTTTCAATAGCTATTTACATTATTTTTTATTGTGGGGTGGTATCTAAATAGAAAATCTTAAATATCTGATTGATGAGAACACCCCAAAGTAGTACCATAATGCAATCATATGCATTTACAGCAATACCAAGTCTGATACACTGAAGCATTACACAGAAGGTAAGAAATGATTTTTAAATGCTTGAATAGCACCAGTTATTGTCATAGAATAAACATAATATTTTCTAGATGTAGTAATTGTTTTAAATCCTGATCAAAACTGTAACAAATATATGAGCTAAATATCATGGGTGCAAAATGTAAATGCTAAGTAAAACCAGAAAAGCAATTTCAACAGTCTGACTGACAACTGTATCCAATGCATTTACTAAAATCATGTGATTAGAAAGTTTTGTGGAGTTCTTTGCATTAGTTAAGATTATGCTACTTTAAATTTTACTGTCTTTCAAAGGCAAGGCGTGGCTTTAAGTGAGTGGTAAACTTTCGTTTGAGAAAGCAAAGCAAATAATTAAAAATAAAAAAATTAGAATAAATGCATATAGATCAAATATTATGTGAAATTTATGCCTGATGATAGCATTATCATTGACATTCTTGCATCACTGTATTACACAAAGATAGGAGGTAATCATTAAGTGTTTTTACAGTTAAGAATTTTAGAGAAATATTAAAATAACAAAACATTCTACTTCCTAGGGGTAAGTCAGGATACTACAATTAATGACAAGATAAACTTACATATATGTGTCAAAATAATTCATCTTAAAAGTAGAACAAATGCAAGAAAATCCTGCTGAGGAAATTCATCTTAAAAGTAGAACAAATGCAAGAAAATCCTGCTGAGGACTGAGTTCTACAATTGTTTAAACTAGTAAGACAGCACAAAAGTTAGTCTGGTGTTAATATATTAGCATGAAGAAGTTACTGAGGTATTTAATGGAAAGAACTGGCACAAACTGTGTTTGATTGAGAAAGAGCAGAAGCAAAAGGCTTGTGTTCATATATATTGCCATTATTGATAAGAGAAAAGGAGAAGCTTTCCTCTTCAACATTGAACAAGCTACAATTTAACGCGCACATGCATTTCTGTCAAACGCAATACTACAGTTTGCAAAACACTGAAGATGTGCACATTCCCATTTCTTATTTCATTATCTTTCCCCTCAAAAAAATATTCCAGTGCAGTTAGTTCACATTGCTCTTTCCAAAATATCTTTTTTCTTCATTTTTCTAAGAAACTACCTTCAGGATAGAGCTTATTTTAGCTGTTTCTTGCCCTTCCCTATCTCTCTTTGAGTACTACTAGTCTTCACTCTGATAGAAATACTTGTATTTGTAAGCAACTTGTAGGCTTAAAGTCTTGGCCTTGCATAAACCTTGGTAGCTCAACAAACTTTCTAGCAATATCGTCCAATTTCATTGGCATTTAGATGGCCTTGTAAGCATAAGCTCTATAAATATGTTAGCACCAAAGTTTCACAAGATGCAGATCCAAATTTCACACACAGTTATCTTTATTTAGTGCTGTTGCAGCATTACAGTCTAGTAAAGTAATGTCAGGAGCAAAAGCTATAATCAAATGTGTGCACATACGTACACAAATCAGCAAAGTGACTCTTGCACCAAGTACAGACAGAAACAAGCAATTTCACATCTGCCACAAAGGCAGAACCAGAGCAACAAAGTGGTAATATTTAGATTCAGGTCTTACTTTTATTTGGAAACAGGTTAGTTCAATGGCATTAAAAGCAAACCAAAATGTTTCAGCATGGCATTCCTCTCCTTCTTTAGTATGTTTGAAGAAAAAGATGGCCAATTATTTAAATCAAGTATAGTTTTCATGAAACACGCCATAACAGAAAAAACCACCAACAGTTAGAGGATAGCAGAGGACTTGTGCCCCTGAATTATATGCACACTGTGACAGGGTACAAATGCACTATGTTTTTATAAAAATATATTCAACATCTAATGAACTACACTCTGAACTCTCCTAGGCCAACTTTGCAACAGAAACCGTGATTTTAAGTTCTTTCCACAGTATTTCTTCCACATTTGTTTGTGGACTAATTATTTTTCTGATAAAGAACAGTGACAGAATGAGTTATCCTTTTCATCTATACCCTCTCTTTACTTTTCTCTTTATGTTTATCCTTTTGATAAGTCATCCAGGAAATCCAATCTCATTAGACAGTGTTTTACAATTCCATGTTAAGAAATATATCCATTTCAACTTGAGATAGTATGTTGAAATTCACTTCACTTAACTATTTGCTTGGGAATTGGTCCAGGAGATGTAGTCAACTTAATGCAGTTTTACACTTGGCATAGAACAGATAAAATGCAAATAATTACTGAAATGTTGCCTTCATCCTGCGCAGTGTGTCTTGAATTTTTCGAGAATGCTTTTCTGCTGGTATCTGATGGAAGTTGGCACAGTTTTCTGCCTTGGCAGCTGACATGTCTGCATCTTTAAAACGAGTTATTCTTTGTCTGAGATAAGACTGCAGCTTGAAATCTGGTGTAAATGTATAGGGATTCTCTTGAAATGCATGAACTTGGCTCACAACTTTTGCAATATTTCTTGAAAGAAAATATGGGAAAAAAAGATTATTTTGTTTTGCTGCTGATAATAAAACTTTACATTCAAAGGCACAGAGCGTTCACTTCTATATCTGATGTCAAAATGATGCAATGATTTAAACCGCTAATGTGAAATGCTGTGTTTCCTCTTATTACCTCATTAGACCATATTCTGTTCTAAAAATTTAGGTGATATACATATAATTAAAATAGTTACCTAAGTTTAGTCCACTTGTGAGCTCCATTTGTCATCGTGAATCCTCCAGTTTCAAGCTGTTGGACATGCATAGCCAAAACATGGGCTGATGGAATTGTTGGATGTGTTTTGAACCTTTCTCCTTCCATCAAACATAAGCTGTCACTTTTTAAAAACACCTGGTTTAAAAATGTACACAAACAAATCTCAGGTTTAGTGTCACAGCAGGCTTTATAAGAAGGTCTCCATTTTATGTGTTTAGCACTACATATTTATTTGTAATGAATTTTAACTTTTGGCATTGCAGTTGAAGAAAACACTTTAAATTAATCTGGTGGCAGACATTTTAAAATACGGAACTAAAGAAAGTAACTTCAATCAAAAGATATCCCAAAAGAGAATTCTTGATGTTTCTAATTCACAGACAAAATTATATCTTAGAATTTTACTCTAGGTTTCAAAATCAGATAGATCAATGAGGGAATGCTTGTGATAAGAACAAACATTTAAGGTTGTTCAAAACAGATTAGAGCCACAAAACTCCTGCAGAAATCAAAAGAAAAAGTGTATCTCCTAAATTGCTTTGAAATGTCTTTTTTTTTTTAGCCACATAGGATACATTTTTAAGAAAAATACTGAGATGAAAATTAATGTTAACTCTGGACTAATCAAGGGCTAACAGTCTTAAATCAAATTAAAATCTCCTTAGTAGCACAAAATAATCATTTTGGCTTTTATCCTGCAGAGGCACCCATGTAGGCAGATCTCATATCTTCTCCAACCCCCAAGGAGTATTTTACATTAAAGACTTTATACTATACCTCAACAGCCTTGAGTTCTTCCATTATTTCAGCTACTTTTGCAGGTAAAATTTTCCATGCCTTCCAATAAAACAAAATACAGTTTTGTTATTCACATTACTCTCCGTATCAGAACAAGATTATATTTAAACAAAATAGTTACAGAAAAGAGTCCCAAAATGTATCACTTACTGGTAACTGTCGAACAATAAGATTTTCCAAGCCTGCTAAGATTTGCATCACAGTGGCAAAATTTCTTTGTTCATAGCAGGATTTTGCTGTAAGAAGAAATTTTGATAACAAGCTCACCTGCAGCTGGAAAAAATATTAAGATACACAATTTTTTTTAGAGCTCATGTGTGTTTGGAAGCTATCAAATTCAGTCAGTTGCTAGTAAAAAGCTTAATCCGGGTACCACTTTATTTTGGAATTAGAAAGTAGTTCTACAGATTTCGTGGGGATAAAGTACCCTTGCAAGTAGCGAGTGGTGCTAAGACTCACACCCAGTGCTTATCACCAGTAATTTCTTGATTCTATTGCTCTTGCAAGGCTGGAAAGAAGCACTAGAAGAAAACAGCAGAGAGAAAGCAAGGGACTAACACGACACTACTCACTGAAAATCATTCATATATAGTGTCTACTGAGTACCTTGAAAGGTTAGCAAAACATGCAGACTTTATATGACCAACCAGTGCTGTACTGCCTGTCAGAAATATAAAATGTGAGCTATATATTGTGATTCTAGCAGATTATTTCTTCTCCCAGGATTTGTTAAAAACTATTTGAATTGTTCATTTCACATATATGTTTCTGAGAAATACTATAAATTGGGAAGCCAAATAAAAACCCAGAAGATAACCCAACAGAAAGAGTGATAAGGGAATTCAGAGGTTTGGTCTCTGATCCCTTGAATCCACAGAAACAACTGTGGATAGATGTAGACTCAGATTTTTCATAGTGATTAGAAAGGAATCATCTAGTAGCAGCCTAGTAGCCATTGAAACACAGATTTACTAAGATATTACTCCAGTAGTCAGTTCAGAAGTCAAAGCATAAATCAAGTTTAAGGATTGACCTTCCGTTAAACTTTCCGTTAAACAAGAAGGTAGATAAGCGATGCACGCAGTTCTGAAATTTCAGTTAATCACAACAGTCAACAGCTGCTTGGTTTTGACAGAAATAGTAACTGGCCAGACAGAAATCTAATTACTCCTCGAATGTGCTACTACATAAATCTACAAAGTGACTGGAAATAAGAAAATTAGATGAGGAGGAGGAAAAAAGAGATGCACCTTCTTTCAGAATTTGTCATCAAAATTGTTGACTGTAGTAATATATCCTTCTGTCACTATTTTTTCTGTCACTGAGGTTTCCTTGTTAAAGTCTGACTTCTCTTATCCTTAGGCAACTAATTTCTTATATTCTATTAAGTTTTCAAACCTGCTACTACAAAACATCAAGCAGACCCTCCTAGTGACAATAAACCAAACTGCTGACAGTCCACTGACAGGGACAGAAAATAGGTAACAGTTTCATAATTAATAATATAATAAAACTATGACAAACCTTTGAAGTGTGACACGTTACAATTTCAGCAGCAACCCAGGTACTGATACTGTCTGCATTTCTTAATAACTGTAGAAGATACTGGTCTTGTACACACTTTGGCAGAAACAAATTACAGACTTTAAGTGAAACTGCCTCAGTCGAAACAGCTCCATGAAAAGGGTGGGGAGAAAAAAAAAGGCAAAAATAAGTAATGCAGATACTGGATTTGTAAGGAAAAATGTCAATTTCTAACCATTTAAAATAACTTTGCAGTGTTTTCAATCTTGATTTTTAAAACTTTTTAAAAAGTACATGGTGAGATATGTTACTTATCTTAAACCTTAAAATTACTTATTAATAAATAAATAAATATCTTAAAATTACAAGATAAGCATATGTAATTACAAGATAAGCATGTGCAGCATACACTTCTGTATAAAAAGACACCTTCACACTTGTTCCTGAAAAAACAATTTGTTCAAGCGGAAAAACAGCTAACACACAAAATAACAGCGAGAATCCAAATGCAATAAAACCTGAAACCACATAAGAAACCGAGCCTGAAAGGGCATAAGGCTACATCTATGCTATTCAACAATGGGCCAGTGGCTGTTCTCTGGTCCCGACACCCAGCGGCACCACAAGTTCCTTTCCCCATGCCTCCACCCCAAATCAGTATAAACCAGCTGATCTTGCCTCTGACATTCAACAACTTATACAAGAAGATCTGATTTACATGGACCTTCCCCATTGTTAGCCTGAAAATTCTACTACATTTAGTATAATTAACAAGTACTAATCAGAAGCTAGCAGAATCCATTGGGTATGTAAGAACTAGACCTCAATCAATTATAATTAAGAGCCCATGTGGCTGGATGAAAATAATAATTACAGTTGAACAAATAATTTAAAATTTGTAATCACTCTATAGGAACTATAAGAAAATTCTTACATATCTGTGAACATCAGCAGCTGTAACAGCACAAAATGAATAGTCACGGAGATTATACATGGATATAGTTGCCAAGTAGCCTGCTTCAGAAACCATTACAATTTTCTCCCCACAAAATAAATCCTCCACAAGGCCCACAACATAAATTTTCCCTAATACTTTGGCGTGACTTACTTTAGATTTCAAGGAAATCACTTTGCATATGTGAGCTACCACACATATGTACACACATATGTAGCTACACACATATACATATATATAAAATCTCCTGAAGTTCAAAAACGCATGTAAAGATAATATCTACTCTGAGGAAAAACAGAAAGTATTTTAAAAGTTTCTCTCTTCCTGGATGTATTAAAGGTATAACATGAACTATTGTGCATCAACAGAATAGAGCGATGGTTAAAACACGCAATGTACTTACTTTTGGGAAGCCACACATTTGTCTTTAACACCAAGTGCTCTTGAATTTAGAAAGTGTACTGGATGGCATTTATGAAATATTTCCTAAACAAAAAGAACAAGATACATCCTGTTGTTAGAGCTAGCAATCCTTTTAAAATGCTAGAGGATAAAAATGACAGAAATTTCTTTTCTTCACAAAATTTATCACAGGCATCAGTGCCTATGAATCGAGTTAGCCATTCTAGATTTCACTGTAGAGACTTGGAGAAAAATGGAGTATTATAATTCCAAGCATTACGAAATAGTGAAAGCCCACTCAACTTGAAATAAGGTTGGAAAATAGTAAAGAAAAGAGGCTGACTATAAAGTAAGATGTGCATTATTGGTACTTCCAAGTGAACCCAGTCCTTTGTACCTGTTGTAGCAATGTCAGCTGACAACAAAGCTGTTGCACACTGTATTCTGTTAAGAGATATGGTTCCACTTCATCTGCTTTAGCAAAGGAAACCGGGAATTCTTCTGTAAAATTGTGATAGCATGGCTTTGGCAAAACGGATGAAATAGTGTACAGTCGCTGTCTCTGATGATGGGCAATTGGTCCCATGCCTTTGGAAAGCTTCCAGTTGAAGTTCTGCGGAGAAAAAAAGGCGGCCAATGTTATGTCTCCTGTTCTCTAAGGCCAACGTTACATCTCCTATTGATCTAACCTTCTGGAACACCATGTCAGAGAAAGACCTTTGGAAATGCAAAACTCTTTAGCTAGTCTTCAAGCTTACCCAGAGAGGCATACACTAACTGGTTTCCCCATACTGCTACTTCAGGTTAATATGATATGCACAGTCAATGAGCCTGAGCAGGAAGCTTCTAGATCTAAACCAATCTGTATTTAAAACAAACTTTTATGTATTCAAGCCTGTCAACATAAAATAATTTATGTTCTGGAGTTTTATATTTTACCTCTTACTATCTCTGGCACTCTTTTTGCTTGGAATCAAACAGCCCTGTGAAACAGATACTACATATGAGTGAAAATGTATGAAAGCTCATACAAAGGCTATTGCTGCAACCAGAATTAATGCATACATTATCGTTCTCTTTCCAGAGCACAGAGCACTTTCGCCAAATTCAAAAAAAATTAACATGAGGCCAAGTCAATGCCTTAAGATTATTCTTTACAACAACATTATCAGACTGAAAGGTAACTTGTTCTTTGGATTTTTTATTTTTTACAATTTTTGGTCAGGGCATGGATTTCCTCTGACCTTCACAGCTCTAGCGTGCAGTACTGTATATTCCAAATCATTATTCATTGACTTTGTTCAGCACAGACATCAAACTTTATTTTCAAACTTCTCCCCTGTATGACTTGTAATCAGTGTCCTTCCAGAAGGTGAACTGTTGATCTCATTCTAGATCATGCTATTTTCCTGGGCATAATCTTGCAGTATTTCACTGTATGTTCAGTATGCCCTCTCTTCATTAACTCCACTGTTGTGATATCAACTGCTAATCACTGTGATACTAACTTCTAATCCTGATATTAACTTCTAATCACATACTGCTTGAAGTAACATTGCTCGTTTTTCCATTCTTTTCCCTTCTATCTTCTGGTATCATTGTGATGCAACATCAATAAAAGAAGTCTGCTTTTTCCCTATTCTTTTTGCCCTTTATTGATTGAATCTCTGATGTACCCCATAGAATTTTGCAACTTTATCAAGACGGTGATCCCAAATTCAATTTGCACAATATCA
This sequence comes from Dromaius novaehollandiae, assembly GCF_036370855.1. Classification (NCBI taxonomy): domain Eukaryota; kingdom Metazoa; phylum Chordata; class Aves; order Casuariiformes; family Dromaiidae; genus Dromaius; species Dromaius novaehollandiae. The sequence goes on along the minus strand of NW_026991289.1, from coordinate 1,489,421 downwards.
ATACATTCAACTTTCATATGCCACTCCAGTTACTCTGTGAATAGGACTTTTTTCGGGCAAAGGCTATAGTATGTTCCAGGTTCTGGGGTTACTTTTCACTAGCATACTCTATAAATGAGTAAAGACAGACAAAAGTGCAGAAGAGTTTTTGCTACAAGCTTGAAATTCTAGAAGGAAACCTTGCCCCTCACTGTTTTCTTATACTTCTGGTCTTACAAATGAAGATGTATATGTAATAAAAAGTATCAATAATTGCCAAGGGGGAGAAAAGGTTTCCCAGTAACTATGAATCACCGGCTAGTATCAAGGGTGAAGTGTTTGACTCCTCTCAGAATTTGGTTTATCTGATCTATTATTACTGAAACAGTTGACAGGGCACAGTTAAGGCTTCAGATGAGCTTTCTAGTTGTACAACTGTTTAAACCATAGAAACTTTCAGCAGACAAAGCACAGGTATATACATTTTACAGAATCAGGGTCCAGCTCCTAAACTGAATACTCTGTTTTTGTTTTGTTTTGTTTTTTGTGAGAAAATAATATATGGAAAAGGTGCTGAATATACTACGATCTAAAGAAACCACATACCTTCCTGGAAACATCTTCTGAGAGCTTTTTACACAACGAATGTAATGCTTTTCTGTCCTCCTCACCCTCCTCTTCACATTTGTCCATGCTGGAGCAATGATAAGCACTGCCACTTTTCCTGGCAGAAGAATCCTCAAGCAATGACAACAAGCGCTCACCATAGCCATTTAATGGAGCAACCTGTAAATGGAATATAGATTAATAGAATATTGAACTGAATTTCCCAGAAATTATAAGCAAGATACAAAATACTTATAAGACTTGAGTCAGTCCAAAATCAGCTGTACTGAACATAGCTGTCAAAGACAGCAATTTTTTTTTGTACTTTACTTTTATTTGTACTTAAGACAGATTTTATAATAGCAGTGTCTCATACACCATAACTGACTTCAACTGACCTTTTTTTTCTTAAAGCTTCCAGCAAAATTCTGTCTTACCTTGGAAGAAATAAACTCTTTCAGAGTATACAAAAGATCAGTATTTGTTGCAAAGTCTACACTGTAGCAGTCTTCAATCCAAGCCTGCAGGATGTAGAAACTGCGATTACATATTTTGGTAAATGATGTGGAAGGGTCCAGACTTGCACTGGTGAGAAGAAAAAGGCACTTATTGTACCAAAATTGATACCTTATTACAATTAAAAATAAAAACAATAAAAAACTGCAGATACTATATGGTTTTGACCGTACAATTAAATGCTTACGTTTCACATCTCTACAGTCTGTGACTCTACGGAAACAAAACTGTGGTTGTGTTTATGACCCAATATCGAACAATTGGCTAAAGCAAGATTCACAGAATTTAGAAGAAAACATTAAGAAAGCATATTGCCAAATACAGCACTTGCTCTAATTTCACTCTCACTTGCCAAGCCAGTCTTATAAAAACAACCATCAAAAACTAAAGTTCATTAAGTAGCTCTTTTCAGAAGCAGCTCTTTGCCATTAGAGGAAAAGCCAATTGTGCTTTGATAATATTTTTCACAGGAAGTTACTGTACCTGGATAAAGTGCTGCTGATTCTTTCAAGAAGAAACTGCAAAAACTCTTCTTGTGTGCAGAAATAACGAAAAGTGTAGAGAAACTGCTGTACGTAACCTTCCAAAAATGCATTTCTGTGAAGCACAAGAGCAAACTTCAGACAAGCAAGAACATGATTTCTTCTTGCAGTAGAGTACAGCAACAATAAAAATCCTCAAAACACCAGGAACTGGCAGGGATTTCAAATTCACAAGCTCTACAGGAAATTCTGATTCATTTTTATTTCATTTTTACACATCAATGCTTTGGAGAAAAATGAGAAATATTGAGATTGCCAACAGCAGAAGTATAATTTCTGTTTAATAAAAAAGTTAATAAAGAGATTAGAGTTTTATGAAGAACCTCTCTGACATTTCTATTATCTTCAAAATTTACTTTCTAATATTAGTACTGAAGAACACATTTAATTTTCTTGTTTCTGTCATCTCATTTGATGCTGCTGCAGATTTTTACAGTAAAAGCATAAAAAGTAGATGCTTTGATAAAGAAAATGAGATTTTTCTTGTAGCAGTAATTAGAATAGCAGCTGCTTTAATGATAAAACTATACTTACACATTATATACGAGCGTATTTTATTTATATATATTTATATACATGTACACAAGATACTAAGCTGAGCTAATTGTCATGTCTACTTGACAGCTTACTGCAAACTGCTGAATGGTGAAGCTCTGATTCCAAGGCATTTTGTTTGCTCTGACCCAGGAATGGCAGCACGCAGGATAAGTAACTCGGTCTAAGGGTCAGGACGAGTCAGGGGTAAAAGCTTATGTTGCTTCCTATCACCTGCCTCTGCCGCTTAAAATGCTCCATTTCATTTTGCGCTTTTTGGAAACTGAATCCTTGTATTTTTGACTGTTCAAACCAGATGAAACTGAGACTTACAAATCACCTGGGAGTGTCTTTTGTATTTAGAGCCCGACAGTGCCGCAAGGCTGATGGAGCCGTCCCATCTCTCAGGCTGTTCCCCTCCCTCCTACGGTCACTCCCGGGGTACCTTAGAACGACACCCCCTCACCCCAACTGAGCGTTAAAGGACATCTTTGTCCCCCTCTACAGCCCTGAGAAAAGCATATGTCTTGATCAGTCTCAAGGACTGAGTCCATAATTTGTAAAGCAGAACCTGTGTTTTCACCTCCAGACCCTATGTAATAGGAATTATCAAATTATATGTTCTGAAGAATTGCTACCTGCTAGCAGTAACGTAAAGCCATGATTCCATGGCAACTATCAGAGCTAAACTTCGAATAAGGAAAGGATTAAAAAGTTTAAAGTTATTAATTTTTGATTTATTATCAACTGCTCCAGTTTAAGATCAAATCCAAACTTTGTGGTTCAGCTTATTTCTTAGACTGCCCTTTGCCATTCCCATGCCCATTTCTGCACAGGAACAGTAAGCTTGATATACAAAGGAGAGTTCATGCAATCTTGAATATTTAAGATCTATTGTAGAAACTGTTTTTTTAAAACTAATAACAACACCCTGCTTCACTCCCAACTAAGGATGTGCAAAATATACTATACCTAGAATATAAATAAGCCATTAAACCAAGTGGTGTTCCAGCCTGCAAATCTCTTATTCCATTTTGATTACTGCATTGGTGTTTCACTGTATTATAGTAAACAAGCAACGATGGCTCTTCAGTAGGTGCCACATCCAACGTGTCAGTTCTGCCGTTGTGAACGACTGTGGGAAGCACACAGGACTCCACACCCCACTGCTCCGCATACATGATCTGCTCAAAGACCCAAAGCAATGCAAAAATAAAACGTACAAAAACAAAGAGGAAAATCCACAGAAAATGCAGTCAATTCAACCTAAAGTCAAACACATTTATTTAAACAATTGCTTTTTTTTAAACAATACTGGACAGCTATTACATTTATTCCAATCATTCTTTTAAATTTTACCTAATTTAGCTCTTGTCGAAACATTCCACATTTCATATGCTGACTTGAAGGGCCAGCTACACTGATGCAGTATTGGAATGACACATGAAACCAAAGCAAAACAACATCTGACTTGCCTGCACGTACTTCTTCACCAGTTCAAGAAACTGCACCTTTGATTTCATTTCCTGTAGCTGTCCTTTCAGTTTGGGCAACATCGATTTGATTTCAGAACCTTTGCATGTAAAAATACACACAGCATAAAAACATCAATGATTTGATGTATATGGAAATTTCCTTAAATGATGTGATATCACATTTCATTACTAGCAGGTTACTGTAATATTACCTTTGTTTCTTCTTTCTTTCTGCAATAGCTTCTGATAGAACTTTATGGTCTTTCTATAATTTTTTGTCTCTATCATTAGCAATTGTTCCAGTTCCTATGTAAAGATGAAAAAGATTCTGATCATAATGGTAAATGCTTTTCCCGCAAAGTTTCAGTAAGAAACAGAAGCTACCTAAGAGTTATTTTGCATGAGAAAGAATATCCAAACAGTAACAATATGATGACAGCGAGGAAGAACAGCCTTTCACAGCTATGCTGTGCAGGATGGCTACAGCAAGCATCCTCTGCCCCCCAAAACATTACTGGAGTTACAGTTTTACAACTTCTGAACTGGAGCTGGTTTGTGTGTGATGAGAGTACATTCGAGTTTGTCTAAATCCATTTCTGTAAATATGTCCTGACATGTAATTGCACTTATCTGGTTGTTTTCAAGAGCATTTTCCTAAAATGACACTCCAAAGTCCTCCAAAACTAAAAGCAATAGGCTCTGAAATCAGAGCCCACCCCAGAAATGCTCTGTTAAGCAGCTGACCTAGATCTGCTGCAAGCACTGAATGTCTGACTTAAAGCAGTGGTTTCCAAACCAGTCTGTAGGCTCTGGTTTTCAGTCAATGTGCAGGTTCACTGGTCAGGCTTCAGCATGGCTAAACAACTAAACATGGTTTCAGGCATGTGATAGGTCTTTTTGTCTCATGATTATATGTGAGAATGAATTTTTGGGAACTACTGCTGCTGGACTCGAGTAGTGAGACTACATTTTTCTTACTGATTCCAAGGATTGCTGTCATCTTTCATGCCAGAATTAACTTATGATCATATGAGAAAGACTATGAAATACATTTTGGGGTGCTAACAATTTTTGTAAATGCATTAGTATTTTCATGTCTTTATCTAAATTACATTTTCATGACTCTCTCCCCCCCCCCAAAAAGCTCTGTATGCACTTATTCTCTTGATATTGAGTATAACTTCAGAACAGAAGAAAATATAGCAAAGTCAGAAGCAGTTAGTCATCATTAAGAACACATGCTTTCTAGATGAAAACTTTGAAGTGTTACAAAAGTTCCCACTAGACTGCTCATTTTGCTGTTCAGGAAGTGATACATGCCAGGTTTACATTATACTACACAACCAGGTCAAAAGTCAGGCAGGAGACCTGCTGTATAAAGGATATATCAATTTTGAAGTTCAGTTTATATGTTTTATATTTATGCATTTTATACAATAGAAAAACTAAATTTCTCTTGAGCTATGTAACTTTTAAACAGTGGATAGAGACAGACGTATATCTTGCTTAGCACAATAATATCATTTTTAATGTAAACATTTATATTTGTTTGTGTATCCAAGTTTTCATTGTTTTTCCAGTCAATGAAAGTGGGCCATCCATACTAGGGTCAGCTTCTGATCTGGGATAATAGTTTCTGATAAGTAGCTGCCCTTGTAAAACATAAAGGGACATTGCATTTGAGTTTGTTTTCCCAGCAAAATAGAAAGCAGAAACTGATAAAGCTGAATGTCAAATGCCAATTGGTAGACGATTTTTGAATCGCATGCAATAATATTTGGATAAAAACTGGGATTCTGTTAAATTCCAAGTATTTTAAAATTAACTGTTCAGAAACTAAGTGAGTAAAACAAACAGATTAGATCCCCCCCCCCCCCCCCCTCAGTTTTCATAGCTAAATGTGGATGAGACATTCAGGGGTACGTGGAAGTCTAACAAATCCCAAATCTATTGGGACTTTTAGAAGGGTCTGCTCCTAGGCATTCAAATAAAATGAGGTTCACAGGAACCAAAAACAGTCAATTCAATAATTACATCCAGTAGTGCTTTTATGTATTAAAAGAAGTTTTAAATAGTATTTAAAAAACAGAATGCACTATGAAAATCGACCCTATATAATTTTTTCCCATCACACACACACTTAGCAATTGAGTTCCAAATAGGAGAGTGAAATGCACACTTTCCATATGTATTCTCGTTGCAGAATGCCTTTCCCTTAAGCAGCGTATAACAGGTAAACAAGCTGCTGAATAAGTAAGTATGAAAAGACAAAACACACTTGATTGTACCTCTTTTAAAGTAAGTTGTATGTAAAGATGAAAAAATTAGCAGTGCAATTAAGAGATCATGGAAGAAAGAAATGACAGCAGAAAAAAAAAGGCTACCCCATGATTAGAACATGATATACTGAAATAAAACCTGCAAAGAGCTACCAGAGGGAAAAAAAACTAAACTAAAAAACACACCTATCTAGAGATTCATTAGGAAACAAGGGTATTGGAACATAATGTGTACTGTGATTTTTCAAAGTGGTGGCTTTTGTATTTGGGCCCTAAGCTAACTACCAGCGACCTAGTTATGTGAAACAGCATTTTAAATGGAATAAATTCACTCAATGCAGCAGATAGAACTCCCATAAGCAGAATAATCAAAAAACACATGGCTCAGAGCTAAAATATCAAACAACAGATTGGTAAATAGGTTAACTTTTGATGGCATGGACTTACTAGAAAATAATTTGAGTTTGAGCAAAAACCTGTCACTGAGGGGTGTGTTTTTGACAGAAGCTCAAAAGGTTTAACAACACAGTTCACATTAGCAGCAAGAATCACACAACTTAAACCCTGTGGATTTTTAAAACTTATTATATAGTCATCACATACAGACTAGTGAAAGCTCAGAAAAGTTATTATCTAGATTATAAATTGGAAACAGCTTGCTTTCGCTTAAGATTCATTTTTATTTCATCAGTGGAAGTGAAAACAAATTGATTAAGAGAATATAATCACAGGAAGGGAATCAGAAAAAATGGCCATTTCCTGATGTTTGGCATCTAATGGATACGTTAAGAAGCGTCTTGTCCCCTAAATAACTCTGGGCGAGTAGTAGAAGATAGATGCCTTCCCAGTCTATTCTACATCATCATCTTCCATAGACCATTCAGGTCTAGCATAAATCGAATTCTTGATGAAGCAGTATGTGCAATGTTATGGGATTAGATCCTGCTTCCTCTGAAGTATATTTTGCTCCTCAAGACACTTTTCTACAGCATGTCCCTTCGCCCGGGGAACAAAGGAACGGCAGAATCACTTGTTTACTTGGGAAAAGTGATGATTCCAAGTTGCCCTTAAAGCACCGGTGTTTACATGCTGAAGGGCAGCTCCCTGCACGGATCCAGAATACTGGGGAAGAGGGATGGGACAGGGAAGAGCGTGAGCAGAACGTGCTGCGTGTTCACTACGAACCTCCTGGTCACAGGCTGGGGGCAGAGAAGTTGGGTGGAGACTCTGCAAAGGGACTTACAAGCCCTGGAGGGAAGAGCTGAAAGCCAGCGCAGGCAAAGAGGAAGAGGACAGAGGCTAAGGGCGAAGGCTTGGTGCCGCAAGAGAAGTGAAAGCGGGCTGATCAGAGCACAGAAAAACCCTTATTGTGAGGGCAGCCCTGTACGTGCCCCTGGAGAGAGGGCAGCCCTGGCGGCTGCCTTCCCCTCCTGCTTTGCTGCAAGGGCTGGAAGGCTTTGTGTCTGCAGGATGCGTGCCATAAGCGGGAGCTGAACCTGCTATTACTTAGCACAACACGCAGAATATATGTTTCTGTGCAAATTAATTTTCCTTTTGCAGTGCATTAATAATACAGCGTACAAGTGAATTTAGTCTTCTCTTAATCTCTGAAGAAGATAGTGGAATATAAACTGAATTTAATGACATAATTGAAGATGATAGTTTATAATGGTATTCTTTTTAACTTGTACACAGAGTGACCTGATGCATTAGGAAGGCTTTTTATGTAAGATATGAGGCTTCTATTTCTACAAATAATTATTTTATTCCTGTTTGTCCATCTGGCCTCATGTGCAGTCCAGATCACATACACTAGTTCTGCATTACTGAAACAGAATAAGATCAGGGTCTAATTCTTGTCCATCTACTAAGATTTCATACTAATTATAACCATCTGATTTTACTAGTCATATATGTGTAATACATATATATATACATACATGTATATTTATATACCTATATATTTAACAAACAAGAAACAAAGATTAGTTCATCTACCCTCAGTAGTGAGAAGAGTACGCACTTTTTTCAGGTGCTGCAATGTATTTTCTGTTGCTATGAACTGATTACTGAATGATCTGCATTTAGTATCAACAGTAATCTCCCTCAGTGGAATGCATGGGGCACAAAGACTATAATTTTCTACAGACATATCTCATGACTGTTCCCCCTGCCCCCAACCCCTTGCATGGTTGTTGGGTTAGCCAAGTTCTTGCACATTAGTGCAAATAGTAGCAATATATAATAGCATACATTAATTTTGCAAGCAGATTCCAGAGCCAACACTCTAAACACCTTAAATCTTGCTTCATTTTTGTTGTACATCTGCTAGTTCAATAGGGAAAAACAATTGCCAAGTACTCAGAAGAAAAGATCATTTATCCTTTTGAATCAAGCTAAGCTGGTGAGAGGTCTGTAAAATCTCAGAGTAAGACGACTACTTGTTAGAAAAATCTAATTAGATGCTTATAAAAGCTCCTTACTCTTGAAAATCAGTTCTGCAGACAAGAGTCAGTCCCTTGAATAAGGGAGATTATATGCAAGTCCATTTTTCTCTAGCTGGCATACTTACACAGTGTTAAACAACCCTATAGGATTAAAAATGTGAATACTTGAGTAGATGTAAATTTTTAGAGCAACAGTCCTGAAAGCTTTTTTTCATTTTATTTTTACACAAACCAAGAGTAGGTCACGTTTCTCACGCTGTTTTCTCCTATGTGCCAACACCTGGACATTAAGGAGCAAAAGAGAGGCTGAACGTCCTTAATGAATCAGGCTTTAACTTGCTTGACAGAAAAATACAGTGATGGTTTTTATTGCAAATTGTAGTGAGGTCACATCGTTTCACAGACGATGGATGTGAATAGATCCACTGAGATTTAAACAGACTATCTAGAGATGAAGAAGTCCAGATCTTATTTTCAACTGTCCAGGTCTACTATGTTATGCTCATTTAAATATAAAGCAACAAATTCAACCAATTTCATAGTAAGTAAATCTGCAAAAGCAGTACAACTTTTGCTTCATCTTTATTAAATATTTATCCAGCTGAAAAATTACTGATAACACCAACCAAATAATTAACCACTCTCAGGGACACAAAAAGATTTCAGGTATCCCTACACTAATAGGTATTCCAATACTAACCCACTTACTTCAATTTCATTGTCTCCTTCCATGAACCAGCTCCAACTACATAGGTTTCTACAGTTTCATATATATCCTTACCCGCTGCTTTGGACTTAACATATTTATGAACTGAAGCTTGTTACAGACAGATGCACAAATGTAAAAATTAAGTAAATATGATCAATGTGATCTTTAAGGGCATGGAAGATCTTGCTAATCTAAAATAAACTCCTCCCACCCCAGCCCCCAAACTGTTTAAAAGGCACAAGGCCACCCTCTTGATGATGATTAGTGGTCTCCAAGATCTGAGAGCTAATGGCCATTCTGCTGACAAGGGTGAGAAGCTTCAGGGAATTCACTGTGACCAAGGGAAAGGGCTCAGTGCATACGGAGGGCAGAACCTTTTGAGAGCCTGGGCTATACACCAGTCATAGCCAGCCTCAGCTCTTTTTCATAATATTACCACCACAGCTTTGGTGCATACCGCAGGTGGTGCTTTTCCACTCAGCTTCGGGAAGAAAAGACAGGTTGTAGTTCAATGATATCAATTTTATATCAGTGCTCTTCGTTCCAGAATACTATCCCTACCCTGCTTTATCCCTAAGACACAACACATTTCAGTAGGAAAGCATTTTAGAGTCAGTATTTAACAGAAGAAAGAGGGGTTCAACTGACTATAACACAACAGATATTATCATACTTTTAACTAGTAAGTAAAGAGGTATCTTAATGATTTTAAATCAATGTACTCACCACTTTTTTAGCATCTATATTTTGTGACTCACTTGATTTCTGCTTTCCAAGGTTTTTCACGTAACTATGAACTTCGGAACCAAAACAGTCAGCTCCATAAAATGCACTGCTCCAACCAGGATTACAGCTGTGAAAGTCAGGTAGGTTGGGAGACGCAAGGTAGCTGTTTTCAGCTGTCTTTATCATGCTCTCTTCCCCTGGCTCCATATTTTCTTCTGCAAAGCCTGTACCAACACAACAGTCATTGCTTTGTAAACACTGTCCCTCTTTTTCTATAAGAATAGTATTCTGCAGCCTGAATTCTTTTTCACAGTTATGTGCAGGTGACTCGTCCAAGTCCTTTTCGTCTAGTGATGTATTCATCACAGGCTCAGCCTTCATGTCAAAGGTTGCTTCCACTTCTCCTAAAGAGGGTGAGGGGTGGAGTCAAAGGAATAATGGTCACATGTTTTGATGTATGCTTTGTTAAACTTAAATGCCACACATACAAAATACAATTGTGAGACTGCCTGTGCCCTCTAACAGTGTTATAGGTGTGCTACTCCACTTTAAAATGTCAATTGCTATGACGACAATATCTTTCATGTTCCCTTTATGCTTATTTTGGCTCTGTGCTTTCTTTTTCTCAGCTATACCTTGTAAAATGGTAAAGGTTAAAGAAACTGCAAAACTATTAAGTTTTGGTCAATAAGTTTTTGAAAAATACAAAATATGTTCTGAATACGTACAAAAAGCATTTAAACAAAGTATAGTACAGAAGCTTCAGAACAAAATTAAACATGTCAAACCTGTACACACATCATTAAAAAACTTAGCTCTTCAGATTTTTTCATCCATACCCTTGAAGCTCTTTACTTCATATATAGAGAGCAAGAGTATTTGTTGCAGCCAAAGGACACACACATGTTACTGTTGAACATTCTACTCCTACAGGACCAGTTCCCTTGAGCTATGATGGGACTTCTCTGAAGTTATAACAGCTACTATCAGTCCTAAGGGATTGCGGTGACAGTCAAAGGTTGGCACGATGCAGACAGGAGCCACCTGCCAGAAGTCTGCCTTTTCACTTCAGCAATCCCCCAGGGCTTAGATATGCCAGCCTTAGAGTTAAATGGACCTGAGTTATTGGTGCAAAGAAGTCACATACCCCATGGGAAGGCCTCGCTCTACACTTGCAATCATTCTAAGCAGAAATAAAAATTGTAACATAGCGTGACAGCAGCCAAGTGCAAGCTCACAAATTTAAGTTTTGCCATAACACCCAATCCAACTTTACTCAAAACAGAGAAGTAACCTAGTTTAAAAACAGATGGACTTATATGTGCTTTATGTACAAATGCATGAAAATGTGCAAGAAAGGAGATTCAGGACTACAGAAACAAGTGAAATTTCTGTAACTTTAGACTATGAAACAGCTTGTACAAGCTCTGTACAATCCCTTTCCCAGATTTTGTAAATAATTTAGTTGACAATCCCTACTTTTATTTTAATATATTTTTTATTTTACTGCCTGGCTTTGCTTAAATTCTGGTAAGTGAAAAAAGAAGGACCAGGTATGCTAAATGTTAGTGAGTCACCTCTCAGTCTATCCTCACCTGATTCAGTAATGCCTAAGGAGTCAAGCATTTTCTAAAGCTCTCCTCTCTCGCTAAGCTTGCTACGCTGTATGGAGCTGATTCAGTAAGGCTGACCTCTTCCCCCCCCCCTCTCCGTTAAAGCATGCCACTAGAACATCTACTGGGTGAACACAAGAAAAAAACACATGTAGCAAGTAGGATTTCATGACTTTTTCAACAATCGCATGTTGCTTTAGAAGCAGGCATCCCACTCAATGACATTTGGTCAGATATATAAGCTTCAAATAAAAAACAATTTCACAAGGCATCAACAATGTTCAGATACTCTGTCATAAGCTCTGAGGTGAATGTTTTTCTGAAGGCACACTGCAAGTGCCAATCTCTCCAAACTTGAGTCACTGGTGGATTCTCAGCACACACAAAGATCTAGAAACACAAAGTCCCTTCTCACCCTCCATCTGATTGCTGCTTGCCAAAAAGCTGTCAGATTGCTTCAGCTCCTGGAATACACTGCCACATTTTGAATCACCTGCCTCAGTTATGCTGAAAATATAAGAGGATGGGGGAAAATTAGAGGATGGGGGAAAATTAATGTTTCATATCCTTAAATATTTACATCAGGATAAAATGAGATCTTATGAATAATGCTAGCATCCACATGAAGGACTTCACTGCATTTATCTAACTCCTGATGTTTGTATGCACAATTTCAGTTGTTAATTTACAGGAAAAATGTTCAAATTCGTATTGACATTAAGGCACACTGAGCAAGGTGCAGAGATTTTCCTTTACAACATTTAGCAAAATTTCAACAAAAATATCAGAACACACATAAACAGAAGGCATAACTCCAGGCATAACTTAGACTGCAAATTATTGCAATGGGTTTTTCATTCAGGATTCAGTCTCTGGATAACAGTCTGACTCTAAGTTGTCCCTAACAAGAATATGATAGTTTTGAGTTAAAGAACATAACAATTAAGAATTGCTGTATTCTGCAGATGAATGGGAAAACAGTATCTCAGTGATATTCTGAGGCAGTTCTTAACTGTGATCTAAAAGCTAGACCTGTATTTTTTTAGTGGTTAATAAATGATGATTTCCTTTTTTCTCCCACTTTCAAAGATTTTACATCCTAAGAAAAGTTCATATAGATGTTGACCTCTTCAGATGTCTCAGTAATTCAGCTGCAATAGCTCAACCTTCTCCTGCCAAAACATTCAACTCTGGGAATTAAGAACCTAACCTCTCACCAGTTTTCAATGGTTCCTTAAAACTCCCAACCCTAACGAGTAATGGGCCAGCATGTGAGGGCCTTATATTTGGAGGTCATACTCCGTTCCCCCTGAAACATGCTGCTCACATGAAACACCTCTAATACTGAAGTTCTCCTGGACTGCATGTATTAAGCTGCTTTGTCAAAACTTCCAGCCTATAGTTCAGGACCACACAAAGAAAACATACATAATTTCTGCATATGCATTCACTACTGCTTACAATAGTTTTTGGTAAGATGTTTTTAAAAGTGTGTTACATTTGGAGGCTGCAATAAAACAAGTACAGTCTTCATTGTTTTTCAAGGTAAATATGTCACTGAAAATGAAACAGTAAAAATGTGAATTTAATTAAGGTGGTGTTTTCTCACTTAACATGCTACCTACAAAAATTGTGAGGAGGAACATTAGGTCAAACTAAGGTAGTTAAGTAAAAGACACTTCTAGCAAAGCTAAATTAATTTTCTTGTTCTAACGTGTCATTAGAATGAAAAGGATGCATCAAGGCAACTTTACTTTTAAATTAAGGAGAATTTGAGCCAACGCATAAAAAAACAGGAACCCAAACAGAATAAGCAAGTTGAACAGTAAAAACAATATATTTCAGTTCTGATTAAATGGCCTTTCTCTAACATGAGTATGAAGCTCTCCATCAATAGTTACGAACAGTATTTGATCGGAATTAGATCTCCATTATTCACCTACCCTAGGGCAGAGATACAGACAAGCTTTATACAAAGTATTTCCTGCTAATTCATTAAGTACTATTTGCTATGGGGGAAGCCAATAAGTATCTGATAGAATGGAAAATTAACAGTTGACAGGAAACAAGTAAAGACACCTGAAGAGAAGCAGCATATCCTTTCCTGCTGCTAGTAATAGGCAAGCTCTTAAAATTTTGGAAATAGAAAAAACATCAAGCCAAACTGTAAGAAGGAAAAAGCTGAAAAAATACCTACCACAAATGTGAAGCTCTTTCTCCATTTACAACCTGGTAGAGATTCTCCAGTAATTTTTCATCCCAGTACAGGTCACAAAATTTCTCACAAATTGCATCAGAGAACATACCAAACTTAATTTCCTTTAAGGTTAAAATAAAGTTACCTTATTAAAAAAAAAAAAAAAAAAAAAAAAAAAAAGAGTGAGTGATAGAAAGAGAAACAGAAAGAACACATTACTAATAACATTCTTTTATATCAATGATATAATATATATAAGAAAACATACATACCCATATTAATAACTTCAACTCCATTCTCAAGATAGCCATCAAACGCAAACTCCTCTTGTATAAGATGAACTACTTTCTGTAATAAAGTGTCACTTGTTCTGTTCTGCTGGGACAAGGCTTCTACATCAAGGAGATAGGAAGTGTTTTGATTCACTGAGGTACACAGTGCATGTCCTTGCTCAGTGAAAACACTGTCTAAACTGGTAGCACACTCAGGATCTTGGCAGTTGGTTTTATTAATTTGGTTACTTTTTTCAGACTTGTTCTGTGTATTAGTGATTTCACAGTTTTGCACTTCACGAAGGGAGGCATCGTCTTCTGTTTGTGTGCTCATTTTATAACTTGCAATAGTACTCGAAAGTAGCACTGGCAAACTATGACAGCAGTCATAAGCAATTCTTGAACGAAGAGGTTTATTTGGTATTTGCTCTGATACAGCTAAATGTACTGGTACAAACGTTAAAACTCTTTTCTCTGTGTCCTGTTTGAGAATGATGTTATTTATATGAAGAGTATTGGAAGATGCAGGAAAAGCCAAGGAGCTTGAAGAAACTTCAGATAAAATGTTCTTTTCTTGTAAAAGATGCGAGGAATCAGACCGTGATGGTAATGTAACCGTAGAAATAACCACGTTGCCAGACTTTTGCTCTTCTGAAGATATTTGGGATGAGTAGGCTGGCATTTGTAAATGACACTCAGGTATTTCAGGTGCAGTTTCAACAACAGCTGGGTCCTCGGTACCATGACCATTTGTGTCTCCTTCATATAATACTGATCTGTTGTGGTCCATGTGTTTTTCTTCTCTTATCTCTTTCTTGCATTGCACAGAAGTTGGTTTGTGAACCTCTCTGAAAAGGAGCAAAGTATTTTTGAGGACAAATTCAGTAGATTTAATAACAAACTTTTAACTTATTTTGCAGTAGGATATACTAACTTTATTATATTTGCATTTTGTTGCAAAATAATAGGCTTAAAGTGAGTTGCGGGAGTGGTGAACGCAACAGGTAGTGTAGTCTTCTCACAATTTAGAGAAATCTGGCATGGTACTGGTCCTTTAACTGCTATAAGCTTACTTTCACTGGTAATAGGCACAAATCCTGAAAACAGAAAGAGAATTAGATGAAAGATGAACAATATGTACAATATAAAGGCAATGGAGAAAGAAAAAAACCTGTGTACCTGACTGAGAAAATCTCACCCAGGGAATTGATTTAGAGAATACTGAAACAAAGGAAGTCTCAGAGAATCTGACTGCTTACCTAGACTTGACTCTGAAGGGTCCATTTCATGTCTTTCATTTTTAAGTCCAAAAGGAACATGATCTTGAGAAGAGATTACTTCTTCCTTGGAAGCCTAGCAATAAAAAATGAAGTCCAAACTCAATCTATCAGGGTTTTTTTTCTTTAAACTCTGCTCAGCACATTACTTCAAAAAACTATAAACCTAGAATATTAAGATTTTGAACTTCTGTTACCTGCAAAGTAACAATCTAGTCACACCTCAGTGGAGAATTAAAATGACTGCTACACAAAACTCTAAGGATTGGTAGAACTGTTTGTAAATCTTGATAATTCACTGCATAATTTTCATAACCATAATTTTGAGGCAATTCATAGTGTTGAACAAAGTCAATTCCCCAGACCAACTGAACAGTGTTGTGTGTCCTATACATGGATATGAAACATAAACAGAACACAGCAACTTCATATTAACGCTTTCCATTCTTTGATTAGAGGGATGTAAGTGAAGGAGAGTTCATGAAACTAAGTCACCAGCTCGCCTTATTTCTGGGCTCTCATCCATGCAGGTTGTGGAGTTCAGGTGTCGTAACTGTAGGGAACGGCGATCGGAAGATCTCGCGATGGCACGGAAAGAGGAAGGAAGAGGAAGGATATGACGTAGAGATAGCAGTATGCTTGTAGGTATATAAGCAAATACATGCGTACAATAAACGCCATTTGCAGCATCCTCATATTGGTGTCAGTGCTCATTGGCCCGGAGGCAGGGGGAGCCTCCGTGCCGTCTCAGGCGAACGGGAGATTGTCGCATCAGAAGGCGACAAGTGGTGACCCCGACGTGATAGCTGAGACGGCGGACCGCAGGCGGTCGAGAGGATCCGGATCATGGACGCGGTACTTAAGGTTGTACGCGTGGGTGCCCGGGAATGGGTGCTCTCTATGAGAGCGGATGCAGTTGCGAACTGCGTCGGGCGGCTCCTGAAAGATGGAGCGATAGTTAGACCAGGGGACATTTTTTCCCCTTCTAACTGGGAGAAGTGCACTCGAGCACTTGCTCAGAGAGCTATGGCCACTAAGAAGGCCGCAGAGCTTAAGACGTGGGGAGATATAACGATCATTTTAGAAAGGACTAGGGAGGAGCTTGAGACCTGGCAGGCTGCCCGCGCGGCGCTACACATGTCCGCGGAAATGGCGACACAGACAGCAGCGAATGCAGAGGAGCGAACGGAGGCGATAGAGGAAGAGACGATAGTAGGGGATGAAGTGAAAACGGAGAGTGTGGAAACCGACATAAAGGAGGAGGCGGTTAATCAAGAACCAGAGCGGGGAGAGGGGGAGGCAAAAACTCCAGAGGCTTACCCAATAACGCCCTCTTCTCCGCCACCACCGCGGTATCCGTGGAAAGAGATGAGGGCGATGGAAGGGGGAGAACCAGGAGACCTTTGTGGAGACCGAGATATGAAAAAGCCAGTGGCGGGTAGAGGAAAAGAAAGCAAGGTGAAAGTGGAGGAGGCAGAAGAAAAGGAAAGACCGATTATAGTGGATGATCCCCGAGACTGGCTACCGGGGGCCATGATTCGGGTGCAGTGGGAGGACGAAAGAAGAGAAGAAGCAGGGGAAAGACCAGAAGCAGGGGAAAGACCGAAGGTGCCGCACCCGGGGAAAGATGGCGCTGGCCGAGAGAGGAGTGGGCGTCGACCAGCATTGCGGAAGGAGGAGACTGAAGACTCAGGTGCAGTAACTAGGGCGGAGTTCCCCCGCCGCAGTCAGAGGCGAAGAAAAAAAAAAAAAAAAAAAAAAAAAAAAGGAGGAAAGTCACAAGAGATATGGAGCAGATGTTTATGCTGCTTACAGCTCTGGAAGAAGAAACAGCTAAACAAAGAGGGCTATTAGAGGCAATAGCTAAACAAAGAGGGCTATCAGAGGCAGCAGCTAAACAAAAAGGGCTATCAGAGACAGCAGGTTCCGCCCAAGCGGGAGGGGGAAAAGAAATTCCCCTAACAGACTGGAAACTGATAGCGACGGAATGTGCCCTGAGTGGCCTCAAGTTTCGTGCGCCAATAGGGGCCTTCCCAGTACGAGTTGCCCCGGGGGGGGGGGCAGTGGAATGGATGCCCCTCGACCCAAAGACGGTACAACAGCTATTGAAAGCAGTGCAAGAACAGGGCCTGCGACACCCGGTGACACAGACATTGCTGGACGCGGCGCACGCGGGAGGCCTAATACCGTGGGATTGTCGCGCCCTCGCGCGACTGGTTTTATTGCCCACGATGGTCCTTATGTGGAAAGAAGCGTGGACCTCGCGCCTGCAGCAGGCGTTGATGGCCGCGCAGGCAGACCCGCAGAACCCACTGGGCCAATCCACCCTAGCGCGGTTAAGAGGAAATGATGCGGCCATGGCTACACCCCAGCAGCAGGCAGCGGGCCTGAGACCTCGGGAGATACTGGCGGCAACAGAAGCATCTCGAAAGGCCTTTGATGATATTGGGCCACTGGTGCAGAAGGCAGACCCATGGACGACTGTGAAGCAGAGAGTGGGAGAGCCGTTTGACAAGTTTTGTGACAGGCTACAGGCAGCAGTAGAACTTGCATCTTTACCAGACGCTGCAAAAGGAGCAGTGATGTTGGAATGTATCAAACAGCAGGGCAACGAGTTGACAAAAGAAATCCTAAGAACAGCGCCTAAGGGAGCAAGTCTAGGGCAGACGATCAAGTACGTATTAGAACACCGGGACAAGACCACAGCCCTACAGATTGCTGCAGCAGTTATGGCAATGCTGGAGGTTAGAGCTAGAGGAGGTCCAAAAGGAGGCCCATGCTTTGGCTGCGGGCGAATGGGCCATTTGAGAGCACAGTGCACGAATAAGGGAAGTTACGCGCACCCAACAAGGGGTATGGGGAGCCTTACATGCTGGGCCTGTGGAAAACCAGGACACAGAGCACGAGATTGTCGGCGGCCGGGAAACGAGAAGTGGGGAGGGCAACTAGGGGGCCACCCCTCCCCGGTGAGCCGGCCTCAAGTAGCCCCCGTCAACAACAACACACTGCTGATGGACAGCTCCAGCGACCAAACTCCGAAGGGAAACCCCGCGTGGCCCTGGTCTTAGGGTGTGAGAAGAGACCCCGAGTGAAAGCGCATCTGATAGGCCCACCAGGGGCGGGTCCTCCTAGCATCCCCTTAATAATGATGCTAGATACGGGGGCAGATGTTACATGTGTGCCCTCGTGGTTGTGGCCATCGAGTTGGCCAGCAAAAGTGGCAAGCTCGTTAGATGGAGTGGGAGGCAGGGCGGAGGCTATGATTTCTGAAACCGATATCACAATTGTATTGGAGGACCCGGATAGGCCTGCTCAGATCATCCGTGTGCGGCCGTACATAACTGCCATAGGGGAACCATTGTTAGGGCGAGATGCCTTATTGCAAAGCGGCTTTCACCTGACAAATTTAGGGTAAGGGCCACTGCCTACCTCCTCGGGGCTCATTTCGCTGTCCTGCTGACATGGTGCTCCAATGAGCCTGTGTGGGTAGAGCAGTGGCCATTGACAGGGGACAAATTGGCGGCTGCCCGACAAATAGTAAGTAGAGAACTAGAGCAGGGACACCTGGAGGAAAGCCACAGTCCCTGGAACACTCCTATATTTGTGATACACAAAAAGGACAAGTCTAAATTTCGATTACTGCACGACCTACGAGCGGTAAATCAGCAGATGGAAGCGATGGGTGCCCTCCAGCCAGGGTTGCCACTACCATCAGCAATACCAAAGAATTGGCCAGTGGTGGTGATGGATATCCAAGATTGCTTTTTCTCTATACCATTAGCCCCTCAGGACAAAGCTCGATTTGCCTTCACACTGCCCTCAGAGAATCTGCAGGAGCCAGCAGCGCGATATCAATGGACAGTCCTCCCGCAGGGCATAAAAAATTCACCTACGATTTGTCAGGCGGCAGTAGCTAAGGTATTGCAGCCGGTAAGGGCGCAGCTCCCGCGCGCGCTTATCATCCATTACATGGACGACCTCCTAATAGCTGCAGAGACCCAGCAAGAAACCGATCAGGCAGAACAGGCAGTAATTAACTGCCTAAATGAAGCGGGATTGTACGTCCAGAAAGCGAAGACGCAAAGGGGAGAATCTGTCGACTATCTGGGAACCACCATCCTCCCCAGAGCTGTGGTCCCACAGCCGATAAAGCTCAATAGAGAGATACGGACGTTGCATGATGTACAGCAATTGGTTGGCGCTCTCCAATGGCTGCGAGGGCTGATAGGTATTCCCAAGGAGTGGATGGAGCCACTGTTTGAGTTGCTCAAGGGCCACAAACCATGGGAACCGAGGCAGATGACACCGAACGCGTTAGAAGCCCTCCGAAAAATAGAAGATCTCATGGCAAAGGGCGGAGTAACGAGATACGACCCGGCCAAACCTATCAATCTGTACGTGGCAGTTACAAGAACAGGAGCCATAGGCGTTCTAGGACAAGGGACGCCGGAGCGTCCGGAAGTCGTATGGTGGATAGTGTCAAACCAAATAAGTACGGCATACGTCACAATCGTAACAGCGTTGGCACAGATGATACAGAAGGGACGAACCGCCACCGTTTGGCACTTCGCGAAGGAGCCTGAGTCCATTTACCTGCCGGTAAAAAGGAGTCAATGGGACAGCGTGGTCCAGAAACAAGATAGTATAGCAATAGCTTTAGAAGGATTCCCAGGAACAATCAGATTATCGCCTGTGCTGGAGATGTATACACACCTCTCCGTCCTTCGGCCCCATCTGAAAGCCCGAGTGCTACAGCGACCTGCACCAGGGTGCACAGTGTTCACCGACGCGTCATCGGTGACCAGGGCAGCGGTCGTTGTGTGGCAAGATCAAAAGGCCCAATGGCACCGAGTGAAGATCAGCGAGCCGGACAGTAGCGTACAGCATCTAGAGGCCCGAGCTGTGGCGCAGGCATTGCAAATGTGGCCAGAAGAGCATTTGAATGTAGTGACAGACTCCATGTTCGTCTTTAAATTGTTACACAACATGTCATATCCCAGATGGGCCGGATCGCCCATTGCGCTAATGCTAGAAGAAGCCCTACAACAACGGCGGGCCACTGCCTCTGTTATTCATGTTCGGAGTCATGAGGCAATCCAAGGAGTGTACCAAGAAGGCAACAATAAAGCCGATCAAGCGGCCAAAGGTGTGTGGACAGTCGCAGAAGCAAGGCAGGTGCACGACCTTCTCCATGTTGGTGCAAAAGCACCGGCAAAAAGCTGCAACATCCCCCTCACCACGGCTCGTGAAGTGGTTGCGGCTTGCCCGTATTGCCAAAAAACCCCCCTGTGGGGCGCCGGCATCAACCCCAGGGGGCTGAAAGGAAACCAAATATGGCAAACGGACTTCACAATGTGCCAGCGACTTCGACCACGGCCCTGGCTGGCTGTCACAGTGGACACACACAGCGGTATCATTGTTGCGACCCAACATAAACGAGTCACAGCGCGGGCGGCACAGTTGCATTGGCACACGGCAATGGCCTGGCTGGGTGCCCCAGAAACTATTAAAACAGACAACAGCACGTGTTTCACAGCGCAAAGCACGAGAGAATGGGCCGTACGGTGGGGAATTAAGCTAGTGCACGGTATTGCCTATAATAGCACAGGTCAAGCCATTGTCGAGCGAGCAAACCGCACTTTAAAGCAAAGGATCGAGATTCTTGGGGAGGGGGAGGGATATACACAAAGAATCCCCGCGCACAAACAATCAGAAATAATTATGAGCGCCTTATTCAGTCTGAATCAGTTCATCAGGGGGGAGGAGAACAAGACGCCAGCGGAAAAGCATTGGGCGGTCCGAGCGATGCACGAGGGACCAGACGTAAAGGTCCGAATCCCGGAAAAAGGGGAATGGGAAGAGGGGTGGCAGCTGGTAACCCAAGGACGAGGGTATGCAGTGGTCAGGCAGGGAGAAGTAGTAAGATGGGTCCCTGTGAAGTGGGTGCGCCCAGACCTCAGGGCAAGGACAAGACAGGAAGCAGAGAGTCAGGTGAATTAATGAATGTCTGAGCTTTATTGCAGGGGAGGACCACCCTGAAAAGCCGATGATCCCTTCTAGCAGCAAAGACAGCAGACAGGAGAAGAAGAACAGATGAGAAAAGGCGCGTGAAACCACAAGAAGAACGCGTAACCAGAAAACCCGAGAAGACGGCAGGGGGAGCAACCCAAGTAGCTCTCCTCGTAGCGATGCTGGGACTGGGACTCCAAGGGGTGAAAGGCGAACCAATGTTAGCGAAATGGGGTAGTAACAATCTATGGCTCATCTGGCAAACCGGACAGGAAATAAGCAATTTTGCCTGACGTTGGTGGGTGTGGGGCAGCCCTTTTAAGACATGCTTAATAGGGGTCCCATTGAATTTGACCGTAGACCTACCAAAGCTGAGAGAGCATTGCACAAACACAAGCAATATTAGTAACTGCTAGAACACGCTGAATGCATCATTGCCCTGGGACCCGCAAGAGCTTGACCTTCTGGGTTCAGTAGTGGTAATTGGCTTGGGCTAGGACCATGGGCCAGGCAATTACTAATAGAAGAGTTGCACCTGCTGCTGATGCTCGTGCTAGGCATATTAGTATGTAGACTAGTGTTTAGATGCTTGGTAAGACAACTGCTAGAAAAGGGGTGGTCCCGCCCACACCCACACTATGAACGCTTAACCCGCGACACGGCAATTTAAAGCAAATAGCATAGTCAAAGCATGGGGAGGGGGAGATGTAGGGAACGGCGATCGGAAGATCTCGCGATGGCACGGAAAGAGGAAGGAAGAGGAAGGATATGACGTAGAGATAGCAGTATGCTTGTAGGTATATAAGCAAATACATGCGTACAATAAAGGCCATTTGCAGCATCCTCATATTGGTGTCAGTGCTCATTGGCCCGGAGGCAGGGGGAGCCTCCGTGCCGTCTCAGGCGAACGGGAGATTGTCGCATCAGAAGGCGACACATAACCTAGCGAGTGACCACTCCAACACGGAGAGATAGATATTCTGCTGCCTCTCAGGAACTACAAATATTTTTCTTCATAAAAATTCACTGGCCCACTGTAACAGCTACATCAAAAGTGTGACAAAATTGTTATCTTTTAATTAACTTTAGATTATTACATTGAAAAGCTTTTGCATCCTGGCCCTAATTCCTACTAAGTAATACTTGCGAAGTGCAACCACATCATTTCAAGACTTACTAACTTTCAGGCTCTTTTACATATGCAGAGCAAACTTACATATAGATGGTAAAATACATATCTAAGAGTAGACATTAAAAAATCAGACTTCTAAAATCAGAATATAATTTTCACGTCTCCTTTACATTACTGCAAGGAATTAAAAATATATATTTGTTGTGTGTGTCACTATATAATTAAGCATATTATATATTATGTGTATATATAAACACACATACATATAATTCTTAGTATTATATTTTACTGTTAATAATGTTTTCATAGGAGCAGTACTTAAAGATTACTTAAATTTTTTAAAAAAATTAGAACAAACTTAATTACACTTGCAAGGATCAAAAATCTTACTAGAACATATTTTACAGAAATAAGTGGAAAAAAATGCAGCAAATTAAGAAAAAAAAGAGGGAGGGGCACTCTTACCTTAAAGACAGATTTGCTCAACAATGCCAGAATTTTTTTGCTGTTTATACCTCGATCAAGTAAATAACAACTGCATGTCTAAAAACATAAAAACCATAATTTTCAATTAGTAAACCAGTTTTCAATTAAGCGAGCTACTCTTGGAGAAGGACAAAGTCACGATAAATAGTCAGTCAAAGTTAATCTAAGGAAGTCTTATGAACTTATTTCAATTACTTTATTGATAATTTCAATATAAATTAAAAACACACCCCTTCATTTCCCTAGAGGAGTAACATTAAAAAAAAAATGAGTGGTTATCATTTAATTTGATAGTAGCCTATTACCAAAAATAAATTAATATTTTGATTTTCAAATCACTAAAATAAGGCTCTGACCACAACTAACAGTTTCACATAAAATTGTTTAAATATAGTAACCTTAATTGCATCAGCTAGAGAAGGTCGGTCTTCAGGATTTTTTTTTGCCATATCCAGAAGAAGGCTTTTTAACTTTCTTGGCAACGCTAGTTTGTGATCAGGTGGGAAGCTGTATTTTGCTGCCATCCACAGAACTGTAGCAACACCATAAATGCAGACCTATTAGTATAACATAGGAGAGAGGAAAGATGTAAGGCGACCAAAACAATTTCCTCAAAACCAATCCCCCGTAGTCATCCAAAAATGCCTCCTCCACCCCCAAAGTAAAGAAAATGCACGGGAGCTTCCAAAGAGCAGGCTGCCGTCAGCTTCTGAAGATGCTGGTGAAAATCCCAGCCCATTTCAAAAACTAGCAGCTATGCGTGCAGTGCTGATAATAGTAGCTAGTATTCTACTGTTGGAACAACTGACATAATTTGTCTTATTGTTTGTCTAGGAGAATTATTAAAAGTGTTTTGTGTTACATTTTGATGAACCCCTTTCTCATGTAAAAATTTAGATTACTGCAAGCTTTAGGGTTCTACCATAAC
The DNA here is from genome assembly GCF_036370855.1 of Dromaius novaehollandiae. Lineage (NCBI taxonomy): Eukaryota > Metazoa > Chordata > Aves > Casuariiformes > Dromaiidae > Dromaius > Dromaius novaehollandiae. The sequence continues at coordinate 1,465,694 of NW_026991289.1, read as the reverse complement.
ATCTGACCAGCAGCAATTTACTTAAAAAAGGCCATGACAATCCAGCAAGTAAACGGCACAAAGTAATTACAAGCTGGTCTGCACAAGTCATATTTTACAGAGAAGATTATGCCTATCAGAAGAAGTAGGTACTATATATTTATTTCAGGAATTGTAGTGCTGGCAGCTAGACTACTTGAAGTTGCCATGATGAGAGACCTTGGAAAAGTACTTGATCTTGACAAGCGGTCTGATTTTATTTGAAGAATTACTATTTTCAGACAGAGACTCATTCAGACTATTTAACACTCAGCAGAGTTTAGAAATGCAGCTCTGCCATAGCTAAAGCACCACGCTTGATCCCATTGCCTCTGGGGGGCATTGAAAAGGCTCAGGGAAGAGCAACCTAAGCATAGCACTAAATGATGTGGCCGTACAGTACAGAGTTTTCTAGCACTCTTTTGAGCCATGTAAACAACACTGGACAACAAGCAAGTTCACTGTAAAGTAAGCAGCCTGTGAACCATCTGAACTGTTGAACAAAAGCTATTAACAGGTACAAAAAGTCTGAAGGAAGAGAAAGCAGCTCCCCCAGGTTATCTTCCTCTTAGGTTCAGAGTCCCAAGAGGTCAACAAGATTACAATTTTAACTTTTTTTTTTTCTTTTAAAGGAAAAATTACCATCCAACCCAGCACATGCTCTGCAAAAGCTCCTTTTACTGATGAGCAGTGTAGTTACTGTGGCTGGCACTACACAAGCCTTGATATCCATACCACAATTCTAACTGTTAACGTTCATAACAACCAAACAGTTATACAAGTATCAGGATAAAGCCAAAAACTGAAGTGAACTTAGTCAGAATTCTACATATAATGTTGGAGAAAAACAATAAAAAAATTATCTGGATTTTCTAGAGATAAAGCATAAATCATGAAAGCTTCAGGATTATTAATTCCACTGTCTGCTGAAGCTGCTATATTATATTTCAGGGTTAGTTTAAGCTTCAAGATAGCTTTTGAAGCTTTCAAAAAAGCTGCATGTTGGATCAAAGCAATTTAATTTAAGAAGAAGGAATGACTTTAAAGAAAGGAACTATATAAATATTTTCTAGTTACAAGTAATTTTACAGAAAGACAAAATCTGGCTTTTGAAGATTTTTAAAGCCGTTTTTCTTCTGATTCACAACTACTATTTCATATTTGTAAAGGGACACACAGGACAGGAGATACCTATTAGCTCCTCTCTTTTCATATTACAAAATAGAAAGATACTGTAAATTCAAATCTTTCCTAACTCATAAGATTGCTACAGTACAGTTTGCAATTGAGATGCAATTGCAATGGAGACAAATACTCACTTGCTGATTAGTTAATATTTTTATCATGTTTGGTCTGAGAGCTCCATGGCACTTATTTCTATAGGAAAATGCTCTAGGGGATACTACTAAAGTTACATTGACAAACTCATAATGTTAACAGTGTTATTTGTATCCAATATTCCATAGCAGATTAACGCCTGTCGGCTTTAACCTGAACAGTTCAAAACAGTCACCTTAGCATGCCTTCAAGAACATGAAATATGACTTCAAGTGCTAAAAAACAGAAAGCAATTAAACCTTACGGAAAACTATCAAAGAACAGATTTTGGCAGTTACTCCAATAATTTGGGAGAGGGAAGGCAAATAGTTTTTAAGAAGCAACTGATTTTATGGGAGACTAACACATTCCAAAGCACAGATTAATGAGAAATAGCATTATTATCAAAATGTTAAAATGTTTTTGCTTTCTCCTTCAAGGAACAGAGGGGTACAACTGCCCACTGATAAAATGAACAGCAACCCACATAACCTACCACATTACCTTCTCGGTAACTACATCCTCCTCTTCAATTTCAGGAGCTAAATAAAATACATCACAAGATTCTGAAAGAGAAAAGAAAACAGAAACAGATATTTTCTTTCTTCTTTTCTCCTTAAAAAAGGAATAAAGGCAGACTGCTCAAAGTATCAGTTTACCTTCAGCTTTTGGAGCAGCAAAGAGGATACTTCCATGGCAGTCAATCTGTACAGAGTCCAAACATAAGAACACTGCAAAACAAGTCACAAAAGACAAGCTGTAATAAATGTCTGTCCTTGTAACTGTGTAACACCAGTCAAAGAAATGAAATAATTTGAATAATAATTTGCAACATCAGCTATCATCCTAGGCTATGATAAATGAAGCTTTAAATAACACTAGTGCTGGAACAGAAACCACCCAATATAACAGCAGATGAGAAATCACCCTAAGCTGCAATTACAGACAGGTAATTCCTTCCAGAAGAAAGACAAGAAAGTAAAACAAAATGGGAACAAGATAAATAAAAGGACTTAGAATGCTGCAAGTTTATTCTCTTTATATTGAGCATTGAAGAGGAAGGCCAAGAAAGGAACAAATGAAAGAAATGCTTCGGCTAGATGTGCTCCAGTCTTTTTACAGCCTTCAAAGCACAGCCTAATTTAACATACTTTAGCATAATAAGCCATACAGTCAGCAATGTAGTCCTGCCTTTGCAGCTACCACCAAATAAGCCCCTTTCCTATGAAAAACAGGGTGCTAGGACAATAAAATTAAAATTAAATACTAAAAGACAAGTTTGAAGAGGTCTAGGAGTAAAAAAGAGATATAAAAAAGCAAATCATCCTTTTGTAGTTATCTCTACAAAACATATCTAAAACCATCTAACTTCATTAAAATGTGCTTGACCTCAATTTTGGCCTCAATATGCTTAACGTAAATACAGGCTTGCCTACTACCTTCCACAGTATTTAAGCCTGACCTGAACTACTTGTCTTGTCTTTTGTAGCATGACCATTTTCAAAAATATATGAAAATGCTAACTTCAGGGTATGTTTTCTTATCCGGATAATTTCTCATAAGCATAATGAAAAAATGCACTCAAGGGAGGATTTTGAGGAAAAGGCTGTCTAGTAGAATAAATAAATAAGAACTAGTCCAGCCTGTTCCGCATTTCATCTATTTAGCTATCATTCATCAGCTACCAGTCTACCAGCAATGAGACAAAGGATATTTTAACATATTGTTTATATCATATCAGCATCATCTTTAATAAGCTAATTTTTTAAAAGGGAATGCTCGACTTCCTTGCTCTTCACCCTGCCCCGAAATAGCAACACAACTGTAAGTCACTCCGGGATGCGCAGTCACTCGCTCCGAACAGGCAGAAATTCCTCTGGCAGAAACATTCTAAATCTGAAAACTGTATTCAACTTCAAAGCAGCTTTATTCTTCAAGTAGGGAGTTTTAAGTCAGGTGCCTTCCATTTAGTGGCTTAGTATCACTATGTTCACTTTCATAGGCTAGGTAAGGTTCAGATCATAAGTTGGATTTTAGTATTTTGAAGGCATATGCATTCTGGGTGCATGTAAGTATGGCAGCAGAGGCTTACTAAGCATATTGAATTAGAGTCTGGGCCATTATGTACAGTAATTTGAAGCCCTCAGAAACACTAGGAACATGCATTATGGGGTTGAAATAGTCCTTCTGTTGCAATGCAGGTATCAGATACTCAGTTTTGAGGGCGACGTTGCTTAAAGTGCTCAGAAATCTCTTTTTATAGTCAGCTTCCCTGTAACTTTTTTATACCATAAAAGACAAAGTGGTTGAAACTGAAAACAGAAGACATGCAGTAAGCTTTCTGTACCCTACTATCCATTTGTTCATATTTAGTTCCAGACTTCAAACTAATTCCTATCCAAATCCTCAAAAGCTGGCTTCTTAAAGCAAGAAAAAAGTAAAGGCAGGTCATCTCTGCTCTTATTTGCTACAGCTTTCTAGTTAGTATAAGCTAGACCAAACATTCAGAACACCTACTGAAACGTAGGACCGTCTTCTCCCACGTGACGTACAACATACTCCAATTTTGTCAAAGGTCTACTCCCCTTTCCTCTCTCAGAAGCTGCCTTCTGAGAACTCTCCCATAAACTCAGGCAAAAGAATGGGCAAAGAGTAGAGGAAAGTCATGGCAAGATCCTGGGCACTTTAAATTGGCAAAGGCCTGGATTGTCAAAAACATGTTGGGTGTCACAAACAAACCCAGGCAAGAGAGAGCAAAGAGGAAGTTTTAAGACTACTTAGATATGAAACATATATTCCTTCCCCTGCACTCTCCTTCCTCCCCCCCCCCCAAATATCATAACAACACAGAATAAGGAGAAAATAAGAGATTTTTACAATGCTATACATAGAAGAAACCTCCAAATGGAGTAACAAATCAAAGTCACAGTTTAAAGTGTGAAATTAGAAATATTGCCTATTATTTTTTCTATACAAAAAATAGAAGAGTGATATTTTACATCAATGGCCTAAACAGAACATTAAAACAGTGGACATAAATAAACAAATATTTCAAAATAATTAAGCCTTTACCTGGATATTCTATGCAAGTCTGCAGAGTACATAAACATTCATGACATAATGCCCACAGTTCATAGTCTTTCAGAGGCTTACCATACCAGGACAAAAGGAGTTTTAGAGATATCCACTGCAAAAAAGAGTGAGCATGGAGAGAATTATTAGAAATTATTGCAAAACAAAAATGTTTACTGGTGCAATGAAAAATCAAATGCTAACAAACAATGTGCATACCTTAAAAGCATTAAGAAAAGGTATTTATGGCGGTTGCTGGTAGTAAACTAATAGTTCTTCTTACTGAAAAAAGCATTCCCCAGTTAACTGTATAGATGAATAAATCTCTTAATTGCATTACAAAAGTGTAATTCAAATTAGATTTCACAAAGAATAGAAGTGCTTCAGGCAAAGTGAGCTGTTTGGAAGTTCTCTCTTGTTACAGTAGGAAAAGATCCTTTCATAACGTCAAAGACGACCTATAACCGAAGGAATATCATCTGGGCTTAAAGATGTAAAAATCCAAACAAAAAACAACAAAAAATTCAAATCCTGATTTACCCTAACAGTTGCATTACAAGTCTTACCTTAAAGATTTCATCAACATTTCTTGTTCTGTGAAAGAATGTTAACAGTATTGACAGAATTAATGACAGGTTTATTTTGAAGTTGAAGCACATTATGTTGTTTTCAATCACTGGCTGTTCAGTTTGCAAAACATGGCCTTGGTTCATTTGCAAAACAGGTTATAAAACCTGGCCTATACCTTAATATGACAAAGATACTGCTCAAATGCAATAGGACATTTATTTACTGTTCTTCAGAGAATGCATACTTTATATTTTGTGCATGTTTTTATATAAGAACTTGACATTGATAGTACTACATAGACATTATCTTCTAGATCAAGCCGTGCTAATAGAAGAGATTATCACTATTGGTGGTTTTTATTACCCACCAGCTGGACATTACCCTCTTCAGCCATCGACCAAAGGAGCAGTAAAAAAACAAATTCACTGCAGGCAGATCCCTCTGGGTTAGTGCAGACCAAACTATTTAAAACAACATGGTACATTCTCTGTTGTGCATGCAGCCTCTAAGATATTTAACTATTGCTAAATAGCAACTTTCAGCCACGTTGGAGAAAAGAACTACCAACATCAATTCGAGATTAACTTAATTGGGGGGAAAAAAAAACCCTAAAAACTAGAACACAGGAAACAAAACCAAAAATACAAACCTTGAAAAATATTTGTTGCTGTTATAAACACCTTTAAATCCCCAAATCTAAACAGACTAGGGGTCTGATCTTTCTTACAGTCTGGTTACACAGCATGGTAGTACTATGCTACATGTTTGATAAAGTCAATCTCTGAACTGTTGTTTGCTGCAGTCAGTTTTTCATGATCCTGGCTATGGATCACCCTTCAGTGAAGCACTATTTGGATTTTATAATACAACATATAATGCATAGATGACTGCATTACCTTTAATCAAGATCAACAAACAAACAACTCCCCTGCAATCTATGGGGGAGAAAAAGAGAACCACATTAATTTCTGTACCTTTTCCAATAATTTAATATTTACCATAATATAGCTGTCAGAGAAGGTAAATACTTTGGCCTCATACTGTTTAAATAATCCTTAAAGGTGAGCCAGATGAGCTATTAACTTTTAATAAGATGTGCCATCAAACACTGCTTTACTTAAAATGTTATGTAACCTCTCCACCTTCAACACATTAAAAAAAGAATTGGATGCTTGTATTATCACATACTTCTTGGTATCACTTTGCAAAAAGTAGTAAATTTAGTACAGATAGATATGAATACAGGTAATCGGGTTAAATTTCATTCTCAAATTTTGCCATCATCAGCACCCTGGAGTGCAAAATTCTTTTGCAAATGTTTTCCTTGGCTGCATCTAGAGAAGTAACCTCTAGCTGCCTGACAAGAAGGCACCAGCTGCGCAGCAGGGAGGAAGAGACCAGATAGTCAAAGGGATGAACTAGAGACTATTCAAAACAGACAGAGCTCCACACTGTTGAAGGATTACTGTCCCTGATCAGGGTTGTGTTCCCCTCTTCATAGCGTAACACTTCCCAAATGCCTCAGAAATGTCTTTGCTCACAGATGCTTTACCACAAAAACAGCAGTCAAAGCTTCAAATTCACGGTGGAGAGCTGACATGTGAAAAGAAAAATCAACAGAAGAGGACTTCCACAGATTGAGTTTAAAGAAGACCTATTTTTTTTTTTTAAACAGTAGGTACATACACCCCTGCCATGTTTCTCTCCAAGAAAATCCCTCCTCCTGCAGTTTGTGTCCCTAGAGGCTCTAAGGGCTGCAGCAGAGAAAGACGGACTTTCTCTGCTGCGCACACAGATGGGCCCCCGTGTCCGGAGGAGGCGATCGACGGCTCGCAAGCGGAAGAACAATCTCCCGCTGCGCTGGAGACTGAACTTAGCTGCACAGTAGGGCGCTCAAATGTATTTCTCATCACTTCTGGCATACCCAAGCTCTCTAGAGGAAGAAAGACATGACAGAAAGCTTTAAATATAGCAGGAAAGTAGAGGGGAAAAAAACCCCTAGGAGCAGCAGCAAAAGTTTATGACAAGAAAGAGGAAAGTGAAAGAAAATAGGGGATGAAAAAGCATCAGGAACTGAAATTGTGTCTCAGAAGAAAGAAGGATGCAGAAATTGTGATGAACAGAGTCTGGTTAAAATACTTTCCAAAGGAAAAAAATATATATGCATTTCCCAACCTAGAGTCATGAGGAAATTTTTATTTAAGCCTCAAAGCAGGTATTTAACTTAGCAGACGTTCGGATTCCACTGCACTTGCTTATGTTTTGGTAAACAGGTAAGTGGAATTTTCCCTTATTTAGGTATCTGTCTCACATGCAAGTCCAGATCTAATTCACAGCTATTAGCTCTTTCTACAACTCAAAAAAAAAAAAAAAAAAAAAAAAAAAAAAAAAAAAAAAAGTCTGAAGTGCTGGAAAATATCTGACTAAAATTTTTAGCAAAACAGTCTGTAGCACGTTCTAAGTCTGCTTCCTAAGTATCTATTTTGACACTTAGCAGAGCGAGCTCAAGACAACCATTCAGCATGCATAAGGCCTCAGGTCCACTGCACCTAAATCATTAACATTGCTCATTTCCTCTACTTGTTTTAATGCTGAGATATAAAACATTTAATCTATATTATCACTGGTGATTACTGCACTAAAAAACAAGCAAAATTTTAATCCAGCGCCTCTTCCTGGAAATTTTTTCATGCTCTAAAATGAACTTTTTCATAAGAGAAATTTTTAAATAAGAAAGTTTTTTTCACCACACAGAAAATTTGACTAAAAATATGGAAAAGTCACATGGCTGATTAATGCCTATAACTACATAATGGTGACATTTCGCTTTATGCCAAAAAGATTATATTTAAACCTCACTTGTTGAGAAAATGATTTTTTCCTTCAGTGTTAGTAAAAGCATTTATCAGGTCTTCTTTTTCATGGTTGATACCAGAACTGTACAACCATAATTTTAGCAAAGTATCCAAACAATGCCAACAGTTAAAGATTTCATGAACATGATGCTGGGATATTTTAAACAGCCAAAGCAAACAAAGACTTTCATTATTCTTTACTTAAGGAGTACTATTCTGGGAATAGACAACTTTTCTTTCCTGCAAGTGTTATTTCCCCAGTGTTCAAGTGTCATTGTTTGGCTACATGGGTTTTCACCTCTCTTATCCTTGACTGGGTATGAATGATCAACATGAAACAAATGTGCGTATGCCAGGATCCTGTTAACCCTTCCCATGTGAAAGCCACAGCATCTGAATCACAGAGAAACATTTAAAAGCATTAGAGATGGGACACACCTGATTAGAATGCAATTGGTTAGAGAAATAAAGGATCTCCACTCAAACTTGAAGTGAAAAATACTTATTTATGGCATGCAAAACTATAAAAATGCTAAGAAAACCCTCACAAGATACATTGCAGTAGCAAGACACAGCAAGCAAGTATTTTTAGTAATGCCTACTAGCAGTAAAGCACACAGCATTAAGAAGCAGTTTTGGGATATTAGAAAAATATTGTCCACTGGAGAAGTACTATTGACAGGTAAGAAAAACCATCTATTCTCCAGAGTAGACAAGGTTGATCTTCAGCCGATGGGACTTGTATTGCACTCTAAATAACAAGAAATACTTAAAAGAGATGCTAGAGATACTAGTCTAAAAGCTCTGTTTGCAGTAATCATGCTTATATATTACAGAAAACTGATACAAGAGCAGCACTGTAAATCTTATGAGGTGTTATCCATTTAGCCCAGAGGATGGAAAATACATTCTTAGGGCTCCACACTCATTTCGTCCCTTTGCAGCAAGTGAGCAGACTCAATTATTAGTTTCTTAAATTCAAACATTTTTAGGTATTTGTTAAAACTGTGGCATTCAGAAATGAAAGGGAACTTGAAAGGGTAAGCAGAAATCAGGTGTAAAATTTGGAACCAAAGGATAGCACCGTATGGGTTTATTTTTGCAATTGTCAGGACGTAAGACAGAGGCAGAAACAGCTGTTTCAGAAACCTGAGGAATAAAATCTGGCTTCCAGAGGAGAAGGAGAGAGTTGAAAAGCTTCTAAAAATAAAAAAAAATACAATAGAAAACCCCAACCCTTTCACTAAGGAGAAGGCTCACAAGAGAGCCCTCCATACCATTCAGCAACTATTGAAAATGAATGACTCTCCCTTAGCATCTCCTCCGGAAAACAAACAAACGAACAATATAGATTTGCAGGCTAGAAGCTCTGCATTTCAGGGAACAGACAGTCATTTTGTTTGGTAAGAAAGCAAGCTGATATACCTAAATGCTTTTCTTTCTCTACCCAAGTTAGGGAAAAAAAAAAATCTCCTAGATTACTTGAGACATAGGATTTTAACAACTTCTAAAGAGCATAATATTTTTATGTGGCAGGACCTGAATATTTGCTGGGATTATTAAAAAAAGAAAATAGAGCATGAGTCTATAAAACCTTTTTTCTACTGAAAACATAGCTTTATAAGCCTCTGGTTTCTTGGACATCAGCTGCCCTGCTGTCTTCATTTCAGACCACATTTGCTACTCTGCTTTTCAGATAGCTGGAACAGCAGTTACCTTTTCTTAATTCACTGTGATCGGCCAACAGACTAGGCAGGAGCAGGATAACCTCACTTCGATTAGAGCCTACCTGTCTGGAAGAATGAAGTTCTGTGCAGGCTGTAGATCATTTTGTTTTAAATTGATGATAAAATGTCTGAAGAAAAGAAGCATTTTAACATTCAGAAGAATGGCAGACTAATCTGAAAACATATGTTCTGTATGCCAATTTCAACTGCTTTTGCTGGAAAAGCAACCAGAACAGTCCCTATGGCTTTTAAATCTTGGGAGAAATTTGGGAAGCCGTAATTCTGAGAAAGCTTAATTTCTTGAAAGCATCCTCATGTACCCAGACAGACTTAAAACCTGGTCCTGGTGGTCCAGTGAGGACAGAATATAGGTCTTAATTCAATAGACTTTTTCCTAAAGCAGTACTCCTTCTCAATGCACTCAATTCATGTTCTTAAGTGGTGGCAGCTTATTTATCCCACATACTTCTCCAGTTAACAGAGCCTGAAGTAAGTCCACTTCCATGTTCAGACAAGTGATGCTGAAGTATAGTATCTATATTCCTTGGAGGAAAAAAAAGCAGCTGCATGGCTTTATAGTCATCCGATAGCTAGAATTATTTCAGTCACCCTCTCCCTGACAACTTGAATGCAATTAATTTTAGGTTTATACACTTCTGCATAAAAATATAAAATATCCTTCCAAGAAAGGAGATTCATGGCATAACACAGATGAAAGACTGCAGATAGAGCTGTTTCTGTCACTTGAATACTAAGACATAACAAGCTTCCTCACAAGAAATCAATGGCTGAAAATGCCACGATCCTTGTTAGAAATACAAGCACATCTACAAAATAAAGCAGGTTCATGGAAGTCCAGAGGAACAAATGGCGTAGCAGAAGTAGACAATTTTGGAATGATTTTGGAGCTCATGATCCCCTTTCACTCCCTTCTGAAGTATGTAGGGTTGCATAGTCCAGAGCAGGAGAGAGAGGAAAAAGGAAAAAAATGCTTACAATAAAAGGATCTTTTCCTAGAGTCTGAAGAAGAAACCTACAGGATTTAAAAACTAAATAAAGAAATAAATATGCATTCAATGAGTAACTCCCTGAGAGAACAAAACCATGCCATGAGGTATGTATCCATATTTAGAGGAGAAGAGAGGGAAAGAGAAAAAGGCAGTAAGAACAGTCTCTTTAATGTGGCATCCATTTCTCAGCTATAATGAATCACAGGCTCCTTACGCAGTTGACTGTCATTGATTACTGCTCCAGTGGAGGTGTCAGAGCAGGGTGAAAACAGGGAAGGATACAGACTGAAAATAACCCTAGAGGCCACTGCATTGGATGACTGAAAGACAAGCTGTTAGGCAAGGAGAACAGGCAGAGCTGTCAGTAGAGACAGCTGAGGAAAAGTCTTCACCATCATTTCTGCAAATGAAGTGTGCACTGGATGCTTGTGCTGCTCATTCTTTCCAAGGCACAGCACAGCTAGAGAAGCATCAACCGTCCTGCATTTTCAGCCAGCAGTTGTCCTATTACATGGATTGTTTACATCTCTTCAAGTGTGGCACAAGAGAAAACCATCTAGTGAGAGACCAAATTTGTCCATCCTGAGAATCTGTAATCTGAGCAGAGAAGAGACCACACTACACTACCTATCACTGAATTCTAGTAGACAAAAAAAAAGGTAGTCAACTTTCCCTCTTCTTATTTGGCTATTTATAGAGATGAAATGCTTGAGACATATCCATCATATTGTGCACATATTTGAATTTGATCATGAAATATACATAGCACACACAGAAGCAGTAATTTAAGAACACAGGATAAATACAGCATATGTACAATTCTCAAAATCCTAAATGCATATGTAGATTAAGAAAAGTGGAATCTTTTCCCCTCCTGAAGCAGATGGGATACTGCCATTGATTTCAACAAGGTCAAGTTTACACCCAGGAACTCTACAATTTTCATAAGCACCTGGGAGGCCTACTGCAAAGTACTGAACTTCATGTACTGACAGCAACAGAGACTCAAAAATCTACCTATGCTTTTTTAATGTATTCTTACAAATGTAATTAACTATTAATTATGCTGCACTAACACACTAGTGAGTGAGCTCCCGTACACTTTGTTAAAAAATTAAAATGAATGTTGATTTTGCAATAGGAGAAATTTCACTGTAGCATTTTAGCTTTGAAGAGAAAAAAGGGTCACCACATTTCCAATGTGAACGCGAAAGCGTGCAGACTAGCAGAATTCTGTTCTGCAGCACACTAACTTGCTGGGGGCAGGGGAAGCAATCACACAGTATTCAAGTCATTTCCTCTCCACATAAGTGACTACAGCAACTATATAATGAAGACTTTATTTTTACTACCTGCTCATTACTTTTGATTTCTGACCCTCTGCCTCCACAAAGATTATCTTCATTATTGTTTGCGCTCATCACACCGTTGTTTAATTCTGGAGAACTAATTAGGTTTGATCCATATCTGTTCCCACTGGGTTTTGTTGTTAACACTGCATCCATCTTGTTAAAATGTATTAAAGAATTTTCATTTGGCCCATGAGAAGTTTCAGTACAGTCTTCCAGTGCCATGTAATTGTCTAGCATTTTTGTTCCAGCAATTGATTGATTAGGGCTTTTTAGCATACCAGCCATATTTGGCATTTCAGAGGTAGCATCAGAACAGTCTTCTTTGTGATCAGATGAAAGAAAACCTGTATTTTTACCATTAATAAGTGACATGTGCTCTTCTAGGTTCATGCCAGACACCTGCGTACACACACAAGAAGCTTCTAAATGAAGATCATTAACCTGGTGATTCTTTGGTTCTGCTCTTGGTGGATTACTAATAGCAAATGAATTAAGATTTCCCTTTGAAAAAGCAACCTCATTATTATTGTCTAGAGGTAGTGGTTCTTGTGTAAGCAAGTGATTTTTCCTAGCTAGCAGTCCACTGTTGGTTACAGATGTAAAAAAGGGGTTTGTATCTGAAGCTTCAAGTGGTAGCTTTGGAAAGGTTTTGATTTTTCTCAGACAGCCTTTCTTAAAAATGCCATCTCTCTCCATGTCAATAACGCATGATTTTATATCCAAAGCAACACTAGCAAAACTGTCATTATATACTGCATGTTTATCCTCCTCTTTGCTCTTTTTAACTTGAGTTGCAAGTTGAGAATGTTGAGCTTTGTCATTATCCAGATCAATTTGCATTTCCGCTAATCCACTTTCTCTGCCAGTCACCATAGTAACTGCTGAAGAGTCCTTGTGACAGGTAGCTGGCACATCTTCCACTGCAGAGGAATCACCTGCTATGTTGTTTTTCTCATCTGAGTATAATTTAGATCCCAAACTTCTTTGACACACTCTTCCCTTCCACATGTTATCACAGCCATCTAGATGCAAAAAACAGATGCTTATATTAAGAATATATTAAAACCTTCTCCTCTTTCCTAGCAAGTCTCTATAGCTCTTTTTCTGTCACTACTAAGTATCTTCCTTATGTTACAAAGAGTGAGTGGACTACTTTTAATCATAAAGGACACACTATACAGAGAGCCAAAATAAGTTAAAGTTTATTCAAAATATATTATGTTCATTGAGAGTTTTGTGTTGTCTGCTTCTCCCCCCCAACCCAAACCCACAAATATTTAATGACTTTTGGATATCCAGAAAATACCCTCTGACAGGAGAGTACACAAACATAGCATTTTAAAAATCGTTAGATATTTCAGAAGGTCTAAAAATTCTAAAGTAAATACATTTTAAGCTTACCTTGAGAAGCACCAAAAGATTCAATTGAAAGAACCCTTCTTCCAACAGCAGATAGACTTCGACAAATATTACTTGGCGAAGCAATCTTCAGTTTTTCTTCACATAATGACAAAATGCTCTAGAGAAAATTAGTGTTAAATACTTATTTAATGCTGAATAAAGTTATGAATTTTGACTAAACTGAATCATGTTCACTCACACAATACAGCTGAATTTATAAATAAGATGCTACATTAAACGTCTCTTGCACTGTTCACTGTACTATTTCTATTATGTAGCTGAATTCTTTTCTTATTTTTACCACGGGCTGTCATGAAATTAATTCAGTTCAAGTTCTAGCCTGCAGTTAGGAAATACTAAGAACAACCAATGAAAATTAATCATCTTAAATATTATCCTTAATAAATAATGTACTGGAAATGTAAAAAGCTAGAGCGTGGATTATGTTTTAAACAGACAGCGATTCACTTTAATCCAGTGACATAGGCAGTATGATGAATATTTTTATTGCCAATATCACAATAAAAGCAAATTCTGGAAAACAGAATTACCAGGTCACAAGAAACAGTATATGAGCATCTCTAATCTGTAGCCTGGGCATCATCTGATAAGCACTGGTGTCAACTGAGTGTTAGCTACAGACACTCATACATTTAAAAACTGTCAGGATGGGCAGGAAGTAGAAGAGGGCTCTCTTTCCAGATGCATCCCACTGCTTCCTTGGCGACTGTTCCTAGGCAAACACTGACAAGACCTCACGCAGCTCTGAGAAGCTGCTCTTATGTCCCCATTAAAGCCACTCAACCATTCTTCTGCTATTGTGAGTGGAAGAAAGAAAATGGCTCTGCTGGTTCACATATCAGACTGAGCAAAGACAGGAAAAAGGGATCCAGCTGTGATGGAGCCTGCAAAACACTTGCAAAGTTCTAGTGAAATGCCTGCAAAGCTCTGTGTGTTTTTCCTCCATAGGCACCCCACACACACACACCTCCAAGAAAGCACCTGAAAGAAAAGGCAGGCAAAAAGAACAGATAATCATAAAGCAACATTTATATGCTACCCCCATCCAGTTTTGACCCACACCATTTCTGGGCTGATATGAGCAGTCAGGAATAACTTTCAGGAACTGCAAACCAACTGAAGATAGTAAGAGGCGCTACACAATCCCTTTCCTGACTATGCTGGAAAGGGCATGATGAGAAATACAGGAGCTGATCATGCAGGCTCCATGCCGGGAATGGTGCCCAGCCTAGGTGATCTTCAGCCAGGGAACCAAAATTATTTCCATTTGCTTTATAGCAAATGAGTGCTGCAAAAGAAGAATGAACAGATTCTTTCTGCAAAGCACTGATTGCAGATGCTAGACCATTTATAATATATACTATCAGCTCAGAAGGGGGAAAAAAAAGAAAAGGAAGAAAGGATTAAGATACCACTATTCTGAAGTAGAAGTAGCAGTACTGAGGCCAAAAAAGTCACATTTGGACAACTGTTATTCTCCAGCTATAGTCTAAAAGCCTGTAATATTACAGTGATGTACTTTCACACATTCATGTTGAATAACACAGACTATGGTGATCAACATTCAGAATGCAAGTTCCTTCAATATATTGCTTTTCAAAATCTACCATTTTTAAAACTATTTGAAGATAGGTAGGCAAAATAAGAGGCTAAATGGAGTAAAACACAAAAATAATTAAGAGATCTAATCAAGCATTACTCAAGTTTTATATATTTACAGAAGAACTAGTTAATAATAGTGCCTTGAGCATGCCAAGGAGTAGCGGGATCCTGGAGCATGGCTCCTCCCATCCCCTTCTTGAATGCAATCTAAGCATCATTTGAGCCACTAGACTTTTTTTTTTCATGGCATAATGCCTTCTGTGCTTACTTCTAATGTCTCCCCCTCTTCCTCCCTCTCCTTTTTCTCCCTCTCCTAAATATTAAACAGGAAGAATTGGCTAATGAGACAAATCAGATCCACAAGAGTATTTACACAATCTTCTTAAAGACTGAATTACCATAAAATATTTACATCTGCTTTTCAGGCTGCATTGCCATTAGATTAGGAAGTCACAGGAGTTTCTGCTGAGTGAGGGAAAACTTCAGTCCTGTTCCAAAATTGGAGCAGGTTACATATATAGAGCATCCTTCTCTACTAATGAGCACACATCCACAAACTTTGTCATTTCTGTAAAAGAAAACACTTAAAATTATGGAGGGCTGTTTTACCTCAATATCTGGCCTATCTTCAGGATTCTCTTCTTGCATTTGTTCGAGGAGAGCGTGCAGATCTTGTCCAAACTCTGATTCTGTCTCAGGTTCTACTACGTATTCAACTGCTGCTTTCAAGGTTGCACCCAAAGAATAGACGTGTGCCTGCATAAAGTTTAAAAGAGACATTCAATATTTTTACCAACTCTCTCACGCACTCTCTCGCTCTCTAAAACCCCAAGAGCGCAAGGTACATAGCTCACATTACAAACTTACCAAGTAACAGTTCATTGGAAAGGTAGTTTAAATTAAACAGAATAGGATGAACAAAATAGGATTTTAGTTCTGCTTTGGGACTTCAAGATTAAGAGAAAGGTTAGAACAAAAAAAAAGAAAAAAAAACCCACTATGTAATCTGACCTGAAAAAAAAAAAGATCAAAACTTGAAATTATTGCTTTTCAAAAAAATAGCCTCAAGCTCTTCACCATTTTACAACTTCACTATTAAGCAGAAAAGGTAACCGAAGACTTTTTTGTTCTGTCGAGAATCTCAGAAGAACTCTGGCAGAAATTGTTACGATTTATATTTTGATCTAGCAGACGAAATACAGTAAGACTAGTAAGATTTACTCTTTCTTCTATTTTACTACATAAGCTACTGTAATAAACTTAGTACCAGTAGCCCTAATGAACCACGCACACATATACACTATTGAAAGATTGGCGAGACTTTTGTTGCAAGACGAAAAAGGACTATATTGGCACAAGGATATGAAAACATGAAGCCTGAACAACAGAAAACTCTAACAAGATGATGGGAAGAGGGTTATTTCTTTAGACTTAATTCACTGCTACCCCATTCATAACTATTTCAGCTGCAGGAAAATGAACTCTACTCTGGACTAACAGAACTACTCACAAAAATATACAACCCCTGTTAACAGAAGTTTAGTGGATGGTGATCTCGGAGTTTGTACAAAGCAATTTGCTGTAGAACTAACTAGGTATAAACTGATACCTTCTAAGGCTGCTCAAGACTGAAGACTAGTAATTGCCCGAGATTCTAGATGCATATTTTATTATATTGTAGAATAAATTTAAACTAAAATTCCCCCCCTCCCTCCACCAAGAGCTTAGGAAGATCTTTTTTTCATAACTTTTTTTCTTTTTCACTGTTCAAAACTTTATGAAACAGTCTGCAAAGGGAAGTGTACAACTTATTCCTTTACTTTGATATTAGATAGACTCTGTTTCTCTTTGATATCAAACTGTTTCAGGGAATAAAGTCATTTTACATTTCTTGATAGACAAAATAACACAAAGCTGAACATAAAGCCAAAAAAGAACAAGGAAATACAAAGCCAAATGCTTTAAATTTTAATACAGTTTTACTTGAATTTTGTACAAATGGGACATTATACTGCAGTAATTTAATATACTCAGTAAAATATTAGTGAGTTATTCCATATATTTTATATGATCTGTAACACATGGCATCTGTTCTACAAAATGGCTTTATTAAAAAAAGAATTAATTATACCTCTAAGAATTGGAGGAAAAAATCCATAAGGCACATATTTGGATATTTAAATTTAATAATTTCAGTAGTATGTCCTGAAACTCACTAAAATGCACTTCCACTATACAGAGTGAGCAATGTCAGCATACCAGATGAACCAAGACCATATTTTGTTGGGACACCTTAGAATAACCCATTTCAGCCTCTCCATACTACTACCACCAACTTCAGAAATGGATATTTCTTTATTAGGAAAATTTCCTTTTATACTCCAACAACCACTATGTAGCTGATACCTTTAAAAATATCACC
Source organism: Dromaius novaehollandiae (assembly GCF_036370855.1). Classification (NCBI taxonomy): domain Eukaryota; kingdom Metazoa; phylum Chordata; class Aves; order Casuariiformes; family Dromaiidae; genus Dromaius; species Dromaius novaehollandiae. The sequence continues at coordinate 1,448,327 of NW_026991289.1, read as the reverse complement.
AGTGAAGTTTGGTAACATATTGCTCTCATGCTCTTACATCATATGGCAAAAGCAGACGACACTTTACATTTGTGCTCTATCAACAAATCCTGCACCTGCATTTATTCAGGAGAGAATTCTATTTACAGAAATGTTAAGGTTTACAAAGGCAGAATAACAGCTAGGAGGAGGAAAAAAAAGAATCTATTAATTCATCCTTAACAACTCCCCGCAACACTACCACCACCACCACCTAAAACTCAGCCTTCAGAAACAGATAAGGACATGCCAAGTATTACGACATTAACAACTCACATCAACTGACAGGCTATATCTGAGCCCTGAAATAAGAATAATACAGCTTACTCCAAATCTTCAACTTTCTTGAAACAGTTCTGTTTTCCCATCTTGGCATTTAGCACACAAAATACTTCTGGAAAGGCCAGAAAACTAAAATACGGGTGGAAGTTTCTTGTTCCTGCCTCCTCTTTTTGCTCAATTCAAAAGTGGAATTTCACAGACTTCTGTAGGCACCACTTTTGATATCTTATCACTTGGACATTACCTGTATGTTTAAGTCTCTCCAAAAGATGTGCAATTCCTCAGGATCTGATTTCATTTACAGAGTGTAGTGTCTATTCTAGATACATAATGCAAAAGATTAAATAAGAGATTATCTAGACTTCTTTCAGTGAGGAAGATAAAGTATATTTGCTTATAATCTCATTATCTACAACTCAAATACCAACTCCAAAAGCAGGACAGAAAGATAAGCAACACTACTCTGAGGGAACAAAGAAAACAAAGATGGGAGCACTGGTTAATCTTCTCTTTTGGCAAATTTTCTTCATCCATACGAAGATGGATGGGGACATTACAGGGAGCAGGACTAGCAAGGCCAACATGACATTATCTCATCCCTCTTCTTCACAATTTCTGTTCACAGTGGGGTAAAACTTGTACCCCTAGTCTGTCTTTAAGAGCATGAGGAAGTGTCTTTTAGATGCAACAAGACCGACTTCCACTCCCTTTTGCTGTCCTGCTTTAAAGTTCACCACATCTCTCTCTGTACAAGGGATACGCCAGTCTTCTTATAATGAAGAAAGAAGGGATTTTTTTCTTGCATAGAAAGTTCTTGGGTTGAGATATCTCCTTCTTCTGACATCCAGAAAATCCAGTTTTGAAGATGGCTATTTCGGTTACCATAGCTTAGAATGAGTTTCCCAAGTCAAAACACGTATCTGGGTACTTTGATATTTCATGCCAATCAAGTAATAAGATGTCCAACCATCTGGGTCTAGAAATTTTTAATTCTCAGTCAGAAAAAGAAAATGGTGTCACACCAAGGGACATCTGGATTTACAGCATCCCAATGTATTTTGCTTCCCTAGTTTAACCAGGGCTATCTATGTATCTCTAGGGATCTTTCCTTTATACTCCAAATGAGAAGATAGGGTGCATGTTATATCTAAAATTGTGCTTATTTTGCTACAGATAAGCACATTAATAAGACCTTAAAAAACCTACTGCTTGCTGTTCAGTCTTATTTTATCCATACGTATCACATTTAACACTAATTTTCACAGGTACATTTTTACATGGGATTTGCAGCCATGTTTGCAGCTCTTCTGTCCCTTCAAGTTACACTAACTTCAAAGAACCTACTTCATAACTACAGGAGGGAACAGAAATAGGGAAGTTTAACAGGAGGCTGAGAGACTTCAATTTATCAGACATACTGGTTATAAAAAGCTTTAAAAGGAACAGCTATGCAGCTTTGACATATGGTGGTGTTGACATCACAGTATCCCCCTTTGCATTTGCTCTTATTAAGGTATCCAACAGGTAAAGAACAGCTTTTTCAGCTTAATCTTAGCTTCCCATCCGAGCCCGAACAATGAGAGAATGAGTTTGTGGCTATCCACTAGGTGAGGCGTTCCTCAAGTTTATGCACCAGATCTGCAGCTATTACTACTAGTTTAGGCCTAAGATGATGATCTGACTTTCTGAGAAAGGAGAGCAAGATCCCACACGCAGTAAATAAAGCAAAGTCACAAGTATAAGATGTTCAGGGCTCACTAAAACAGACTGCTCTCAGCGAAAACAATCTCATGCTTAACCTAAGTTTTCATTGTGTTTTATAAGTAGTGTAGAAAATGAACAGGAAAGAGCAGCAACCAACTCCTTCTCTTGGAAGACAAGTGAAAGCTGGCACTACTTTGGAAGTCTTAAGAATTTTCTTACTTAAAAATTTTTCCACTGAAGTTTTTTTTCCCCTCTTGCTTTTTTTTTTTTTTTTAATTCTTCTTATTTTCTGGGAAAAACTTTTTTTTTTTTTAATCTAGCCAAGGAGAATGATTTATGAATTACAAGAACTATTGCATTATAGCATAAGCATGCTATATTTCCAGAAGCCAATAAATACTATAGGTTTCAAGAAAGACTCTCTTCACAGTTCCTAAAAAACTTTTAAGTCAAAGACTAATTCTAGTAAGAAAAAACATAGGCTGTGCTGGCAGGCACTACAGTATCAACTTTGAAAAGGGTGCAGGGAAAGGGAGGAAGTCATGCTAGAAAACAGGATTTCCAGATTTGGTGGTAGAGACATACATCCACTCGATGACAAGGTTAGCCTAATGTTCGCAAATACAGCAAGAAAAAAGACAGCCCCCCCCCCCCCCCAAACCAGCACGAACAACACAGAGGAAAGATGTTCCAAGAAAAACGACAAGCATGATTTGAGGTCCTCAAAATATCCCTTTCAGCAACAGGCTATGGGAGCTCGATATATTTGAGAGAAAAATTTGAAAGTGATAATCATACAAGTAGCTCCAAATTAAGATAACTTCTAAAATTGAGTGTTTTTCAAGACAAAAAGGCATAACAAAACTCAGAAGTTCAAAAAAAACCCCACAAAAACAGAACAACACAACCAACCAAAACCAGATAAAGAATTCAAAAAGATAGAGATACTACTGATTTTTAAAACTTTTAGGCTAAGTACTGGAAGAACTTACCAAGGGAGAGGACCGTTTCTACCATCACATTAGAACATTATATCATGAGAGCAATATATTCAAATAGGCTTGTATTAGTTCCAGGCAAGTTATTTGGCTTACTTCATGCCATTTTATGACCACTGAACACTACAGAAGTAAGATCAGGGAACAATAAGGATCCTCTCTGGTTTTCAAATCTGTAAATCAAAAGATGAGGAGAAGCAGTAAAAGCTCCAGTGCCTACACACAGAGTGTGACAGAGGCTCTGTTGTATTACTGCTTGGCAGAAGCAAGCTTCTATAGGAACTCGTATTTACAGATAAACAATACAGAAAAAGAGAAAAAGCTGACAAAAGAGCTTTTGAATAGTGACTGCATAAGCATTTCACATATTGCAATTATGAATAATGGCCATTTACATTTTGTATCAAGATTCCACTGAGTTTGGAAATTTCAGTCTTCCAAAAGAATTGAAAAAGTGAGCGTAATAGAATTAATACTCACTGTAAAATATTTCTTACTAAAAGATACAGGAATAGGATATGACAACTCTGTTTTGACATTCATATCTAACCCTTATTTGAACTTGCACCATTCTTTTTTTTTTTTTTGATTGCTGGACATTTGCAGATATTTCCACCCTTTCAAAATTCAAAGCATTTAAAGGTTCCACAAATGAAAGCTTCAGAATTGTTATAAACTCTAAATTTTATAAACAAATTCAAGCTAATGCCCAAGAAAAATTACTATTAAGAAAATAAGTTTAATATTTACCTATGTCTCTTTTCACTGACTCATGACTCATTCTAAAATGTGCTATTTTTAAGCCAAATGAAGTCAGACAGTAATGTTCTTCAGCAACAAAATGAAATGGAAATAGGCCTATTAGTTTTTTAATACTTTCCTTCATTACAAAGGGACCAAATGCTTTTCTGCATAAGCAAACTGTAAATACTGGAAAGTGCTGCATTAAATATCAGCTTTTTAATTCATTTGGCCCTTCAGACATTAGATTAATTATTCTGCAGGATAAAAGTGCTAAACTATTGTAGACTATTCACAGAAAGTATACTCTAGCTCCTGAATTACCAGCAAATGCTGGAAAAATAACATTTTAAACTGATGCCATACTTTCATTTTGCCCCTTCTAAATACAGTTGTTCCTTGTTGTGCCCGCAAAAGTTGAGAAGTCCGGAACAGCATTGCAAAGTTCTTCCCCAAAAGACTTCTTTTTAAAAAATGGGGAAAGAAATGCAACTACAGGTCAGATATTCTCAAATAATCTACTCACAGCCGAAACGTGCATGTATTCCCACTCTCAAATTGCCCCTTTATTGGCCTAAAACCTAAGCGAAAGCTTAGAAGGCTTAACCTGCTCACAGGTGAATGTCGAGCAATCGGTTTACATCCCACAATACAAGTAAGCTTTTACAGATACAATCATCTAAAAAGCAGTGCTACAACAACATAAAGAGAAATGAACCAAGCAAAATCTAAATGCAGTAGGAAAGAGCATGCAGCAGATTTGCTATGACTGAATGTTGCCTACACCACCTTCTTACTACGTTTAGGTTTCTTGTGATCTCTGACTACTTTAGTCACTCAGGCTGAAGTGAGAAAATTAGCATTTGTATTCCCAAAGACTCCTGTTTTCAGTGTTTCAAGCACTTCCCCTATCAATAGTGTATCAAATCAAACATTTAGGAAGTTTCATAAGATTTTCACCATAAAGCTGACCCTAAGACAAAAAAACATGTATATAATTATATGTGTGTATACACATGCATATATATACACACATATGTATATAAGAAAGACAAACCTAAAGACTAGGGGAAACAAAAACGAGCTTGTTGCCTTGGGAGGGTCTACATCAAATGGCGAAGAGGTATCTATATGAACAGCTGAAGTGGTGCCAGCATCTGACCTCTTTTCCAAGTCAATTTAAATGGCCTTTGCAAGGAACTGCCTGAATTTTATAAAACTCCAGCTTGCCCATAAACATTTCCATCTGAAGCAGCTGTACTTAAACAAGTAATGCTTGTCATAGCTTTTATTCTTTTGAAAGAACAAAATTAACAATACAGACTAACCACACCACAAGAGAAGGGCAGGGAGTCGAGGTCTCTGAGAGCCAGCTCCTAGTGCTCAGTTCCTGCTGCTCTGCCTCCAGCCCTGCAGCCCTCCCAAGGGAGACTCCCCTGCCCGGGCTCAGTACAGTCCAGAGGGCCTTGAAGCAGAACCACCAAAGAGGGAGACGTACTGAAGTTTCAGAAAAGACCAATAAAATTTGAACTACAGCTGCATCAAACCGTTTCCCCCCACAGCAATGATGATTGATCTTAGAGCTGCTGGCATATGTATACACTCACACGGGCTCTCTCCCAATCCCACAGGAGAGAAGTGGGATCAGGGAAGCAGTCCCACTGGGCTTATTTCAGTAAAGCCTCAAGTACCCTGTCCTGCCTTCATAGGGCTCGTTCGTTAGCAAAGGATCATTAGGGCCAGTGATCACCCGCTGCCCTCAGTCATTCAGACTTCGGAAGCCTGGTGCACATACAGAGCTAGCCACTGTCCTCGCTGCGACCGTGTCTCAGAGATTTGTAGGGCAATAGTCTTAAATAAACTTTTTGTCTTAAAACAGAGCTATCAAATATTCTTTCTAACAAATCAGACAAGTAGCATCTCTGGTTTGCAAAGAACGTAGAGAGAAAAGGCAGAGAGCCTAAAGCAATAATCAAATTTATACGAAACACTGCACTCCTTCGGGTGAGGGGAAAGGGGAGGAAGAGGTGCCATATTGACATCACTGGTTGACATTTTGGTTCTTGGTAAAGTAACACCCAAAGATTAGTTATTTGTACAACTGTCAATGTTTTAAAGTGGCATCTGTTGAGGCCAGTGTCTCATCTCCAACAGCGAATACTAGAGAAGAACACAAGAAAAGGTATTTGCATGGTGATGCTTACCTAGCAAGGCACTCAAATCTCACCAGTTTGCAGTCCGGGCCTCTTACCTGGAAAGGCTCAGGACAGATTTTTTTTCCTCCATGAATTTGTCTAAACTTTATCCACATGCAATTCTTTTCCACAGCTTACTGCATATTGAGCAAAGTAGTGTTTCCTCTTGTTTATTTTGAATCCACCCTGTGTTCGTTTCACTGTTGCCACCTACTTCTATGTTTATGAGATCCGGCAAATAATCACTCTGTATGGCCACTGCCACTGAAGACTTCACAGACTTCTACAATAACCTCTCCCTGAGGGTACTCTTTCCCAGGCTAAAGAATCTTACTCTAACTAATTGCTTCTTTTATGAATCGTTTCACCATCTGTTCCTGGAAATTTATTTTGTTAATTTTTGTCAACTTCATAGTCTCTTCTACTGACACTCTGATTTGAGACAAAGTTTTTGATGAATTCCCCATAAAGAAGAGTTGCAATATAGGAACCTCCTGAAGGTCCTCCAAGATGAAAACAGGTTAAAAAAGTTAAACTCAATTTTTCTGCCATGGCCTTATTTGAAGAATTCTTTTGTAACTTGATCATCTGCTGACTTTGCAGACTGGCAGGATTCCTTTGACTGATAGATTTGAAAAGAAAATTTGGTAGTTTTTCAGGCTTCAGCTCACCTTATTCCATTTTCTATTCCTTTAACCTGCCAGAGCTTACAGTCCTTTCCAATTTCTTTATTTGGGCAGGACTTTGACAAAGGAAATTTTTTAAAGCCCACTTTTTAACTCAGTTCTAATCATCTGCTTAGCTAGCTGCATACAAGACTTTTAGGTCTTTTAGGGTCTTGTTTGACAGGAGGTACAAATTTGTTTAAAAACACCTTACAACAGCCTTACAGCAATCAGCATGCTACCTGCAAACATTTTATTTTAGCAGTTGTTTTAGTTTTACATATAGCTACAAAAAAATGGATGCCTGCTGTCCATACACTAATTTGCTAGTATGTGCAGCTGTAATGAATTTGAAAAGCAATACTGTCAATCCAGAGCTACAAAAGCAGAAAATTTTCAATTGGACCTCAATATAGTTTGAAGAACAAAGAAACTGTTACCCTAATTGTTGTGGTCAAGAGTGAGATATACCTTGAGCCACTGCCAGTCACCTTCATATGCATTCACTGCACTTTAACAAGTCACACGAAGATGAACATACAGAAGAGCTAGACCTTACATAGCTTGAGTAATTTTAACCATGCTATAACACTAGTGCATGAAATAACTCATGTGTTTGCAGGGAGAGAGGACAAATTAAGAAGATACTTCTTACACTTCCATCCCAATATTGTCCTTCCTTAATTATAAGGATTGGCACTCCCAGAACTGATAAATAATATCCCAGCTGATTCCACTTCTGCAGGACTGTAAAAGTATAATTACGACAGGTAAGCAAGAGTACAGCAGTAAAACTGCCGGAGACTGCAGAGGTTAAATAGCAAAAGTTATAGATCCATTTATCTTTAAAGCTTCCTAAACAACGTAATTTTTTTTCAACTCTTTGAAACTGCGAGTTTCACATATCACAACACTTCTTATGATTTATCAGCCATTAACCTCCTCACTTTTAAGTTACCTGCCACAGGTATCACTTAATTAAAACTAACACAATTTATTCTCTGTAAACATAGTAACAAAGAAACCTAGGAAACAGTTATACACATGCTGGGCAGATTTTTCTTCCCCCATAAATACACAAAGTTGTTTGTTAAAAAAAAAATGGAAAAAAGAAAAAGGATATTATTTTTGTCTTAAACCTAACAGAGGCTGCTTACTGGTAATAAAATCTGTTGCTCTTTGAGTAATCCATTTATGCAGTCCTATGTTGGGGGATGTTTATTCCATGTTTTGGAGTTAAAGAACTGAAAGGGAACACACACAATTCACATTTTACTGTTTCCCATTTAGAACATTACAGGCCGATAAACTCGAGCAGCATCCTTGTTCCTTGACATGCCATGAACCAATGACACCAGGAGTCTAAAGTACTGTGTTTGAAGAATATATCCTATCACAAAATATCCTTTGTTGTACAGTAATCTGTTCATTCTTTTTTGAAGTAATAATCTAGACTGGTGTAGCCCAATGTCAGCAGCTCCTGCACAAGATTTTTTCTATGAGGAAGAGATATAAGGATCTTTGATGAACTCCAAATGTAAAAAGCTGGTGAAACACTTCTGAACTTATCCCACTGCATAATATCTTGTGAGACAACACTCACAGAACATCACCAGCTGTCTCTGACCTCAAATCCTGTTGATACTCCTAAAACACTGATTTTCACAGAACAGTTGTAGGTGACTAATGGCAAATGAGTTGAATAGTTGGCTCCCAGTGTATCCCAAGAATGTAAATAGAAGAGGGTAAACTCAGAATGTAAATAGAAGAGGGTAAACTCAGAATGTAAATAGAAGAGGGTAAACTCAAAGCACACGTAAACCATGCTCTTGTCTATTCAGCCATAAAACTGATGTATTGTGCAATATGACTTGAACTGTACAGCCCATATAGACAAAAAATTGTACGTGTAAAACATAACATTTACTACTTTCATGAGCTTTTCCTTCAAAACTGATAGCTTCAGACTGACCAGCAGCCCTGGGTAAAAAGAAAATACCTGTTGCCATTATGTCTGAAACAAAGGAGGAAAGTCTCATTTGACACCCCCCCACACACCTTTTTTTTTTTTTTTAACCTGGTGAAAGGGCTCAGAAGTTCATGAATTCTGGAGCAGGTAGGTACTACCTGCTGTACAGTACCTACTGTAGGTTCATACAGCACCTGTTCCAGGGATAAAGTACCATCTGAGAAAGCTTAAGCCACTTGCAATGCATTTCTGAGGAAATAAAATCCTTAGCTTTGGTACCAGAACTAACCTGAAGTAACAGTTTATATGGAAAAGGCTGGAGATAACAGTTGATCCAAACCCACCACCACTGCCTTTAGTGCATCTTTAACGTTAAGGACCCTGGAGGAACCTTGCAAGCAGAACTTCAGAACTGAGCAGCAAACTGTAGGTTTTTGGGGTCATCAAGTTTTACATCCACATTATAAGAGATTCTTTAGTTTAAACAAAAAAAAGAAAGAAACAAAAAAACCCAGCTGTTAAATTCCTCTTGGCCTCATAATCTGCCTTTGGTTAGCTCTTTGTGGAAACCCATTAAAGAGTGAAATTTGCTCAGCACAAAGTTCATGATTGGAACCGCAGTTGGGCTGATGATGTAACAGCAAGAACAGGAGGATCCTTTTTCCTATCCGATAGCACAGAATTGACATAGATAACCAAAAGTAATTTATTTTTGTCAGAGAAAGAAAAGACAGCTTTAAATAACACTTGGAAGACAGAACAGTTGAGACTACACAAGGACAGACAAGGTACCACTCATTGATGACAAGCTTTGCCACTGCTAGACAGAATTAGAAGAGTCTCAGGGGAAGTCAGCTAAGGAGAAACAGAACTCAAAATAAAGCAAGCTGTGGTGCTTCAAAAGACTTATTTCCCTCATCGGAAAAGAACAAAACCAAAAAAAGCCACTAGAAGAATAGGTAAAATGACATCTCCCTTTCCTTTTGCACCCAGAGCTGAAGAAGGAACAGAACAGTAGAGATCATCATCCTATAACCCTCCAGGCAACTGCTTTAAAAAGCCAGGGAAGAGGCAAAGGCAAGACTTCTTTTATACCTTCTGCTGTTTTGATTTGGGAAAAAGATGGAGGCTTTCATATTCAGAGAAAGACCAACAGCTCAGACCCGAACACTAGCTCAGTAATGATCAACTAGTGAGAAATACCTGCAATACCAGACTGTCAGCCGTTTTCTTTAGTAGGATCAGCCTGAACCTTACTTTCTTTGATCTGCTGCCTAGATCAGTAGGTTTCATATGGCATTTCAATCCATGCATTTATATGTATATAAAGTATTTATACATATATGGTATCCATCCAACTTCCTTGCCACATTTCATAGGAATAACAGCCATATGCATCTTAACTATTTAGTTTTTGATGAAATTTAATGCTTTTAGCTTGCCTTTTCTATTTACACTAGCTTATATAGAATGGGCTATTGTTTATTTTTAAGGTTGTTGAAACACTTGGACTTTTTTTTTTTTTTTTAAAAAATTCATCTACTGTAACACACTGAGAAGTACAAGTGGACAGCTGTCACATTCTAGCAAAGAGATAGGCAGTATTTGACCTTTTCTGGTTCTCCCTCAGATGAGAGATCTGCATATCCTTCTCCTACCTTGTTAGGAAAAGGCAAAAACGAATTCTAGAAGAGAAAAACAGAAGCGTGACCTTTACTTTCTTCCCTTTCTCAGTCCCACATTTCTCCCTTCCCCAAAGGTAGCGTTCATTTCCATATCATTTTTCTCTGGATTTTTATTCCTGAAAGTTTTTAACCCTGCTGCACACTGAGGTTTAAGAACTATAGCATTCTATCACCTCTAAATAATGAAGGAAGTCATTTAGCAGAAGCATTTATATTCTCAATTATCCAGTCTGCTTTAGACAGAAAAAAAGGCAGTCAAGACTGGATATTCACTGATTTCTATTACAGAGGTTCATCAGAACAAGCAAAATTGAATAGCTATATTATTAGAAGATTATAAACCCAAGTTCACACATGGCAGACATCAGTCCTTCATCTCAGTACAAGCTCATAACTCAGAAATGTGGGGTTCTGCATCAATGAACCTCTGTGTTAGACTCAATGGCAGTTTTGTGATACAGACAAATAGCTATTTGAAACTGGTTTGAGACAGCCAGTGCTTTTAACCTGAGGCAAACTTGTAGTGATAGTTATGGAAATAAGTCTATTAATGAACTCACCAATACTTAACTATTCCTGTTGTGCCTCTCATTGGTCAAACTTCAGGTCTAGCACTGTACTACTCAGGGCAAGAAAACAAAGTGGTAACCACTTTCATTAAGAAAAAGTTAAAGCTCTTCATATCCAGAGAAGGGAGTCAGGACTTAGCTTATACTGAAGCTAGACTGTTTGTTACCATGTTAAGCCCAGTCAATATTCAAGTAGAAAAATTCTAAAAGAAGTCTCAAATCTATATTTTTACATCTCAGTCTCTTTTCTCTAGAACAGAAAAAAGTCACATTCTATACCACTTCCTACAGCAGCATACGATTAAAGCATTAGATAATTTGAAGCTAGCCTTTATACTCAGATGCTTATTGCTAACTGACTTTTGGCTCAAGGTTCAGTGCAAACGAGAAGAGTGGTCAGTATTTCTTATAACACATACAGACACATCTTCCAAGTTAGAGCAGAAGTGGAAAAGTGAGACTAATCACGCCAATGCGGAGAAGTAACAACGTCATCAGAAAACTTTTACTGAGCACAGCCACATCACACACCTTGATATGCATCAAGAATAAAAGTGAAAATGGTATTAAGTGGACTGTGTAGAAATTCTCCTCTGTTCTGGAGTTACAGTATGGATTGTAACTCTGAAATTTCTCTCCTAGGAAAGGAGAGAATCCCGTTTCCCTCTCTCTTGGCAGCACCAGCCTTTAATAGAGTGCAGCTACTAGGGCATACCGGTAATAACAGTAGCTTGTAAGGGGATAGCAAAGAGAGGGAAGAAAAAAAGTGAACAGACACCCAGAAGGAACGGTTTATTGCAGTGAAACCCTCCCCAGCCCTTTGATTCCAACCCCACAGGTTGGGCCTGTAACAGCACTAAAGAAGTCACCAGTCGGAAAGCTCAGACACTTCATTGATGACACCAAAAGCCCTTTTCACTGCTACTTCTTAACATTTTTCTCTCTGAAGAGCCTATAACATACCCGACACTGAAGCTGGCAAGTCCCTGAAGGGCTGTTTTTTACCTTCCTACTCTCAAAAGTAACTGAAGGTGCTGTTATCATTATTCCCACTTTACAAACAGACAGCAGGTCAGCAAATACGACAACTCTACAACAAACCACATGAAATCAATTACTTTCTTTTCAGTCCCATGCATTGTCCCTTGGACCGAGCTTTAGATCTCTTGCTATTTGAGATTCTCATTGGAAATTCAACTTTTTAATACTGTTACTTCAGACACCAGGAGAGTAATGCATTTCATTTTGTTTCCTGTGTCCTGCTCCTTGTTTCCCTTGTGTGCTTGCAAGTGCCAGCTAACTTTAGCAACTAATTAGACTGGAGTCACAATTCTGTTAGAGGTCTGGATCAGTAATTCACAAAGCAGGAAACAAAACATCTCTTGTTGAAATAACTATAGCTTTGAGACTTTTTTTTAAGAGCTATACAACCCCCATTCTGTGGCTCCATTTTAGAAGCCACAAAATAGGTCAGCCCTCAAACCAAGTAAGTCCTCTGGATGACATAAGCAATTTGGATCAGCTGAGCTTTGACACTGGAGTAACAGCTATCAAAGATCCTGAACATAATTAACAGTTCCAATACTGATTTTTTTCTTTATATTGGAATCGGACAGTTTCAATATAAACACTGCTCCCCATTCTTCTCATCAAAGCACACTAAGCAGCTGCAAAAACACTCCTTCAATAAAAAAAACAACCAAGTAAGGCCATTACCAAGGAAGGAGCAGTAACACAAAAGTTGAGGAGCTTTTATTATATATACTATACCAATCTTACTGATATAGTATAAAGAATCATACAATGCTAAGAAAGCATAAGCATCCAGGATTTGCTCACAGACATGTATATATCAGTGATATTCTGTTTTTACATACCTGGAGGTAACAACTGTGGGTGAAGGGATAGACTAAAGTGTCAATTCCTTTGAAAAAGAGAACAGAAGAGCTCGAAGTATTAACGATGGGAAGGAGATGACTAGCTCAAAAAAAAAAAAAAAAAAAAAATCCCCATAACAGGTATATAAGGATTATCCTGTTGTAGGTCTTAAAATTGCAGAGGCAAAAGCAAGCTGAGGTCAGTGTGGAATTCCTGACAGAATCTAATTTGCTACTAAAAAGTACTTAAGATTGAACCAAACTCCACAAGCAGTAAGAGGTCAAGCTTTGAAAGCTCCATGAGCACACAGAATCACCCGGCTGCCTGATGAAATGCATACAAAGTCAGGATAAAACAATACACCTCCATCTCAATGCAAGGGAAAGCCCTGGCTTTTCGGTCTTGTGCATTGCCCTTCGGAGCTAGCTTGGTCAATGGAAGACAGCTGAGGCAACAAGACACCCCTTGTTGCACCCCTCTCCTGCTCTACAAGGCTCCCCAATTGCTAGATAAAAGAAATGGGAACCGTGGACAAAAGTCAGCATGCACAGCCCTTACCGCATTTCACAGTCAGTGGGACGAGGAAAAGCGTGTTGACACTGATCCTCTTCCATACAAATGCGTGCCTTCAAGGGCCTTTGCAGAGAAAGTCAAAGGGTCAACGTTCAGAGCCACTCCTGACTCAAACAGCTTTCCCCGACTGCATGTTTGTCATTTGTGCTGTGCCTGGTATTGGGATTCACTGGGACATGAGAGACTGATAAGTACTGCCCTAAGAGAAGAGTTAAACACTAAACCTGCATATAGACAACAAGAGTTTTACCTGACAGGGATAAAATGGCCTTGTATTTCAGACAGAACTAGAATTTCAAGTCACTTAGTATTCTTACAGCCTTTCCAAACTCCCATTTCACCTTGTTCCATCGCCCTGGTCTTAGAATCTCCTCCAGTGTGTCCACTTGCTATACACATAGCATAGAGTTCATCTAGAGGTGAAGAAAGGGCAAAAAACACAAGTTTTCCAGAAAAGCAAATAATTCCATAAATCTTCACTGTCAAAATACTGGCTAGTCAATTTTGCCTAACACACAAAGTGATCTCATTGAAGACCAGAGGACTCTGAAATGTGGAAATAGGCTGTAAACTGAAAAATCCCAAATTCAGTTACTCCCATTAGAAACGTCTTCGTCTCATGCCTTCAAGGCTTATTAAGAGTCAAGGAATAAAGAACATTTATCTCAGCAGATTTTAACAGCAGCTTCAGAAGTACAACAAAACAAGGAACCAAATAAATAGGCACTACTGGGTGACTTCAGGACTTGCTTTCCCCAAACACATCTGAATACAACAACTGCCAAGCTGACATGCAACACTGGTCCCCTCCTGAACCCCTTCCCTCCTCAGCACCCCAAAATAAAGTGTCTCAAAAAAAGAGTCTGGGGAGGAGAGCAACATCACTAAAGCTTTGCTGACCTATATAAATACATTAACAAGGCATAGCAATAGGGAAAAATCTTTATATCCCTAAACTTCAAAGACTGTGCTACTTCATATTCTGTGATACTACACTGTCATCCTTCCGGCTCATCACTCTCATCTCACTTCTAGTACTACACTTTAAAGTTCACTTACCCTTCTCCCCTGGGGAAATATAGATAAATATAAACATAATTATGGAAAAGATATTGTTTACTCTTGCTAGTTATTTGTATCATACTATGAAACAACAGAATAAAGTCTTTTATACCTTGAATGACAATGGAACATGTTGCTAATTAAACCATTTGAATTATCTAGAAATACATGCCAGAAAAACACTGTATTAAAAAAGTCTTCTATAGAAATTAAGCAAGCAAGCATTCTTGCACTAGGCAATGAGATGGTTGACTTGGGAGGCTAATGAATTAGTCTAAACAATTTAAATCTAATTTAATTTAACAATGTAGAGCACTTGTGCATTGCAAAGCAACAGAGAGTCATTTGTTTCTTCATTAACTCCAAGATAAAATTGGTGATTACCCTTCCACGAATTATTTTACTGAAGAGGATAGCAAGCAAATTTTATATTTAGTCATAAAAGTTCATGGCTAATCCCCAAACAAGCAAATGTAACCAGTGAAGGATACCAGTGAACATAATACAGACCAGCTGTGGCTTAGGGCAGACCAATTCTCCCATTTTATCAGTTAGTAAACAAATGTTTATACAAAAAATTAACATAGCATTTTAAATTTGTTTTATTCCTACAAAACGCACAGTGTACTCTCAAAACAGTACAATGAAACTTAAAATGTGGCAAAATTATACATTGAGAATGCTGAGCATTTGGTACCGCAGAAATATCAACACAACTGAACCCCCCCACCCCATTTTACCAATAAATTTATAAACTTGCCTCAAAAGTGTTGCCAGTGATATCAAATTCTGGTGGTACAAAGGCGCCCTCTGGATCATCTTTGAAAGAAAGAGTAAATGTGTCACATTAAAAATTAATACTTGTGTTTATTTAAAGTACATACTAATTTGGCAATACATTCATGATACAAAAGAAACTAGATATTTAACAGTATTTTGGTTCACTCATATCTGACCTATGAAGATCATGTTATCCATATTTAGAGTACCATAAATAAAACGAAATGCTATTTTCAACCTTCCTGCAAAAAAACCCATACTTCCGACTAAGAAACAAAACAGACCAAAAAAAGAGAGCAGAAATACATTTAACCTGTCTGACCACTTTTTGCAGGCCTTCAGACATTTATGTTTGGACCAAGTTATCACCTAAGCTGGTGTGGCTCAGCTGTGGCTTGCAGGTTTGGTTTGGTTTGATTTGATTAATGGGAAACTTCCATTCAGTTTTCCACTAAAGACTTGGGGGATAAGGGTTCAGCCAGCAAAAACAATCCGAATAGCTAATTGACTCCTCTTCTATGGGCCAACTTTGAACCTTGGCCTTTCTGTTCTTTTTAAAATTACTATCTTTTTATTATTACGATAAAGTTGGAAGTGCATTCCCCATCTGCACGCTGCTGAGTGGAGAACTGAGTTATTGCCACAGTCACTGCTGAGTCAAGAGGTAGAAGGAAAAAATGAGCATCCTAAGAGGGACTGAAGCTGCTGCTGCATTCAAGCATGCATGTAACATCACACTGTACTGATGGCACATGAACTTGGTCAAGAACACTGGGGTTAAAGAGTGCCTGACCAAAAACCTCATCTTCAAGTACATATTCAGCTTACCCAAACTATCCTTCTGTGAAGCCAACAGATGACAGATAGCATTTATGAGCCTATATATTTCCTTTATTTAAAAGGCTATATAAATATATGAATGCTATAAATTTCCTTTCTCAACCAGGGGCAGAAATATGCTCACAGGTTTTGCATACTCATACACAGCTTTAGCTCTAATAGAATTTTTGTGCCTATATTTAAGCAGCAAAACACACAGCTCTTTTATTGTGAAGATACTAAACTCAGATATATGGCAGAAAGGTCCAGAGAGGACTTGCTTTACGTATTTATATATTGCAGCTATCTGGCATGGTTGAACATCCAGATGCTACTAACTGATTTAAAGCTCCTTAGAACATTCCTGATTCTGCTTCCCCACTGAGAAAAGATGATACACAACTAATTCTGCATTTTCCCCCCCCCCACACTTTTTCCTGCTATTTTTTTTTAGGGGTGGGGGAAGGAGGAGGAAAAGGGGGAGGTTTTGTTTTTCTCCCATAGATTACTGCTCATTCTGTCCTTCTCCTTGCTACCCTTTCCCTTTCTTTTAATGGGATGGTTTAAAGTCTGCACAAGCATATGGTTTTACCACTGGTGAAATTCACTGGATTCTTGCAGTATAATGTTTACAATGGAGATTTGTCTGATTTGAAGAGACAAGAGGATATAAGAGGCCTTTGGCACAACACCCCGTTGGATGTCTGTCACTGGCTTCAGAGCCACAGAAGCTGCAGGAAGCAGAACTCTCTGCTGAAGCTGTGGTGACAGACTGTTAATTTTCACTTACTTTAAGAAGGAAAAAAAAAAAAAAAGTCTGGCAAGCAGATCCAGAGGTTATCACTGTCCTCCAGAAAAATAGATCCATAGGCTACAAGTACAAGAAAGCAGAAAGACAACTTCCAGAAGCACCTAACTAGCAAATTGTATTTTCAAACACTAACAAGAATGGAGGCAAAGGTGGGGCGGGGGGGGGGGGTGGTGGTGGTGGGGATCCTAGGGCATAGATGAACAGGGAGAAGAAATAAACAGTGTATCTATGTAACTTCCAGCATTTCAAGGAAAAACACAACCTTCTTTAAACAGAACTAATGAAAAGTCACTTCAAATTATACTGTGTATCCAGAGAACAAAATCTTGGTACACCATTTGCTTTGCACAGGAATTCCCATTAGCCCACGTTTTAAGCACTTGAACGTAGGCAATGTCATGGATCAATTGCTTGCCAGCTATTCAATTAGACTAAAACAAGTCATGCAAAGCACAAAACAAATACCACAACAACTATGAAAAAAGTTTTATGATGTTACGTTCTTATTTGAAATACGATTTTTGACTCTAAAGAATGCAAATATTAGTCTAAAAATTACCTTATCCCATTCTTTCCAACTACTGTGATCTAGATTTTGACTAAGAAAAAAGCAACAACACTTATTCTGACATCCTTTTAAAAAGGAATTAGGTTAAAGAAGATATAATAAAAATCTGAATAGAACATATAGGGACTAGAATGGATCTTCTAGCTACAAACTGATATAACTCTAAAGGGACTGGAGAAAAAAAGTGGGGGTTTTTTTGGCTAATATTTCTAGCTGGGAAAAGTCTTCTGGTCAAACTCAGAAGTCTTTGCTGACCGTTCACAAAACTGAGCATACTGTTTCATACAGACTGATATTCACCAACTTCTGAAGAAGTTTTGTATTTTTCCCTTCATTTTAATTAAGGGTCTGAGGAATAGTGTATAATGCTTTACTACAGCCTCTCACCATGAGTCTTCATACTTTTGAAACAAATTGCCTGGAAACACAAATACTTACCACTGAGCTGTTCCATGAAGCATACATTGCCATTGGTGTTAAAAGCCAAAGTGTCAGGAGTGATGCAGAGTGTCTGGAAGATCGCAGAATGGGCGATGCTCTTCAGAGAGCGGCTGCACTCCAGGCAAATTGCCCAGATATCTTGCTCCGTGAGACAGCTATCCCGCAGTGACAAAATATCAGCAAGGGACACATTCTCCTGCCAAGACATGAATTCATAAATTACTCTGCATTTCATGACATTACTTGTAGCCAATTGTGTCAAATGTAATCTCTGATACACAATGTAAAGCTTCCAGCAAGTTCTCAGACTTTCTACGACCCTGATTAACACCCCAAGAAACACCAAGTGCATGAAATCATGGTTAACACCGAAAGTCTCGTAAGGAGCACAGTTAACCCGAATGAAGGTACCAATGCATGTTAACAGGAAAAAAAAAAAAAAAAACCCAAAAAAAGTATTTTTGTGAGCTATTCAAACTATATCAACCCTGCACCAAAGGTACGGAAACTGAACATTCAGAGGTGAGAGCAGAGAAAGTTTTTGTTTAATCCACATCTTTCTTGAACTTTCCCGAGTGCTTTTGCATAAGCTACTTTTAAATTCTCTTCACAGCAGTTCCCTTCGCCATCTGTGATCTGGGGAAAAAGTACCTTCCTAATTAAGCCATCTTAAGAATGATGCTATTGTGAGGATTAACTGTGTAGACCATTTAATAAGCCCTCCAAAGTCCAACATGCTGTTGGAAAGTTTTTCTTAAGCTTTGACTTAAACAAAAATACAAACGCTTCGGTTGTCCTAGGCCTCCCCTCTATGTCCAGGGTTCTTCACAATCATAATAGTTTATGGACTTAGAAACTAAGTTACTGTCCTAAATTATAAGTCTTTCAACTTACAACTTTCCTTTGCCTTTGTCATTAAAGGAAGGCTATAAAGAGTCCAGTTAAAAAAAATGGCTCTGATGTGGCTTTTTTGGTCAAGACATTCAGAAGTAATGCTTGATTGAATGCAGCTGGACTTTTTTTGTATGTTGTTAGAATACTGAACTAATTCATCACCCGTAGCTAGAGAAGTAAAATTTCCATGAACTGGAAGACCTGAGAACAAAAACAAAATTTAAAAACTTTAAAAAAAAAAAAAGAAAAAAAAAAAGCCTGATTCTGTCTGTAGGAAAGATAAACAGAAGAATGGAAATATCTACAGAAGTCACTGTGTGTATCAAAACTATACTCACTATTAGTCATGCATAATACATTTCTCACTAATTTATATGTGATAATTAAGAATAAAGCCTTTACTTCTGAATGATAATAAATATACCTTCAATTCAAGATGCACATCAATGCATTTAAATTGGGTGGCCTATTAAACCCTCTCTAGAATGGCAGAATTTACCATATTGAAACTAGAAAGTATATCATCAGCAGCAAAGCAGAATGTGAGGTATCTTACAGTTCAGAAACGCAAACTGAAACTTAGTGGTTTAAACTTACATTGCCGAAGAGGAAACTTGGAAAATATAGTTTTAACTCAGTTTACATAGCTCAATACTGAAGATCATCAATAAGATTGGACTACTATTTACAGAAGCTGTAACAGTTTATTAACAAGATTTTCAGAGAAGGAAGTTTTGCACTCATCCTTCAAACATGAGTCCAAAATTTATTTTGCTTTTTAGTCCAAAGTGCAACGCTTCATAAATATGGAGGGGGGGGGGGAAATGCATAGGAAATAAAGCACACTTACTATTATATGGTTCTATTTTTAATGTTCTGATTTTCTGTCACTTCTGAGGAGGGACTAATTTACTAACAGCAGTATTACTACAGTGCCCTCTAGCACTGCTCATGGAGCTGGGCCTCACAGGAGCTCAGCGCTATGTAGTAAACAGCAAGCGCCCTTGTAGTTCAGCTACACGAGACAAGAGCTCGCATTGTTTCTCTCTGCCAACTGTACTCGGCACAACGTGCATAATGCTGCAAGTTTACTGGCCATCAAATTTTGAGGGTGGATGAGAAAATTTTATACATCTTTATGGTGTAGTTCTTCCAAGCATGGAGGGTGGCACATGGTTCTTATGTCTGAAAATATAAGCATACGACCAGGAGATGGACCACAAACCACAGGCATAGGAGTTGAGCAAGCTGATAGGTAGGATGGGGATAGAATTGGACAAGAAAGGCACTGCAAAACATATAAAATCTGCAAGCTTTTAAAACAGCCTCAGTGTCCACTTCCAATCATGACCAGATTATATAGGACTTGGTAGGATTTCTTATCAGCCAAGCTTTGAGGTTACTTTGTGGTTGTCAGGTGTGACCTCAGAGCTGACATTAATCAGCAGTAGGAAATATCTATAGTTCTGATCTACAAAGCCATCTTTGTCTTGTGGTTAACTTCTTATTTGGGAGTAAATGAAATGTGGTGATGATGTCATGTCAGACAAGCTTATCTTTGCTTCCAGTGAAAGAGAAATTTAGGTAAGGCGAAAGAAGGAGAGGGAAAAAAAAAAGGCCTATAAAATGCTGAACAGTCAGTGGCTTACATCAAAAATGGATGGTGAGCGAAGATATGAAAACACAGCAACCCTCCCTCCTTCCAAAGACCAGCAGGTGAAGTTATTTGCTTCACAGAACCCCTGTATTTTTCCAAATGGCCAAACTATCTTGGGGTTAGTTACCACAGCTGCTCTTGTAGCAAAGCCATGTCAATACAGGGAACCAAGCACTGTAAACAGCTGGGACATGCATTCAGCTTGCATCCTCAAAACAATAAAGAAACAGAGTCTTCACTGAAAAAAAAAATGGTTTCAAGAATGTAACACAGGAGTTTCTGGTAAGCTAGACCAAAGCCTATCAGAAAAAGCACAGCCAGCACCCATACATGACTGACATACATACAATACTTTGTCTGGACCACTGGAAAGTTGCAGTAAAAACTGGAGCATTCGTTACATAACGGAGATGCTGATGTCTTTCCTCCCTCATCTCATTATCAGCCAAAATGACTTGCAAAAAGCAATTACTGTTTAATAACTATGAAAAGTGAACTGGTCAGATAACCACGGTTTAATTACGCACTTTAGTTCTCAGTTTTCCCTTACATTTTCTTCAGAAAGTATAAAATGATTCAGCAGTATATGTAATTAAGCAAAGGGAGGGACAGCAGGAGGAGAAACCCATTGGCCACAACTTCTCTAAAAAAATTAAAACAAAATATTAAGGCACCTTTGAGACCAAGAAAGTCCTAGTAAAGAAAGGTGTTTCAAATACACCCTCATCCTCAGCACTCCCTGCTCCTCTGCTCTGGCAGCTTTCCCGTTGCGCCTGTTGGCTTTTGCAAAGCAGAGGAGTCAGCCACCAGCCTCTGCCCTTATGCTTCCCCTCAGCCAAGGGAAGCCCAGGCTCCGCTAAATGACTAAGCAGCTAAAAGCTCAGGTGTCTCAGCATTCACAGCCTTCTGGCAACTAAGTCTTGTTGCAAAGGGTTTTTTTTTTTTTTTTTTTTTTTTTTGGTACTTTGGGACACAAACCTCAAAACAGTCTGTCCCAGAACCATGAAAAATACACCAAACATGATTCATTAAATCACTCATATTTAAAGGAAAACACTGGATGCTGAGGTAAACCCATTGACTATTCCTCCAAGCAGCCCTTTTAAATTAACTTCTCCAATCACCAGGTGATAGGTCATACTCGCTTTCTCTACAAGGTTATTTAATTATGAGTAAATGTGTAAAAGCAGGCCTCTTCCCTCTGTATTTTGCATGTACCAGTCCAAGGAGGCCTACCACAGTGAATGCTATTGATAACGGAGGAGGAGAACCCATCTGACTGACAAAAAGAAACTCTAGACCAAGACTGGAAAAATCAGTTCAGCTAACAGCAGAAGAGCCAAACTCTTGACCAAAAAATGGATTGTGAAACTTTGAAGGGACTGTTTTTAGCACACCCTCATTTCCTGACTCAGTTTGGGTCCATGAACCAGGAGATATAACAAGATATAAACAAATCTAGATCTGGTTTCGGTGTGTAAAACCAAAAAGTTATCATTTTATCAAAATATTCCCTGGGGGTAAGGAACACACTTTACATGAAAGTATGCAAAGAAAGATGAGCAAGAGGAAAACCAAACACATTCAGGCAAACATCATTACAGAACAGGATTCAGTTACAGGTTATTTGGTGCAATAAACACAAAATAAACAAATTCCCCAGCTTATTTCCCACTGACAAAGGCCTTTTTTCACACAGGGCCATAAGAAACGGCAGTACAAAAATCTGTTTGGCTGCTGCTGAAACCGCTTTTGCCCATGTAAGAAATTCTGCCAGGTACTAGAAGGAAGCGTGCAACATGACTGTGCTGGGAACCCCGGGCACGGCAGGAGTTACGAAACACCGCGCGCAGCGGCGATGACTCTGCTCGGCACCGCGGAGATGGACCGGCACCCAACAAGCCAACTCAGCAACTCGGTAGCTGGGATTATTATATGTGATTAAAGAGTGGCCAGGGCAATGCACCAATTTATATGTGATTGGCAGCTGTCAAAAGCCTCAAAACCTACCTCAAAAATATTAATTCAGGAATGTTTCTATAGTAGGGCTTTGTAAAAGCGAGAAGGCAGGTCACAAATGCCTTGACAGCACAAAAAACAACGGAATGCTTTGGAGAGAGGTAATTTCACCTGGCAACTTTCTTTTTTTGGGGGGCCGGATTTCGGCAGCAGCTCCCCAGAGAGGCCTGGCGGAGGGGGACGCGGTGCCCCCGGGCCGGGGCCCTGCTGCCCGCGGCCCCACTCCCGGCGCGGCCCCGGCCGCCGCGGCGCAGGTGCGGCCCGGGGAGGGGGGGAAGGGGGGGCCGTGCCCGCACTCACCTCGTCCTCCAGCAGGGTGGGCAGCGGCTCGAAGTCGTAGCAGCTCACCACCTCCTCCGCCTCCTCCTCCGTGTAGAAACCGGCCTCGGCGGCGCCGACACCCTCCACGCCGCCCGCGGAGGCACCGGCGGCTTCACCGTCGCAGCCGCGCTGCGCCCCCGCGGCCCGCGCCGCCGCTCATGCCCTCGCCCGCCCGCCGGCTGCCCCCGGCGGCGACCCCCGCGGCGCCGGGCCGGGCCTCACGCCCTCCCTGCTTAACCCCTTCGCCCCCCGGCGGCCGCAGGGGGCGCCCCCGCCTCTCCCCGCCGCGCCGCCGCCGCCCGGCTAAGCCCCCGGCGCGGGAAGCGCTGCCATGGCAACGCAGCCTCCCCGCGGAGCCGCCGCCCTCCTGCGGCCGCCCGCCCCGAGGCCCCCGCGGCGCCGCCCGCGCCCCGCCCCGCCCCGCCCCATCCCGTCCCGCCCCGCTCGGCGGCGGCCACCGAGGGCGCCAGGGGCCGGCGCGGGGCGTGGGTCCGGCCGCGGCCCTGGCGACTGGGCTGGTCGTCTTCTCCTCAGCAGCCCGGGCCGCCGGGTTACTCCCGCGGCTGAAACTAGGCCGGTGGCCAGGGGTTTGGTTCCCCACACGCGTCCGAGCCGCAACAGGCACAAACAAAGCCGTTTTCGTCAAAGTGGTTATCGGTTTATCCCCCCCAGCCCCGATATTTTTGCTGTTCACCCGACTGGGGTACCTCAGGTGACCTCAATGCTCGCTTTAAACCTGAAGGTTCATGATCGAGGTTCACAAATAGTACGAGAATATGGTACATTTTTGTTTAAACCACCATGTTTAAATACGATTTGTGGGAAAAGCAGGTTCCCGCTTCCATGCAGCGACAGGGAACCCGGCCTTCTGCTGGAGACAGGCCCCTGCGCCCGCTTTGCCGGCCCGCGAGCGGGTACGTCCTGGCTCGGCTCGGTGGCTGCGCGCAGCCCCTGCGGAAACTCCCTTCTCCGTGGTAGCAGGGTGCTGATGGAGCGAAGAGGCTGTTTTCTTGCCTCATTAAATTTCACAACTACAGGTAGTTGGAAAATGATAGCACTATCTGTGTTATTGTTTCCTATATTCCTATAATTTTATGTCAAAATAGAGTGTGCTAACGGGTTCATCTGTGCACAATACATAAAGCAAAGCAAGGGTTTTATATTCTATTTCGTATGTAGTACAAGAGTAATACTCTACTAAAATATGCATCAATAAACACCATGGAACAAAGAAAAATACTCTGATTAACTGTCCCATAAAGGTCATCCTTTAGCAGTTATAAGATTCTTCCCAAATTAAATATTAATTGGATATATTCCATAATTATGACATACTACTTAAAAAAATAAACCCAAACATTGGATTTTTTCGTATATATGCTGTCCTCTTACTAACATTTTGAACTCAGTTGATGGGAACAAAACGTTTTTCATGACTACAAATGTTTCTAAAATATGTATGTTCATAGTTGGGTAACTCAGGTTTTTAACTATGAACGAATATTAGAGCATGAGAAACAGTGAGTGCCTGGCACTTCTGGAAACAAGGCCCAACATGACCCCAATGTCAGTACTATTTAACTTATAACACATTTCACCACAGTATTTGGCCAAATAATTTTTTGGGGCAGCATGATCTGCCCAAAGTTCCCTAAGTTCTGGACTCTCATGGACCAGGCGCGTAACTAGTCTAAAAAAAAAAAAAGAGAAAAGAAATTTCTCCACTGTGTAAACTAGGTCTAAAATCTACACTCATCCATACATACAGCTTAGATAAGCACACCATTGCAATCACTTGAGCAAGCAATCATAAACATTTCTGTAAAATGGTAGTTGAAATCAAAACTATGTATGCTTCATGGAAATTGCATGCTTTGAAAGGATGCATGCAGGAGTTTTGAAAAGATGAGTATCTTTTGTTTGACAGATATTCACTTGCTAAAAGCAATTAGTAATTGAGCAAAAGGGCATTTCTCTGTAAGATTAGAAGACTCAGGTTCAGACCTCTACCCTGCAATATTTGGACCTGGGGCTTGAATCCAGGCTTGGGTAGATATTGCCAGAGGAAAAGACTAACTATAGCTGAGTGATTAGAGGTGCTTCAGACCTGTCTCCCTGATCCCCTGGTTAACTTGCTTGTTCCACCTAAGAACTATTCATACCAAGCAGAATATCTACAAAGCAGAAAACAAAATGAAATATTTATAGACAGCGTGAAAGAGTGTACTCCAGGTTAATTATAATATACGATAGCACTGGATTCCTCTGTCAATCAGAAGTCGCAGTGGACTTAGCCTTATCACAAGTGCCTTGATAGGCAGGACAGAACTGGAACTAATATGGATTGGTATATTTTCCAGAAAAGTGTCTAATAAACTTCTGCTCTCATTAGTAATTCTATTGTTTTGTGGTCTTCCTTGGTCTCATGATTGAGATAACTTTCAGAAAAAATTAAGTGAAACTTGTTTGATACATTCTTGCAGCCAATTTTCACACGGAAGAATAGTCATCCTTAACATATGCAATTAATCAGGGCCCATGGGAGTTGTTGGGGGACAGTCAACACTACACAGTTCAACATTACAAAAAAGGCATGTAGATGCCTAGATGAAGCCGTCAGTCTGTCTGCAGTGATATTTTCTTTCTTTTTCACAATATTACTTAAAAACTTTAGAGTCCTTAAGAATTCTTTGTAGAGTATTGGCAGACTTTTTGAAAGATGTTTTGATAGATACCTGAGTATCTGTGGAAATAATCTTCTGAGTTTGAGGTTGGCTTGGGTGATAAGGGAGTTCAAATAAAGTAATAGAGGAAAGATGGTTTTAAGAGAATCAGTATAGCTAAGTGAAGTGTAATATCCTTTACAGATGGAAGAATGTCCAAGATGAGATGTCTGTGCTAGATGAGAAAGATCAGTTAAAGAAGGATGCAGTAACTGAACAATAGAGAATAAGAGGGACAGCAAGAAGAAAGGACTTGTACTGACTGACAGGCAATCACTGCAGTCAGTGAAAGTGAGGTAACTAACCTATATGAAGTACAACTCTTATAAAGTATATGCAAAAATGGGAATTTTGTTACAGAAATGCAAGGAGTCAGGGTAACCTAATGGAAAAACTGGAACTACAGGTGTAGAGTATTATATTAACATAAATATATAGAACAGTATTTGGGAGACCAGGGCAAGAATTGAAGGGCATGCAGGATTCACAAAAGGCAGAAATAAAAACATTCTTGTACACTAAGAATATTATATAGCCTGAGAAAAAGAAAAAAAATGTTAGCATGCATAAAAAGGAATATACTGTGACTAAAAATTGTCTTGGAAAAGTATACTTTAAAGTGTTTAATTAAGGAAGTATCAGAGATATGCTTGCCTCATGATCAGATTTTGAGTATGAGTTGAGATCTTTAATACTAATCACAGCAGGAATAACAATTATTAGAGATCTTGACTTTTTAGCTGTAGATTAGAGATGAAAAAAATACTAAAAAAAGGGTAAGCTCCAGGTATGGTATAGTTATTATAACTGAGGAACCTCTTCACCAAAAAATCTTTGAGGCAACCTGAAGTTTTGTGCCTTAGACATCGTTTAGCATCAAAGACAATAGACTGCATCAAATAAACCTCGTTTGAGTATTCTCACAGTTTAGCGTGTGCCCTCAAGCTGTATCTAATTGTGGTAAGTGCAGCAGAGTAAAGGCAGGATTTCCACATAAGGTGTGTTTGCAGCAGAATAGCTGACTTGACTTCTGTTTCTGATCATGGTCAATAGCAGATGGCCAGGGAAGAAAGAGTGTATAAACCAGGTAACTATGTACTTATGCTTTTCCAGTACAGTCTCAGCCTCCAGAGATTCAGTTTAGAGATCTCCTAAGCCAATGGTAATGTCTACCTGTTTAAGAGACACTGGAATATTATTTTTTAAGGAATTTGTCCGTTCATTTTTTGAGCCTGGATAGTTTTAACTACCATGTCCTATTGCAAAATTCCTCAGTTTACCTCACATTGCATGAAGTAAATTCTTTGTTTCATTTGAGGCCCCCAAGTTCTTGAGCTGGAAAAGGTGGTGTATATATTCCCTGTTTATCCCCTCTGTTTCACTCACAATATTACACAGCTGTCTTATATCTCCTTCAGTTGCACCTTTTCAGGTTGAAGGGTCTGGGTCTAGTTGCTCACTCACAGAATAGAAACCATTCAATGCCTTTGATCATGTAGTAGCACTTCACAGTGCTTTTTCTGGTTGTGCCTTTATGTAATTAAAAATTGTGAAAGAGAAGGCTGGCATCTGAATGAATGAATGAGTGAATGAATGAATGAAAGAACTGGTAGATAAATGGAGGAAAAATGAGAGGTTTTTAAAAATAATATATTAATGACCTGCAAGCTTAAAGTACTTCTCTTAATTATGACATACTGATTTAGTTATGAGCCTCGTATCTTGTATTTCCAGATCTCTGGGCTCATGAGATATTACCAAAAAATTAATCAGTGGGCTCTGGCTATGGGGAATAAATTAACTGGAATTCAGGGAGTGACTGTGAGCACCTCCATCTCTGTAATATGATCCAAATACAAGTTACAGGAGAAAGGAAATTATATTTGGTACTATTGTTATACCACTTTGTGCCACTGGTGATGTCTTTCATGTTCTTTTGCAGGTTTTTCCTTTTCATTGTAGCACATCAGTTATTCTTCTTTATAGGTTATATAATCATAATTGACTATTACAGTTTTGGAATACTGGTCTTGTAGATGAAAGCTACACAGTTGTTACATGATAATTAGATTGTGCATTCTCCTTTTAAGAGTTTTGTTTAATGGCAGTTTGCCTGAAGGTTCTCATTTTAATTTAGTTTGGGTGAAACCATGGGAACTGAAGGGTGGAGTGTAAAGAATTGGGTTTGCATGTGTTTGGACTTTTTCTATCCTTTTCAGTTGTTTGATTTTTATTAATCAGAGATTGCTTTAATGCCATGGGCTTTAATACTTTTACAGTCTATAAAACTGCTCTTCTTCCTTTAGCAGTTACATGTATTTCAAGACAGGGAAAAGCTTTCTGCCAGTTGCCAGCTGCTGCTGTCTCTATGGCAGTAGTGAGAAAGCATTATAATAAAAAGTAGATTATGTGTTGCTGCTATTGAACAAACCTGAAAGAATTTGGAGGTAAA
Organism: Dromaius novaehollandiae; assembly: GCF_036370855.1. NCBI lineage: Eukaryota > Metazoa > Chordata > Aves > Casuariiformes > Dromaiidae > Dromaius > Dromaius novaehollandiae. The sequence continues at coordinate 1,420,503 of NW_026991289.1, read as the reverse complement.
GACACTGCAATTTTTTAAACCAGCCCCATTACTGCTACTAATTGTATATGGGCCTGCTTGCCTGAAGTGGCAGGCTAGTTTGTATTCCAAATACTTCAGAATCTTACAAAGACAGTAGGGATATGCTGGCTGTGTGTTTCTGAAGAGGATGGGAAAATTATATGCATAGACTACATACTGTATGGGAAAACCATATACAGGCATTCCCTTTTCATGGGGCTGAATGGTGAAGAACATAGACTTCAGATTCATCAAGTACAGTAATTGGGAGTAATTCTGTCATTATAGGCACCTGTAACATCATTCATCTCATAAATGTATCAAAAACTTCACTTCCTTCTTCATGTTATGAATCTTCTTACTTCCAGCCTCAGTTTATACTGATTCATTTTTTCTCCAACATTACTGTTTATCTCTTAACCTCAGTTTGTATTTCCTTCGAGATTGCCCTGTCACTATGCATGCATCCATTCTGTTGCCGTTGTCTTTGTTTTCCTCTTTTGTAAACAATGCGTAGTCTCAAACCTGTGTTCTAGTCATGATTACTTTTCTACTACATTATGCTTTGCTTGCCTCTATAATACTGATAAACCTATAAAAATGATAAATTTTGATTTCATAATTTCCTCAGGTGCTTAGGAGATCTGATCTTTACAACCGATTCCTCTTTTATATACCTCTTTCATATATTTCTTTATGGATGCTTGCACCATTTTTTCATCATCATTATTTTCCCACACACTGTCTAAAGGCTTTGATTTCATTGAGTCTTCTTTGAATGGTAGTTTCTTTTGTCCCCATATGAAAGATTATCAGAGGATTTTTCCCTGTTCTCCTCAGGACATCTTTCAGTTACCTAATATGTTCTTGACTGAACTGCAGCTGCATCTCCAATCCTGGCATAAACTCTGCTAGGTGGCATTCCAGGCATAGATAGCTCCCCCCCATCAAAAAACACATTAGGGTAATACATTTTGTATTTAGGCATCTCCATTTTCTCTGTCATCCTTTAAATGTCCTTTGCTATTGCAGTTGGATCTTATCTTCCTGTACCAGCTGAAAAGCAGGGAAAGGCAGCAGAAATAAAGATGCAATTTGGCCCCATTGAAGTCAATAGTAAAATGCTAATGGCAAAAATTCCTTTGAAGGGAGTTCATTGAGATGCAAGATCAAAGACTAGTATTGCTTTTGCTTATACAAATGGGAACATAACCTAGTAACGGTCCAACATTCAGATGTGTGGCTTTCTTCTCACCATTGGAAAATTAAGACTAGAGGATATGTAAGTCCAAAAAGCAATCCAATGATAAGTCTTATATTTGGGAATTTCAGACTCCTTGTCCCATTAATTCAATCAGATTATTAGGTTTCTCATAGGCAGTATCTATCCAGAAATGTGCGTGTGTGTATTCACACATATATACCTATAGAGAAATTGTTAATGGGATTCTTTCTGTTATCACTGTGGAGTGTTACGGGACTTCCCTTACTTTGGCATGTTAACACATGCCAGGTATTCCCACAATAGGCTTGTATGGTAGGGAGGAGGCCGCTTTACCTATTTTACATGGCAAAGTCAGGCACCCTGAAAATAAATCACTTCCAACATTACTCAGGAGGCTCATAACAACTGGAAACTTAAGCCATAACCCTGGAGACACAAATTTATGCTGTAATTGCAAAGCATCCTCCAATTGATTTTGAACTGCTTCAGTTTTGGCATTATAACGTTGACTTCATAACATAATATTGTATTTATAATACCTATTGGTCCCCTTGCTCTTTTAATTCATTTTAGTGGTGTTCATTTGAGAACACTAGAAAAAGTTACACAAAAGATCGTTTTATATGCATGATAAAGTCTAATATGATGCCTCTGGCAATTCCACATTGGAAAATAAGCCTCAGGGTGATATCAGCCATCCTTCAGAAAAACCTCTCATAATAATTAACTAAATCTTAAATTCAAATTAAAGAAGCATAAAAATTAACTATATGCAGGCAGAGTTCTCAGCCTGAAATTGCTTATATTTCAGACATTTAGCTATCTCTTTAAGCTTTCCTTTACAGAGATTTATGATATTGTTATGACTTGCTCATAATCACTGAAGGAAAACACTGATAAGCCAAAGAATTCTCCTTTCTGTGGGAGAGTGAATTAAACCACATTGTTTAAACCCTTCTTGAAGTTAATGAATCAGCAGGAAGAGTCCATCCTGAAGAACTGATGTCTCCAATATAATCATCTGATGTCCTCAACATTTGATATGAAATCCACCAGTGTCATTGTTGTTGTGTTCCCTTCCCCAGAGACATGGTTATTCCAGGAATCTTTCTCACTAAAACATAAAGACAAACTGGAACATAAGTGACATAATCTACAAGCAACAGAGGCCGTGTACAGTGTTTCCAATTTTATTTGCTTGGTTTATTTATTATGACTATTTTTCTCCCACGAGGATTTAGCAGCTACCTCTCATGCTTGGGTCATTGCTCTTCCCTCCCGGTACTGCATTGGGAAGGCATTCAGAAATTCCACCTGTGCATGACACCTCTGCCAGGTGAAAAACATGCTGAAAGCATACTGGGCACTATTCACCACACTCCACTGCCTGTGTGTTCCTTACAGGCCCTCAGCAAGGAGAACACTGCTAATCCAGCAACCTGCTCTCCATCTTTACCCTGGCAATACTGTTGCTCTCCCTGGAAGCCCAAGGGCAGCTGTATTGCACTGCGCACCTCTCAGGAGCTGAGATCGGACTGTCCTTGGCAAAGGGCCCTATATTATATTGCTTTGTGCCAGTGCTGATTAGAGTGAGTCTGGTCACAATCAGTTTCAGATCACACTGCTGAATTAAGTCTTTTTGGGAAGCCCTTCAATTAGTAATAAAGATAGTTGAAAGAACTTTCAAAGGCGTAAATCATCCCATAGGGTCACTTGACCCAGCAAGAGGTCAAGAGAAGAGGTTTTTTACATAACTGAAGGCAAGTCTCATATGAGATCTCAGCAAATGTTTGCAGAAAAGCACAGCAGGAGCCATACTGAAGCTATTAAAAAAATGTAGATTTAATTTCCAAAATAGTTCCAGAGAGAATTTTATTTTTCACAATAGTCACAAGCATAGAGGAAAGCGCACTAGCTAAGGCTGACCTCTGCTATGATAGCTTTCAAATGCTGTGATTAGAGTAATCTCCTAGCAGATGGAAGAAGTAGTCCTATTACTCAAGCAGGCTTTGAGCTTGAATCCCAGCACCACATGTATGTAGGTGAGTGCTCTTCTTGCATTCTGTGTGAGAGAGAAGGGGGGGAAAAAAAAGCTTCTACTTCCAGTCAAACTAAATGCAACCTCTTTTCCAATTTCTCAGTTCAGCTACTGAGCTGAAAAATCAATTATTTGCACTACCCAAGCCTCAATTTTGTAATTGCTGCCTAGATAATTTGCTGATGGATACAGTAGTAATAGCTATACACTGTGCCACTGGGAACTCCTTTATACTGAGAAATTCTCCTCTGAGGAGAAGCAGTCTATCCATAAAACATACAAATAAAACTGGACAATATAGTGCAGGCTGAATCTTGTCCCTCACACACATCGACCAGCACGAGGAGAGAAAGGGTGCTTCTCTCTCTCACCAAAGGAGCTCATCAACCTGAGGGAGAAAACAGCCCATCAACCTCCTAATGAAACAGACTGAACAATTGAGCTGCAGCCTGGTTTTAGGACTACATATTTTTAGGCTTCCCTGTCCTACACCTTTAAAACTAATTCAGGGGCAGAGGTGACTGATTTGTAAAGATTCCTAAAGACATGATCATTAGCTGTTTGTTAGTGGAGCTCAAAATAGTGTTTAATGAGCCTGGAAGAAAGATGAATTGCTGAGATCAGTTCAAAGTCTATACTAGCTACTGTGAGTATGTGTTTGAAACATTTGTCATTAATTAGGCACCGTCAATTACCTCCTGCATGAAGCCAAAGCCATCTTGGGCCTCATAAAATCCATGAACTGCAGTATATTTCTCCAGAAACTGATAATCCAAATGAATCAACTGGGCAAAACCCTCTTTCAATCTGTTAGAGATATTGATTCACCTAAATCTATAACATGTTATTCAATTTTCATTTTTAGTAAAGACAGTTGATTTATATTAAGAAAAAAAAAAGGAGAGATTGTATGTAGCAAGGAGCTAGGCACATGAATATCCTAGACAGAAACTCTTGTAGCACAGAGAGAAACCAAAGAGATCACTAGTGCCTCCTTTCCATACTGAGTAGGACTCCTCTGAATTAAAAATTTCATGAAATTTTTGTTATGCACTAAAATTTCATGCAAGTTTTGGTCCCTGAATTGGTGTCCCATGGGCACCCCTTTCAAGAGATAGGAAAGAATCAGCCAATCATATCTCAAAGGCAATGCAACTCAGTTTTAATCTGCCTTACAAGGACAGGGCAGCAATAGGTAAATTAAGTATTTCAATGCAGCTTCTTGAAATGAAACACTACTATTCAAGGAAAAATGATTAACCCCCCCCCCAACTTGTATGCAGGCATCTTCCCTAATTAGGCTTCCCTAATCCTGACACTTCCCTAGTGTTCCTTCCTATTGCATGGAATAAGAGGAAAACTCTCCAGGCATGACTTCTCTCTGAACACCCATGTAAGGCCTAGGCCTTACACTTGGTACCTAAGAACACAAGACCAGATGCACTGGCTCATTAAATTCACATTGAGTGGCTCCAGTAGTCCTATAGCTCCTGATGATTTCTGGGTTCCCCAAACATAAGTACTTACCATGTGACATAGGACCAGTGGAATGGCTTCCTCAGTTCCTACCTTGTGGAAGAGGCTAGCTGGATTAGCTGGAGAACACAGAGAGTGGCTTGGCTCCTGAAATGTCCTCCTGAAGCCAGAGCCACCTTCAGACTGCTCTGAGCAACAGAAAGTCAGAAGGATCTCAAGCTACTAGACATTTTTTTTCCCTATGAAGGAGGGCCTTCAGATGCTGCAGAACCACTCCAGGAGCATCTAACCCATCAAGTGTCCCAGTGGCAAACACAGACTATGGCAGAGACAATGCTGTGTCCCAGTAATACCAGCTGTAGTAATGACTCCTTGGGTTTAGAAGCAACAGAAATAGACCAGTCTGTAATCTTATACTGGGGAGCCAGACTGGCACAGAGCTGTCTCAGACTTAAGGCAGAACAAAGTAAAGCCTCGAAGCAGTTTGGCATTCCAGTTCCCTTCAGCTGTGTCGAGCATACCTCAGCTGCAGCCAACAACCTGGCACAGAAGCTCAATTAATCAACAGAGGTTATATAACAAGTATAGAGCTTCAGCCAGAAAAAAATCAAACATATCTGCACACAAAACCCTCATTGTTTAGTCAAGTCACTTCTGTCCTCCACCATCTGCTTTTGTGAATGATTTCTCAGCTTATCCTCAAACAGTATCTGTCCTTGATCATTTAATCAGTATTTAAGGCTGTGTCTATGATGTTATTGATCCCACTTGTGGAAAATCCAGCACAGGGAGAGAGTGCAGAACACTATCTGAGTATCCACAAAGAAGAAAAAGAAGCATTTTCCTCCTTTCTGATTTTATGGTTTGTTGTATAATAGCAATTATCTCTATTTATATATCTTCTGAGATCGATGAAATGTCTGAGCTACAGCTTGGCTATTAATCATTCTCAGTAGCCATTTATTGCTTCAACAAAAATTATTCCTTAAACCTACCCAGATAGCTGAGGAGTGCAAATTTCAAACCTAACTCGGAGAGACAGATTCACCGATGGCAATCCCTGTGTTGTCTCTTATAACAATAAGTAGTAATAACAGCGCTGTGCCTTCCACCTGCAGATTTTAAGACCTACTATACAATGCATTAAGGAAAGATGAACCTTCTTTCTGGAGCTGAAGGAGGGAAGAAGGTGAAGACATGGATAAGAAATGTCTGTGAGGATGCCCTCCTATTTTTCCCCCCCCTCATCCTCTGAGAAAGTAACATGTATTATCTGGCAGAGTTCCTGATACCTACCCTTGGTGGCATCCTGTTAGCACAGCTCCCTGGGAATCACTCCTCTGACTGCAGCTAGGGGAACAGGTACTGACTGTCCTAGGACACAGGCTGTATTGCTGTTCCTGGTAAAAATCAGTAAGACTGGTGTGAAACAAATCTTTGCTCAACAAACTTGTTTATCTCATTCCTTACTATGACCGGTCTTCAGTCCCTCTCCTTGCTCCCCACCCTCCTTCCATCTAGGACCTGATTGTGATTTTTGTGCAATCATTCAATGAAATGGGTGGTGGCATCAGAGGAGAGGAAGTCCCTGTGAGTCTGGGTTGGGAGAGCGTGTTCTAAGCCTGAGAATAACAGTATGGATCCTTCATAAAGAAAATTCTACAATGAACTCCAGCATAGTCTACTATTCTCTTGTCTTAGAGGCCTCTGCTTCTTAGATGCCTCTGCTTTGATCATCTGTCTTCCTTTCACTCCCATATGAATGGAACTCAATGCCTGTTTCTCATGGGCTTTCATTAAGTTCAGTGGAATTCCATGTTTGTTCACTGTTGTGATGACATAGCTATAACTTCTTAGCCTAGACATGGGATTTACCAAGTCTGGTAAGAAATTCTTATATGGCTCTAGCAGCTATGACTACTTTGAATGTGAGTTGTCAGTTGCTGAAGAGTGATCTGATGCCCAGGGTGTTCTCAATATGTGACACCACACACTCTTCCTCTTAGCACAGGCTGCCTAAATGCAGCCTGAGGTCGAGCTGTGCATGAATCCTATCCGTCTGTGAACAGACGTTGGGAAATTAGAGAAAGGATCCCCAATTATCCTGTGTCCTTCCTATGAGTTACTTTACATCAGGTGAAGGGCAGGTGGTCTATAGGTCAGAATGCCAGGGCCACCAGTCAGGCTGATAAGTATGCCTTTGAATATGCTCTCAAATTCAGGATAAGGTCAGGGTTTTCCTTACCACTTCTGAGGATGGTGCTACAGGCACGTCGAGTGTTGTGAGAGTAAATGCATACTGGGATCTATACAATAGCTTCAGTCTGACAACACTGCAAGTATATATACTCTTATTCTGAAGTTTTGCAAAAGCAGACGGTATGAAAACAAGATGTTCTCTCACCTATTTTTCTTTTCAGCAAGAATCAGAAAGAAAAAGTGGAACTGGACTGGGATATCATATTTGCAGAGAACAACAGCATAAGCACATTTCAAACGAATTTTCAATGAAAATTATGCTAATATAATCTTGCAGCCTCAAAATAGAGAGACAAGGAAACTCATTTTGTCTTGATTTGAGACACAAATGCTTTCCCAAAATTTGTTATGTCCAAACTTCTGTATAGCATCTAAAGGCAGTACACTGTGTATTCTTTCTTCTTGCAAAAGTGATAAGATGGATGAGTTGTTCTTTATTTGCAAATTGATTTCAGAAACCTCCAAGGTGTTGCATGGTTATGTTTTGGATACATTATTCATCATGTTTTTGTTTTGGAGATGTTATTTTGAAACCATCAGTATACTCTCTTGTTGCACAGTGGTCTCCATTCACATTTTTATATCAATTTTACATGATTACATCAATCACCACTGTTCAAAAGCTAGGAAGTAGAAATATAACTCTGCAGAAAAGCCATATCTCATGTTATGTCTCTTCATTTCTATTTGTTCTTCTATTTAATAGGACAATAATAAGAAAAATAAACAAAACTAGTTTACTCAGTGAATTGTACCTATAAGTGAAAAAAATATGCATGAGTTTCTTTGCTGTATTCCAATAAATTGCACATTATCTGTCAATAATATTATTCACTCGTGGAATATTAAGTAAAAGGTTGGCTGCTTTCCATATATTTCATCAAATATTCATTTACACTTTAAAAAGTCTTATGATTTAAATAATAAAAAAGGTCAATCAGAAAGTATCAAAAAGTCCAGTTATATTCTTCACTTTGTTAAAATATAGCAGAGATTTTAGATGTCTGATACAATGGAATTCTTTCTTGCTTTACTGTCTGACAGGCTGTCCTCTTCCGTGTTGGTTGCTATTTGATATGGTGATAAATTTTCCTCTAAAAACCTCCAAACATTTTCCAGATTAGGAAAAATGTATTCCACTCTTTACAAAACTATAATTCAGCAGGTTACAAATTGTCACGTAACCTTCATACATGTGTAGATTAGTGTTTTCCTCTTGATCTTTAGAGTTAATGATCAAAGCTTATACCCACTGCATTCATTTTTTTCAAAAAAGTAAAAAGTAGCAGTCACAATTTTACTTTTGAAAAGGTGCCCCTTCAACAATGCCTGCCATGCAAACAAGTGTGTGAACAATTTTTAAGCATAATCAGCAGCAAGGAAATCGCTTCTTATTGAAATATGAATATTACTATAAGGAAATATCCTCATCAAATGGGCTTGCCTGTACAGAAAAGCTGACCACAATGCTTCTTTTTCAGAATGTGTTTTTCTAAAATAGCTGTTTTCAAAATAATGTTTATTTTTTGAGTGCAGGAATTATGTGGCAGAGGGAATGTATTCCATTCAATTTTGTTGCCTCAAGATCTCTGCAAAGAACTGGTGATGAAATTCTCTCTTTCCCCCAGTCTTTTCAGAACACCATGATAGCTATTAAATCTCATGACTATGATCACAATCATTTGTGGTACCTGATCTGTCTCTGCTCCATCCACAATAGATCACCGAGTCATTGTCCTGCATTCAGGTCTCATTCATAACATACACTTCCCTGTCACATTCTTTCCCGGGTCAATGGACTCATATTGCTTCTGTTATGTTTTAGGCTCTAGGAAACTCCATTTACAAATCTATCCTTCTAGGTATGATTTAATTATCATTTGCTTTGTGAAAAGGAAATAGTAGCAGGCAAGTTAAAGAGAAGAACACTCTATTGTTATGACAGTCAAGAAAGTTGGCCAGACCATGAGTAATCAAACTCAGAAAAGAAATCCTATCATATCAACAAACTTATTTTCATACTAGGACTCTAAAAGCCCATAAGTAAAGAAAAAAAAAGGAATACTACAGAAGAATAGCTCTAATGTGACTTCAGCAGAACTGGAAAAAAATCTAGAAGGATATAACAAGAGGACATGACATTCTATAACTGCATAAGCTTAAGATCGTTGTCAGCTGTTTCATGGCAAAGTCCATACTGTCCAAAGTGGACAAACAGTAGCATTCTTTCAAAAAAAACCCTGAATTCATTTCTCAGATTTATTTCAGGGACTCAAACCTGTCTTCCCAAAGCTCTGAATTTACTCAGAGTAGGAATAAAATCTGACAAGCTGGAGAGAATTTGATAGACAGGACACTTTTCTAATTTATGGTTATCCCAACAACTATCCCTCTTTGCTTCAGCCTGTGGAAAGGGATTAAGAATGCCTCCTCATCATTCCTGTAGCACTCTGAGAGCTGCAAAAGCCAAATAAATATTACATTTCATTTTGAATAATGTTCAAAATGTCAGTCTCATGTTTTATTGTGCATCACTGAAGCATCATGTGACGGCTTTCTGCACAAAACAGTGTATCTGGGAAAGAAACAGAACGTTATGGGACAGGAGAAATGCCCTGTGTGTACCATGGCCAGTGTCCATCAGCATCAAACATTGCTTCATTAACATCTAACTAAATCCAGAGTAATGAGTCCTATCCTCTGCTGTCATGGGCTGTGTAACTCTGCTGTGGTCAATGAAACTAAGCTGAGTTATTCAGCAGAAAATCAGGACTACCAGCCTTTTTAGACACACAATAGAGTAATTGAAGTCAGAGTTGGACTGCTTCTTAGTGTTCAGGTGTTTTAAAGAGTGAAATGAATATAGTAGTGTTTCTATCCAAGACAGTGTATGCTGCATGTTAACGGTCTCATTCATTTATGGCAGAGACAAATAACAGTAACAGTCACAGACTTTTACAGTGGACCAAGACTCTCTTCAAGACACAAGTTTTTGTCAATCTCTTTTCCTTCCTAAGATAAATCATATTGCCATCAATAGGTACAAGAAAATGTTACCTTTAGATCAGGTTTCGTTATTATTGAGAACATCACAAGTAAGGAAATGCAGGAGAATGTAACAGAATCTACAAGAAAGACCTCTCAGAATAATTCCCCTCCAAAAGGTAAATGTCAGAAGTACTTTTTTATTATTTCAGTCCCAATTAAGTAGAAGTCCTGGACAGCATCTAGTAACAAAACCCCAGCAGAAAAGCTACAGGTTAATATCTTCACTTAAAGGGAAGCAGCTTTTCAGCTCCAGCATGCCTTCCTCTGAGGGTATCCTATCACAAGCGCATTATCTCCATTCACGCAGCAGAGGACACTCTTTTACACATCACCACCTCTATGGCCCATGTGGTGTGGGAATACAGCCGCCACTTTCATCAAGCCCTGTCTGTTCTCCAAATAGAAAACAGGAATTGCATTAGACTGTGGGTGAAGCGCCATGCATGCCAAAGATCCTATATTAACAAGACATAATTAAATAATAGCAAGCAATGCAATAATAAAAGGGTTGAGGAGAATTTGTGTGTTAAGGGTGTGCAGCAGTATTGCTTGACTTGAGTTGTGTGATGCATAAGCACCCTGAAACTCCCTTTCCTTTCTTCCTGCCAGCATTGACTTTGCCCTCAGAGCTGAAACCTAGGATAATAAGCAAACTGCCACTCACTCCTCATCACATATCTAGGCTCAGCCATCTGTATATTTTGAACACAAAATGCACAGTTGTTCTCAGAATTTCCTGGAACTTAATCAGATTCTGAGTACAAGCAAAACACAGGCGCATGTAAATCTAAGGAAAAAATGCATTTAGAGAGGTTGCTAAGTGATTTATATCACACTGGTTGTTTCAATGCTTAACTTAGTGCTCCAAGGGAACTATTTAAGTTCTCTTTGAAAGATCCCAACTTTTAGCATCTTTTAACAAGATTGGGAAAAATAACTATATTCTCAATATAATATAAATAAATGTGTTTAATATAAATATGTAGTGTTGATCTGCCTGCCTTCACAATAATTTTATAATTGTCTTTACAAAAAATGTTAAAACCATTTTTCTAGAACTATAAATCAAGATTTCTAACAAATTTTCCTCATTACCCACTTTTGAACCAGTCAGACGTTATTTGGAGTCATCATATAAATTTGATTAGGAATCATTGATCACATCACATCTTTGGTGCTACCATGTTTATTACTTATTAAGAACAGTCAGAAGGTCCTGGGTCCTGAAACAGGATGGTAATCAAATGACAGAAGGCAGAGTTGGGGATTCTCCCCCACAGCTTCCAATGCCAAGCTGCTTTCTGGCAGCCCCCAAAAGGTCTCTCTCCTCAGCTGCCTTTAAAGTCAAGCTGAATGACCATTTTCTATTCTGTCTTGGACTCTTCTATGTTCTCTCTCTGCTTCTCTTCATATTTGGCTATATCTGTTCACAAAGACACTGTTCAACCAAAACAATAAATAGACCTCATGTTCATACTTGTCCAAACTTGCCATAAAATACCATAGTATTATTTACTTGTACTGCTGTTTTATGTAGGAACTACAAGCATGCATCAAGGTTTGACTGTGCAAGGAACAGTATATACACACACAACGGAAAAAAAAGATCTCTGGTTGCATAAATTTCAGTCAAAGAGTGATTCTATCTCCATTAAGTTGCATCCCCATGTCATTAACGCTTTTTATTAAACTCAGATTAGATTTCTGAATAAAAGTCAATAGATATTTTCTATCTGTCTTTCTGTCTGTCAGTACAGCATTACAGTCATGAAATGCTCTTCTTTTGGAAGCTGATCCATTTGGCCCATTTTTGTTAATTAGTAAGATTTTGTCTATTGAATATTGAATATGAAATTCATATTGAATATGAAATTTTGTATTTTGTTTAATAAATGGAATTCTCAATTTCCTTCAAGGAAGGCCTTGATAAAATCTGAAAGTCAGGATTTCATAGGCTAGGAGATAACAGGGAGAGGAGACTTATACAATGTCTCTACTGAGACATTAATTACATTTTTAAGGGACAGAAAAGGGATATAAGTTTCCAGAGGTGTGACAGGGATGTGGGAGAAGCACACATCTGTGTCCTTATGTGAAAAATTGAAAGCTGTCTCTTTTTTTAAAAAAAAAAAGCAGCTAAAAACCAGTTTTCCATTAAAAAAAAATCCCATAGGAACAATTTATTCAGCTGATTAAGTAACTCAGAGAACTTGCAGGTATTATCTCTTGAATTACTAGAATTCTGGATATTACTTCTTGCTTCTGAAGGGCTTATGCCTCTCAGAAGAAAAGGAGGTTGCTGCTCTGCTTTTGCAAAAGGCACAGCTGGGCTTTTCACAGCAAAATGCATTAAAGACAGGGAGAAGTATCTTTTTTTTGTCTTGCAATGTGTCAGGAATCCCCCAGGCATGTAACAAATAATAAATAAAATAACTGTAAGTGTGGCTGGGATTAGAATACTATTACCATACTTTGCAGTCTCTGTTATGCTCTTTCATCTCACTCTTGGCAACCCACTTGCCAGTTCACATCATAGTTTGAGAAAGATCTGCCAGGATATCAGCTACACATGAGAACAGGAAACCCAAGATATACTTTTTTTTATTAACTTGCTCTCTGCATGGGTGTATCTCAACAAGCCCTTTGAATAGAGCTTGTGAGTACTGGCCAGTACAGAAACAGAGTGCAATTTATAGCATTCCTTTCCAATGAATTCTTAATCTGGCTGCCGGAAAAACTGGCTGTTATAAAGGCAAAATACATATGCTCAAGTTTTTCCTGCCTTCTCTCAGCTCTAATCCTTTGCCTGCACATGAATATATTGCATATGTGATAGAAAAGTCTGGTGAGCAGGCCTGTCTCTAAGAACAATTTGTCTGCATCATAGCAATCGGTTATATACATAAAGCTGAATGTAAACTGTAAGTCCTAGAACTTCCCTGGAAGTGGTGGCATGGCACCACTGGAGTTAAACAGAGCCCAAAGTCCTGTGATTGCTCCACCTTTATATTTTATCTGACATTTCTCTTTCTCTCCCTGAAATGTCATGTAGCCCTTTTGCTCTGTCTGTTCACATTACACAGTAGATCCTCTGGTGTCTCTCTCAGTCTTTTCCATACAAATGCGTTCCCTGTGATACATTCAAATTTGTGCACAGGAGACTTCCTCAGGCTCACTGTTGCTTTGGCACACTTACCTTTATGCATAAATAATTAATAGTAATAATATAGAGAAATAAATAAATAAATAAACACCTGCCCAAAATTTTGGGAGCATCTTCAGAAGTTAATATTCATAATATATATCTTAATAGAATGCCAGCATAAAATTCCGCTTGTGCAGGACTTCTAAATTCTTCTGTAGCTTCACTGGTTTTAATGTTTGTACTAGCACTAGGAGGAATTTACAGTAATATAAACTGATGGTGACAAAGTTTTCAATATGAAAATAGAGCCAGATTTGTGAGAAAACACTGCACCTCTCCTCAGGCAGGGACAGGCAAAGAAAACATTCCTGCACATGTTCCCTACTAGTACAGGATATATTATTACAGTAAGAAGGGCTTATTTCATGTTTTACTTTCAAAAGACAATTGGCAGGTAACATTCAATATGAGAACATTAAAGTTTTGCAACTGAAAAGTTGACATCTCCTTGAATAACTCTTCAGTGCTCCTCTTTCCCCAGATGACTTTGGATGTGATTTGAGCTGACACCCACAGTTGTGGGTTTGAATAGCTCTATTCAGTGCTAGGATAGTTTACATGTCAGCTTCCAAGACCCAAAAAACATGAAACTCTTGATTATGTTTGTCAGCCTATCTTGAGTTTTTACTTCATTATGATACTCATAGAAAAAGAAATATTGAGCACTTGATTTCCCTGGTTTTGATCTCTTCTAAAACATTACAAGAAAACTTACTGAATAATATAAATCCCCTCCAAAGGATTTGTATCTCTCTCTATCAGTAATAGCTTATAAAGCAGAAAAGTCTACTTTAAGAACTTACTCTGTGCAACTAAGCTATCTCTTGTTAATATACGGTTTTGACCTCTGATTTTAAAATATATAAATCCAATATAAATGAAAACTCATTCAAAAAAATATGATCTATGTACTTTCTACAGAAAATTTAAACATACAAAATGAATGAATTCTGAAAGGAACAGCTTTGAGTGTTATTGACTGAAAAAGCAGATGGTGCAAGGATACATTAGTGTCACAGAGCATTACCTTCATCCTTAGAAGTAGAGATGGCGTCTCAATGATGCACTAGGCTTTTTTCATTGCTTTCTAGGTGATTCATAAAACATAAAAACTGTTTCTTACTGGAGTTATGTACTGAAGAAATTAATGTATCTCTGATTTACTCTTTGCATATAGATTGCTTCTCTAGGGGGAAAATTCCGCTTAAAGCTGATAAGTCATTAAAGTCTCACCTAAAACCTTAAAATAGAGTGTAAGTATGACTTAAATTATGCATGAACCTTGAGTTGGCCTTTGCAGAAGGGTAGCTCCAGTTTATTTACCCCTCAAGCATTAGACTTAACCTGTTTCCAATCACAAGGAGGAACGAAAGTTTGGCTCATGCAAACATCTGTCTTTTTCACTTTTCTCTCCTTCCAGAGGCCTGAATCTTTTTCCATCAGGTACCCATATAAGGCATGCGTGTAAAAAATCATTCTTCGGTTTTCTAATGGCAATATTTCCAGTTATCAAAATCCTATCATAACGTAACATGGAAAGCTGTGCCAGCCCCACAGTAAGTTCTGCAAGAGCCACCGTGGGTCTCCGCCACCAGGCTCTGCCTCCTTGCAAGGCCGGAGAGCAGCAGCCAGTATGAAGCATACAGGCAGCCACCTTCTTTCCTGCCCAGCCACGCTTTTTGCTAGAAAAAAGCACACAGATGAACCAAGCAACAAAAGGGATCCTATTCATCACAGAAATATACTTAAGAAAAGTAAAATTCTTTTTATTAAACACATTATTTTCTGTTCACTTTAAAACAGTCTCAGAAAAAGATATTATCCCAGAGAGACTGCAGGAATATTCAATACCTACCTTTTCCTAGCTGTACTCTGAAGTCACCCTGCCTCTTATACCATTACCCATCTTCTCAAACCCATAGGAACAAACCTGCTCTAGGCCTCACTGTATGACAGGCCCAGGAAATATTCCTACTCCAGTATGGCATTTTAATCTCCATTAATTCTCTCCTACTTTAAGAGAGACTTTTCCAGAGAAAGATCAATGTTCAGAGGCTCTGTTAGGGTCCCCTGGGGCTCTCTGTTCCGCCAGACAACGCCTTGCCTGGATGACACATCCTGAGGAACAGCTGTACTTCAGCAGGAAGAGGGAACTGGACGACCTCACAAGTCTTTCATTGGTCTAACTGCTGTTTCTTGATCAAGGTTAAAATAATTTAGAATAAATTGCTGTCTGAGGCTGGGCCTTCATCCAAGCATGCACATCAGTACACAGTATGCTTTTGCCTCCTAGGCCAGTGGCAGGCTCCTGGGTGCTGGCTGTGCTTGTGAGGTCACAGCAGCCTCAGTGCCTCCTAGGCCAGTGTCAGGCGCCTGGCTGCTGGCTGTGCTTGTGAGGTCACAGCAGCCTCAGAGCCTGACAGGCCAGTGGTAGGCTCCAGCCTGCTGGCTGTGCTGTTGATGTCACAGCAGCCTCAGTGCCTCATAGGTTAGTGGCAGGCTCATGGCTGCTGGCTGTGCTTGTGAGGTCACAGCAGCCTCAGTGCCTCCGAGGCCAGTGGCAGGCTCAAGGCTGCTGGCTGTGCTTGTGAGGTCATAGCAGCCTCAGTGCCTCCGAGGCCAGTGGCAGGCTCAAGGCTGCTGGCTGTGCCAGGGTGTTGTGCCATGCACGGGCACAGCTGGCTCCCAAACAAGCCAAAGCTCTGTCTTGTGGACTGGTCTCAGCAGGAGGTGGAAACAGGTGTCCCTGCCTGGGTGAGGAAGGCCAGAGCCCATTTGGTAGTTCAGTAGGGGAGTCCAGGGCAGGGCAGTTCCCGGTTTGAGAGATTTCTCAGCAGATGCTGTGAAGATGGACCATGAGTCTGAAGTGCCCCGCCCTTCAGGGCAAGAAGTCTCCATGCAGGACTGGTGGGGACCCTTGCCATTGCTCTGCAGGAGCTGAGTGGTGCTCTCATCTTCAAAGGGCAAAGCGGCACGAGAGCTGCTTTGGGTTTTGAATGGGAGCTGCTCGTCTCTCACATTCAGAAAACACCTTGCCAGGGGCCAGCACACAAATCTCGCCAGCACAGCTGCTCCATCACTTGCCCGGTGGGCCCTCAAAGCCCCCTGGGTGCCAGCTAGAGCAGAAATCTGAACACGGACCGCTGCTTGTACCTCTAGAGCTCTGCCTGTCTCCTAACCTCTCTGGTCTGCTGTGACAATCCCAGCCCTGATGCCCTGCTCACAGCAAGGCTGAGCTCTCCCAGGCTGCTGGCTGCTGCCGCCGCTGGAATTACACCGCAGAGCTGAGAACGTGCACCTCACTATCTCCAGTCTGGCAGCAGGCCACAGCAAGCGTCCTTGGCAGCTCTAGAGCACTCTGCAGCGTGCATAGGCAGTGTGCTCAGCCAAGCGCCGGAACTAGCCTGCTAAGCAGTGTGGTGCTCACCAGAGGAGAAAGTGGCAACATGGACAGTGGGCACCTTGAGTGCAGCTGCCTGATGGACACAGCGTGTGTGAGTGCTGGGGCAGAAGTGGCCACCAAACGCACCTGGGCACCCCTGTGCTTCAGCAACTGCCACTGCCTTGTGTCAGAGAGAGGCAGAGGCAGAGGCAGAGGCAGAGGGAGAAGGGGTGAGGGAGAGAGAGAGAGACTCTGGAAAGCAGCCATTGCTGGCTGACAGCCTTTGTGCAAAGAAGACACATCACAGCCCAGCAAGACAACATCTCCTCAGTGACCAGGTGCTGCTCACAAGGCAAGAGAGGCAGTGC
Source organism: Dromaius novaehollandiae (assembly GCF_036370855.1). NCBI lineage: Eukaryota > Metazoa > Chordata > Aves > Casuariiformes > Dromaiidae > Dromaius > Dromaius novaehollandiae. Next base: position 1,403,502 of record NW_026991289.1, on the reverse strand, counting down.
GTGGCAGCACTCTCTCGGGAGTGCCTGGCACCACGGCCCTGCAGTTCAGGAGCTGTGGCGCCCTGCAGGCACCCAGCTCTGACTCCTGGCTCTCCCTGGGAGAGCTTCTGTGCAGAGCCTGCGTACCTGAGCAGAGGCACTTTTGCTTGTGGCAGCATGCGTCGTCGCAGAGCCCTTCTGGCAGACCGTGACTCTAAGGCAAGCCTTGGTGCAGTTCTCTCCATCAGCTGAAGACTGACGAGCCTGGTTAGCTCCTATGGGGAGAAAGCAATCACGCTTCAGTTTGTAAACCTTTTCCAAGCAAAAGCCATTGGCCGAGGGGCTAAGCAAGAGGCTTCTCCTGGGACTGCAAGACCACTGCCTTTCCCTGCATGGGCCTTGCACCCAGGGCAAGCAGGATGGCTGAGCCCCTGCAGCTTGCCTCCTGTAGGGTTTTGAATTGGGTGGGCTCTCCTTGAAGGCCCAGTCCTGTCCCATGCTAGGTGCTGCCACAGCCAATGCTGTACGTAGAAGCACACAAAGGGAGCGGCAACCAAATGCTCATCCTCTCAGGCAACACTGAACGACCACAGCATTAACCTCTGCGTCTTGAACGTTCTTGGAGTGTCACTTTGGAAATCATCGGCGAGAAGGACGCTAGCCTCTTCTGCTGTCCCTCAGCAGGGAAAGCACATCCTCTCTGCCTAAGGCTAAGATATGGCACTGCTAAGGGGGAACTCATGCCTGGCTGCCCAAGCCCAAGCCCAAGCCAGGGCCATGCAATGTGCCATGCAATGTGCCACTGCCACGGGGCGGGGGCCGTGGCAGCTGGAGAGCTGGCTCTGCTGCAGCCAGGCTCAAAGAGATCTGCTCAAGCTTGCCCACACCTTCCCAGGCCAGGAGCTGTGACTCAGCGCTGAGCAGAGTCAGGGACTGCTACACCAAATCCCATGGTTAGCCACCATACCACCACCATAGCAGAGACCTGTGCTCAGCCTACAGATGGTCCGTAGGAAAAGAGTTGACTTCCAGGCTTGGCTTTGCCTCTTTGCGGGTGGGGCAGGGCAGGCTTTGCGTGTGTGGGAAAGTGCAGGAAATTCATACCCGCGAACCAGAGAGCGTGCAAACTGCGTGTCACGTACACATGGCAGGAGCACATTCCTGAAGCGCGAGGGTAAGAAGCCCCAAGACAGCTCTGTGGGCTGGCTTTCGTTCACCCAGCCTGCCCCGAGAATCTCTCAAAGCCCTAAAAAGAGCGGCAGCCCCAACCGCTCGCAACTCACTCCATGCCTCCAGAGGCTAAAGCTTTGGAAGCGAGAGCAGGCGTCTCTGCTGACCTGGGAGAGAGGAGCAAGAGCTAGTGCCACAAAACAGTTGCATTACAAGTACCTCTGGCTTCAGGCAGTGGGTCCCGAGACAGCAACTTGCCCAAATATTTCCCAGGAACGTCCGCCTCTGCACTGGGGGAAAGAAGGTCTTGACCCTTTTTGAGGTGATAGGCCATTTTTTTCTCCAGCAATAGTCGCTTCTACAATATTGAAGAAAAGCAGCAAAGAGTAGATTACCCCAAGGGTTCTTTTGCCTAGAGATGCTCCGTCAAGCATCCTGCACACAGCTTACGGGCACTCTTTTCTGTCTGAGACAGAAACTGCCACCCCAAGCCTCAACACATTTCCTGCCGTGTCTTTGTTTGTCTTGGGAGCAATCCCTTGTTGAATCCATTGCAAGGAAAAACAAACAAACAAACAAACAAAAAAAAAAGAACCAAAAAGGATGTACAGAAATCCAATGGCCATGTGCCGACTGAGCTGCCCTGAACAGCATCGTCTGACCGCAGGTTGAAACGCCGAGGCCTCCTGCCCCACTGAGCTGCCAGGGAACAAGACACACGGTCTGAAGAGGCATAGTTACAGTATCCGTCTGGAAAGGCCCACAGTTCCTCTCCTAGTTTAGGCCACTTTGGGAGGGACACAAGCATTTCCCTAGCTGTCTCTTTCTCACCCTCCCCTTTGGAGCACAACAAACCTGTGCAGCTCCCGCCACCAACCTGCCCCACTTTGGCCCTCCAGCCCCTGCAGCCTTCCCAGGTGCGGTCAGCTCTAAGGGGCATCTCAGGGCTCCAAAGCTGAAAAGAATGCTCCTTCACGTGCCTTTCGGGCTTTCTCTTGTCTCCTTTGCTTCTGCACTTCCTCAGCTCTCGCTTCCTGCTCCATGTCCTCCTTGAGTCGCAGCAGAAGCAGCAGCTCTTTCTCCTTCCTCTCCTGAGCAGCCCCCCGGGGCAAAAGAACACAGGTACGCGTGTGAGGCTCCAGCACAGCAATCCGAACCCTACAGCTCTATGGAAAGATTTCCTGTTTGGGGGCAGGGCATGCTGAACACACTCGGCCATATCAGTGGTTGTGCCTTGGCAGTGCTCACAGGCCTTGTAGTACACCCAGCGCTTGCAGCCACCTCTCACATTCTCTAGGGACTTCCTCAGGAATGACAGCTGATGGTGATTTCAGTTTGTCCGGAGTCGCCTTCTTCAGGTTGGTGTACTATGTAGGGGACACCTTCTCCACACAGCAGCTGCACCTTGCTCTGTTTCCCACTGCTAAGCTTCTCCACTGGTTTATAAAGCGCTGCTTGTGGCTGGAGCTCTCCAAAGGCCCACGCGTGCACTCCTAAATCAAGGGTGATTTGTTTCTGCCTCTTACCTTTCTCCTCATCTCCAGCTCCCCTTCCTGCAGGCTCTCTCTTTCTTCCCACAGGATCCTGCCTCTGGCACAGAGGAGGACAGCTGGAAGCAGTCCTGAGGCAAGAAACAGCCCTCCAAGAAGGGAGAAAACCTGAGCGGCCAAGTCAGCAGGAGGGTGGCACAGCAACTGCTGCCCTCCGGCCTGCTCCTCTGCACCTCAGCAGACCACCCCCGGTGCTGTCGCACTGCCTGCTCTGGCTCCCAGCACAGCGGCTCCTGCCCAGCAGCGCGGGGGCGAGAGCAGCGGCAGTGCCTGGGCTCCCCCGGCCTTGCTGGGACAAGTGGGGAGAGGCTGGGGGCACCGTGGGAAGAGGGGAGCTGCGGCTGTGAGGTGGGACCCCCCTCTGTGACCTCAGGCCATGTCACCGAGGGGCTGCAGGGACACCACACACACGCCCTCCCGGGCGCCCTGCCAGGGCATCTGGCAGCAGCGCGGCAAGCGCTGCAGGAGATGATGTTGGGACACTTGGCTTTCAGTCAGTCAGAAGCTCAGGGCAGGGCTCTGAACGCTGTGGTGCGGAGCTCTTTGCACACCGTAAAAGTTACCCGAATGCAGTGACCTGGCAAGGCAGTTACACAGTGTCTCTTGGACTGCCTTGCAATGCATGGGGCTGTTCCAGGCTCTCTCAGGCTCTTTGCAGGTCCCTGGACAGCCACAGAGATGTCCATATTTCCATAGTTCAGAGGGGAGGAAATTACAAAGCACTTCCTTTTCACTTTGTGTTTCTTTCTCTGAGTAAACGGCCATTCCAGGGATGTTGATAGGTGGCAAGCTGGTTCTTGGCTGAATCTTTTCTAACTTTCTCACAGGTATTTTCCTTCCTTGTGGCCTGAGTGTGCCCCGAGCAGGAGAGGCCTCCTTTCCAGACGGCGTCCGCTTTTCTGCCACACACCTTGCAAAATGTGGGTCTGAAGGCAAGGCAGTCAGACGCTGACGGCACCGACCTAAGATGGAATCTACGATCCTGTGTCGTCTTCCTCTGGCCTGCCCCACAAAGCATCTGCCTTTTGATTATTTTCTTCTTCTAACTGCTTCTGTATGATTGCAAGGACTTTGTAGACAGCCATCTTGGCGTAATCACGTACCTGTGAACGGAGGTGCTGAAATCTGGGAACGGCGTCTTGGATGAGACTCCCTTGAGATACCCGGGGAACTTGGGGAATGGTTTGAACATGGGAATTACACCTCAGAGCTGAGAACGTGCGCCTCACTATCTCCAATCTGGCAGCAGGCCACAGCAAGCATCCTCGGCAGCTCTAGAGCACTCGGCACTCTGCAGCGTGCATAGGCAGTGTGCTCAGCCAAGCGCTGGCACTAGCCTGCTAAGCGGTGTGGCAGGCTTGTTTGCTCACCAGAGGAGAAAGTGGCAACATGGACAGTGGGCACCTTGAGTGCAGCTGCCTGATGGACACTGTTTGTGTGAGTCCTGGGGCAGAAGCGGCCACCAAACCAGAGCTCCAGCAGTACCGCGCTGTTTTGGTGCTTCCCCGCTCTGACCCTCTCACCCCACTGGGGCACCGCCTTTCCCCACGATGGACCTGGCCTCCCACCGTCACGGTGCACTGGATATCCCAAAGCCTGTGGTAGGAAGATCACGGTAACCTCTAACTCTATTTTCTGAGAAGAAGCATTCTTTAATCAAGGACATCCTAGAACTGCTAAAGCCCTAAAAGAAACATTAAATCAAAATGTTTTCTTTCTAGGTGTGTATTGCCAATTTGGCAAAAGAATTCAAGGTCCATGTATGCCTAACTGAACTGTCCTCATTATAACACAAAAAAATCATACCCATAGGCCAAAAAGACCCGCGCTCGGGTGACGACCCCTCCCCTGAGCATGCATAGTAGTAAAATGGTGTGCAAGCAATATTATAATTGTATGTAAATGTGTGTAATTCTTGGCTTATTGCACATCGGGCAACGAATCTGCTTTTCAAGACAGCACATGGAGTGCCGTGAATTGGGCCGTAAAGACATGAAAACAGCAGTGCATAGAAAATGCTGGCAGCTGTTGAGAGGGAGGCACAGGTGCACACAAAGACATTAGGAGGATAACCTGCCTCTTTGGGTAGTCTGTAAATCCCCAAAGGGGGAACAGGACAACTGTGGCGAGATTGCCTTTTGCCATCAGTCCCAGGGGGTGCTCTGCTTGGAGGAGGGAAAGATCGGGATGGCACTGCAGCAGGAGGTGGGTGAGCTCTGAGGACTATGTGCAGGGATGAAAGAGGCATCTTGCACCACTCGTGTTTAATTGGGGCCTTCATTTCAGCTCCTTGTAGGCATCTGGCCAGAGAAAGGGCCAGCCTCTAAAAGGTCGTTTTCTCTGTCAAAGCCTGTAGTCAGGGGAGAGAGCTGGGTATTCCTGGAGAGCCATTCCCATCAGCTGGATACATAGTGGATATCTTCCCCTGGTATCAGCTGATGTCTCTCTTGAGACACCCACGAGGCTCCACTTCAGTAAGTCAGGACAGTCCCAGCTGCAATCGCATCTTCTGTGGGAATGTAGGGGCTCCTTGTAACGGGCAGTGCTGTGCCCAGGCTTCAAAAGTAGCATATCCTTGAGAGGGGTCGGAGCAGCGGGGCTAATACAGACACTGTGCTCCCTGGTCATTCCCGCTGTAGGTCGTGACACTGAACGTGTAGCTTCCCAACACTGTTCCTCTGCTATCAAACCTGAAGCCAGAACAAATCCCTCAGCTTCAGTGGAGCTTTGCGGGTGGGCTAGCCTTCATGGGTTGGCAAAGCCTAACCGCAGTGACATGCGCCTTGAATGTGCTGGACTGCAACACAGCCATCAGTGCTAGAGGCTGTTCAGACTGGCGGGCAGTGCATTCTCCAGCAGCTGGTACCAGCAGGGCCAGACCTGCCGGGCCTTGTCCGAGCACACGCAGGCACAGGACAGCAAGCAGGTGGAAGCGGCCTGGCCAGAGGCACCATGCGCAGAAGGACGGGGTCTTTTACGGGAGGTCACACTTTTCCGAAGCACAGGCTGTCCTGGGGTGAATGCTTTCTGAGCATTCAGGAGTCTGAGCGCTGCCAGGTCCCCGGGGGGAATTCTGCTGTGGCATTCCGAGGTGCCCAGGGGAAGCCTTCCTGGGAAGCCTTCCTGGGACGTACCGAGGCTCCCGGGGAAGCCTTTGTGTGAGCTCCCGAGTGCCCCGGGGGAAGCCTTTCTGCTTGGTACCCAGTCCCAGGGGGAAGCCTTTCTGCTTGCACCGAGTGCCCCGGGGAAGCCTTTCTGCTAGGTACCGAGACCCCGGGGGAAGCCTTTCTGCTTGGCACCGAGTCCCCCGGGGAAGACTTTGTGTGAGCTACCGAGTGCCCCCCCGGGGGAAGCCTTTCTTCGCGGCACCGAGTCCCCGGGGGGAAGCCTTTCTGCGCGGCACCGAGAGCCCCGGGGGAAGCCTTTCTGCGCGGCACCGAGTCCCCGGGGGGAAGTCTTTCTGCGCGGCACCGAGTTCCCCGGGGGAAGCCTTTCTGCTAGGTACCGAGTCCCCCGGGGAAGCCTTTCTGCTTGGCACCGAGTCCCCCGGGGGAAGCCTTTCTGCTAGGTACCGAGTCCCCCGGGGAAGCCTTTCTGCGCGGCACCGATGTCCCTGTTGTCCTGGCGCGCGGAGCTCCACGCCTCCAGCCCTGCCCCCGCAGCCCCCCAGCCCTGCCCTCACGGCCCCTCTCCTCCGAGGCCCCCGGCAGTGCGCTGCCCGCCGCCCTGGCATGGCCGAGGCTCACACGCTTGCCCTCACCTCCGCCCTGCTGCTTGTGGTTTGCCTCCCCGGCAAGTTGAGCCCAGACTAGGCAGAGGCAGAGCCGCAGGAGCGCTTTCACCCCCACTAAAGTAAGTGCCTGCTCAAACATGGGACAGGAGGAGCTTTGCCACCTGCGGCTGGGGCAGCTCCAGTCCACCACAGAGCGGTGAGTACTTGGAGCGCCACCACCACCTGGTCCCTCGCCCTGGGCACGAGCCCGCCGCCCTGCATTTAGCCTCGCGCAGTTCTTCCCAGGTGGCTGTCCGTCGCTTGATGTGGACCTGCCACTCGGACCTTCCGTGGCTGCCGCGTCTCTGGCCCTTTGAACTTTGTCCTGTGGCTCCATCTTTGGCCTCTGCAGCCTAGAGCCTCTTCTTTGTCTCCTCTGCGATGCACCCCCATCCCGCCCGCATCGTCCCATTTTTATTCCTCTGCTCAAGCACGCCTTTTTTCGCTGCTTCTGTGTCTCTGGGTTACTAAAGACCACCCTCTCTATAACAGACTTGAACAGATTCTGGGAAAGTAACCCTCACCCCTGGACTCTGCAAGTAAGACAAATTCTCTTGCATCATACACACAGAGGTAGTAAAGATGGCCAGTACTGTCTGAGATGTACAGAATCATGCTTACTCTGCCAGCAGTAGCTTCTCATTATCTCACCTACATAATTCCTAAACAAAAAGCAGGTCAGCTACAGCGGTTTTTAGGGATGAGGCCTGTTTGCTACAGAACCACAAGGAAAGCTCGGAATTCTGTTTCACAGTTAAAAAAATAACTGTTTTCTATCATGATGTTTCATGTACTAACACACACCTGCAACTAAGAGCCACACAGCTTAGTACAATCACAGCACTATGATCCTTACACTTTTCTGCTCTTCAGAGTAACACCATACCTAGTTGGGCTGCACTGAAGGCTGCCAGGTGATCCTTGACCACCACCACAGTCCTCATCCTCTTCATTCCCCCCCGCCCCCATATATATTAACCTCCTTGCTCCTTTGGCTCCCCTGAAAAGTCCCACTCTATATCCCCATGCTCTCGCCCTCCACCTTCATCCCCGGGCAGCCACCTTTGCTGCAGAAATCCCCAGCCCCTCACACCATGCCATGTTTGCCTCGAAAAGCACAGCAGACCCACCAGTACCTGCATTCACCTGTCTTTCAGCCAAACACCCCAAACCCAGGAATCACTCTGGAACTTGTCCAGTGGACCACAGCTGATGTCTCTGACGTGCTCGGGGTGCTTCCTAGGTGCTTTTAGTGGGAAAACAGGCAAGTGCAGGACTGTAAAACTGCCCTTTCCTGCAAGACGTTGCACACAGTCCTACTTTGTTTCCTTCCCAGCAGTGCAGCTCCCTCCCACTGATTGATTCATGCCCTTGGGCAGGGGAAAACAGCCAAGCCAGAACCCCTCTGAAAACACATACAGCCCGTGGCCTCAGGCACTGTGCCCAAACCTGTACTGCCCTGCTAGTACATGCCTCGATATGACCCCGACACTCCCCAGCTCACCCTGTAGATGCAGGCCATTACCCCAACTCCAGGAGCTCTGCTCCCTCCACAGCCTCCAGATCTCAGATCATGAAAAAGAAGCACTGCCGTGGACTGGAGCATGGCACTTTCAAATTAGGAGTTTTAAATTAGGAGTTAAATGGAAATGAACTAGCTAAACTGACTAGCGCTTGTGCTCTGTGTCATTTGCTAAAGACAATTTAGTCATCAGTGTTCATACTCAAAATGGAATAGTGGTCAATTTGTAAACTTAAGAATATTAGTCGTTTAAAACTAAATGTAAATGACCCTGTAAGTATTAATTTGAAAACTTTGCTGGGTGGTCAAGAAATGAAGAGCCCCCTGGCGCCTACTGGACACTAACACATCCATCGATATATTAAAAAAAAAAGTATCTATGAGGTGCAGGCTGTGGCTGACACAATTAAGTTCAGGCTTAAGTAACACAGAAATGTAACCAAAATATCCTAGAAGTGGTTCCATTATTACTCACAGTAAAAGCTTTGGGAAAGTGACCCGAAATATAGAAACCTCAAGGCCTCTCTAGGTATTTTTTAGGGTTTCTTTCCAGGGTAGCTCTCCAAAGGACAACTTGAAGAGAAGCGGCTAGACCTAGTGATAGAGCTGATTTCAGTCATGTTCTTTGAAGCAAGGGCCTGCAAGTATAGGAGGGATCTAGGAAGGATATCAAGAGTAGTGGAGGATACTCATACCTATCCAATAACCAAAACAGAAGTGCTGTATTAATGTTCCCCCAAAGTTAACTCTGTAACATAATGGGAAGCCATGTTTTAAAACCTTTTAGAGAAGAAAGAAGAAAAAGAAGATGGTCAAAATTTATGCATACGTGTAAACAGTGGCAATTTAAATAGAAGTATGAACCTTATCTCTTTGCTGTGTAGAAGAGAAGGAGCCAGTGGATAACAAACACTGATGGATAACACAGATGGAAGACTGGTGAGCAGTTGTTTATGAACAATAGCTAATGAACTGGATAAAGTGAAGGAAGCAAAACCACAGCTTAGCAGACCTTGACTATCACCAGAAACTCTGAGGGAGGGAGATGTTCCAGCTTGGGTAACTAAGATAACTGCTAATAACAATCTTTTGTTATTTTTGTCTTCCAGTTGTAGCACAGAAGAACAAGTAATCCATTCCAGCCCTATGGATATTCAAACCCGTATGTTGCTTAGCTTTTTGTCACCACGTTTGTTTTATTATCCTATATGCATACATTAAAAAGAAGCATATAAGATCTTCTCTGTAGGCTAATTGTCGTGGCTGAAGTTAAAAGGGAAAAATACATACAAACTGAGGCAGTAAAAGCAAATGGATCCAACTGAAAAGTGTCTCCATCTCCAGATGAGGTCCTCTGTTTCTCTTGGTGAGCATCAATGTCTTCTTAATACTGCTGTGAATACAGACCATGATTAATGGAACACCATCACATAAGGTAAGGTCTGTATAGATAATATAAAGTGCATGCCGGTATATACACATGTATATATATTTTTGTGTGTGATTTTGTGCATTTACAAAATACTATGTTTTAAGGGCTGTAAGAAACCAAGGTATTCTTTAGATGATATTCTAGTGACCGGAGGCACAGAAGAAGTAGTATGGGGGAAAAGTATCTGAGTTTTAAAATTAAGAGATCAATTTGACCAAAGCCCTGTTAGTGCAACCCCAGGTTAATTACTTGGGAATGGTGGTCGGAGAAACAGAGAAATTGATAGGTAACAGAAAGCAAGCTTAAGGTCTCGAGTGAAATAAAAGCTCCTCCTAGTCAGTGACAATTTAAAACACTGTTCAGAGAAACAGTGAAGGACTTGGGGCAAGGAATATGCTGATGTTTGAACCACATTGAAAGACACTTCTTTAAAAAGAAGTTCCTGCATTAGAATTCTGAGTGCAAGGAAAGTCTTTTGCGATAAGGATTTCAAGAGCGGCTGATTCTGTGGGAGCAGGACTGCTACAAAACAATAGTGAAGGAAAAAGGGGTAGCAGTAGCACAGGAACCATGTCCCCTTTGTGACAGAAATCCTGCAGCTGTGAGAAGGTTATGCAGCAGGTGGGATTGTGACAATCTTTGAGGCTTGAATAGTCCAGCTGGCTGTTCTAGTCCAGTGGTAATCCAGTCTAGAAGTCTGTAGTTTTCAGTAGGCAGTGTCATCTGCCCAAGTGGCACAGTGGTCATTAATATTAACGAAGAGGGGAAGGGGTACAAGCATTACAGCAACTGGATCTTCTTGCTTGTGCCTTAATTGAAGAAGGGGCAGAGCACAGCTGCACCAAAAATAAGGACACACAACATTTCTTAAAGATACCTCCACAGGCTATTTAGTTTTAACTCCCCCTCCTTCCCACCCACAGCAAATCATTATCCCTCAGAAACAAAGGGTGGGACAAGCTTGTGGCTTGCGCGTTATCATCTTTTGTGAGACGACAGATTTTAATACAGCTCCATCAACAGCCAATAACTGACCAAGCTACAATGCCACAGTGGAAACTGAGGCAAGTCTGAGGAGTTGAGATGCCCACAGTTGAGATACTGCCAGAAGAACTTGGGCGGTAGCAGTTGCTGGCCTTGAGCTCTAGGATGTGCTGTGTATGGCTCGCTCTGTTGGACTCAGAGAGGGTTCCTGCAATTGCCAGCATTTTTAACTTGGCTCTACATCCTACAGCAAGGATTTTAGCTGTTGTATTAGTTTTTGTGTTAATGACAGACATGTAGCAAATCAGGTAATGACCCTACACTGCCCAGAAGAACTGCAGGCTACCTCAAGACCTTAATGAGTCATCACGAGGCAAACCAGATGATAGGAGAAAACCAATGCCTCCAAGAAGATGCTCTGTTTGCTCCTGATTGGGAGCCTTGAGCAATAGGACAGTTTACAACATCCTTGCTGGACCTGTGATTCCTGGACTACCAAAGGAGAAGGGGAACAACAACCAGTAGGCCAGTGAATATGGCCTTGCCATTGCTAGCAGGGCCACAGGCCCTGTATTAAGCTAACTTTGCAGGCCAGGCGTGTCAGGTTTTTGCTTGCTTGGAACTTTACTTTGCTCTACCTGGAATAACCAGTAATTCCTCCAATAAGATTATTTGTGGTTAGCTAGCTCACCTGTAATAAAACCTCTGTCTAGTTAGCTGCGTCTAACTATGCACTCTAACAATACAGAGAGCCATAGCAAGTTGTTATTTTGTGGGTGACTGTAGCCAAAGATCCTAGAATGATGGTGCAATGTGAAGGAGTGGAGACTCAGACTGGAAGCAGGGACTTCTGTCAGGCCTATAGACAACTCTGTGCAGTTCCCCTCTGCTTTTTCTCTCCACCACTCTCTCCTCCTGCCTGTTTAGCTGCCTGCATTTGAAGGATCTGAAGCCCAGCTCTGATGTGGCGCAGCCGCATAACCTTGGCCCAGACTTCGGAGACAACTGCTAGTGTGTGAAACATCCTCCAAGAAGACAAGAAGGCTAAGAACAGGGGTAGGCCAGGCAAAAACTGTAAGTCAGATGAAGTTGTTGCTGTCAACAGCAAGAGGGATGGAACTGGTTTGATCATCACATCATAATCGCACACTACCTCTTGCAGTAATGACAGGAAATAGCACTGTTTATGTATCTGAGCTAAATTAGGTGATGTGACAAGGTAGGATGTACCTGTGTCCTGGAAAAGGTAAGTTGTAAGTATAATTTTACTCACAGTAAAAGAGAATGTCCTGGCAAATAGATTAATTATATGTGGAAAGGGAAACATCCCACCATTGTCTGCCTGTTACGGGGAGATATTTGGGGTCAGTTTTTAAGGGATGGATCCTTAAGGGAATTACTGCTCTGTATCTTTTAAGGCACCCTGTTGAATGGTTAATTGCACTTGTACTTTATCAGTTATGATAATCATAACAAGGTAAAAATGCTTATGCTCATGGTTACAAGTAAATATAATGAAAATAACACCAAAGTGAATATCAGCAGTCATGTCCACTCTGAGTGATATTAATGGTATGACAGCTGTAACTTGTAATCCGAGAGGAAGGGATTTCATAGAAGACCGTTCTGTATTAGTGTATGCAATGCAATGTGCTGTTGCAGCAAGGAAGGCCAACGTTGCCAGCAGGTCAAGGGAGGTGATCCTTCCCCTCTGCTCAGACCTCGTAGGACTGCCGTGTCCAGGTCTGGGCTCCCCAGTACAAGAAAGACGTGGGCCTACTGGGGTGAGTCCAGCAAAAGGCTGCACAGATGATGAAGGGACTGGAGCATCTGACATATAAGGAAAGGCTGAGAGAGCTGGAATTGCTTAGCCTGGAGAAGAGAAGGCTTGGGCGGGAGGGGGGGGGTACCTTATCCATATGTATAAATATCTGATGCAGGGATAGTAAGGAAGATGGGGCTGGACTCTTCTCAGTGATAGCTAGTGACAGGACAAGAGGAAATGGACACAACCTGAAATACAAGTAATTCTGTTTAGACATAAGAAAGAACTTTGTCTGAGCACTGGAACAGGTTGCCCAGAGAGGTTGTGGAGTCTCCATTGCTGGAGACGTTCCAACCCCAAGTAGACACAGTTGAGAGCAACCTATTCTATGGGTCTCTGTTTTGAGCGGGAGGATTGGACTAGATGATCTCCAGGGGTCTTTTCCAACTCCAGGGTTTCTGTGATTCTGCGAATGGGCTCTCTAGGTACCTGAGGGTGTGGATGGAAAAGCAGGAAGCAGAATACAGCAGGCCAAAGAGAGGAAAAGCATGTGCTGAGAGGCAATGGGCCACAGTCACCCAGAGACTGGTTAGCTGCAGCGATGAGTAGTGACATGGAATGCATGAGAATTAATAAATTCAGGAGGCTGAAAGGCTGCTGAATCTGTGCAAGGCTGCTAGCACACACTAGCATTAACAACGGCTTTTGTTAACTCAGGTCACATCTGAGAAGGCAGTGGCTGCTGTGTGCAGACAGAGACTACAGGGTTGTACACATTCCTGATGAAGCAAAGGACCCTCTGAGGGACTTCCTGAACACCTTCCCACTCAGACCCCACTTCTTACCTCTGAGAAGCCAAACCCAGCTCTCTCAGCAGTAGTGTCAGCCCAGCACACAACTCAGCAATCACTGCTCGTGCACCAGGACCCACCCAGAACGGTCCTTGGGAAGCCATGCATGTCAGTAATGTGAGTGCCAAAAAGCAAATATCCCTGGAGGACAGGTTTCATGTAGCTTAATCTCATCATAGGACAGGCAGAAAGTCCAGTTCAATGCTGTCCAGCTCACCACCATAGTACGTGAAGCAACTGAAAAGATACAGCACCAGGAAACTGTCCAGATGCTTACTAACCTTGGCTTTTTGTCTGCTCCCCAACTCTTTCTCCAACCAGTGTGCAAGGCTGCCTTTCTTCGCAATCCACTGCAATCCACAGCCCAACCGTGTCTCTCCAAATCCCTCTCTCTACTCACTTCATCTGGCTTCACACTTCTCCTCACTCACAAGCACTGCTCACACTGTTAAGACTCCCTTGGGTGCCACACAACAGATCCGCTCTTTGATTTGTGCAATGTAGTGGGGCTACTGGCCAAGCAAATACGCAAAGCTTTCCAATGATGCTGCCACAGGAGAACAGGACAATAGGCTTAGGGAAACAGCCTGTCTCATGACTCTCCTTGGGACAGGCACCTCTTCCACCACTACACACAGCACTGTTTCCATGTGAGGCAAGCTGAGACCACGGAGGAGATCCCAGTGTGCCTCCGCAAGCAGGAGTGACCCATGCTCTCTTTCCATTCCCAAAGTCTGCAGTGTCCAATGGACATTACGGAAATATTCTGGCCAAACTGCTCTGGCCTCAATCTGGCCTGACTGCCCAGCTTCTACCGTGGCACGAGCAGCTGAGACACTAGCGAGAAGGGCATGCCACAGAGGACCTGAAGATGGAGGGATCTGGAAGCAGAACCACCCTGCTGCAGCCATCCAGTCTTCACGGTGAGGGAATTGCATGTCCACTGGACAAGCCTATAGGAGACTAGAAAAGGAAAAGCTTGTTAAAACTCATCCTTCTGATGACCCTCCTCTCCCACTGCTTCCCCTCCTCTCAGTGGTCCTTTGTGGTCCCAGTGATCCTCTGCTCCAGGTTGCTGCCTTCCCAGCCCCAGACAAAGGCACTGCTACTGAGAGCCACCACAGCCCCCGCATCCCTCCTGTCACCCCAGACCTGCCCTACATTGCACTGCTCAGGCCAACCCCCTCTGCTTTCTCCAGCTGCCCAGCACACAGCACTGTGGGCCTGCACCCAGCGTGGGTCTGCCCTGCACCACTGCCAACAGGGACAGTCCCAGCCTTCCTGTAAAACCCTGCCTGATCCCACCAGAGATGGGAAACATCCCCCACCCAGTACTGGGACAGTGGGAGCCATGGGTATGGAAAACCCCACTGTCCCCAGAGTGCTCCGAAACACTGCTGGGGTGCCGAGAGCAGCTCAGGGAGCATCAGGAGGGCATCTGGGCCCTCCTACCGCCCTGGAGGGACCCTAGCTGTCTCCAGGGCAGTGGGAAAAGCCTCCAACAGTCTCAAACATCCATGGAAATGCATATGGAAGGCTCCTGAGGCCTTGTAAACAACACTGGGGCTGTCCAAGGGCACCCGAAATAGTGGGAGAGATCTAAGGGCAGGCTGCCTCATCCTCCAGAAACATTGTGTAACCTCCTCCCCAGGGCACTGTGTTCAGGCACTTTTTCCTGTGTGCAGAGACCACAGAAACCACAGAGCCAAGTTTGGAGATCAAAGCAACTCTTTATTCATTAATACGCACAAACAACAGCTAGGAGCGGACTAGCCATGGGCCCAAGTACCAGTATGCTTCCTCAGCTCTCCAAGGCACCTGAAGAGTAGTTACTGGACTGGCAGTCATCCAACTGATTGGCTTCTGCTGTTGCTTGGACAAGGCCATGGGTGTGGCTAAGTCACCCAGCTGGCATTGGACTCCCCTCTTTTTTCCCTTGGGGATAAGCATCAGCTTTGATACTCTAGCGGGAAACCCCTGGCCCTAGCTGTCTGCAGTTCTACTCTGGCACCTAGAGCAGAGCCTAGACCTCAGACCACAGAGCTGCATGCTGGGTGGCAGAGTGGAAAGTGACAAATCCCACATAGGTATTTACAGTTTATCATTTGGCGCTCAAGGCTTACAGTTCTTCATCTAATGGTTTAGACTTTCTATTTAACAGTAAGCCACAAACCCTGAACTCGAAGCAATGGACTGTAAACCCTGGAACACAAACTACAGTTAGAGGTTTCATATTTATGGGTTGTCACATTTTAAACCTTGACCTCTAATCAGTGGCTGAAATTTTAGAACCTGAATGATAAAGTGTGAGCTCTGAGCACTATGCAATGAAGTACTAAGTCATAATCTCGCTAGGAGAAACCCTTAGTAGTAAACTCTGAACGAGAAGCTGTAAATAAAGAACTCAAAATCCTCCGTTCTAAGCAAAATGTTTCAGCACACAAACAAGCAGGAAAACAGTAAACAGCTGCCTAATGGACACTGTGTGGGTGAGTCCTGGAGCAGAAGTGGCCACCAAACCAGAGCTCCAGCAGTACCGTGCTGTTTCAGTGCTTTCCCGCTCTGACCCTCTCACCCTGCCGTGGCACCGCCTTTCCCCACGATGGACCCGGCCTCCCACTGTCACGGTGCACTGGATACCCCAAAGCCTGCGGTAGGAAGATCAGGGTAACCTCTATTTTCTGAGAAGAAGCATTCTTTAATCAAGGACATCCTAGAACTGCTAAAGCCCTAACTAAACATTAAATCAAAATGTTTCCTTTCTAGGTATGAATTGCCAATTTGGCAAAAGAATTCAAGGTCCAAGTATCCCTAACTGAGCTGTCCTCCTTATAACACAAAAAATCGCGCCCTTAGGCCCAGGGCGGCAAACTGGGGGGAGCAGTGAGGGTGTGTGGGAGCCTGAGGGGGTTTCTCAGGTGCCCTAGGGTGGCGGGGCGTTCTGGGTGGTGTGTGGGGTCCTGGAGGGTCTCTGGCCCCAAACATCCCCCACCCCTTCAGCCTGGCCCCCGGCCCTGGCCCGCCCTGCCTCCAGCTCTCTCCCTGCCCCTCACCAGCTGCAGGGCGCAGCCAACATGGCGGCTCTGCCTTGGGCTGGGCCGTCCCCATGGCGACAGGGGTGGGGCTGTCAGCACCCAGTGGGGTGGGGCATTGGCCACCATCTTAGGGAAGGGCAGCTGGTGGCTTCCCTGCTGTGGGAGGCTGGTGGTGGCGGCCATGTCGCGTGAGGGCAGCACTGCCCGCACTGGGCGCTGCCTGGCCCCAGCTCCTCCGCCCGTCCCGCCTGGGCATGGGGGATGCCCCGGGTATCCTGCCCCCCGGCAGGGCTGGGCCAGTGAGAGCTTCGTGTCGGAAAGGGAAAGAGGATGCCGGAGCCACAGGCTGCTTGGCCACTGGAGTGACTTTGCGGACAGGGAGTGCCTTGCCCGCTCTCAGGAAGGGCAGGCTGCAGTTGTGCTCCACAGGCCCCACGAGGGCCCCCCCAGAGTCAGCTGCATCCGGGGCAGGGCAAGGGCTGCCTGTGTGCCCAGGAGGGTCCCCAGGAGAAACCGCATTTCCTCCATGATGCAAAGCCCACCTCGCTGCTCTCCCCACTGTCCTTAGGCTACGCCAGAGCCTCCGAGGGGCCATGGACACAGGGTGCAGGCCTCTGGTGGTGGGGGGTGCCACAGCCGGCCGGGTGGGCGTCTGTCCTTGGGCACCCAGCCCATGATCTCCTGGTGCCGGAGGGATGGGTGCCTCTGTCGGGGATGTGTGGCCCCTGGATGAAACATGCTGGATTTTAAAACCAGAAAGGACCCTGGTTCCCTGCCTGTGATTGTGGTAATGCCTGGGCCTCCCAGGGAATATAGGCTTGGCATTACATTATTTTTTTAATTGCAAAAGGAATCTTTGCTTTGCTTTGTAAATAGAGGAGAGTTTGTTTCCTCACCCGTGTCAGTGACAGAGCTTTGTGCTCACAACAGTGTTTTTCAATTGCTTTTGTGTCTTTCCGGCGCATTAAGATGCAACCCTTTGAGGCGTCTCCCTGCTAGGGAGGCAGGAGGGTGAGAGCAGGGAGCCCAGGCCCATCTGTAGGTATGTCTTAGTAGATGATTCCTCTCCAAGCGCTGACACTGCTGTAGCCATCAGCCCCCCATGGATGACTCTAAGCACAGTTCAAGCTTTTGCTAGGCTCAGGCATGAGGACAGTGAAAGGGGAGGAAAAGTGAGGACTCAGGAAAAGCCTTAATGCTCTGTATTCTTCGAGAAAGCAAGCCCAGGTTATTTGCCCTCACCAGGCAATACTTTGCTGGCCATCCACCTCCTTCAGGGTGCCTTTGCATCATGCCCATAGGCCAAAAAGGCCTGTGCCCGGGTAAAGACCCCTCCCCTGAGCATGCAGAGTAGTAAAATGGTGTGTAAGCAATATTGTAATTGGCAAAGCTAAGGTGCTTGTTGTGGAAGCGCAGAAAGAGTTGGCTGTCAAGGGCAAGGACTTGTTCTTGCCCCTGGGGCACAGGAACTCCTTGCACCATTAGAGGCTAGAGGCCAAGCGGCGGGAAAGCAGCTCAGCAGAGAAAGACCTGGGGGTGCTGGGGGAGAGCAAGCGGCCAAGAGTCAGCAACGTGCCCTTGTGGCACAGGCGGCCGCCAGCATGCCAGGCTGCATTAGGAAGAGCGTGACCGGCAGGTCGAGGCAGGTGTTCCTTGCCCTGTGCCTGGAGTGCTTTGCCCAGTTGTGGCCTGCCCAGTAGAAGAAAAAGGCGTGGGCCTAGTGGAGCGAGCCCGGCCACCAAAGGGGATAGATTGATGAAGGGCTTGGGGCATGTGTCATATTGTTACCAGATCACCCTGGAAGCTCAGGAGGAATGTTCATACTGTTTAAACGAGGCAGATTTGGATAACCTCTATCTCTGTTTTCTGAGAAGAAGCATGCTTTAATCAAGGACATCCTAGAACTGCTAAAGCCCTAAAAGAAACATTAAATCAAAATGTTTTCTTTCTAGGCACGTATTGCCAATTTGGCAAAAGAATTGGAGTTCCCCATATCCCTAACTGGACTGTCCTCATTATAACACAAAAAGTCACACCCATAGGTCAAAAAGAACTGCGCCCAGGTGAAGACCCCCTCCCCTGAGCATGCATAGTAGTAAAAGGGTGTGTAAGCAATATTATGATTGTATGTAAATCACTAACCACTCAGTGCAAAAGGGAAAGTTGCAAACCTTGCAATTTGTTTGTATAAATGCTACTTGAAAAGCCTGGGGGAGTGTCCTTGATCTGTGGGAAATCACTGCGCACCCAGGCTTGCGCAACTCTGAAAGAAATAAGCAAATGTCTCTCCTGAGCGTCTAATTATTGGCTTATTGCACACCGGGCAACGAATCTGCTTTTCGGACAACAGTTTTCTGGCACCCCAGATGGGAGCCTCGCTGTAAAGCCTTGCCCGGATCGTCTTGCCACTTCCCGGCGGGGAGACGCTGCTCTTCGGACTCCAGCGCGCACCGACCGTTTTGTTTGCGGACTCCGCGCGCACCCTCCCCACTCGGAGTGGGTAAGCGACTCAAAGGTGCAACGCGGTAATTATTAAGAGACATTGCATAGAGGGTGTGATGTAAGGGTAATTGGTTGTGGTAACCAAAGGGAAGCTTTGTACACGTTGGGACAGTGACGACTGGAGTATACGAAAGTGTAATTGGTAAGAACGTTCTCTTAAGGGTAATAATATGGGAACAGGACAATCTGTGGGGGTATCCCCCTGTTCTCCTTTAGGATGCATCCTGAAACATTGGAGTAAGTTTGGTGGGAATCCTTTAACAAGGAGAAAATTAAAGGAATACTGTACTCAGTGGTGGCCAATGTATAAACTAGAGGATGAGGAAAAATGGCCAGAAATGGGAACGCTAAACTATACTACAATTTTGCAACTTATGTTGTTTTGCAGAAGACAGAAGAAATGGGATGAGGTCCCATAGGTAGATTTGTTTTTCTCTCTGAGAAATGATCATGAAAGAAGAAAAAAATGTAAGCTATTGGTCTCTGACTCAAATGTGTTAATGATGATGAAAGAGAAAGAGCAAATGCCTTGGTGTTGCTCTGCTTGTAGTATTGGGAAAAGATGTTTAGAAGTGGGTGATGAGGAAGAGGATGTACAATTATTGGTCTCTCCGGAAAGAGATCAAGATAGTGTCGATGGCAGAGATAAGGGAATTGAGGCATTTAGCCTGATTGCAGGCAGAACTCGGGCTACTCGGGCTCAACAAAATCCTGTGATTCAGGCCCCGCTGCGTCAAGCAGTAGGACCAGAAGGAATGCCTGTATATGTGAAGGTCTCTTTTTCAACCACAGATTTAATGAATTGGAAGGAGTCTGCTGGGTCGTACCGAGAAAATCCAGAAAAGATGTATCGATCCTTTAAAATGATAATTGAGAATCATAATCCAGACTGGCAGGATTTACAGGTGCTTTTAAATACTTTGCTTGCACCTGAGGAGAACAGACTGGTATTGGACAAAGCTCGAGAGGAAAATGAAAGACAAAATGCTAGAGATGGACCGGACCGTTTTATGCCGGCCCAAGAACCAGATTGGGATCAAAATACAGGGATGGGCAGGTTAATGACTAAACAGTACCAACAGTTAATATTATATGGGGTAAAGCACGGAGTACCTAGGCCCCAAAATATTGCAAAACTATATCAAGTTGTGCAGGGTAAGAATGAAGATCCCTCTGCATTTTACGAGCGGTCATGTGAAACCGCACGAAAATGGACAGACTTGGATCCCGAGGACAAAGCGAACAAGATGACTTTTACTACATTATTTGTTGGACAATCAGCATCAGATATAAGGAGAGAGCTTCAGAAAGTAGATGGTATGTCGGGGATGTCAAGATCACAGTTAATAGAAATTGCATAGAAGGTGTACAGTAACAGGGAAGAAGCAGAGAGAAAGGA
Source organism: Dromaius novaehollandiae (assembly GCF_036370855.1). NCBI lineage: Eukaryota > Metazoa > Chordata > Aves > Casuariiformes > Dromaiidae > Dromaius > Dromaius novaehollandiae. The sequence goes on along the minus strand of NW_026991289.1, from coordinate 1,383,541 downwards.
AAAACAAAAGGAGAAACGGAAAGATAAGAGGCAAAATGCTGCAATTTTGGCAGCTGCATTTGCCCAGGCACAAAATTCCTCTCAGGGAAGGGGTTTTCCGAAAGGACAAGGACGTGGAAGCAGACATAGAGTAGGCGGGAATTTGGGAAATAGAATTTCACTGAGGAGAGATCAACGTGCGATTTGTAGGGAAAAGGGGCACTGGAAAAAAGGGTGCCCAAAGAAACAATCAGATCATTGGAAACCTCCGTCTGTGTCTGTTCCGGAGGCAGATTTGCTCCTGATTGGTGCAGAAGATTCAGACTGACGGGGACCAGGGGTTGAGAAATTGGATTCCCCAGCCGAACCCCCGGTTTCAGTAAAGCTGGGGAACGAAACAGTTAATTTTTTAGTAGACACTGGAGCAACATATTCAGTATTAAATAGCTGTAAGGGACCAATGAGTAAATTCTCTATGCCAGTAATTGGGGCCACGGGAAAGCGAGAGGTCAAACCTTTTTTTCAACCAATTAAATGTAAAATAGGAAATAGAGTGTTAACACATGGATTCTTATATATGCCAGAATGCCCATTACTCCTAATGGGGAGGGATTTCCTGAATAAACTGGGGGCGCAGATAACCTTTGATAAAAACAAAGTTCAGGTGCACATTGCACAAAATAACGCCTGGAAGGCACAAGCATATATGTTACAGAAAGCACTGGACTCCAAACAGGTGGAGAGTGGACCAAGCGGAATTCCCTCCGAAGTAATAGACGCAGTAGTCCCTTTTGTGTGGGCAACGGAGAAACCTGGAAGAGCCAGATGTGTAGAACTGGTAAAGGTGGAATTAAGACAAGGAGCTAAATCGGTAAGGCGAAAACAGTATCCCATGAAGTCAGAGGCCCGTGTTGGACTGGAGCCTATAATTAATAATTTCTTCAAGTGTGGACTGCTGCGAGAATGTACAATACTCCAATCCTGCCTGTTAAAAAAACGCACTCACAAGAGTACCGTCTAGTACAGGATTTGTGAGCTATTAACCAGATAGTGATTGGTGTGCACCCAGTGGCGCCCAATCCATACACTTTGTTAACGACGATAAATGATTCAAATGTCTATTTTACAGTATTGGACTTCAAAGATGCTTTCTTCTGTATCCCTTTGGAGGAACAAAGTCAACAATTATTCAGCTTGGAGTGGGAAAGTCCTACAACGAGATGCAAAATGCAGTTGTGCTGGCCAGTACTCCCGCAAGGATTCAAGAACAGCCCTACAATTTTTGGTAATGGACTTGCAAAAGAAATAGAATTATGGCAAGGAAAGAAAGATACCACTACCTTATCACAGTATGTGGACGATATCTTATTGGGGGCAGACAGGACTGAAGAATGCAGAGAAACAACCATCAGTTTATTACATTTCTGGGGAACAGCGGGATATAAGGTGTCTCAGAAAAAAGTAGAGATTATGAAGGAAAGCGTAATCTATCTAGGATTTGAAATATCCCAGGGGGAGAGAAAATTAGGAATCGAAAGGAAAGAAGCCATTTGTCAGCTCGCCCCCCCAAAATCAAAAAGAGAACTTAGGGGATTGTTAGGAATGGCTGGGTGGTGTCGCCTGTGGATCCCTAATTTTGGATTAATGGCAAAGCCTGTATAGGAAGCTGTTAAGGGGCCGGGAGACTTGCTGGAGTGGACTCCAGAGTGCCGAAAAGGATTTGATGAAATCAAGATTGCTGTCATGAGGGCTCCCGCATTAGGACTTCCAAACCTGACAAAGCCATTTGAGCTTTACGTACATGAGAGAGGGCACCAGGCTTTGGGAGTGCTTGTCCAGACTTTAGGAAATTGGAAAAGACCTGTGGCTTACTTTTCAAAACAACTGGATAAAGTGAGTGCAGGGTGGCCAGGATGCCTGAGAGCAGTTGCAGCTGCTGTGGTGTTAATACAAGAAGCAGGAAAATTGACGTTGGGAGAAAAGGTGACTGTTTGTGTGCCACATGCTGTTGCAGCAGTTTTAGAACAGAAAGGGCGTCATTGCTTATCCCCAAGTAGGATGGTGCAATGCCAAGCAGGAATACTTGAGCCAGAAGATGTAAGCATGAAAGTGTCTAATACCCTTAATCCGGCATCTTTATTACCACTTCATGAAGAGGGGAAGTTGGCTCATGACTGCCTGCAAACTATTGAGCAAGTATATTCCAGCCATCCGGATCTGAGAGATATTCCATTGCAGAATCCAGACTGGGAACTATTTACCGATGGGAGCAGCTTTATCATAAAGGGAGAAAGAAGGGCTGGCTATGCTGTTGTCACTTTGGAAGAAGAAATCGAAGCAAGATCGCTACCAGCAAATACATCCGCCCAGAAAGCAGAACTGAATGCTTTAACCCAGGCTCTGGAATTATCAGAAGGAAAACAGACCAATGTGTTTACAGATTCAAAACATGCCTTTGGGGTTATACATGCCCATGGTGCAATTTGGAAGGAAAGAGAATTGCTATCTTCTCAAGGGAATCCTGTAAAATACAGTAAGGAGATTATGGAACTACTCGAAGCAGTTAATAAACCCAAAGAAATAGCAGTAATGCACTGCAAAGCGCACCAGTCTGGACAGACTGACAGAGTTAAAGGGAACAAAAGGGCCGATGAGGCTGCAGAAAAGGTAACATTATCCATGTCGGTGGCAGCCTTAGTTCCAGAGAGAATGTTAAAAGTGGAAATTCCCGTAGACACTGAAGAAGAAAATAAATTAGCAGAAATACTGAAATGCATAAAGACTTCCGAAGGATGGTGGGTAACATCTACTGGACAATGTGTGGCAACTTTGCCGATAATGAGGAAGTTGACGAGGCAAATACATGATAGCACCCACATGGGAGCCGAGGCATTGGTTGAAACAGTTAAAAGATTTGCTGTGGGAATTAGTATGTTAGTAATTGCAAAGGGCATTACTCAAAAATGTGAAATCTGTCTTAGAAATAATCCCAGGATTCAGAAGAAGCCCCCCCAGCGGAAGTACAAAGGGGCTTCATGCCTGGGGACTACTGGCAAATTGATTTTTCTGAATTACCAAGATGTAATGGATATAAATATTTGTTGGTAATTGTTGATGCCTTTTCAGGATGGCCTGAGGCTTTCCCATGCCGTAGCAATAAAGCAAGGGAGGTAGTGAAAAATGCTATTAAAAGAAATCATACCAAGATTTGGGGTGCCAGAAGGATTTTCTTTGGATAGGGGACCTCATTTTACAGCAGAAATAGTACAGGAAATCTCAAAAATATTACAAATTAAATGGGATTTACATACCCCCTGGAGGCCACAATCCAGTGGAAAAGTGGAAAGAATGACTCAAACAATGAAGAGACAGGGAGGGAAATTGTGTCAGGAGACTCAGATGAAATGGACTGATGTTTTACCTCTGGCATGATTAAGAATCAGAATAACCCCAAGGGTTAGGGAGAAAGTTAGTCCGTTCGAGATTCTGTATGGTAAGCCTTACACTGTAAAGTTAACTGGAAATGAAATTCAGATGCACACATTAAGGGTGATCCAATTTTAAGTGATTACCTCTTCTCTATGGCAAAGGTTCCTACTTCTCTCCGTAGGTACCTCCAGTTAAGATCTCCCATACTTTTAGATTCACCTGTACATTCATTCCAGCCAGGAGATCAAGTATATCTTTGGACCTGGAAGGATGAGCCATTGACAGAAAAATGGAGAGGACCCTATCTTGTACTGCTAACAAGAAATACTGCTGTGAAACTGCAGGGAACTGCTTCCTGGATCCACTCCACCCGAGTGAAAGCAGTACCTCGAGAGACGTGGAAAGCTGAACAAGTTCAACCTTTCAGGTTAAAAATATAGAAAGATATGAGAGTTGTATTAGAAGTGAATCAGTTTTAAAGTTCGATTGTATTCAGGGAAAAAATGCTTTAATTTGTTTGTTAGGAATAGGGTTAATATTGCTGTTATGGTCTCTGTGTAAAAATGATGTTCTCCTTAATGAACAACAGGGGAGAAATGTGGTGGTTAGTTTTTCTAGCTTACCTGAGCCAAACAATTAAAGGGATCAAAATCTTCATTTGGAAGTAATTACGAAATCTATGAAGATAGTGTGGCGGACAGATGAGTGAACTTTTGCCTTGAACATTTCTTGGTACATAAGGTGTAGGCAAACCATAACCCTGAACAAGCCATCTGTTCCCAGCGGAAACAGGACTGAGCTGCTGCGACCCCTGAAATGGTCTCCCTGCGACCATTCGGGAGACACCAAGCCTGCGCTGAACCAGGGCATGATCGGGCAGAGACTTGGGGACCTGGACTGCAAATTACTGCTGCTTAGCACAACTTTTATAAAACTTGCTTAGCATGAGTAGCTAAATTTGCTGAAGCCTTAGGCCGCACTCCCTAGTTCAGTGAGAAAGGGCCCCAGAGCTGGTGCCCACTGGAAAGATAAGGGAGTTACAAGCAGTTTGCATTCCTATGCGTCACACTCCAGGAGGGAGGATGTCAAGGCTTTGAAATAAGGCCTGCTTGGGTGCCAGGACCCTGAGAAACAAAGCCTCCCCTCACTGCTGAAACAGTGTTAATTAGGGGGGTCTGGATTATATCCTCTTCATCAGGACCTTGGAAGATAACACTTACTGTCACTGCTGGGGCAGTGCTAATTGCTGGAACAACACCTGTTTGTTAAGGCCTTGAGAAAGAAGGGCAGAGTAAAGATAAGGGAGAAAAGTAGCCTGCCTAGGAACAATGATGAGACCCAATAAGGGAGCAGGAGACCCCAGACCCAAAAATTACTATTGGTCTGAACTGCCGCATGAGGGGAGGGAAACTTAATTTGAAAAGCTATAATTGCCCAGGGATTTCTTTGTTTTGGAACTTGCTCTCTTGCTCTCTCTCTCGTCGGAGGCACCCAGCTTGAGCTGCAATTCGAACAGAGTCAGCAGAACATCATTGGCCCCGGAGTCGTGGTAGCTAGCTTCTTCTCTCCTTTTCTAAGTTTTCCCTATCCTTTTCCCCTTACCCTTGTTCTGTTCCCCTCTTCCCTTCGCCTCCCCTTCGCCTTTCCCCACCTTTTCTCCCCACTCTGTGGAAAATAAAGCTAAAAGGTTGTACGATATTTGACTGGTTTTAGCGTCTTAATCTCGTCCTTGGGATCGTAACGAACCACCCCCCGCCCCGCCCCCGCCGATATTGGATCGGGACAGATAGTTAACCAGATGGATTGTTGGGTGTGTACCCACTTCCCTGGACATTCCAACAAGGGCTTCCCACTAATTGCAGTGCCGCAGTTATTGAGAAAATAGGGAATAAAACCTCTGATGCCGTTGCAGCTTTACAAGAGGAGGTTTCAGAAATTGCTAAACTAACCACCCAAAACAGGATGGCTCTAGACATGTTATTGGCATCTCAGGGAGGAGTATGGACAGTAACAAATACTAGTTGCTGTGTATACGTGGATCGAAGCGGCAGAATTTCTACCGATCTAAATGAAATCTGGAAGCAGACTGAAATTTTACATGGGGTTCAGAGAGATGATACTTCTTTCGGATTTGAAGAAACATGGAAATGGTTGACTTCCTGGTTGCCTGACGTAAGCTCATGGGTTAAAAAGTATTTAACAATTTTGGAAATGGTGTTATTAGCTTTTGTATGTATTTATGTAGTGATTCAATGCATTTCTAGATGTTGCACCAAGTTAATAAGGGAAAAATTTTAAAAGGGGTGAGACTAATATGAAAATGATCATATAGATCTCAAAGGGAGGAATTGTTACAAGACAGCCCTAGGAGCTCAGAAAGAATGTTCGTGCTGTTTGAACTAGGCAGATTAGGATAACCTCTATCTCTATTTTCTGAGAAGCAGCATTCTTTCATCAGGGGCATCCTAGAACTGCTAAAGCCCTAAAAGAAACATTAAATCAAAATGGTCACAGCAGCCTCAGTGCCTCCTAGGCCAGTGGCAGGCTCCTGGCTGCTGGCTGTGCTTGGGACGTCACAGCAGGCTCAGGGCCTCATAGGTTAGTGTCCAATGTCCCGTGCTGGCTGTGCTTGTCAGGTCACAGCAGCGTGAGTACCTCCTAGGCCACTGGCAGGCTCATGGCTGCTGCCTCTGCTTGTTAGGTCACAGCAGCCTGAGTGCCTCCGAGGCCAGTGGCAGGCTCATGGCTGCTGGCTGGGCTTCTGAGGTCACAGCAGACTCAGTGCCTACTAGGCCAGTGGCAGGCTCCTAGATGATGGCTGTGCTCGGGAGGTCACAGCAACCTCAGTGGCTACTAGGCCAGTGGCAGGCTCATGGCTGCTGACTGTGCTTGGGTGGTCACTGCAGCCTCGGTGCCTCATGGGTTAGTGTCCAGGGCCCCTGCTGGCTGTGCTTGTGAGGTTACAGCAGCCTCAGTGCCTCCTAGGCCAGTGGCAGCCTCATGGCTGCTGGCTGTGCTTGTGAGGTCACAGCAGCCTGAGTGCCTCCGAGGCCAGTGGCAGGCTCATGTCTGCTGTCTGTGCTTGTGAGGTCAGAGCAGCCTGAGTGCCTCCGAGTCCAGTGGCAGCCTCATATCTGCTGGCTGTGCTTGTGAGGTCACAGCAGACTCAGTGCCTCATAGGTTAGTGTGCAGCGCCCCCTGCTGGCTGTGCTTGTGACATCGCAGCATCCTCAATGCCTCTGAGACCAGTGGCAGGCTCCTGGCTGCTGGCTGTGCTTGTGATGTCACAGCAGCCTCAGTGCCTCATAGTTTAGTGTTCAGCGCCGCCTACTAGCTGTGCTTGTGAGGCCACAGCAGCCTCAGTGCCTCTTAGGATAGTGTCCAGTGCCCGCTGCTGGCTGTGCTTGTGACATCACAGCAGACTCAGTGTCTCCTAGGCCAGTGGCAGGCTCCTGGCTGCTGGCTGTGCTTGTGAAGTCACAGCAGCCTGAGGGCCTCCGATGCCAGTGGCAGCCTCATGTCTGCTGGCTGTGCTTGTGGCGTCACAGCAGCCTCAGTGCATCATAGTTGACTGTTCAGTGCCCCCTTCTGGCTGTGCTTGTGAGGTCACAGCAGCGTTAGTGCCTCATAGGTTAGTGTCCAGTGACCCTGCAGGCTGTGTTTGTGACGTCACAGCAGCCACAGTGCCCCCTAGGCCAGTGGCAGGCTCCTGGCTGCTGGCTGTGCTTGTGAGGTCCCAGCAGACTCAGTGGCTTTGAGGCCCGTGGCAGGCTTATGGCTGCTAGCTGTGCTTGTGAGGTCACAGCTGACTCAGTGCCTCATAGCATAGTGTTCAGCGCCCCCTACTGGCTGTGCTTGTGACATCACGGCAGACTCAGTGCCTTCAAGGCCAGTGGCAAGCTCCTGGCTGCTGGCTGTGCTTGGGACGTCACAGCAGGCTAAGTGCCTCCTAGGTTAGTGTCCAATGTCCCGTGCTGGCTGTGCTTGTGAGGTCACAGCAGCCTCAGTGCCTCCTAGACTAGTGGCAGGCTCACAACTGCTTGCTGCGCTTGTGAGGTCACAGCAGCCTGAGTGCCTCATAGTTTATGGTCCAGCGCCCCCTGTTCGCCATGCTTGTGAGGTCACAGCAGCCTGAGTGCCTCTCAGGCCAGTGGCAGGCTCATGGCTGCTGGCTGTGCTTGTGAGGTCACAGCAGCCTCAGTGTCGCCTAGGCCAGTGTCAGTCTCATGGCTGCTGGTTGTGCTTGTGAGGTCACACCAGACTCAGTTCCTCCTAGGCCAGTGGCAGGCTTATGGCTGCTGGCTGTGCTTCTGAGGTCACAGCAGCCTGAATGCTTCCTAGATCATTTTCAGGGTCATGTCTGCTGGCTGTGCTTGTGAGGTCACAGCAGTCTCAATGCCTCTCAGTGCAGTGTCAGGTTCATGGCTGCTGGCTGTGCTAGTGATATCACAGCAGGCTCAATGCCTCCGAGGACAGTGGCGGCTTCACGTCTGCTGGCGGTGCTTGTGAGGTCACAGCAGCCTCAGTGCCCCCTCGGCCAGTGGCAGGCTCCTGGCTGTTGGCTGCGCTTGTGAGGTCACAGCAGCCTCACTGCCTCCGAGGCCCGTGGCAGGCTCATGGCTGCTGGCTATGCTTGTGAGGTCACAGCAGCCTCAGTGCCTCGTAGGCCCATGGCAGGCTCATGGCTGCTGGCTGTGCTTGTGAGGTCACAGCAGCCTCAGTGCCTCCTCTGCCAGTGTCAGGCTCATGGCTGCTGGCTGTGCTTGTGAGGTCACAGCAGCCTCAGTGCCTCTGAGGCCAGTGGCAGGCTCATGGCTGCTGGCTGTGCTTGTGAGGTCACAGCAGCCTTAGTGCCCGCGAGGATAGTGCCATGCTCATGGCTGCTGGCTGTGCTTTTGAGGTCACAGCAGCCTCAGTGCCTCTCAGGCCAGTATTAGGCTCATGGCTGCTGGCTGTGCTTGTGAGGTCACAGCAGCCTGAATGCCTGCTAGGCCAGTGTCAGGGTAATGGCTGCTGGCTGTGCTTGTGAGGTCACAGCAGCCTGAATGCCTCCTAGACCAGTGTCAGGGTCATGGCTGCTGGCTGTGCTTGTGAGGTCACAGCAGCCTCAGTGCCTCCTAGTTTAGTGTCCAGCGTCCCCTGCTGGCTGTGCTTGTGAAGTCACAGCAGCCTCAGTGTCTCCTGTGCCAGTGGCAGTCTCCTGGCTGCTGGCTGTGCTTGTGAGGACAGAGCAGCCTAAGTGCCTGATAGTTTCGTGTCCAGTGCCCCCTGCTGACTGTGCTTGTGAGGTCACAGCAGCCTCAGTGCCTCCTAGTTTAGTGTCCAGCGCCCCCTGCTGACTGTGCTTGTGAGGTCACAGCAGCCTCAGTGTCTCCTGTGCCAGTGGCAGGCTCATGGTTGCTGGCTGTGCTTGTGAGGTCACAGCAGCCTCAGTGCCTCCTAGGCCAGTGTTAGGCTCCTGGCTGCTGGCTGTGCTGGTGAGGTCACAGCAGCCTGAGTGCCTCCTAGGCCAGTGGCAGGCTCGTGGCTGCTGGCTGTGCTTCTGAGGTCACAGCAGCCTCAGTGCCTCCTCTGCCAGTAGCAGTCTCATGGCTGCTGGCTGTGCTTGCGACGTCACAGCAACCTCAGTGCCCCTCAGGCCAATATCAGGCTCACGGCTGCTGGCTGTGCTTGTGAGGTCACACCAGCCTCAGTGCCTCCTAGGCCAGTGGCAGGCTCATGGCTGCTGGCTGTGCTTGTGAGGTCATAGCAGCCTTAGTGCCTCCTAGGCCAGTGGCAGGCTCATGGCTGCTGGCTGTGCTTGTGAGGTCACACCAGCCTCAGTGCCTCATAGTTTAGTGTCCAGCGTCCCCTGCTGGCTCTGCTTGTGAGGTCACAGCAGACTCAGCGCCTCAATAGTTAGTATCCAGTGCCCACAGCTGGTGGAGCTTGTGAGGTCACAGCAGCCTCAGTGCCCCACAGGCCAGTATCATGCTCATGGCTGCTGGCTGTGCTTGTGAGGTCACAGCAGCCTCAGTGCCTCTGAGGCCAGTGGTAGACTCATGGCTGCTGGCTGTGCTTCTGAGGTCACAGCAGCCTCAGTGCCTCATAGTTTAGTGTCCAGCGTGCACTACTGGCTGTGCTTGTGAGGTCACAGCAGACTCAGGGCCTGATAGGTTATCTCCAGTGCCCCCTGCTGGCTGTGCTTGTGAGGTCACAGCAGCCTGAATGCCTCCTAGAAAAGTGTCAGGGTCATGGCTGCTGCCTGTGCTTGTGAGGTCACAGCAGCCAGAATGCCTCTCAGGCCAGCGTCAAGCTCATGGCTGCTGGCTGTGCTTGTGAGGTCAAAGCAGCCTGAATGCCTCCTAGACCAGTGTCAGGCTCATGGCTGCTGGCTGTGCTTGTGAGGTCACAGCAGTCTCAATACCTCCCAGGACAGTGGCAACCTCACGGCTGCTGGATGTGTTTGTGAGGTCACAGCAGCCTGAGTTCCTCTCAGGCCAGTGGCAGGCTCCTGGCTGCTGGCTGTGCTTGTGACGTCACAGCAGCCTCAGTGCCTCCGAGGCCAGTGGCAGGCTCATGGCTGCTGGCTGTGCTTCTGAGGTCACAGCAGCCTGAATGCCTCCTAGACCAGTGGCAGGTTCATGGCTGCTGGCTGTGCTTGTGAGGTCACAGCAGCCTCAGTGCCTCCAACGATAGTGACGTGCTCATGGCTGCTGGCTGTGCTTGTGAGGTCACAGCAGCCTGAATGCCTCCTAGACCAGTGGCAGGATGCTGGTTGCTGGCTGTGCTTCTGACGTCACAGCAGCCTGATTGTCTGCTAGGCCAGTGGCAGGCTCCTGGCTGCTGGCTGTGCTTGTGACGTCACAGCAGCCTCAGTGCCTCCGAGGACAGTGCCATGCTCATGGCTGCTGGCTGTGCTTGTGAGGTCACAGCAGCCTCAGTTCCTCCTCTGCCAGTGGCAGTCTCATGGCTGCTGGCTGTGCTTGTGAGGTCACAGCAGCCTCAGTGCCTCCTAGGTTAGTGTCCATTGCCCCCTGCTGGCTGTGCTTGTGAGGTCACAGCAGCCTCAGTGCCTCCTAGGTTAGTGTCCATTGCCCCCTGCTGGCTGTGCTTCTGACGTCACAGCAGCCTCAGTGCCTCTCAGGCCAGTATCATGCTCATGTCTGCTGGCTGTGCTTCTGAGGGCACAGAAGCCTGAATGCCTCCGAGGCCAGTGGCAGTCTCATGGCTGCTGGCTGTGCTTGTGAGGTCACAGCAGCCTCAGTTCCTCCTAGTTTAGTGTCCAACGTCCCCTGCTGGCTGTGCTTGTGTGGTCACAGCAGACTCAGTGCCTCAGAGGTTAGTGTCCATCGCCCCCTACTGGCTGTGCTTCTGAGGTCACAGCAACCTGAGTGCCTCTGAGGCCAGTGTTAGGGTCATGGCTCCTGGCTGGGATTGTGAGGTCACAGCAGCCTCAGTGTCCCCTAGGCCAGTGCCATGCTCACAGCTGCTGGCTTTGCTTGTGAGGTCACAGGAGCCTCAGTGCCTCCTAGGTTAGTGTCCAGCGCCCCCTACTGGCTGTGCTTGTGAGGTCACAGCAGCCTCAGTGCCTCACAGGCCAGCATCAGGCTGCAGGCTGCTGGCTGTGCTTGTGACGCCATAGCAGCCTGAGTGCCTCCTCTGCCAGTGCCATGCCCATGACTCATGGCTGTGCTTGTGAGGTCACAGCGGCCTCAATGTCTCCTAGGCCAGTATCAGGCTCATGGTTGCTGGCTGTGCTTGTGAGGTCACAGCAGCCTGCATGCCTCCTAGGCCAGTGGCAGGCTCATGGCTGCTGGCTGTGCTTGTGAGGTCACAGCAGACTCAGTGCCTCACAGGGTAGTGTCCAGCGCCCCCTACTGGCTGTGCTTGTGACGTCACAGTAGCCTGAATGCCTCCTAGGCTATTATCAGGCTCATGGGTGCTGGCTGTGCTTGTGAGGTCACAGAAGCCTGAATGCCTCCTAGGCCAGTGTCAGGCTCATGGCTGCTGGCTGTGCTTGTGAGGTCACAGCAGACTCAGTGCCTCAAAAGTTAGTGTCCAGCGCCCCCTGCTGGCTGTGCTTGTGAGGTCACAGCAGACACAGTGCCTCATAGGTAAGTGCCCAGCGTCCCCTGCTAGCTTTGCTTGTGAGGTCACAGCAGCCTCAGTGCCTCCTCTGACAGTGTCAGGCTCATGGCTGCTGGCTGTGCTTGTGACGTCACAGCAGCCTTAATGCCTCCTAGGCCAGTATCAGGCTCATGGCTACTGGCTGTGCTTGTGAGGTCACAGCAGACTCAGTGCCTCATAGTTTAGTGTCCAGCGTCCCCTGCTGGCTCTGCTTGTGAGGTCACAGCAGACTCAGTGCCTCAATAGTTAGTATCCAGTGCCCACAGCTGGTGGAGCTTGTGAGGTCACAGCAGCCTCAGTGCCCCACAGGCCAGTATCATGCTCATGGCTGCTGGCTGTGCTTGTGAGGTCACAGCAGCCTCAGTGCCTCTGAGGCCAGTGGTAGACTCATGTCTGCTGGCTGGCATTGAGAGGTCACAGCAGCCTGAATGCCTCCTCTACCAGTGGCAGTCTCATGACTGCTGGCTGTGCTTCTGAGGTCACAGCAGCCACAGTGCCTCCGCTGCCAGTGGTAGTCTCATGGCTGCTGGCTGTGCTTCTGAGGTCACAGCAGCCTCAGTGCCTCATAGTTTAGTGTCCAGCGTGCACTACTGGCTGTGCTTGTGAGGTCACAGCAGACTCAGGGCCTGATAGGTTATCTCCAGTGCCCCCTGCTGTCTGTGCTTGTGAGGTCACAGCAGCCTGAATGCCTCCTAGAAAAGTGTCAGGGTCATGGCTGCTGCCTGTGCTTGTGAGGTCACAGCAGCCAGAATGCCTCTCAGGCCAGCGTCAGGCTCATGGCTGCTGGCTGTGCTTGTGAGGTCAAAGCAGCCTGAATGCCTCCTAGACCAGTGTCAGGCTCATGGCTGCTGGCTGTGCTTGTGAGGTCACAGCAGTCTCAATACCTCCCAGGACAGTGGCAACCTCACGGCTGCTGGATGTGTTTGTGAGGTCACAGCAGCCTGAGTGCCTCTCAGGCCAGTGGCAGGCTCCTGGCTGCTGGCTGTGCTTGTGACGTCACAGCAACCTCAGTGCCTCCGAGGCCAGTGTCAGGCTCATGGCGGCTGGCTGTGCTTGTGAGGTCACAGCAGCCTGAATGCCTCCTAGACCAGTGGCAGGTTCATGGCTGCTGGCTGTGCTTGTGAGGTCACAGCAGCCTCAGTGCCTCCAACGATAGTGACGTGCTCATGGCTGCTGGCTGTGCTTGTGAGGTCACAGCAGCCTGAATGCCTCCTAGACAAGTGTCAGGCTCATGGCTGCTGGCTGTGCTTGTGAGGTCACAGCAGCCAGAATGCCTCTCAGACCAGCGTCAGGGTCATGGCTGCTGGCTGTGCTTGTGAGGTCAAAGCAGCCTGAATGCCTCCTAGACCAGTGTCAGGGTCATGGCTGATGGCTGTGCTTGTGAGGTCACAGCAGCCTCAGTGCCTCCGAGGCCAGTGGCAGGCTCCTGGCTGCTGGCTGTGCTGGTGAGGTCACAGCAGCCTCAGTGCCTCCTAGGCCAGTGGCAGGCTCATGGCTGCTGGCTGTGCTTGTGAGTTCACAGCAGCCTCAGTGCCTCTGAGGTCAGTGTCAGTTTCATGGCTGCTGGCATTGTGCTTGTGACGTCACAGCAGCCTCAGTGCCTCTGAGGCCAGTATCATGCTCATGGCTGCTGGCTGTGCTTGTGAGGTCACAAAAGCCTCAGTGCCTCCAACGATAGTGACATGCTCATGGCTGCTGGCTGTGCTTGTGAGGTCACAGCAGCCTGAATGCCTCCTAGACAAGTGTCAGGCTCATGGCTGCTGGCTGTGCTTGTGAGGTCACAGCAGCCAGAATGCCTCTCAGACCAGCGTCAGGGTCATGGCTGCTGGCTGTGCTTGTGAGGTCAAAGCAGCCTGAATGCCTCCTAGACCAGTTTCAGGGTCATGGCTGCTGGCTGTGCTTGTGACGTCACAGCAGCCTGAACGCCTCCTAGACCAATTTCAGGGTCATGGCTGATGGCTGTGCTTGTGAGGTCACAGCAGCCTCAGTGCCTCCGAGGCCAGTGGCAGGCTCCTGGCTGCTGGCTGTGCTGGTGAGGTCACAGCAGCCTCAGTGCCTCCTAGGCCAGTGGCAGGCTCATGGCTGCTGGCTGTGCTTGTGAGTTCACAGCAGCCTCAGTGTCTCCGTGGATAGTGCCATGCTCATGGCTGCTGGCTGTGTTTGTGAGGTCACAGCAGCCTCAGTGCCTCTCAGGCCACTATCAGGCTCATGGCTGCTGGCTGTGCTTGTGAGGTCACAGCAGCCTCAGTGCCTCCTAGGCCCATGACAGGCTCCTTGCTGCTGGCTGTGCTTGTAAGCTCACAGCAGCCTCAGTGCCTCATAGTTTAGTTTGCAGCATCCCCTGCTGACTGTGCTTGTGAGGTCACAGCAGCCTCAGTGCCATCTAAGCCAGTGGCAGGCTCTTGGCTGCTGGCTGTGCTTGTGACGTCACAGCAGCCTCAGTGTCTCCTAGGCCAGTGTCAGGCTCATGGCTGCTGGCTGTGCTTGTGAGGCCACAGCAGCCTCCATGCCCCCTAGGCCAGTGCCATACTCATGGCTGCTGGCTGTGCTGGTGAGGTCACAGCAGCCTCAGTGCCCCCTAGGCCAGTGCCATACTCGCGGCTGCTGGTTGTGCTTGTGAGCTCACAGCAGCCTCAGTGCCTCATAGTTTAGTGTCCAGCGCCCCCTGCTGACTGTGCTTGTGAGGTCACAGCAGCCTCAGTGCCTCCTATGCCAGTGGTAGGCTCATGGCTGCTGGCTGTGCTTCTGAGGTCACAGCAGCCTCAGTGTCTCCGTGGATAGTGCCATGCTCATGGCTGCTGGCTGTGCTTGTGAGGTCACAGCAACCTCAGTGCCTCTCAGGCCAGTATCAGTCTCATGGCTGCTGGCTGTGCTTGTGAGGTCACAGCAGCCTGAATGCCTCCTAGACCAGTGGCAGGATGCTGGTTGCTGGCTGTGCTTCTGACGTCACAGCAGCCTGATTGTCTGCTAGGCCAGTGGCAGGCTCCTGGCTGCTGGCTGTGCTTGTGACGTCACAGCAGCCTCAGTGCCTCCGAGGACAGTGCCATGCTCATGGCTGCTGGCTGTGCTTGTGAGGTCACAGCAGCCTCAGTTCCTCCTCTGCCAGTGGCAGTCTCATGGCTGCTGGCTGTGCTTGTGAGGTCACAGCAGCCTCAGTGCCTCCTAGGTTAGTGTCCATTGCCCCCTGCTGGCTGTGCTTGTGAGGTCACAGCAGCCTCAGTGCCTCCTAGGTTAGTGTCCATTGCCCCCTGCTGGCTGTGCTTCTGACGTCACAGCAGCCTCAGTGCCTCTCAGGCCAGTATCATGCTCATGGCTGCTGGCTGTGCTTGTGAGGTCACAACAGCCTCAGTGCCTCCTAGGCCATTTTCAGGCTCATGGCTGCTGGCTGTGCTTGTGAGGTCACAGAAGCCTGAATGCCTCCGAGGCCAGTGGCAGTCTCATGGCTGCTGGCTGTGCTTGTGAGGTCACAGCAGCCTCAGTGCCTCCTCTGCTAGTGGCAGTCTCACGGCTGCTGGCTGTGCTTGTGAGGTCACAGCAGTCTCAGTGCCTCATAGGTTAGTGTCCATCGCCCCCTACTGGCTGTGCTTGTGAGGTCACGGCAGCCTCATTGCCTGCTAGGTTATCTCCAGTGCCCCCTGCTGGCTGTGCTTGTGAGGTCACAGCAGCCTCAGTGCCTCCTCTGCCAGTGTCAGGCTCATGGCTGCTGGCTGTGCTTGTGAGGTCAAAGCAGCCTCAGTGCCTCCTAGTTTAGTGTCCATCGCCCCCTACTGGCTGTGCTTCTGAGGTCACAGCAACCTGAGTGCCTCTGAGGCCAGTGTTAGGGTCATGGCTCCTGGCTGGGATTGTGAGGTCACAGCAGCCTCAGTGTCCCCTAGGCCAGTGCCATGCTCACAGCTGCTGGCTTTGCTTGTGAGGTCACAGCAGCCTTAGTGCCTCCTAGGTTAGTGTCCAGCGCCCCCTACTGGCTGTGCTTGTGAGGTCACAGCAGCCTCAGTGCCTCACAGGCCAGCATCAGGCTGCAGGCTGCTGGCTGTGCTTGTGACGCCATAGCAGCCTGAGTGCCTCCTCTGCCAGTGCCATGCCCATGGCTGCTGGCTGTGCTTGTGAGGTCACAGCGGCCTCAATGTCTCCTAGGCCAGTATCAGGCTCATGGTTGCTGGCTGTGCTTGTGAGGTCACAGCAGCCTGCATGCCTCCTAGGCCAGTGGCAGGCTCATGGCTGCTGGCTGTGCTTGTGAGGTCACAGCAGACTCAGTGCCTCACAGGGTAGTGTCCAGCGCCCCCTACTGGCTGTGCTTGTGACGTCACAGTAGCCTGAATGCCTCCTAGGCTATTATCAGGCTCATGGGTGCTGGCTGTGCTTGTGAGGTCACAGAAGCCTGAATGCCTCCTAGGCCAGTGTCAGGCTCATGGCTGCTGGCTGTGCTTGTGAGGTCACAGCAGACTCAGTGCCTCAAAAGTTAGTGTCCAGCGCCCCCTGCTGGCTGTGCTTGTGAGGTCACAGCAGACACAGTGCCTCATAGGTAAGTGCCCAGCGTCCCCTGCTAGCTTTGCTTGTGAGGTCACAGCAGCCTCAGTGTCTCCTCTGACAGTGTCAGGCTCATGGCTGCTGGCTGTGCTTGTGACGTCACAGCATCCTTAATGCCTCCTAGGCCAGTATCAGGCTCATGGCTACTGGCTGTGCTTGTGAGGTCACAGCAGACTCAGTGCCTCATAGTTTAGTGTCCAGCGTCCCCTGCTGGCTCTGCTTGTGAGGTCACAGCAGACTCAGTGCCTCAATAGTTAGTATCCAGTGCCCACAGCTGGTGGAGCTTGTGAGGTCACAGCAGCCTCAGTGCCCCACAGGCCAGTATCATGCTCATGGCTGCTGGCTGTGCTTGTGAGGTCACAGCAGCCTCAGTGCCTCTGAGGCCAGTGGTAGACTCATGTCTGCTGGCTGGCATTGAGAGGTCACAGCAGCCTGAATGCCTCCTCTACCAGTGGCAGTCTCATGACTGCTGGCTGTGCTTCTGAGGTCACAGCAGCCTCAGTGCCTCCGCTGCCAGTGGTAGTCTCATGGCTGCTGGCTGTGCTTCTGAGGTCACAGCAGCCTCAGTGCCTCATAGTTTAGTGTCCAGCGTGCACTACTGGCTGTGCTTGTGAGGTCACAGCAGACTCAGGGCCTGATAGGTTATCTCCAGTGCCCCCTGCTGGCTGTGCTTGTGAGGTCACAGCAGCCTGAATGCCTCCTAGAAAAGTGTCAGGGTCATGGCTGCTGCCTGTGCTTGTGAGGTCACAGCAGCCAGAATGCCTCTCAGGCCAGCGTCAGGCTCATGGCTGCTGGCTGTGCTTGTGAGGTCAAAGCAGCCTGAATGCCTCCTAGACCAGTGTCAGGCTCATGGCTGCTGGCTGTGCTTGTGAGGTCACAGCAGTCTCAATACCTCCCAGGACAGTGGCAACCTCACGGCTGCTGGATGTGTTTGTGAGGTCACAGCAGCCTGAGTGCCTCTCAGGCCAGTGGCAGGCTCCTGGCTGCTGGCTGTGCTTGTGACGTCACAGCAACCTCAGTGCCTCCGAGGCCAGTGTCAGGCTCATGGCTGCTGGCTGTGCTTGTGAGGTCACAGCAGCCTGAATGCCTCCTAGACCAGTGGCAGGTTCATGGCTGCTGGCTGTGCTTGTGAGGTCACAGCAGCCTCAGTGCCTCCAACGATAGTGACGTGCTCATGGCTGCTGGCTGTGCTTGTGAGGTCACAGCAGCCTGAATGCCTCCTAGACAAGTGTCAGGCTCATGGCTGCTGGCTGTGCTTGTGAGGTCACAGCAGCCAGAATGCCTCTCAGACCAGCGTCAGGGTCATGGCTGCTGGCTGTGCTTGTGAGGTCAAAGCAGCCTGAATGCCTCCTAGACCAGTGTCAGGGTCATGGCTGATGGCTGTGCTTGTGAGGTCACAGCAGCCTCAGTGCCTCCGAGGCCAGTGGCAGGCTCCTGGCTGCTGGCTGTGCTGGTGAGGTCACAGCAGCCTCAGTGCCTCCTAGGCCAGTGGCAGGCTCATGGCTGCTGGCTGTGCTTGTGAGTTCACAGCAGCCTCAGTGTCTCCGTGGATAGTGCCATGCTCATGGCTGCTGGCTGTGTTTGTGAGGTCACAGCAGCCTCAGTGCCTCTCAGGCCACTATCAGGCTCATGGCTGCTGGCTGTGCTTGTGAGGTCACAGCAGCCTGATTGCCTCCTAGGCCCATGACAGGCTCCTTGCTGCTGGCTGTGCTTGTAAGCTCACAGCAGCCTCAGTGCCTCATAGTTTAGTTTGCAGCATCCCCTGCTGACTGTGCTTGTGAGGTCACAGCAGCCTCAGTGCCATCTAAGCCAGTGGCAGGCTCTTGGCTGCTGGCTGTGCTTGTGACGTCACAGCAGCCTCAGTGTCTCCTAGGCCAGTGTCAGGCTCATGGCTGCTGGCTGTGCTTGTGAGGCCACAGCAGCCTCCATGCCGCCTAGGCCAGTGCCATACTCATGGCTGCTGGCTGTGCTGGTGAGGTCACAGCAGCCTCAGTGCCCCCTAGGCCAGTGCCATACTCGCGGCTGCTGGTTGTGCTTGTGAGCTCACAGCAGCCTCAGTGCCTCATAGTTTAGTGTCCAGCGCCCCCTGCTGACTGTGCTTGTGAGGTCACAGCAGCCTCAGTGCCTCCTATGCCAGTGGTAGGCTCATGGCTGCTGGCTGTGCTTCTGAGGTCACAGCAGCCTCAGTGTCTCCGTGGATAGTGCCATGCTCATGGCTGCTGGCTGTGCTTGTGAGGTCACAGCAACCTCAGTGCCTCTCAGGCCAGTATCAGTCTCATGGCTGCTGGCTGTGCTTGTGAGGTCACAGCAGCCTGAATGCCTCCTAGACCAGTGGCAGGATGCTGGTTGCTGGCTGTGCTTCTGACGTCACAGCAGCCTGATTGTCTGCTAGGCCAGTGGCAGGCTCCTGGCTGCTGGCTGTGCTTGTGACGTCACAGCAGCCTCAGTGCCTCCGAGGACAGTGCCATGCTCATGGCTGCTGGCTGTGCTTGTGAGGTCACAGCAGCCTCAGTTCCTCCTCTGCCAGTGGCAGTCTCATGGCTGCTGGCTGTGCTTGTGAGGTCACAGCAGCCTCAGTGCCTCCTAGGTTAGTGTCCATTGCCCCCTGCTGGCTGTGCTTGTGAGGTCACAGCAGCCTCAGTGCCTCCTAGGTTAGTGTCCATTGCCCCCTGCTGGCTGTGCTTCTGACGTCACAGCAGCCTCAGTGCCTCTCAGGCCAGTATCATGCTCATGGCTGCTGGCTGTGCTTGTGAGGTCACAACAGCCTCAGTGCCTCCTAGGCCATTTTCAGGCTCATGGCTGCTGGCTGTGCTTCTGAGGTCACAGAAGCCTGAATGCCTCCGAGGCCAGTGGCAGTCTCATGGCTGCTGGCTGTGCTTGTGAGGTCACAGCAGCCTCAGTGCCTCCTCTGCTAGTGGCAGTCTCACGGCTGCTGGCTGTGCTTGTGAGGTCACAGCAGTCTCAGTGCCTCATAGGTTAGTGACCATCGCCCCCTACTGGCTGTGCTTGTGAGGTCACGGCAGCCTCATTGCCTGCTAGGTTATCTCCAGTGCCCCCTGCTGGCTGTGCTTGTGAGGTCACAGCAGCCTCAGTGCCTCCTCTGCCAGTGTCAGGCTCATGGCTGCTGGCTGTGCTTGTGAGGTCAAAGCAGCCTCAGTGCCTCCTAGTTTAGTGTCCAACGTCCCCTGCTGGCTGTGCTTGTGTGGTCACAGCAGACTCAGTGCCTCAGAGGTTAATGTCCATCGCCCCCTACTGGCTGTGCTTGTGAGGTCACAGCAGCCTGAGTGCCTCACAGGCCAGTATCAGGCTCATGGCTGCTGGCTGTGCTTCTGAGGTCACAGCAGCCTGAATGCCTCGTAGGCCAGTGGCAGTCTCATGGCTGCTGGCTGTGCTTGTGTGGTCACAGCAGCCTCAGTGCCTCCTCTGCCAGTGGCAGTCTCATGGCTGCTGGTTGTGCTTGTAAGGTTACAGCAGCCTCAGTGCCTCCTCTGCCAGTGGCAGTCTCATGGCTGCTGGCTGTGCTTGTGAGGTCACAGCAGCCTCAGTGCCTCCTAAGTTAGTGTCCATCGCCCCCTACTGGCTGTGCTTCTGAGGTCACAGCAGCCTCAGTGCCTCTGAGGCCAGTGTTAGGGTCATGGCTGCTGGCTGGGATTGTGAGGTCACAGCAGCCTCAGTGTCCCCTAGGCCAGTGCCATGCTCACAGCTGCTGGCTTTGCTTGTGAGGTCACAGCAGCCTCAGTGCCTCCTAGGTTAGTGTCCATCGCCCCCTACTGGCTGTGCTTGTGAGGTCTCAGCAGCCTCAGTGCCTCCTCTGCCAGTGTCAGGCTCATGGCTGCTGCCTGTGCTTGTGACGTCACAGCAGACTCAGTGCCTCCTAGGCCAGTGGCAGTCTCATGGCTGCTGGCTGTGCTTGTGACGTCACAGCAGCCTTAATGCCTCCTAGGCCAGTATCAGGCTCATGGCTGCTGGCTGTGCTTGTGAGGTCACAGCAGACTCAGTGCCTCATAGGTAAGTGCCCAGCGTCCCCTGCTGGCTTTGCTTGTGAGGTCACAGCAGCCTCAGTGCCTCCTCTGACAGTGTCAGGCTCATGGCTGCTGGCTGTGCTTGTGACGTCACAGCAGCCTTAATGCCTCCTAGGCCAGTATCAGGCTCATGGCTACTGGCTGTGCTTGTGAGGTCACAGCAGACTCAGTGCCTCTTAGGCCAGTATCAAGCGCACGGCTGCTGGCTGTGCTTCTGAGGTCACAGCAGCCTCAGTTCCTCCTAGGCCAGTGGCAGGCTCATGGCTGCTGGCTCTGCCTGTGAGGTCACAGCAGACTCAGTGCCTCATAGTTAGTGTCCAGCGCCCCCTGCTGGCTGTGCTTGTGAGGTCACAGCAGCCTCAGTGCCTCCTCTGCCAGTATCAGGCTCATGGCTGCTGGCTGTGCTTGTGAGGTCACAGCAGCCTCAGTGCCTCCTCTGCCAGTGCCATGCTCATGGCTGCTGGCTGTACTTGTGAGGTCACAGAAGCCTCAGTGCCTCACAGGCCAGTTTCAGGCTCATGGCTGCTGGCTGGCATTGAGAGGTCACAGCAGCCTCAGTGCCTCCTCTGCCAGTGCCATGCTCATGGCTGCTGGCTGTGCTTGTGAAGTCACAGCAGCCTCAGTGCCTCATAGTTTAGTGTCCAGCGTCCCCTGCTGGCTCTGCTTGTGAGGTCACAGCAGCCTCAGTGCCTCATAGATTAGTGTTCAGCGTCCCCTACTGGCTGTGCTTGTGAGGTCACAGCAGCCTCAGTGCCTCCTCTGCCAGTGTCAGGCTCATGGCTGCTGGCTGTGCTTGTGACGTCACAGCAGCCTCTGTGCCTCCCAGGCCAGTGTCAGGGTCATGGCTACTGGCTGTGCTTGTGAGGTCACAGCAGCCTCTGTGCCTCATAGTTTAGTGTCCAGCGTCCCCTGCTGGCTATGCTTGTGAGGTCACAGCAGCCTGAGTGCCTCCTAGGCCCGTGGCAGGCTCATGGCTGCTGTTTGTGCCTGTGACGTCACAGCAGCCTCAGTGCTTCTGAGGCCAGTGTCAGGCTCATGGCTGCTGGCTGTGCTTGTGAGGTCACAGCAGACTCAGTGCCTCCTCTGCCAGTGGCAGTCTCATGGCTGCCGGCTGTGCTTGTGAGGTCACAGCAGCCTCAGTGCCTCCTAGGTTAGTGTCCATCGCCCCCTACTGGCTGTGCTTGTGAGGTCACAGCAGCCTCAGTGCCTCCTAGGCCAGTATCAGGCTCATGGCTGCTGGCTGTGCTTGTGAGGTCACAGCAGCCTCAGTGCCTCCTAGGCCAGTATCAGGCTCATGGCTGCTGGCTGTGCTTCTGAGGTCACAGAAGCCTGAATGCCTCCTAGGCCAGTGGCAGGCTCATGGCTGCTGGCTGTGCTTGTGAGGTCACAGCAGCCTCAGTGCCTCCTCTGTTAGTGTGCAGCGTCCCCTGCTGGCTGTGTTTGTGAGGTCACAGCAGCCTCAGTGTCTCCTAGGCTAGTATCAGTCTCATGGCTGCTGGCTGTGCTTGTGAGGTCACAGCAGCCTCAGTGCCTCTGAGGCCAGTGTCAGTCTCATGGCTGCTGGCTGTGCTTGTGAGGTCACAGCAGCCTCACTGCCTCCTCTGCCAGTGTCAGGCTCATGGCTGCTGCCTGTGCTTGTGACGTCACAGCAGACTCAGTGCCTCCTAGGCCAGTGGCAGTCTCATGGCTGCTGGCTGTGCTTGTGAGGTCACAGAAGCCTCAGTGCCTCCTCTGCCAGTGGCAGTCTCATGGCTGCTGGCTGTGCTTGTGAGGTCACAGCAGCCTCAGTGCCTCCTAGGCCAGTGCCATGCTCATGGCTGCTGGCTGTGCTTCTGAGGTCACTGCAGACTCAGTGCCTCATAGGTTAGTGTCCATCGCCCCCTACTGGCTGTGCTTGTGAGGTCACAGCAGCCTCAGTGCCTCCCAGGCCAAAATCAGGCTATTGGCTGCTGGCTGTGCTTCTGACGTCACAGCAGCCTGAATGCCTCCTAGGCGCGTGGCAGTCTCATGGCTGCTGGCTGTGCTTGTGACGTCATAGCAGCCTGAGTGCCTCCTCTGCCAGTGCCATGCCCATGGCTGCTGGCTCTGCTTGTGAGGTCACAGCGGCCTCAATGTCTCCTAGGCGAGTATCAGGCTCATGGCTGCTGGCTGTGCTTGTGAGGTCACAGCAGCCTGCATGCCTCCTAGGCCAGTGGCAGGCTCATGGCTGCTGGCTGTGCTTGTGATGTCACAGCAGACTCAGTGCCTCACAGGGTAGTGTCCATCGCCCCCTACTGGCTGTGCTTGTGACGTCACAGCAGCCTGAATGCCTCCTAGGCTACTATCAGGCTCATGGCTGCTGGCTGTGCTTGTGAGGTCACAGCAGCCTGAATGCCTCCTAGGCCAGTGTCAGGGTCATGGCTGCTGGCTGTGCTTGTGAGGTCACAGCAGACTCAGTGCCTCATAGGTAAGTGCCCAGCGTCCCCTGCTGGCTTTGCTTGTGAGGTCACAGCAGCCTCAGTGCCTCCTCTGACAGTGTCAGGCTCATGGCTGCTGGCTGTGCTTGTGACGTCACAGCAGCCTTAATGCCTCCTAGGCCAGTATCAGGCTCATGGCTACTGGCTGTGCTTGTGAGGTCACAGCAGACTCAGTGCCTCTTAGGCCAGTATCAAGCGCACGGCTGCTGGCTGTGCTTCTGAGGTCACAGCAGCCTCAATTCCTCCTAGGCCAGTGGCAGGCTCATGGCTGCTGGCTCTGCCTGTGAGGTCACAGCAGACTCAGTGCCTCATAGTTAGTGTCCAGCGCCCCCTGCTGGCTGTGCTTGTGAGGTCACAGCAGCCTCAGTGCCTCCTCTGCCAGTATCAGGCTCATGGCTGCTGGCTGTGCTTGTGAGGTCACAGCAGCCTCAGTGCCTCCTCTGCCAGTGCCATGCTCATGGCTGCTGGCTGTACTTGTGAGGTCACAGAAGCCTCAGTGCCTCACAGGCCAGTTTCAGGCTCATGGCTGCTGGCTGGCATTGAGAGGTCACAGCAGCCTCAGTGCCTCCTCTGCCAGTGCCATGCTCATGGCTGCTGGCTGTGCTTGTGAAGTCACAGCAGCCTCAGTGCCTCATAGTTTAGTGTCCAGCGTCCCCTGCTGGCTCTGCTTGTGAGGTCACAGCAGCCTCAGTGCCTCATAGATTAGTGTTCAGCGTCCCCTACTGGCTGTGCTTGTGAGGTCACAGCAGCCTCAGTGCCTCCTCTGCCAGTGTCAGGCTCATGGCTGCTGGCTGTGCTTGTGACGTCACAGCAGCCTCTGTGCCTCCCAGGCCAGTGTCAGGGTCATGGCTACTGGCTGTGCTTGTGAGGTCACAGCAGCCTCTGTGCCTCATAGTTTAGTGTCCAGCGTCCCCTGCTGGCTATGCTTGTGAGGTCACAGCAGCCTGAGTGCCTCCTAGGCCCGTGGCAGGCTCATGGCTGCTGTTTGTGCCTGTGACGTCACAGCAGCCTCAGTGCTTCTGAGGCCAGTGTCAGGCTCATGGCTGCTGGCTGTGCTTGTGAGGTCACAGCAGACTCAGTGCCTCCTCTGCCAGTGGCAGTCTCATGGCTGCCGGCTGTGCTTGTGAGGTCACAGCAGCCTCAGTGCCTCCTAGGTTAGTGTCCATCGCCCCCTACTGGCTGTGCTTGTGAGGTCACAGCAGCCTCAGTGCCTCCTAGGCCAGTATCAGGCTCATGGCTGCTGGCTGTGCTTGTGAGGTCACAGCAGCCTCAGTGCCTCCTAGGCCAGTATCAGGCTCATGGCTGCTGGCTGTGCTTCTGAGGTCACAGAAGCCTGAATGCCTCCTAGGCCAGTGGCAGGCTCATGGCTGCTGGCTGTGCTTGTGAGGTCACAGCAGCCTCAGTGCCTCCTCTGTTAGTGTGCAGCGTCCCCTGCTGGCTGTGTTTGTGAGGTCACAGCAGCCTCAGTGTCTCCTAGGCTAGTATCAGTCTCATGGCTGCTGGCTGTGCTTGTGAGGTCACAGCAGCCTCAGTGCCTCTGAGGCCAGTGTCAGTCTCATGGCTGCTGGCTGTGCTTGTGAGGTCACAGCAGCCTCACTGCCTCCTCTGCCAGTGTCAGGCTCATGGCTGCTGCCTGTGCTTGTGACGTCACAGCAGACTCAGTGCCTCCTAGGCCAGTGGCAGTCTCATGGCTGCTGGCTGTGCTTGTGAGGTCACAGAAGCCTCAGTGCCTCCTCTGCCAGTGGCAGTCTCATGGCTGCTGGCTGTGCTTGTGAGGTCACAGCAGCCTCAGTGCCTCCTCTGCCAGTGCCATGCTCATGGCTGCTGGCTGTGCTTCTGAGGTCACTGCAGACTCAGTGCCTCATAGGTTAGTGTCCATCGCCCCCTACTGGCTGTGCTTGTGAGGTCACAGCAGCCTCAGTGCCTCCCAGGCCAAAACCAGGCTATTGGCTGCTGGCTGTGCTTCTGACGTCACAGCAGCCTGAATGCCTCCTAGGCGCGTGGCAGTCTCATGGCTGCTGGCTGTGCTTGTGAGGTCACAGCAGCCTCAGTGTCTCCTAGGCTAGTGTCAGTCTCATGGCTGCTGGCTGTGCTTGTGAGGTCACAGCAGACTCAGTGCCTGATAGGTTATCTCCAGTGCCCCCTGCTGGCTGTGCTTGTGAGGTCACAGCAGCCTCAGTGTCTCCTAGGCTAGTATCAGTCTCATGGCTGCTGGCTGTGCTTGTGAGGTCACAGCAGCCTCAGTGCCTCCTAGGCCAGTGTCAGTCTCATGGCTGCTGGCTGTGCTTGTGAGGTCACAGCAGCCTCAGTGCCTCCTAGGTTAGTGTTCAGTGCCCCCGACTGGCTGTGCTTGTGAGGTCACAGCAGACTCAGTGCCTGATAGGTTATCTCCAGTGCCCCCTGCTGGCTGTGCTTGTGACGTCACAGCAGCCTGAGTGCCTCCTAGGCCCGTGGCAGGCTCATGGCTGCTGTTTGTGCCTGTGACGTCACAGCAGCCTCAGTGCTTCTGAGGCCAGTGTCAGGCTCATGGCTGCTGGCTGTGCTTGTGAGGTCACTGCAGACTCAGTGTCTCCGTGGATAGTGCCATGCTCATGGCTGCTGGCTGTGCTTGTGATGTCACAGCAGACTCAGTGCCTCCTCTGCCAGTAGCAGTCTCATGGTTGCTGGCTGTGCTTGTGAGGTCACAGAAGCCTCAGTGCCTCCTCTGCCAGTGGCAGTCTCATGGCTGCCGGCTGTGCTTGTAAGGTCTCAGCAGACTCAGTGCCTCATAGGTTAGTGTCCAACGCCCCCTACTGGCTGTGCTTGTGAGGTCACAGCAGCCTCAGTGCCTCCGAGGCCAGTGCCATGCTCATGGCTGCTGGCTGTGCTTGTGAGGTCACAGAAGCCTCAGTGCCTCCTAGGTTAGTGTCCATCGCCCCCTACTGGCTGTGCTTGTGAGGTCTCAGCAGCCTCAGTGCCTCCTCTGCCAGTGTCAGGCTCATGGCTGCTGGCTTTGCTTGTGAGGTCACAGCAGCCTGAATGCCTCCTTGACCAGTGTCAGGGTCATGGCTGCTGGCTGTGCTTCTGAGGTCACAGATGCCTGAATGCCTTCTATGCCAGTGTCATTGTCATGGCTACTGGCTGTGCTTGTGAGGTCACAGCAGCCTCAGTGCCTCCGAGGCCAGTGGCAGGCTCCTGGCTGCTGGCTCTGCTTGTGAGGTCACAGCAGACTCAGTGCCTCATAGTTAGTGTCCAGCGCCCCCTGCTGGCTGTGCTTGTTAGGTCACAGCAGCCTCAGTGCCTCCTCTGCCAGTGCCATGCTCATGGCTGCTGGCTGTGCTTGTGAGGTCACAGCAACCTCAGTGCCTCCTCTGCCAGTTTCAGGCTCATGGCTGCTGGCTGTGCTTGTGAGGTCACAGCAGCCTCAGTGCCTCCTCTGCCAGTGCCATGCTCATGGCTGCTGGCTGTGCTTGTGAGGTCACAGCAGCCTCAGTGCCTCCTAGGCCAGTATCAGGCTCATGGGTGCTGGCTGTCCTTGTGAGGTCACACAAGCCTGAATGCCTCCTAGGCCAGTTTCAGGCTCATGGCTGCCGGCTGTGCTTGTGAGGTCACAGCAGCCTCAGTGCCTCCTCTGTTAGTGTCCAGCGCCCCCTGCTGGCTCTGCTTGTGAGGTCACAGCAGCCTCAGTGCCTCCTAGGCTAGTATCAGTCTCATGGCTGCTGGCTGTGCTTGTGAGGTCACAGCAGCCTCAGTGCCTCCTCTGCCAGTGTCAGGCTCATGGCTGCTGGCTGTGCTTGTGACGTCACAGCAGCCTCAGTGCTTCTGAGGCCAGTGTCATTGTCATGGCTGCTGGCTGTGCTTGTGAGGTCACAGAAGCCTCAGTGCCTCCTCTGCCAGTGGCAGTCTCATGGCTGCTGGCTGTGCTTGTGAGGTCACAGCAGACTCAGTGCCTCATAGTTTAGTGTCCAGCGTCCCCTGCTGGCTCTGCTTGTGCGGTCACAGCAGACTCAGTGCCTCAGAGTTAGTTTCCATCGCCCCCTGCTGGCTGTGCTTGTGAGGTCACAGCAGCCTCAGTGCCTCACAGGCCAATATCAGGCTCCTGGCTGCTGGCTATGCTTGTGACGTCACAGCAGCCTGAGTGCCTCCTAGGCCCGTGGCAGGCTCATGGCTGCTGGCTGTGCTTGTGACGTCACAGCAGCCTCAGTGCCTCTGAGGCCAGTGGCAGTCTCATGGCTGCTGGTTGTGCTTGTGAAGTCACAGCAGCCTCAGTGCCTCCGAGGCCAGTGGCAGTCTCATGGCTCCTGGCTGTGCTTGTGAGGTCACAGCAGCCTCAGTGCCTCCTAGGTTAGTGTCCATCGCCCCCTACTGGCTGTGCTTGTGAGGTCTCAGCAGCCTCAGTGCCCCCTCTGCCAGTGTCAGGCTCATGGCTGCTGGCTGTGCTTGTGAGGTCACAGCAGCCTGAATGCCTCCTTGACCAGTGTCAGGGTCATGGCTGCTGGCTGTGCTTCTGAGGTCACAGAAGCCTGATTGCCTTCTAGGCCAGTGTCATTGTCATGGCTACTGGCTGTGCTTGTGAGGTCACAGCAGCCTCTGTGCCTCATAGTTTAGTGTCCAGCGTCCCCTGCTGGCTATGCTTGTGAGGTCAGAGCAGACTCAGTGCCTCATAACTTAGTGTCCATCGCCCCCTACTGGCTGTGCTTGTGAGGTCACAGCAGCCTGAGTGCCTCCTAGGCCCGTGGCAGGCTCATGGCTGCTGTTTGTGCCTGTGACGTCACAGCAGCCTCAGTGCCTCCTAGGTTAGTGTCCATCGCCCCCTACTGGCTGTGCTTGTGAGGTCTCAGCAGCCTCAGTGCCCCCTCTGCCAGTGTCAGGCTCATGGCTGCTGGCTGTGCTTGTGAGGTCACTGCAGACTCAGTGTCTCCGTGGATAGTGCCATGCTCATGGCTGCTGGCTGTGCTTGTGATGTCACAGCAGACTCAGTGCCTCCTCTGCCAGTAGCAGTCTCATGGTTGCTGGCTGTGCTTGTGAGGTCACAGAAGCCTCAGTGCCTCCTCTGCCAGTGGCAGTCTCATGGCTGCCGGCTGTGCTTGTGAGGTCACAGCAGCCTCAGTGCCTCCTAGGTTAGTGTCCATCGCCCCCTACTGGCTGTGCTTGTGAGGTCACAGCAGCCTCAGTGCCTCCTAGGCCAGTATCAGGCTCATGGCTGCTGGCTGTGCTTGTGAGGTCACAGCAGCCTCAGTGCCTCCTAGGCCAGTATCAGGCTCATGGCTGCTGGCTGTGCCTCTGAGGTCACAGAAGCCTGAATGCCTCCTCTGCCAGTGGCAGTCTCATGGCTGCTGGCTGTGCTTGTGAGGTCACAGCAGCCTCAGTGCCTCCTCTGTTAGTGTGCAGCGTCCCCTGCTGGCTGTGCTTGTGAGGTCACAGCAGCCTCAGTGTCTCCTAGGCTAGTATCAGTCTCATGGCTGCTGGCTGTGCTTGTGAGGTCACAGCAGCCTCAGTGCCTCTGAGGCCAGTGTCAGTCTCATGGCTGCTGGCTGTGCTTGTGAGGTCACAGCAGCCTCACTGCCTCCTCTGCCAGTGTCAGGCTCATGGCTGCTGCCTGTGCTTGTGACGTCACAGCAGACTCAGTGCCTCCTCTGCCAGTGGCAGTCTCATGGCTGCTGGCTGTGCTTGTGAGGTCACAGAAGCCTCAGTGCCTCCTCTGCCAGTGGCAGTCTCATGGCTGCTGGCTGTGCTTGTGAGGTCACAGCAGCCTCAGTGCCTCCTAGATTAGTGTGCAGCGGCCCCTGCTGGCTGTGCTTGTGAGATCACTGCAGACTCGGTGTCTGCGTGAATAGTGCCATGCGCATGGCTGCTGGCTGTGCCTGTGATGTCACAGCAGCCTCAGTGCCTCCTCTGCCAGTGGCAGTCTCATGGCTGCTGGCTGTGCTTGTGAGGTCACAGAAGCCTCAGTGCCTCCTCTGCCAGTGGCAGTCTCATGGCTGCTGGCTGTGCTTGTGAGGTCACAGCAGCCTTAGTGCCTCATAGTTTAGTGTCCAGCGTCCCCTGCTGGCTGTGCTTGTGAGGTCACAGCAGACTCAGTGCCTCATAGTTAATTTCCATCGCCCCCTACTGGCTGTGCTTGTGACGTCACAGCAGCCTCAGTGCCTCCCAGGCCAATACCAGGCTCCTGGCTGCTGGCTGTGCTTGTGAGCTCATAGCAGCCTCAGTGCCTCCTCTGCCAGTATCAGTCTCATGGCTACTGGCTGTGCTTGTGAGGTCACAGCAGACTCAGGGCCTCTCCTAGGCCAGTATCAGGCTCATGGCTGCTGGCTGTGCTTGTGAGGTCACACAAGCCTGAATGCCTCCTAGGCCAGTGGCAGGCTCATGGCTGCTGGCTCTGCTTGTGAGGTCACAGCAGCCTCAGTGCCTCATAGTTAGTGTCCAGCGCCCCCTGCTGGCTGTGCTTGTGAGGTCACAGCAGCCTCAGTGCCTCACAGGCCAGTATCAGGCTCATGGCTGCTGGCTGTGCTTGTGAGGTCACAGCAGCCTCAGTGCCTCCTCTGCCAGTGCCATGCTCATGGTTGCTGGCTGTGCTTGTGAGGTCACAGCAACCTCAGTGCCTCCTCTGCCAGTTTCAAGCTCATGGCTGCTGGCAGTGCTTGTGAGGTCACAGCAGCCTCAGTGCCTCCTCTGCCAGTGCCATGCTCATGGCTGCTGGCTGTGCTTCTGAGGTCACAGCAGACTCAGTGCCTCCTCTGCCAGTAGCAGTCTCATGGTTGCTGGCTGTGCTTGTGAGGTCACAGAAGCCTCAGTGCCTCCTCTGCCAGTGGCAGTCTCATGGCTGCCGGCTGTGCTTGTAAGGTCTCAGCAGACTCAGTGCCTCATAGGTTAGTGTCCAACGCCCCCTACTGGCTGTGCTTGTGAGGTCACAGCAGCCTCAGTGCCTCCGAGGCCAGTGCCATGCTCATGGCTGCTGGCTGTGCTTGTGAGGTCACAGAAGCCTCAGTGCCTCCTAGGTTAGTGTCCATCGCCCCCTACTGGCTGTGCTTGTGAGGTCTCAGCAGCCTCAGTGCCTCCTCTGCCAGTGTCAGGCTCATGGCTGCTGGCTTTGCTTGTGAGGTCACAGCAGCCTGAATGCCTCCTTGACCAGTGTCAGGGTCATGGCTGCTGGCTGTGCTTCTGAGGTCACAGATGCCTGAATGCCTTCTATGCCAGTGTCATTGTCATGGCTACTGGCTGTGCTTGTGAGGTCACAGCAGCCTCAGTGCCTCCTAGGCCAGTGGCAGGCTCCTGGCTGCTGGCTCTGCTTGTGAGGTCACAGCAGACTCAGTGCCTCATAGTTAGTGTCCAGCGCCCCCTGCTGGCTGTGCTTGTGAGGTCACAGCAGCCTCAGTGCCTCCTCTGCCAGTGCCATGCTCATGGCTGCTGGCTGTGCTTGTGAGGTCACAGCAACCTCAGTGCCTCCTCTGCCAGTTTCAGGCTCATGGCTGCTGGCTGTGCTTGTGAGGTCACAGCAGCCTCAGTGCCTCCTCTGCCAGTGCCATGCTCATGGCTGCTGGCTGTGCTTGTGAGGTCACAGCAGCCTCAGTGCCTCCTAGGCCAGTATCAGGCTCATGGGTGCTGGCTGTCCTTGTGAGGTCACACAAGCCTGAATGCCTCCTAGGCCAGTTTCAGGCTCATGGCTGCTGGCTGTGCTTGTGAGGTCACAGCAGCCTCAGTGCCTCCTCTGTTAGTGTCCAGCGCCCCCTGCTGGCTCTGCTTGTGAGGTCACAGCAGCCTCAGTGCCTCCTAGGCTAGTATCAGTCTCATGGCTGCTGGCTGTGCTTGTGAGGTCACAGCAGCCTCAGTGCCTCTGAGGCCAGTGTCAGTCTCATGGCTGCTGGCTGTGCTTGTGAGGTCACAGCAGCCTCAGTGCCTCCTCTGCCAGTGTCAGGCTCATGGCTGCTGGCTGTGCTTGTGACGTCACAGCAGCCTCAGTGCTTCTGAGGCCAGTGTCATTGTCATGGCTGCTGGCTGTGCTTGTGAGGTCACAGAAGCCTCAGTGCCTCCTCTGCCAGTGGCAGTCTCATGGCTGCTGGCTGTGCTTGTGAGGTCACAGCAGACTCAGTGCCTCATAGTTTAGTGTCCAGCGTCCCCTGCTGGCTCTGCTTGTGCGGTCACAGCAGACTCAGTGCCTCAGAGTTAGTTTCCATCGCCCCCTGCTGGCTGTGCTTGTGAGGTCACAGCAGCCTCAGTGCCTCACAGGCCAATATCAGGCTCCTGGCTGCTGGCTATGCTTGTGACGTCACAGCAGCCTGAGTGCCTCCTAGGCCCGTGGCAGGCTCATGGCTGCTGGCTGTGCTTGTGACGTCACAGCAGCCTCAGTGCCTCTGAGGCCAGTGGCAGTCTCATGGCTGCTGGTTGTGCTTGTGAAGTCACAGCAGCCTCAGTGCCTCCGAGGCCAGTGGCAGTCTCATGGCTCCTGGCTGTGCTTGTGAGGTCACAGCAGCCTCAGTGCCTCCTAGGTTAGTGTCCATCGCCCCCTACTGGCTGTGCTTGTGAGGTCTCAGCAGCCTCAGTGCCCCCTCTGCCAGTGTCAGGCTCATGGCTGCTGGCTGTGCTTGTGAGGTCACAGCAGCCTGAATGCCTCCTTGACCAGTGTCAGGGTCATGGCTGCTGGCTGTGCTTCTGAGGTCACAGAAGCCTGATTGCCTTCTAGGCCAGTGTCATTGTCATGGCTACTGGCTGTGCTTGTGAGGTCACAGCAGCCTCTGTGCCTCATAGTTTAGTGTCCAGCGTCCCCTGCTGGCTATGCTTGTGAGGTCAGAGCAGACTCAGTGCCTCATAACTTAGTGTCCATCGCACCCTACTGGCTGTGCTTGTGAGGTCACAGCAGCCTGAGTGCCTCCTAGGCCCGTGGCAGGCTCATGGCTGCTGTTTGTGCCTGTGACGTCACAGCAGCCTCAGTGCCTCCTAGGTTAGTGTCCATCGCCCCCTACTGGCTGTGCTTGTGAGGTCTCAGCAGCCTCAGTGCCCCCTCTGCCAGTGTCAGGCTCATGGCTGCTGGCTGTGCTTGTGAGGTCACTGCAGACTCAGTGTCTCCGTGGATAGTGCCATGCTCATGGCTGCTGGCTGTGCTTGTGATGTCACAGCAGACTCAGTGCCTCCTCTGCCAGTAGCAGTCTCATGGTTGCTGGCTGTGCTTGTGAGGTCACAGAAGCCTCAGTGCCTCCTCTGCCAGTGGCAGTCTCATGGCTGCCGGCTGTGCTTGTGAGGTCACAGCAGCCTCAGTGCCTCCTAGGTTAGTGTCCATCGCCCCCTACTGGCTGTGCTTGTGAGGTCACAGCAGCCTCAGTGCCTCCTAGGCCAGTATCAGGCTCATGGCTGCTGGCTGTGCTTGTGAGGTCACAGCAGCCTCAGTGCCTCCTAGGCCAGTATCAGGCTCATGGCTGCTGGCTGTGCTTCTGAGGTCACAGAAGCCTGAATGCCTCCTCTGCCAGTGGCAGTCTCATGGCTGCTGGCTGTGCTTGTGAGGTCACAGCAGCCTCAGTGCCTCCTCTGTTAGTGTGCAGCGTCCCCTGCTGGCTGTGCTTGTGAGGTCACAGCAGCCCCAGTGTCTCCTAGGCTAGTATCAGTCTCATGGCTGCTGGCTGTGCTTGTGAGGTCACAGCAGCCTCAGTGCCTCTGAGGCCAGTGTCAGTCTCATGGCTGCTGGCTGTGCTTGTGAGGTCACAGCAGCCTCAGTGCCTCCTCTGCCAGTGTCAGGCTCATGGCTGCTGCCTGTGCTTGTGACGTCACAGCAGCCTCAGTGCCTCCTCTGCCAGTGGCAGTCTCATGGCTGCTGGCTGTGCTTGTGAGGTCACAGAAGCCTCAGTGCCTCCTCTGCCAGTGGCAGTCTCATGGCTGCTGGCTGTGCTTGTGAGGTCACAGCAGCCTCAGTGCCTCCTAGATTAGTGTGCAGCGGCCCCTGCTGGCTGTGCTTGTGAGATCACTGCAGACTCGGTGTCTCCGTGAATAGTGCCATGCGCATGGCTGCTGGCTGTGCCTGTGATGTCACAGCAGCCTCAGTGCCTCCTCTGCCAGTGGCAGTCTCATGGCTGCTGGCTGTGCTTGTGAGGTCACAGAAGCCTCAGTGCCTCCTCTGCCAGTGGCAGTCTCATGGCTGCTGGCTGTGCTTGTGAGGTCACAGCAGCCTTAGTGCCTCATAGTTTAGTGTCCAGCGTCCCCTGCTGGCTGTGCTTGTGAGGTCACAGCAGACTCAGTGCCTCATAGTTAATTTCCATCGCCCCCTACTGGCTGTGCTTGTGACGTCACAGCAGCCTCAGTGCCTCCCAGGCCAATACCAGGCTCATGGCTGCTGGCTGTGCTTGTGAGCTCATAGCAGCCTCAGTGCCTCCTCTGCCAGTATCAGTCTCATGGCTACTGGCTGTGCTTGTGAGGTCACAGCAGACTCAGGGCCTCTCCTAGGCCAGTATCAGGCTCATGGCTGCTGGCTGTGCTTGTGAGGTCACACAAGCCTGAATGCCTCCTAGGCCAGTGGCAGGCTCATGGCTGCTGGCTCTGCTTGTGAGGTCACAGCAGCCTCAGTGCCTCATAGTTAGTGTCCAGCGCCCCCTGCTGGCTGTGCTTGTGAGGTCACAGCAGCCTCAGTGCCTCACAGGCCAGTATCAGGCTCATGGCTGCTGGCTGTGCTTGTGAGGTCACAGCAGCCTCAGTGCCTCCTCTGCCAGTGCCATGCTCATGGTTGCTGGCTGTGCTTGTGAGGTCACAGCAACCTCAGTGCCTCCTCTGCCAGTTTCAAGCTCATGGCTGCTGGCAGTGCTTGTGAGGTCACAGCAGCCTCAGTGCCTCCTCTGCCAGTGCCATGCTCATGGCTGCTGGCTGTGCTTGTGACGTCACAGCAGCCTCAGTGCCTCCTCTGCCAGTTTCAGGCTCATGGCTGCTGGCTGTGCTTCTGAGGTCACAGCAGCCTCAGTGCCTCCTCTGCCAGTGCCATGCTCATGGCTGCTGGCTGTGCTTGTGACGTCACAGCAGCCTCAGTGCCTCATAGTTTAGTGTCCAGCGTCCCCTGCTGGCTGTGCTTGTGAGGTCACAGCAGACTCAGTGCCTCATAGGTTAGTGTCCATCACCCCCTACTGGCTGTGCTTGTGAGGTCACAGCAGCCTCAGTGCCTCACAGGCCAGTATCAGGCTCATGGCTGCTGGCTATGCTTTTCACGTCACAGCAGCCTCAGTGCCTCCTAGGCTCGTGGCAGGCTCATGGCTGCTGGCTCTGCTTGTGACGTTACAGCAGCCTCAGTGCCTCCTCTGCCAGTGGCAGTCTCATGGCTGCTGGCTGTGCTTGTGAGGTCACAGAAGCATCAGTGCCTCCTCTGCCAGTGGCAGTCTCATGGCTCCTGGCTGTGCTTGTGAGGTCACAGCAGCCTCAGTGCCTCCTAGGTTAGTGTCCATCGCCCCCTACTGGCTGTGCTTGTGAGGTCTCAGCAGCCTCAGTGCCTCCTTGACCAGTGTCAGGGTCATGGATGCTGGCCATGCTTGTCACGTCACAGCAGCCTCAGTGTCTGCTAGGCCCGTGGCAGGCTCATGGCTGCTGGCTGTGCTTGTGACGTCACAGCACCCTCAGTGCCTCTGAGGCCAGTGGCAGTCTCATGGCTGCTGGCTGTTCTTGTGAGGTCACAGAAGCCTCAGTGCCTCCTCTGCCAGTGGCAGTTTCATGGCTGCTGGCTGTGCTTGTGAGGTCACAGCAGCCTCAGTGCCTCCTAGGCCAGTATCAGGCTCATGGCTGCTGGCTGTGCTTGTGAGGTCACAGAAGCCTGAATGCCTCCTAGGCCAGTGGCAGGCTCATGGCTGCTGGCTCTGCTTGTGAGGTCACAGCAGCCTCAGTGCCTCATAGTTAGTGTGCAGCGCCCCCTGCTGGATGTGCTTGTGAGGTCACAGCAACCTCAGTGTCTCCTAGGCTAGTATCAGTCTCATGGCTGCTGGCTGTGCTTGTGAGGTCACAGCAGCCTCAGTGCCTCCTCTGCCTGTGTCAGGCTCATGGCTGCTGGCTGTGCTTGTGAGGTCACAGCAGCCTCAGTGCCTCCTAGGTTAGTGTTCATCGCCCCCGACTGGCTGTGCTTGTGACGTCACAGCAGACTCAGTGCCTGATAGGTTATCTCCAGTGCCCCCTGCTGGCTGTGCTTGTGAGGTCACAGCAGCCTCAGTGCCTCCTCTGCCAGTGGCAGTCTCATGGCTCCTGGCTGTGCTTGTGAGGTCACAGCAGCCTCAGTGCCTCCTAGGTTAGTGTCCATCGCCCCCTACTGGCTGTGCTTGTGAGGTCTCAGCAGCCTCAGTGCCTCCTCTGCCAGTGTCAGGCTCATGGCTGCTGGCTTTGCTTGTGAGGTCACAGCAGCCTGAATGCCTCCTTGACCAGTGTCAGGGTCATGGCTGCTGGCTGTGCTTCTGAGGTCACAGAAGCCTGATTGCCTTCTAGGCCAGTGTCATTGTCATGGCTGCTGGCTGTGCTTGTGAGGTCACAGCAGGCTGAATGCCTCATAGTTTAGTGTCCAGCGTCCCCTGCTGGCTATGCTTGTGAGGTCAGAGCAGACTCAGTGCCTCATAAGTTAGTGTCCATCGCCCCCTACTGGCTGTGCTTGTGAGGTCACAGCAGCCTCAGTGCCTCTTCTGCCAGTGCCATGCTCATGGCTGCTGGCTGTGCTTGTGAGGTCACAGCAGCCTCAGTGCCTCCTAGGCCAGTATCAGGCTCATGGCTGCTGGCTGTGCTTCTGAGCTCACAGAAGCCTGAATGCCTCCTAGGCCAGTGGCAGGCTCATGGCTGCTGGCTCTGCTTGTGAGGTCACAGCAGACTCAGTGCCTCATAGTTAGTGTGCAGTGCCCCCTGCTGGCTGTGCTTGTGAGGTCACAGCAGACTCAGTGCCTTACAGGCCAGTATCAGGCTCATGGCTGCTGGCTGTGCTTGTGAGGTCACAGCAGCCTGAGTGCCTCCTCTGCCAGTGCCATGCTCATGGCTGCTGGCTGTGCTTGTGAGGTCACAGCAGCCTCAGTGCCTCCTCTGCCAGTGGCAGTCTCATGGCTCCTGGCTGTGCTTCTGAGGTCACAGCAGCCTCAGTGTCTCCTAGGTTAGTGTCCACCGCCCCCTACTGACTGTGCTTCTGAGGTCACAGCAGACTCAGTGCCTCCTCCGCCAGTGTCAGGCTCATGGCTGCTGGCAGTGCTTGTAACGTCACAGCAGCCTGAATGCCTCCTAGGCCAGTGTCAGGGTCATGGCTGCTGGCAGTGCTTCTGAGGTCACACAAGCCTGAATGCCTCCTAGGCCAGTATCAGGCTCATGGCTACTGGCTGTGCTTGTGAGGTCACAGCAGACTCAGTGCCTCTTAGGCCAGTATCAAGCACAAGGCTGCTGGCTGTGCTTCTGAGGTCACAGCACCCTCGGTGCCTCACAGGCCAGTATCAGGCTCCTGGCTGCTGGCTGTGCTTGTGAGGTCACAGCAGCCTCAGTGCCTCCTCTGCCAGTGCCATGCTCATGGCTGCTGGCTGTGCTTGTGAGGTCACAGAAGCCTCAGTGCCTCACAGGCCAGTTTCAGGCTCATGGCTGCTGGCTGTGCTTGTGAGGTCACAGCAGCCTCAGTGCCTCCTCTGCCAGTGCCATGTTCATGGCTGCTGGCTGTGCTTGTGAAGTCACAGGAGCCTCAGTGCCTCATAGTTCAGTGTCCAGCGTCCCCTGCTGGCTCTGCTTGTGAGGTCAAAGCAGACTCAGTGCCTCATAGGTTAGTGTCCAGCGTCCCCTACTGGCTGTGCTTGTGAGGTCACAGCAGCCTCAGTGCCTCCTCTGCCAGTGCCATGCTCATGGCTGCTGGCTGTGCTTGTGAGGTCACAGCAGCCTCAGTGCCTCCTAGGTTAGTGTCCATCGCCCCCTACTGGCTGTGCGAGTGAGGTCACAGAAGCCTCAGTGCCTCCTCCCCTAGTGTCAGGCTCATGGCTGCTGGCTTTGCTTGTGAGGTCACAGCAGCCTCAGTGCCTCCTCTGCCAGTGTCAGGGTCATGGCTGCTGGCTGTGCTTCTGAGGTCAGAGAAGCGTGATTGCCTTCTAGGCCAGTTTCATTGTCATGGCTGCTGGCTCTGCTTGTGAGGTCACAGCAGCCTCTGTGCCTCATAGTTTAGTGTCCAGCGTCCCCTGCTGGCTATGCTTGTGAGGTCAGAGCAGACTCAGTGCCTCATAAGTTAGTGTCCATCGCCCCCTACTGGCTGTGCTTGTGAGGTCACAGCACCCTCAGTGCCTCACAGGCCAGTATCAGGCTCCTGGCTGCTGGCTGTGCTTGTGATGTCACAGCAGCCTCAGTGCCTCTTCTGCCAGTGCCATGCTCATAGCTGCTGGCTGTGCTTCTGAGGTCACAGCAGCCTCAGTGCCTCCTAGGCCAGTATCAGGCTCATGGCTGCTGGCTGTGCTTCTGAGGTCACAGAAGCCTCAGTGCCTCCTAGGCCAGTGGCAGGCTCATGGCTGCTGGCTGTGCTTGTGAGGTCACAGCAGCCTCAGTGCCTCTGAGGCCAGTGTCAGTCTCATGGCTGCTGGCTGTGCTTGTGAGGTCACAGCAGCCTCAGTGCCTCCTAGGTTAGTGTCCAGCGTCCCCTGCTGGCTCTGCTTGTGAGGTCACAGCAGACTCAGTGCCTGATAGGTTATCTCCAGTGCCCCCTGCTGGCTGTGCTTGTGAGGTCACAGCAGCCTCAGTGCCTCCTCTGCCAGTGTCAGGCTCATGGCTGCTGCCTGTGCTTGTGAGGTCACAGCAGACTCAGTGCCTCCTCTGCCAGTGTCAGGCTCATGGCTGCTGCCTGTGCTTTTGAGGTCACAGCAGCCTCAGTGCTTCTGAGGCCAGTGTCAGGCTCATGGCTGCTGGCTGTGCTTGTGAGGTCACAGAAGCCTCAGTGCCTCCTCTGCCAGTGGCAGTCTCATGGCTGCTGGCTGTGCTTGTGAGGTCACAGCAGCCTCAGTGCCTCCTAGATTAGTGTGCAGCGGCCCCTGCTGGCTGTGCTTGTGAGGTCACTGCAGACTCATTGTCTCCGTGGATAGTGCCATGGTCATGGCTGCTGGCTGTGCCTGTGATGTCACAGCAGACTCAGTGCCTCCTCTGCCAGTGGCAGTCTCATGGTTTCTGGCTGTGCATGTGAGGTCACAGAAGCCTCAGTGCCTCCTCTGCCAGTGGCAGTCTCATGGCTGCTGGCTGTGCTTGTGAGGTCACAGCAGCCTCAGTGCCTCATAGTTTAGTGTCCAGCGTCCCCTGGTGTCTCTGCTTGTGAGGTCACAGCAGACTCAGTGCCTCATAGTTAGTTTCCATCGCCCCCTACTGGCTGTGCTTGTGAGGTCACAGCAGCCTCAGTGCCTCCTAGGCCAGTGGCAGGCTCATGGCTGCTGGCTGTGCTTGTGACGTCACAGTAGCCTCAGTGCCTCTGAGGCCAGTGTCAGTCTCATGGCTGCTGGCTGTGCTTGTGAGGTCACAGCAGACTCAGTGCCTCCTAGGTTAGTGTTCATCGCCCCCGACTGGCTGTGCTTGTGAGGTCACAGCAGACTCAGTGCCTGATAGATTATCTCCAGTGCCCTCTGCTGGCTGTGCTTGTGAGGTCACAGCAGCCTCAGTGCCTCCTCTGCCAGTGTCAGGTTCATGGCTGCTGGCTGTGCTTGTGAGGTCACAGCAGCCTCAGTGCCTCTGAGGCCAGTGTCAGTCTCATGGCTACTGGTTGTGCTTGTGACGTCACAGCAGCCCCAGTGCTTCTGAGGCCAGTGTCAGGCTCATGGCTGCTGGCTGTGCTTGTGAGGTCACAGAAGCCTCAGTGCCTCCTCTGCCAGTGGCAGTCTCATGGCTGCTGGCTGTGCTTGTGAGGTCACAGCAGCCTGAGTGCCTCCTAGATTAGTGTGCAGCGGCCCCTGCTGGCTGTGCTTGTGAGGTCACTGCAGACTCAGTGTCTCCGTGGATAGTGCCATGCTCATGGCTGCTGGCTGTGCCTGTGATGTCACCGCAGACTCAGTGCCTCCTCTGCCAGTGGTAGTCTCATGGTTGCTGGCTGTGCTTGTGAGGTCACAGCAGCCTCAGTGCCTCCTCTGCCAGTGTCAGGGTCATGGCTGCTGGCTGTGCTTGTGAGGTCACAGCAGACTCAGTGCTTCCTCTGCCAGTGCCATGCTCATGGCTGCTGGCTGTGCTTGTGAGGTCATAGCAACCTCAGTGCCTCTGAGGCCAGTGGCAGTCTCATGGCTGCTGGCTGTGCTTGTGACGTCACAGCAGACTCAGTGGCTCCTAGGTTAGTGTCCATCGCCCCCTACTGGTTGTGCTTGTGAGGTCACAGCAGCCTCAGTGCCTCCTAGACCAGTATCAGGCTCATGGCTGCTGGCTGTGCTTGTGAGGTCACTGCAGACTCAGTGTCTCCGTGGATAGTGCCATGCTCATGGCTGCTGGCTGTGCTTGTGATGTCACAGCAGACTCAGTGAATCCTCTGTCAGTGGCAGTCTCATAGTTGCTGGCTGTGCTTGTGAGGTCACAGCAGACTCAGTGCCTCCTCTGCCAGTGGCAGTCTCATGGCTGCTGGCTGTGCTTGTGAGGTCACAGCAGACTCAGTGCCTCCTAGGTTAGTGTCCATCGCCCCCTACTGGCTGTGCTTCTGAGGTCACAGCAGCCTCAGTGCCTCCTAGGTTAGTGTCCATCGCCCCCTACTGGCTGTGCTTGTGAGGTCACAGCAGCCTCAGTGCCTCCCAGGCCAATACCAGGCTCCTGGCTGCTGGCTGTGCTTGTGAGGTCACAGCAGCCTTAATGCCTCCTAGGCCAGTGGCAGGCTCATGGCTGCTGGCTGTGCTTGTGAGGTCATAGCAGCCTCAGTGCCTCCTAGGCCAGTATCAGGCTCATGGCTGCTGGCTGTGCTTGTGAGGTCACAGCAGCCTCAGTGCCTCCTCTGCCAGTGGCAGTCTCATGGCTGCTGGCTGTGCTTGTGAGGTCACAGCAGCCTCAGTGCCTCCTAGATTAGTGTGCAGCGGCCCCTGCTGGCTGTGCTTGTGAGGTCACTGCAGACTCAGTGTCTCCGTGGATAGTGCCATGGTCATGGCTGCTGGCTGTGCCTGTGATGTCACAGCAGACTCAGTGCCTCCTCTGCCAGTGGCAGTCTCATGGTTGCTGGCTGTGCTTGTGAGGTCACAGAAGCCTCAGTGCCTCCTCTGCCAGTGGCAGTCTCATGGCTGCTGGCTGTGCTTGTGAGGTCACAGCAGCCTTAGTGCCTCATAGTTTAGTGTCCAGCGTCCCCTGCTGGCTCTGCTTGTGAGGTCACAGCAGACTCAGTGCCTCATAGTTAGTTTCCATCGCCCCCTACTGGCTGTGCTTGTGAGGTCACAGCAGCCTCAGTGCCTCCCAGGCCAATACCAGGCTCCTGGCTGCTGGCTGTGCTTGTGATGTCACAGCAGACTCAGTGCC
Organism: Dromaius novaehollandiae; assembly: GCF_036370855.1. Classification (NCBI taxonomy): domain Eukaryota; kingdom Metazoa; phylum Chordata; class Aves; order Casuariiformes; family Dromaiidae; genus Dromaius; species Dromaius novaehollandiae. The sequence continues at coordinate 1,343,637 of NW_026991289.1, read as the reverse complement.
TCCTCTGTCAGTGGCAGTCTCATAGTTGCTGGCTGTGCTTGTGAGGTCACAGCAGACTCAGTGCCTCCTCTGCCAGTGGCAGTCTCATGGCTGCTGGCTGTGCTTGTGAGGTCACAGCAGCGTCAGTGCCTCCTAGGTTAGTGTCCATCGCCCCCTACTGGCTGTGCTTCTGAGGTCACAGCAGCCTCAGTGCCTCCTAGGTTAGTTTCCATCGCCCCCGACTGGCTGTGCTTTTGAGGTCACAGCAGCCTCAGTGCCTCCCAGGCCAATACCAGGCTCCTGGCTGCTGGCTGTGCTGGTGAGGTCACAGCAGCCTTAATGCCTCCTAGGCCAGTGGCAGGCTCATGGCTGCTGGCTGTGCTTGTGAGGTCATAGCAGCCTCAGTGCCTCCAAGCCAGTATCAGGCTCATGGCTGCTGGCTGTGCTTGTGAGGTCACAGAAGCCTCAGTGCCTCCTCTGCCAGTGGCAGTCTCATGGCTGCTGGCTGTGCTTGTGAGGTCACAGCAGCCTCAGTGCCTCCTAGATTAGTGTGCAGCGGCCCCTGCTGGCTGTGCTTGTGAGGTCACTGCAGACTCATTGTCTCCGTGGATAGTGCCATGGTCATGGCTGCTGGCTGTGCCTGTGATGTCACAGCAGACTCAGTGCCTCCTCTGCCAGTGGCAGTCTCATGGTTTCTGGCTGTGCATGTGAGGTCACAGAAGCCTCAGTGCCTCCTCTGCCAGTGGCAGTCTCATGGCTGCTGGCTGTGCTTGTGAGGTCACAGCAGCCTCAGTGCCTCATAGTTTAGTGTCCAGCGTCCCCTGGTGTCTCTGCTTGTGAGGTCACAGCAGACTCAGTGCCTCATAGTTAGTTTCCATCGCCCCCTACTGGCTGTGCTTGTGAGGTCACAGCAGCCTCAGTGCCTCCTAGGCCAGTGGCAGGCTCATGGCTGCTGGCTGTGCTTGTGACGTCACAGTAGCCTCAGTGCCTCTGAGGCCAGTGTCAGTCTCATGGCTGCTGGCTGTGCTTGTGAGGTCACAGCAGACTCAGTGCCTCCTAGGTTAGTGTTCATCGCCCCCGACTGGCTGTGCTTGTGAGGTCACAGCAGACTCAGTGCCTGATAGATTATCTCCAGTGCCCTCTGCTGGCTGTGCTTGTGAGGTCACAGCAGCCTCAGTGCCTCCTCTGCCAGTGTCAGGTTCATGGCTGCTGGCTGTGCTTGTGAGGTCACAGCAGCCTCAGTGCCTCTGAGGCCAGTGTCAGTCTCATGGCTACTGGTTGTGCTTGTGACGTCACAGCAGCCCCAGTGCTTCTGAGGCCAGTGTCAGGCTCATGGCTGCTGGCTGTGCTTGTGAGGTCACAGAAGCCTCAGTGCCTCCTCTGCCAGTGGCAGTCTCATGGCTGCTGGCTGTGCTTGTGAGGTCACAGCAGCCTGAGTGCCTCCTAGATTAGTGTGCAGCGGCCCCTGCTGGCTGTGCTTGTGAGGTCACTGCAGACTCAGTGTCTCCGTGGATAGTGCCATGCTCATGGCTGCTGGCTGTGCCTGTGATGTCACCGCAGACTCAGTGCCTCCTCTGCCAGTGGTAGTCTCATGGTTGCTGGCTGTGCTTGTGAGGTCACAGCAGCCTCAGTGCCTCCTCTGCCAGTGTCAGGGTCATGGCTGCTGGCTGTGCTTGTGAGGTCACAGCAGACTCAGTGCTTCCTCTGCCAGTGCCATGCTCATGGCTGCTGGCTGTGCTTGTGAGGTCATAGCAACCTCAGTGCCTCTGAGGCCAGTGGCAGTCTCATGGCTGCTGGCTGTGCTTGTGACGTCACAGCAGACTCAGTGGCTCCTAGGTTAGTGTCCATCGCCCCCTACTGGTTGTGCTTGTGAGGTCACAGCAGCCTCAGTGCCTCCTAGACCAGTATCAGGCTCATGGCTGCTGGCTGTGCTTGTGAGGTCACTGCAGACTCAGTGTCTCCGTGGATAGTGCCATGCTCATGGCTGCTGGCTGTGCTTGTGATGTCACAGCAGACTCAGTGAATCCTCTGTCAGTGGCAGTCTCATAGTTGCTGGCTGTGCTTGTGAGGTCACAGCAGACTCAGTGCCTCCTCTGCCAGTGGCAGTCTCATGGCTGCTGGCTGTGCTTGTGAGGTCACAGCAGCGTCAGTGCCTCCTAGGTTAGTGTCCATCGCCCCCTACTGGCTGTGCTTCTGAGGTCACAGCAGCCTCAGTGCCTCCTAGGTTAGTGTCCATCGCCCCCTACTGGCTGTGCTTGTGAGGTCACAGCAGCCTCAGTGCCTCCCAGGCCAATACCAGGCTCCTGGCTGCTGGCTGTGCTTGTGAGGTCACAGCAGCCTTAATGCCTCCTAGGCCAGTGGCAGGCTCATGGCTGCTGGCTGTGCTTGTGAGGTCATAGCAGCCTCAGTGCCTCCTAGGCCAGTATCAGGCTCATGGCTGCTGGCTGTGCTTGTGAGGTCACAGCAGCCTCAGTGCCTCCTCTGCCAGTGGCAGTCTCATGGCTGCTGGCTGTGCTTGTGAGGTCACAGCAGCCTCAGTGCCTCCTAGATTAGTGTGCAGCGGCCCCTGCTGGCTGTGCTTGTGAGGTCACTGCAGACTCAGTGTCTCCGTGGATAGTGCCATGGTCATGGCTGCTGGCTGTGCCTGTGATGTCACAGCAGACTCAGTGCCTCCTCTGCCAGTGGCAGTCTCATGGTTGCTGGCTGTGCTTGTGAGGTCACAGAAGCCTCAGTGCCTCCTCTGCCAGTGGCAGTCTCATGGCTGCTGGCTGTGCTTGTGAGGTCACAGCAGCCTTAGTGCCTCATAGTTTAGTGTCCAGCGTCCCCTGCTGGCTCTGCTTGTGAGGTCACAGCAGACTCAGTGCCTCATAGTTAGTTTCCATCGCCCCCTACTGGCTGTGCTTGTGAGGTCACAGCAGCCTCAGTGCCTCCCAGGCCAATACCAGGCTCCTGGCTGCTGGCTGTGCTTGTGATGTCACAGCAGACTCAGTGCCTCCTCTGTCAGTGGCAGTCTCATAGTTGCTGGCTGTGCTTGTGAGGTCACAGCAGACTCAGTGCCTCCTCTGCCAGTGGCAGTCTCATGGCTGCTGGCTGTGCTTGTGAGGTCACAGCAGCGTCAGTGCCTCCTAGGTTAGTGTCCATCGCCCCCTACTGGCTGTGCTTCTGAGGTCACAGCAGCCTCAGTGCCTCCTAGGTTAGTTTCCATCGCCCCCGACTGGCTGTGCTTTTGAGGTCACAGCAGCCTCAGTGCCTCCCAGGCCAATACCAGGCTCCTGGCTGCTGGCTGTGCTGGTGAGGTCACAGCAGCCTTAATGCCTCCTAGGCCAGTGGCAGGCTCATGGCTGCTGGCTGTGCTTGTGAGGTCATAGCAGCCTCAGTGCCTCCAAGCCAGTATCAGGCTCATGGCTGCTGGCTGTGCTTGTGAGGTCACAGAAGCCTCAGTGCCTCCTCTGCCAGTGGCAGTCTCATGGCTGCTGGCTGTGCTTGTGAGGTCACAGCAGCCTCAGTGCCTCCTAGATTAGTGTGCAGCGGCCCCTGCTGGCTGTGCTTGTGAGGTCACTGCAGACTCAGTGTCTCCGTGGATAGTGCCATGCTCATGGCTGCTGGCTGTGCCTGTGATGTCACAGCAGACTCAGTGCCTCCTCTGCCAGTGGCAGTCTCATGGTTGCTGGCTGTGCTTGTGAGGTCACAGAAGCCTCAGTGCCTCCTCTGCCAGTGGCAGTCTCATGGCTGCTGGCTGTGCTTGTGAGGTCACAGCAGCCTTAGTGCCTCATACTTTAGTGTCCAGCGTCCCCTGCTGGCTCTGCTTGTGAGGTCACAGCAGACTCAGTGCCTCATAGTTAGTTTCCATCGCCCCCTACTGGCTGTGCTTGTGAGGTCACAGCAGCCTCAGTGCCTCCCAGGCCAATACCAGGCTCCTGGCTGCTGGCTGTGCTTGTGAGGTCACAGCAGCCTTAATGCCTCCTAGGCCAGTGGCAGTCTCATGGCTGCTGGCTGTGATTGTGAGGTCACAGCAGCCTCAGTGTCTCCTGGGCTCGTATCAGTCTCATGGCTGCTCGCTGTGCTTGTGACGTCACAGCAGCCTCAGTGCCTCTGAAGCCAGTGTCAGTCTCATGGCTGCTGGCTGTGCTTGTGAGGTCACAGCAGCCTCACTGCCTCCTCTGCCAGTTTCAGGCTCATGGCTGCTGCCTGTGCTTGTGACGTCACAGCAGCCTCAGTGCCTCCCAGGCCAATATCAGGCTCCTGGCTGCTGGCTGTGCTTGTGACGTCATAGCAGCCTGAGTGCCTCCTAGGCCAGTGGCAGGCTCATGGCTGCTGGCTGTGATTGTGAGGTCAAAGCAGCCTCAGTGCCTTCTCTGCCAGTGGCAGTCTCATGGCTGCTGGCTGTGCTTGTGAGGTCACAGAAGCCTCAGTGCCTCATAGGCTATTATCAGGCTCATGGCTGCTGGCTGTGCTTGTGAGGTCACAGAAGCATCAGTGCCTCCTCTGCCAGTATCAGTCTCATGGCTGCTGGCTGTGCTTGTGAGGTCACAGCAGCCTCAGTGCCTCCTAGGCTATTATCAGGCTCATGGCTGCTGGCTGTGCTTGTGAGGTCACACAAGCCTGAATGTCTCCTAGGCCAGTGTCAGGCTCATGGCTGCTGGCTGTGCTTGTGAGGTCACAGCAGACTCAGTGCCTCAAAAGTTAGTGTCCAGCGCCCCCTGCTGGCTGTGCTTGTGAGGTCACAGCAGCCTCAGTGCCTCACAGGCCAGTATCAGGCTCATGGCTGCTGGCTATGCTTTTCACGTCACAGCAGCCTCAGTGCCTCCTCTGCCAGTGGCAGTCTCATGGCTGCTGGCTGTGCTTGTGAGGTCACAGAAGCATCAGTGCCTCCTCTGCCAGTGGCAGTCTCATGGCTCCTGGCTGTGCTTGTGAGGTCACAGCAGCCTCAGTGCCTCCTAGGTTAGTGTCCATCGCCCCCTACTGGCTGTGCTTGTGAGGTCACAGCAGCCTCAGTGCCTCCTTGACCAGTGTCAGGGTCATGGCTGCTGGCCATGCTTGTCACGTCACAGCAGCCTCAGTGTCTCCTAGGCCCGTGGCAGGCTCATGGCTGCTGGCTGTGCTTGTGACGTCACAGCACCCTCAGTGCCTCTGAGGCCAGTGCCATGCTCATGGCTGCTGGCTGTTCTTGTGAGGTCACAGAAGCCTCAGTGCCTCCTCTGCCAGTGGCAGTCTCATGGCTGCTGGCTGTGCTTGTGAGGTCACAGCAGCCTCAGTGCCTCCTAGGCCAGTATCAGGCTCATGGCTGCTGGCTGTGCTTGTGAGGTCACAGAAGCCTGAATGCCTCCTAGGCCAGTGGCAGGCTCATGGCTGCTGGCTGTGCTTGTGAGGTCACAGCAGCCTCAGTGCCTCATAGTTAGTGTGCAGCGCCCCCTGCTGGCTGTGCTTGTGAGGTCACAGCAACCTCAGTGTCTCCTAGGCTAGTATCAGGCTCATGGCTGCTGGCTGTGCTTGTGAGGTCACAGCAGCCTCAGTGCCTCCTCTGCCTGTGTCAGGCTCATGGCTGCTGGCTGTGCTTGTGAGGTCACAGCAGCCTCAGTGCCTCCTAGGTTAGTGTTCATCGCCCCCGACTGGCTGTGCTTGTGACGTCACAGCAGACTCAGTGCCTGATAGGTTATCTCCAGTGCCCCCTGCTGGCTGTGCTTGTGAGGTCACAGCAGCCTCAGTGCCTCATAGTTAGTGTGCAGTGCCCCCTACTGGCTGTGCTTGTGAGGTCACAGCAGACTCAGTGCCTTACAGGCCAGTATCAGGCTCATGGCTGCTGGCTGTGCTTGTGAGGTCACAGCAGCCTGAGTGCCTCCTCTGCCAGTGCCATGCTCATGGCTGCTGGCTGTGCTTGTGAGGTCACAGCAGCCTCAGTGCCTCCTCTGCCAGTGGCAGTCTCATGGCTCCTGGCTGTGCTTCTGAGGTCACAGCAGCCTCAGTGTCTCCTAGGTTAGTGTCCACCGCCCCCTACTGACTGTGCTTCTGAGGTCACAGCAGACTCAGTGCCTCCTCTGCCAGTGTCAGGCTCATGGCTGCTGGCAGTGCTTGTAACGTCACAGCAGCCTGAATGCCTCCTAGGCCAGTGTCAGGGTCATGGCTGCTGGCAGTGCTTGTGAGGTCACACAAGCCTGAATGCCTCCTAGGCCAGTATCAGGCTCATGGCTACTGGCTGTGCTTGTGAGGTCACAGCAGACTCAGTGCCTCTTAGGCCAGTATCAAGCACAAGGCTGCTGGCTGTGCTTCTGAGGTCACAGCACCCTCAGTGCCTCACAGGCCAGTATCAGGCTCCTGGCTGCTGGCTGTGCTTGTGAGGTCACAGCAGCCTCAGTGCCTCCTCTGCCAGTGCCATGCTCATGGCTGCTGGCTGTGCTTGTGAGGTCACAGAAGCCTCAGTGCCTCACAGGCCAGTTTCAGGCTCATGGCTGCTGGCTGTGCTTGTGAGGTCACAGCAGACTCAGTGCCTCCTCTGCCAGTGCCATGTTCATGGCTGCTGGCTGTGCTTGTGAAGTCACAGGAGCCTCAGTGCCTCATAGTTCAGTGTCCAGCGTCCCCTGCTGGCTCTGCTTGTGAGGTCAAAGCAGACTCAGTGCCTCATAGGTTAGTGTCCAGCGTCCCCTACTGGCTGTGCTTGTGAGGTCACAGCAGCCTCAGTGCCTCCTCTGCCAGTGCCATGCTCATGGCTGCTGGCTGTGCTTGTGACGTCACAGCAGCTTGAATGCCTCCTAGGCGGGTGGCAGGCTCATGGCTGTTGGCTGTGCTTGTGAGGTCACAACAGCCACAGTGCCTCCTAGGCTAGTATCAGTATCATGGCTGCTGGCTGTGCTTGTGAGGTCACAGCAGCCTCAGTGCTTCTGAGGCCAGTGTCAGTCGCATGGCTGCTGGCTGTGCTTGTGAGGTCACAGCAGCCTCAGTGCCTCCTAGGTTATCTGCAGTGCCCCCGACTGGTTGTGCTTGTGAGGTCACAGCAGACTCAGTGCCTCCTCTGCCAGTGGCAGTCTCATGGCTGCTGGCTGTGCTTGTGAGGTCACAGCAGCCTCAGTGCCTCCTAGATTAGTGTGCAGCGCCCCCTGCTGGCTGTGCTTGTGAGGTCACTGCAGACTCAGTGTCTCCGTGGATAGTGCCATGCTCATGGCTGCTGGCTGTGCTTGTGATGTCACAGCAGACTCAGTGCCTCCTCTGCCAGTGGCAGTCTCATGGTTGCTGGCTGTGCTTGTGAGGTCACAGCAGCCTCTGTGCCTCATAGCTTAGTGTCCAGCGTCCCCTGCTGGCTCTGCTTGTGAGGTCACAGCAGACTCAGTGTCTCATAGTTAGTTTCCATCGCCCCCTACTGGCTGTGCTTGTTAGGTCACAGCAGCCTCAGTGCCTCCCAGGCCAATACCAGGCTCCTGGCTGTTGGCTGTGCTTCTGAGGTCACAGCAGCCTTAGTGCCTCCTAGGCCAGTGGCAGGCTCATGGCTGCTGGCTGTGCTTGTGACGTCACAGCAGACTCAGTGCCTCCTCTGCCAGTATCAGTCTCATGGCTGCTGGCTGTGCTTGTGAGGTCACACAAGCCTGAATACCTCCTAGGCCAGTGGCAGGCTCATGGCTGCTGGCTCTGCTTGTGAGGTCAAAGGAGCCTCAGTGCCTCTGAGGCCAGTGGCAGTCTCCTGGCTGCTGGCTGTGCTTGTGAGGTCACAGCAGCCTCAGTGCCTCCGAGGCCAGTGCCATGCTCATGGCTGCTGCCTGTGCTTGTGAGGTGACAGAAGCCTCAGTGCCTCCTAGGTTAGTGTCCATCGCCCCCTACTGGCTCTGCTTGTGAGGTCAGAGCAGACTCAGTGTCTCATAAGTTAGTGTCCAGCGCCCCCTACTGGCTGTGCTTGTGAGGTCACAGCAGCCTCAGTGCCTCCGAGGCCAGTGCCATGCTCATGGCTGCTGGCTGTGCTTGTGAGATCACAGAAGCCCCAGTGCCTCCTAGGTTAGTGTCCATCGCCCCCTACTGGCTGTGCTTGTGAGGTCTCAGCAGCCTCAGTGCCTCCTCTGCCAGTGTCAGGCTCATGGCTGCTGGCTTAGCTTGTGAGGTCACAGCAGCCTGAATGCCTCCTTGACCAGTGTCAGGGTCATGGCTGCTGGCTGTGCTTCTGAGGTCACAGAAGCCTGAATGCCTTTTAGGCCAGTGTCATTGTCATGGCTACTGGCTGTGCTTGTGAGGTCACAGCAGCCTCTGTGCCTCATAGTTTAGTGTCCAGCGTCCCCTGCTGGCTATGCTTGTGAGGTCAGAGCAGACTCAGTGCCTCATAAGTTAGTGTCCATCGCTCCCTACTGGATGTGCTTGTGAGGTCACAGCAGCCTCAGTGCCTCACAGGCCAGTATCAGGCTCATGGCTGCTGGCTGTGCTTGTGAGGTCACAGAAGCCTGAATGCCTCCTAGGCCAGTGGCAGGCTCATGGCTGCTGGCTGTGCTTGTGAGGTCACAGCAGACTCAGTGCCTCATAGTTAGTGTCCAGCGCCCCCTGCTGGCTGTGCTTGTGAGGTCACAGCAGACTCAGTGCCTCACAGGCCAGTATCAGTCTCATGGCTGCTGGCTGTGCTTGTGAGGTCACAGCAGCCTCAGTGCCTCCTCTGCCAGTGCCATGCTCATGGCTGCTGGCTGTGCTTGTGAGGTCACAGCAACCTCAGTTCCTCCTCTGCCAGTTTCAGGCTCATGGCTGCTGGCTGTGCTTGTGAGGTGACAGCAACCTCAGTGCCTCACAGGCCAGTTTCAGGCTCATGGCTGCTGGCTGTGCTTGTGACGTCACAGCAGCCTCAGTGCCTCATTGTTTAGTGTCCAGCGTCCCCTGCTGGCTCTGCTTGTGAGGTCACAGCAGACTCAGTGCCTCACAGGTTAGTGTCCATCGCCCCCTACTGGCTGTGCTTGTGAGGTCACAGCAGCCTCAGTGCCTCCTCTGCCAGTGGCAGTCTCATGGCTGCTGGCAGTGCTTGTGACGTCACAGCAGCCTCAGTGCCTCCTAGGTTAGTGTCCACCGCCCCCTACTGACTGTGCTTCTGAGGTCACAGCAGACTCAGTGCCTCCTCCGCCAGTGTCAGGCTCATGGCTGCTGGCAGTGCTTGTGACGTCACAGCAGCCTGAATGCCTCCTAGGGCAGTGTCAGGGTCATGGCTGCTGGCTGTGATTGTGAGGTCACAGCAGCCTGAATGCCTCCTAGGCCAGTATCAGGCTCATGGCTACTGGCTGTGCTTGTGAGGTCACAGCAGCCTCAGTGCCTCCTAGATTAGTGTGCAGCGGCCCCTGCTGGCTGTGCTTGTGAGGTCACTGCAGACTCAGTGTCTCCGTGGATAGTGCCATGGTCATGGCTGCTGGCTGTGCCTGTGATGTCACAGCAGACTCAGTGCCTCCTCTGCCAGTGGCAGTCTCATGGTTGCTGGCTGTGCTTGTGAGGTCACAGAAGCCTCAGTGCCTCCTCTGCCAGTGGCAGTCTCATGGCTGCTGGCTGTGCTTGTGAGGTCACAGCAGCCTTAGTGCCTCATAGTTTAGTGTCCAGCGTCCCCTGCTGGCTCTGCTTGTGAGGTCACAGCAGACTCAGTGCCTCATAGTTAGTTTCCATCGCCCCCTACTGGCTGTGCTTGTGAGGTCACAGCAGCCTCAGTGCCTCCCAGGCCAATACCAGGCTCCTGGCTGCTGGCTGTGCTTGTGATGTCACAGCAGACTCAGTGCCTCCTCTGTCAGTGGCAGTCTCATAGTTGCTGGCTGTGCTTGTGAGGTCACAGCAGACTCAGTGCCTCCTCTGCCAGTGGCAGTCTCATGGCTGCTGGCTGTGCTTGTGAGGTCACAGCAGCGTCAGTGCCTCCTAGGTTAGTGTCCATCGCCCCCTACTGGCTGTGCTTCTGAGGTCACAGCAGCCTCAGTGCCTCCTAGGTTAGTTTCCATCGCCCCCGACTGGCTGTGCTTTTGAGGTCACAGCAGCCTCAGTGCCTCCCAGGCCAATACCAGGCTCCTGGCTGCTGGCTGTGCTGGTGAGGTCACAGCAGCCTTAATGCCTCCTAGGCCAGTGGCAGGCTCATGGCTGCTGGCTGTGCTTGTGAGGTCATAGCAGCCTCAGTGCCTCCAAGCCAGTATCAGGCTCATGGCTGCTGGCTGTGCTTGTGAGGTCACAGAAGCCTCAGTGCCTCCTCTGCCAGTGGCAGTCTCATGGCTGCTGGCTGTGCTTGTGAGGTCACAGCAGCCTCAGTGCCTCCTAGATTAGTGTGCAGCGGCCCCTGCTGGCTGTGCTTGTGAGGTCACTGCAGACTCATTGTCTCCGTGGATAGTGCCATGGTCATGGCTGCTGGCTGTGCCTGTGATGTCACAGCAGACTCAGTGCCTCCTCTGCCAGTGGCAGTCTCATGGTTTCTGGCTGTGCATGTGAGGTCACAGAAGCCTCAGTGCCTCCTCTGCCAGTGGCAGTCTCATGGCTGCTGGCTGTGCTTGTGAGGTCACAGCAGCCTCAGTGCCTCATAGTTTAGTGTCCAGCGTCCCCTGGTGTCTCTGCTTGTGAGGTCACAGCAGACTCAGTGCCTCATAGTTAGTTTCCATCGCCCCCTACTGGCTGTGCTTGTGAGGTCACAGCAGCCTCAGTGCCTCCTAGGCCAGTGGCAGGCTCATGGCTGCTGGCTGTGCTTGTGACGTCACAGTAGCCTCAGTGCCTCTGAGGCCAGTGTCAGTCTCATGGCTGCTGGCTGTGCTTGTGAGGTCACAGCAGACTCAGTGCCTCCTAGGTTAGTGTTCATCGCCCCCGACTGGCTGTGCTTGTGAGGTCACAGCAGACTCAGTGCCTGATAGATTATCTCCAGTGCCCTCTGCTGGCTGTGCTTGTGAGGTCACAGCAGCCTCAGTGCCTCCTCTGCCAGTGTCAGGTTCATGGCTGCTGGCTGTGCTTGTGAGGTCACAGCAGCCTCAGTGCCTCTGAGGCCAGTGTCAGTCTCATGGCTACTGGTTGTGCTTGTGACGTCACAGCAGCCCCAGTGCTTCTGAGGCCAGTGTCAGGCTCATGGCTGCTGGCTGTGCTTGTGAGGTCACAGAAGCCTCAGTGCCTCCTCTGCCAGTGGCAGTCTCATGGCTGCTGGCTGTGCTTGTGAGGTCACAGCAGCCTGAGTGCCTCCTAGATTAGTGTGCAGCGGCCCCTGCTGGCTGTGCTTGTGAGGTCACTGCAGACTCAGTGTCTCCGTGGATAGTGCCATGCTCATGGCTGCTGGCTGTGCCTGTGATGTCACCGCAGACTCAGTGCCTCCTCTGCCAGTGGTAGTCTCATGGTTGCTGGCTGTGCTTGTGAGGTCACAGCAGCCTCAGTGCCTCCTCTGCCAGTGTCAGGGTCATGGCTGCTGGCTGTGCTTGTGAGGTCACAGCAGACTCAGTGCTTCCTCTGCCAGTGCCATGCTCATGGCTGCTGGCTGTGCTTGTGAGGTCATAGCAACCTCAGTGCCTCTGAGGCCAGTGGCAGTCTCATGGCTGCTGGCTGTGCTTGTGACGTCACAGCAGACTCAGTGGCTCCTAGGTTAGTGTCCATCGCCCCCTACTGGTTGTGCTTGTGAGGTCACAGCAGCCTCAGTGCCTCCTAGACCAGTATCAGGCTCATGGCTGCTGGCTGTGCTTGTGAGGTCACTGCAGACTCAGTGTCTCCGTGGATAGTGCCATGCTCATGGCTGCTGGCTGTGCTTGTGATGTCACAGCAGACTCAGTGAATCCTCTGTCAGTGGCAGTCTCATAGTTGCTGGCTGTGCTTGTGAGGTCACAGCAGACTCAGTGCCTCCTCTGCCAGTGGCAGTCTCATGGCTGCTGGCTGTGCTTGTGAGGTCACAGCAGCGTCAGTGCCTCCTAGGTTAGTGTCCATCGCCCCCTACTGGCTGTGCTTCTGAGGTCACAGCAGCCTCAGTGCCTCCTAGGTTAGTGTCCATCGCCCCCTACTGGCTGTGCTTGTGAGGTCACAGCAGCCTCAGTGCCTCCCAGGCCAATACCAGGCTCCTGGCTGCTGGCTGTGCTTGTGAGGTCACAGCAGCCTTAATGCCTCCTAGGCCAGTGGCAGGCTCATGGCTGCTGGCTGTGCTTGTGAGGTCATAGCAGCCTCAGTGCCTCCTAGGCCAGTATCAGGCTCATGGCTGCTGGCTGTGCTTGTGAGGTCACAGCAGCCTCAGTGCCTCCTCTGCCAGTGGCAGTCTCATGGCTGCTGGCTGTGCTTGTGAGGTCACAGCAGCCTCAGTGCCTCCTAGATTAGTGTGCAGCGGCCCCTGCTGGCTGTGCTTGTGAGGTCACTGCAGACTCAGTGTCTCCGTGGATAGTGCCATGGTCATGGCTGCTGGCTGTGCCTGTGATGTCACAGCAGACTCAGTGCCTCCTCTGCCAGTGGCAGTCTCATGGTTGCTGGCTGTGCTTGTGAGGTCACAGAAGCCTCAGTGCCTCCTCTGCCAGTGGCAGTCTCATGGCTGCTGGCTGTGCTTGTGAGGTCACAGCAGCCTTAGTGCCTCATAGTTTAGTGTCCAGCGTCCCCTGCTGGCTCTGCTTGTGAGGTCACAGCAGACTCAGTGCCTCATAGTTAGTTTCCATCGCCCCCTACTGGCTGTGCTTGTGAGGTCACAGCAGCCTCAGTGCCTCCCAGGCCAATACCAGGCTCCTGGCTGCTGGCTGTGCTTGTGATGTCACAGCAGACTCAGTGCCTCCTCTGTCAGTGGCAGTCTCATAGTTGCTGGCTGTGCTTGTGAGGTCACAGCAGACTCAGTGCCTCCTCTGCCAGTGGCAGTCTCATGGCTGCTGGCTGTGCTTGTGAGGTCACAGCAGCGTCAGTGCCTCCTAGGTTAGTGTCCATCGCCCCCTACTGGCTGTGCTTCTGAGGTCACAGCAGCCTCAGTGCCTCCTAGGTTAGTTTCCATCGCCCCCGACTGGCTGTGCTTTTGAGGTCACAGCAGCCTCAGTGCCTCCCAGGCCAATACCAGGCTCCTGGCTGCTGGCTGTGCTGGTGAGGTCACAGCAGCCTTAATGCCTCCTAGGCCAGTGGCAGGCTCATGGCTGCTGGCTGTGCTTGTGAGGTCATAGCAGCCTCAGTGCCTCCAAGCCAGTATCAGGCTCATGGCTGCTGGCTGTGCTTGTGAGGTCACAGAAGCCTCAGTGCCTCCTCTGCCAGTGGCAGTCTCATGGCTGCTGGCTGTGCTTGTGAGGTCACAGCAGCCTCAGTGCCTCCTAGATTAGTGTGCAGCGGCCCCTGCTGGCTGTGCTTGTGAGGTCACTGCAGACTCAGTGTCTCCGTGGATAGTGCCATGCTCATGGCTGCTGGCTGTGCCTGTGATGTCACAGCAGACTCAGTGCCTCCTCTGCCAGTGGCAGTCTCATGGTTGCTGGCTGTGCTTGTGAGGTCACAGAAGCCTCAGTGCCTCCTCTGCCAGTGGCAGTCTCATGGCTGCTGGCTGTGCTTGTGAGGTCACAGCAGCCTTAGTGCCTCATACTTTAGTGTCCAGCGTCCCCTGCTGGCTCTGCTTGTGAGGTCACAGCAGACTCAGTGCCTCATAGTTAGTTTCCATCGCCCCCTACTGGCTGTGCTTGTGAGGTCACAGCAGCCTCAGTGCCTCCCAGGCCAATACCAGGCTCCTGGCTGCTGGCTGTGCTTGTGAGGTCACAGCAGCCTTAATGCCTCCTAGGCCAGTGGCAGTCTCATGGCTGCTGGCTGTGATTGTGAGGTCACAGCAGCCTCAGTGTCTCCTGGGCTCGTATCAGTCTCATGGCTGCTGGCTGTGCTTGTGACGTCACAGCAGCCTCAGTGCCTCTGAAGCCAGTGTCAGTCTCATGGCTGCTGGCTGTGCTTGTGAGGTCACAGCAGCCTCACTGCCTCCTCTGCCAGTTTCAGGCTCATGGCTGCTGCCTGTGCTTGTGACGTCACAGCAGCCTCAGTGCCTCCCAGGCCAATATCAGGCTCCTGGCTGCTGGCTGTGCTTGTGACGTCATAGCAGCCTGAGTGCCTCCTAGGCCAGTGGCAGGCTCATGGCTGCTGGCTGTGATTGTGAGGTCAAAGCAGCCTCAGTGCCTTCTCTGCCAGTGGCAGTCTCATGGCTGCTGGCTGTGCTTGTGAGGTCACAGAAGCCTCAGTGCCTCATAGGCTATTATCAGGCTCATGGCTGCTGGCTGTGCTTGTGAGGTCACAGAAGCATCAGTGCCTCCTCTGCCAGTATCAGTCTCATGGCTGCTGGCTGTGCTTGTGAGGTCACAGCAGCCTCAGTGCCTCCTAGGCTATTATCAGGCTCATGGCTGCTGGCTGTGCTTGTGAGGTCACACAAGCCTGAATGTCTCCTAGGCCAGTGTCAGGCTCATGGCTGCTGGCTGTGCTTGTGAGGTCACAGCAGACTCAGTGCCTCAAAAGTTAGTGTCCAGCGCCCCCTGCTGGCTGTGCTTGTGAGGTCACAGCAGCCTCAGTGCCTCACAGGCCAGTATCAGGCTCATGGCTGCTGGCTATGCTTTTCACGTCACAGCAGCCTCAGTGCCTCCTCTGCCAGTGGCAGTCTCATGGCTGCTGGCTGTGCTTGTGAGGTCACAGAAGCATCAGTGCCTCCTCTGCCAGTGGCAGTCTCATGGCTCCTGGCTGTGCTTGTGAGGTCACAGCAGCCTCAGTGCCTCCTAGGTTAGTGTCCATCGCCCCCTACTGGCTGTGCTTGTGAGGTCACAGCAGCCTCAGTGCCTCCTTGACCAGTGTCAGGGTCATGGCTGCTGGCCATGCTTGTCACGTCACAGCAGCCTCAGTGTCTCCTAGGCCCGTGGCAGGCTCATGGCTGCTGGCTGTGCTTGTGACGTCACAGCACCCTCAGTGCCTCTGAGGCCAGTGCCATGCTCATGGCTGCTGGCTGTTCTTGTGAGGTCACAGAAGCCTCAGTGCCTCCTCTGCCAGTGGCAGTCTCATGGCTGCTGGCTGTGCTTGTGAGGTCACAGCAGCCTCAGTGCCTCCTAGGCCAGTATCAGGCTCATGGCTGCTGGCTGTGCTTGTGAGGTCACAGAAGCCTGAATGCCTCCTAGGCCAGTGGCAGGCTCATGGCTGCTGGCTGTGCTTGTGAGGTCACAGCAGCCTCAGTGCCTCATAGTTAGTGTGCAGCGCCCCCTGCTGGCTGTGCTTGTGAGGTCACAGCAACCTCAGTGTCTCCTAGGCTAGTATCAGGCTCATGGCTGCTGGCTGTGCTTGTGAGGTCACAGCAGCCTCAGTGCCTCCTCTGCCTGTGTCAGGCTCATGGCTGCTGGCTGTGCTTGTGAGGTCACAGCAGCCTCAGTGCCTCCTAGGTTAGTGTTCATCGCCCCCGACTGGCTGTGCTTGTGACGTCACAGCAGACTCAGTGCCTGATAGGTTATCTCCAGTGCCCCCTGCTGGCTGTGCTTGTGAGGTCACAGCAGCCTCAGTGCCTCATAGTTAGTGTGCAGTGCCCCCTACTGGCTGTGCTTGTGAGGTCACAGCAGACTCAGTGCCTTACAGGCCAGTATCAGGCTCATGGCTGCTGGCTGTGCTTGTGAGGTCACAGCAGCCTGAGTGCCTCCTCTGCCAGTGCCATGCTCATGGCTGCTGGCTGTGCTTGTGAGGTCACAGCAGCCTCAGTGCCTCCTCTGCCAGTGGCAGTCTCATGGCTCCTGGCTGTGCTTCTGAGGTCACAGCAGCCTCAGTGTCTCCTAGGTTAGTGTCCACCGCCCCCTACTGACTGTGCTTCTGAGGTCACAGCAGACTCAGTGCCTCCTCTGCCAGTGTCAGGCTCATGGCTGCTGGCAGTGCTTGTAACGTCACAGCAGCCTGAATGCCTCCTAGGCCAGTGTCAGGGTCATGGCTGCTGGCAGTGCTTGTGAGGTCACACAAGCCTGAATGCCTCCTAGGCCAGTATCAGGCTCATGGCTACTGGCTGTGCTTGTGAGGTCACAGCAGACTCAGTGCCTCTTAGGCCAGTATCAAGCACAAGGCTGCTGGCTGTGCTTCTGAGGTCACAGCACCCTCAGTGCCTCACAGGCCAGTATCAGGCTCCTGGCTGCTGGCTGTGCTTGTGAGGTCACAGCAGCCTCAGTGCCTCCTCTGCCAGTGCCATGCTCATGGCTGCTGGCTGTGCTTGTGAGGTCACAGAAGCCTCAGTGCCTCACAGGCCAGTTTCAGGCTCATGGCTGCTGGCTGTGCTTGTGAGGTCACAGCAGACTCAGTGCCTCCTCTGCCAGTGCCATGTTCATGGCTGCTGGCTGTGCTTGTGAAGTCACAGGAGCCTCAGTGCCTCATAGTTCAGTGTCCAGCGTCCCCTGCTGGCTCTGCTTGTGAGGTCAAAGCAGACTCAGTGCCTCATAGGTTAGTGTCCAGCGTCCCCTACTGGCTGTGCTTGTGAGGTCACAGCAGCCTCAGTGCCTCCTCTGCCAGTGCCATGCTCATGGCTGCTGGCTGTGCTTGTGACGTCACAGCAGCTTGAATGCCTCCTAGGCGGGTGGCAGGCTCATGGCTGTTGGCTGTGCTTGTGAGGTCACAACAGCCACAGTGCCTCCTAGGCTAGTATCAGTATCATGGCTGCTGGCTGTGCTTGTGAGGTCACAGCAGCCTCAGTGCTTCTGAGGCCAGTGTCAGTCGCATGGCTGCTGGCTGTGCTTGTGAGGTCACAGCAGCCTCAGTGCCTCCTAGGTTATCTGCAGTGCCCCCGACTGGTTGTGCTTGTGAGGTCACAGCAGACTCAGTGCCTCCTCTGCCAGTGGCAGTCTCATGGCTGCTGGCTGTGCTTGTGAGGTCACAGCAGCCTCAGTGCCTCCTAGATTAGTGTGCAGCGCCCCCTGCTGGCTGTGCTTGTGAGGTCACTGCAGACTCAGTGTCTCCGTGGATAGTGCCATGCTCATGGCTGCTGGCTGTGCTTGTGATGTCACAGCAGACTCAGTGCCTCCTCTGCCAGTGGCAGTCTCATGGTTGCTGGCTGTGCTTGTGAGGTCACAGCAGCCTCTGTGCCTCATAGCTTAGTGTCCAGCGTCCCCTGCTGGCTCTGCTTGTGAGGTCACAGCAGACTCAGTGTCTCATAGTTAGTTTCCATCGCCCCCTACTGGCTGTGCTTGTTAGGTCACAGCAGCCTCAGTGCCTCCCAGGCCAATACCAGGCTCCTGGCTGTTGGCTGTGCTTCTGAGGTCACAGCAGCCTTAGTGCCTCCTAGGCCAGTGGCAGGCTCATGGCTGCTGGCTGTGCTTGTGACGTCACAGCAGACTCAGTGCCTCCTCTGCCAGTATCAGTCTCATGGCTGCTGGCTGTGCTTGTGAGGTCACACAAGCCTGAATACCTCCTAGGCCAGTGGCAGGCTCATGGCTGCTGGCTCTGCTTGTGAGGTCAAAGGAGCCTCAGTGCCTCTGAGGCCAGTGGCAGTCTCCTGGCTGCTGGCTGTGCTTGTGAGGTCACAGCAGCCTCAGTGCCTCCGAGGCCAGTGCCATGCTCATGGCTGCTGCCTGTGCTTGTGAGGTGACAGAAGCCTCAGTGCCTCCTAGGTTAGTGTCCATCGCCCCCTACTGGCTCTGCTTGTGAGGTCAGAGCAGACTCAGTGTCTCATAAGTTAGTGTCCAGCGCCCCCTACTGGCTGTGCTTGTGAGGTCACAGCAGCCTCAGTGCCTCCGAGGCCAGTGCCATGCTCATGGCTGCTGGCTGTGCTTGTGAGATCACAGAAGCCTCAGTGCCTCCTAGGTTAGTGTCCATCGCCCCCTACTGGCTGTGCTTGTGAGGTCTCAGCAGCCTCAGTGCCTCCTCTGCCAGTGTCAGGCTCATGGCTGCTGGCTTAGCTTGTGAGGTCACAGCAGCCTGAATGCCTCCTTGACCAGTGTCAGGGTCATGGCTGCTGGCTGTGCTTCTGAGGTCACAGAAGCCTGAATGCCTTTTAGGCCAGTGTCATTGTCATGGCTACTGGCTGTGCTTGTGAGGTCACAGCAGCCTCTGTGCCTCATAGTTTAGTGTCCAGCGTCCCCTGCTGGCTATGCTTGTGAGGTCAGAGCAGACTCAGTGCCTCATAAGTTAGTGTCCATCGCTCCCTACTGGATGTGCTTGTGAGGTCACAGCAGCCTCAGTGCCTCACAGGCCAGTATCAGGCTCATGGCTGCTGGCTGTGCTTGTGAGGTCACAGAAGCCTGAATGCCTCCTAGGCCAGTGGCAGGCTCATGGCTGCTGGCTGTGCTTGTGAGGTCACAGCAGACTCAGTGCCTCATAGTTAGTGTCCAGCGCCCCCTGCTGGCTGTGCTTGTGAGGTCACAGCAGACTCAGTGCCTCACAGGCCAGTATCAGTCTCATGGCTGCTGGCTGTGCTTGTGAGGTCACAGCAGCCTCAGTGCCTCCTCTGCCAGTGCCATGCTCATGGCTGCTGGCTGTGCTTGTGAGGTCACAGCAACCTCAGTTCCTCCTCTGCCAGTTTCAGGCTCATGGCTGCTGGCTGTGCTTGTGAGGTGACAGCAACCTCAGTGCCTCACAGGCCAGTTTCAGGCTCATGGCTGCTGGCTGTGCTTGTGACGTCACAGCAGCCTCAGTGCCTCATTGTTTAGTGTCCAGCGTCCCCTGCTGGCTCTGCTTGTGAGGTCACAGCAGACTCAGTGCCTCACAGGTTAGTGTCCATCGCCCCCTACTGGCTGTGCTTGTGAGGTCACAGCAGCCTCAGTGCCTCCTCTGCCAGTGGCAGTCTCATGGCTGCTGGCAGTGCTTGTGACGTCACAGCAGCCTCAGTGCCTCCTAGGTTAGTGTCCACCGCCCCCTACTGACTGTGCTTCTGAGGTCACAGCAGACTCAGTGCCTCCTCCGCCAGTGTCAGGCTCATGGCTGCTGGCAGTGCTTGTGACGTCACAGCAGCCTGAATGCCTCCTAGGGCAGTGTCAGGGTCATGGCTGCTGGCTGTGATTGTGAGGTCACAGCAGCCTGAATGCCTCCTAGGCCAGTATCAGGCTCATGGCTACTGGCTGTGCTTGTGAGGTCACAGCAGCCTCAGTGCCTCTTAGGCCAGTATCAAACGCACGGCTGCTGGCTGTGCTTGTGAGGTCACAGCAGCCTCAGTGTCTCCTAGGCCAGTGGCAGGCTCATGGCTGCTGGCTGTGCTTGTGAGGTCACAGCAGACTCAGTGCCTCATAGTTAGTGTCCAGCGCCCCCTGCTGGCTGTGCTTGTGACGTCACAGCAGCCTCAGTGCCTCACAGGCCAGGGTCAGGCTCATGGCTGCTGGCTGTGCTTGTGACGTCACAGCAGCCTGAATGCCTCCCAGGCGCGTGGCAGGCTCATGGCTGCTGGCTGTGCTTGTGACGTCACAGCAGCCACAGTGCCTCCTAGGCTAGTATCAGTCTCATGGCTGCTGGCTGTGCTTGTGAGGTCACAGCAGACTCAGTGCCTCTGAGGCCAGTGTCAGTCTCATGGCTGCTGGCTGTGCTTGTGAGGTCACAGCAGCCTCAGTGCCTCCTAGGTTAGTGTTCATCGCCCCCGACTGGCTGTGCTTGTGACGTCACAGCAGACTCAGTGCCTGATAGGTTATCTCCAGTGCCCCCTGCTGGCTGTGTTGTGAGTTCACAGCAGCCTCAGTGCCTCCTCTGCCAGTGTCAGGTTCATGGCTGCTGCCTCTGCTTGTGACGTCACAGCAGCCTCAGTGCCTACTAGGCCCGTGGCAGGCTCATGGCTGCTGGCTGTGCTTGTGACGTCACAGCAGCCTCAGTGCTTCTGAGGCCAGTGTCATTGTCATGGCTGCTGGCTGTGCTTGTGAGGTCACAGCAGACTCAGTGCCTCCTCTGCCAGTGTCAGGCTCATGGCTGCTGGCTTAGCTTGTGAGGTCACAGCAGCCTGAATGCCTCCTTGACCAGTGTCAGGGTCATGGCTGCTGGCTGTGCTTCTGAGGTCACAGAAGCCTGAATGCCTTCTAGGCCAGTGTCATTGTCATGGCTACTGGCTGTGCTTGTGAGGTCACAGCAGCCTCTGTGCCTCATAGTTTAGTGTCCAGCGTCCCCTGCTGGCTATGCTTGTGAGGTCAGAGCAGACTCAGTGCCTCATAAGTTAGTGTCCATCGCTCCCTACTGGATGTGCTTGTGAGGTCACAGCAGCCTCAGTGCCTCACAGGCCAGTATCAGGCTCATGGCTGCTGGCTGTGCTTCTGAGCTCACAGAAGCCTGAATGCCTCCTAGGCCAGTGGCAGGCTCATGGCTGCTGGCTCTGCTTGTGAGGTCACAGCAGACTCAGTGCCTCATAGTTAGTGTCCAGCGCCCCCTGCTGGCTGTGCTTGTGAGGTCACAGCAACCTCAGTTCCTCCTCTGCCAGTTTCAGGCTCATGGCTGCTGGCTGTGCTTGTGAGGTCACAGCAGCCTCAGTGCCTCCTCTGCCAGTGCCATGCTCATGCCTGCTGGCTGTGCTTGTGAGGTCACAGCAGCCTCAGTGCCTCCTCTGCCAGTGCCATGCTCATGCCTGCTGGCTGTGTTTGTGAGGTCACAGCAGCCTCAGTGCCTCCTCTGCCAGTGTCAGGCTCATGGCTGCTGGCTGTGCTTGTGAGGTCACAGAAGCCTCAGTGCCTCCTCTGCCAGTTTCAGGCTCATGGCTGCTGGCTGTGCCTCTGAGGTCACTGCAGACTCAGTGCCTCATAGGTTAGTGTCCATCACCCCCTACTGGCTGTGCTTGTGAGGTCACAGCAGCCTCAGTGCCTCCCAGGCCAATATCAGGCTCATGGCTGCTGGCTGTGCTTGTGACGTCACAGCAGCCTGAATGCCTCCTAGGCGCGTGTCAGTCTCATGGCTGCTGGCTGTGCTTGTGACGTCACAGCAGCCTCAGTGCCTCTGAGGCCAGTATCAGTCTCATGGCTGCTGGCTGTGCTTGTGAGGTCACAGAAGCCTCAGTGCCTCCTCTGCCAGTGGCAGTCTCATGGCTGCTGGTTGTGCTTGTGAGGTCACAGCAGCCTCAGTGCCTCCTAGGTTAGTGTCCATCGCCCCCTACTGGCTGTGCTTGTGAGGTCACAGCAGCCTCAGTGCCTCCTAGGTTAGTGTCCATCGCCCCCTACTGGCTGTGCTTCTGAGGTCACAGAAGACTCAGTGCCTCCTCCGCCAGTGTCAGGCTCATGGCTGCTGGCTGTGCTTGTGAGGTCACAGCAGCCTGAATGCATCCTAGACCAGTGTCAGGCTCATGGCTACTGGCTGTGCTTGTGAGGTCACACAAGCCTGAATGCCTCCTAGGCCAGTGTCAGGGTCATGGCTGCTGGCTTTGCTTGTGAGGTCACAGCAGACTCAGTGCCTCAAAAGTTAGTGTGCAGTGCCCCCTGCTGGCTCTGCTTCTGAGATTACAGCAGCCTCAGTGCCTCCTAGGCCAGTATCAGGCTCATGGCTGCTGGCTGTGCTTGTGAGGTCACAGCAGCCTCAGTGCCTCCTAGGCCAGTGGCAGGCTCATGGCTGCTGGCTGTGCTTGTGAGGTCACAGCAGCCTCCGTGCCTCATAGTTAGTGTCCAGCGCCCCCTGCTGGCTGTGCTTGTGAGGTCACAGCAGCCTCAGTGCCTCACAGGCCAGTATCAGGCTCATGGCTGCTGGCTGTGCTTGTGAGGTCACAGCAGACTCAGTGCCTCCTCTGCCAGTGCCATGCTCATGGCTGCTGGCTGTGCTTGTGAGGTCACAGCAACCTCAGTGCCTCACAGGCCAGTTTCAGGCTCATGGCTGCTGGCTGTGCTTGTGAGGTCACAGCAGCCTCAGTGCCTCATTGTTTAGTGTCCAGCGTCCCCTGCTGGCTCTGCTTGTGAGGTCACAGCAGACTCAGTGCCTCATAGGTTAGTGTCCATCGCCCCCTACTGGCTGTGCTTGTGAGGTCACAGCAGACTCAGTGCCTCCTCCGCCAGTGTCAGGCTCATGGCTGCTGGCAGTGCTTGTGACGTCACAGCAGCCTGAATGCCTCCTAGGGCAGTGTCAGGGTCATGGCTGCTGGCAGTGCTTGTGAGGTCACAGCAGCCTGAATGCCTCCTAGGCCAGTATCAGGCTCATGGCTACTGGCTGTGCTTGTGAGGTCACAGCAGCCTCAGTGCCTCTTATGCCAGTATCAAACGCACGGCTGCTGGCTGTGCTTCTGAGGTCACAGCAGCCTCAGTTCCTCCTAGGCCAGTGGCAGGCTCATGGCTGCTGGCTCTGCCTGTGAGGTCACAGCAGACTCAGTGCCTCATAGTTAGTGTCCAGCGCCCCCTGCTGGCTGTGCTTGTGACGTCACAGCAGCCTGAATGCCTCCCAGGCGCGTGGCAGGCTCATGGCTGCTGGCTGTGCTTGTGACGTCACAGCAGCCACAGTGCCTCCTAGGCTAGTATCAGTCTCCTGGTTCCTGGCTGTGCTTGTGAGGTCACAGCAGACTCAGTGCCTCTGAGGCCAGTGTCAGTCTCATGGCTGCTGGCTGTGCTTGTGAGGTCACAGCAGCCTCAGTGCCTCCTAGGTTAGTGTTCATCGCCCCCGACTGGCTGTGCTTGTGACGTCACAGCAGACTCAGTGCCTGATAGGTTATCTCCAGTGCCCCCTGCTGGCTGTGTTGTGAGTTCACAGCAGCCTCAGTGCCTCCTCTGCCAGTGTCAGGTTCATGGCTGCTGCCTCTGCTTGTGACGTCACAGCAGCCTCAGTGCCTACTAGGCCCGTGGCAGGCTCATGGCTGCTGGCTGTGCTTGTGACGTCACAGCAGCCTCAGTGCTTCTGAGGCCAGTGTCATTGTCATGGCTGCTGGCTGTGCTTGTGAGGTCACAGCAGACTCAGTGCCTCCTCTGCCAGTGGCAGTCTCATGGCTGCTGGCTTTGCTTGTGAGGTCACAGCAGCCTTAATGCCTCCTTGACCAGTGTCAGGGTCATGGCTGCTGGCTGTGCTTCTGAGGTCACAGAAGCCTGAATGCCTTCTAGGCCAGTGTCATTGTCATGGCTACTGGCTGTGCTTGTGAGGTCACAGCAGCCTCTGTGCCTCATAGTTTAGTGTCCAGCGTCCCCTGCTGGCTATGCTTTTGAGGTCAGAGCAGACTCAGTGCCTCATAAGTTAGTGTCCATCGCTCCCTACTGGCTGTGCTTGTGAGGTCACAGCGCCCTCAGTGCCTCACAGGCCAGTATCAGGCTCATGGCTGCTGGCTGTGCTTGTGAGGTCACAGCAGCCTCAGTGCCTCACAGGCCAGTGGCAGGCTCATGGCTGCTGGCTCTGCTTGTGAGGTCACAGCAGACTCAGTTCCTCATAGTTAGTGCCCAGCGCCCCCTGCTGGCTGTGCTTGTGAGGTCACAGCAGCCTCAGGGCCTCACAGGCCAGTTTCAGGCTCATGGCTGCTGGCTGTGCTTGTGAGGTCACAGCAGCCTCAGTGCATCCCAGGCCAGTATCAGGCTCATGGCTGCTGGCTGTGCTTGTGAGGTCACAGCAGCCTCAGTGCCTCCTCTGCCAGTGCCATGCTCATGGCTGCTGGCTGTGCTTGTGAGGTCACAGCAGCCTCAGTGCCTCCTCTGCCAGTGCCATGCTCATGGCTGCTGGCTGTGCTTGTGAGGTCACAGAAGCCTCAGTGCCTCCTCTGCCAGTGCCATGCTCATGGCTGCTGGCTGTGCTTCTGAGGTCACAGCAGACTCAGTGCCTCCTCCGCCAGTGTCAGGCTCATGGCTGCTGGCTGTGCTTGTGAGGTCACAGCAGCCTCAGTGCCTCTGAGGCCAGTGGCAGGGTCATGGCTACTGGCTGTGCTTGTGAGGTCACACAAGCCTGAATGCCTCCTAGGCCAGTTTCAGGCTCATGGCTGCTGGCTGTGCTTGTGACGTCACAGCAGACTCAGTGCCTCAAAAGTTAGTGTGCAGTGCCCCCTGCTGGCTCTGCTTCTGAGGTTACAGCAGACTCAGTGCCTCCTAGGCCAGTATCAGGCTCATGGCTGCTGGCTGTGCTTGTGAGGTCACAGCAGACTCAGTGCCTCTTAGGCCAGTATCAAACGCACGGCTGCTGGCTGTGCTTCTGAGGTCACAGCAGCCTCAGTTCCTCCTAGGCCAGTGGCAGGCTCATGGCTGCTGGCTGTGCTTGTGAGGTCACAGCAGACTCAGTGCCTCATAGTTAGTGTCCAGCGCCCCCTGCTGGCTGTGCTTGTGACGTCACAGCAGCCTCAGTGCCTCACAGGCCAGGGTCAGGCTCATGGCTGCTGGCTGTGCTTGTGACGTCACAGCAGCCTGAATGCCTCCCAGGCGCGTGGCAGGCTCATGGCTGCTGGCTGTGCTTGTGACGTCACAGCAGCCACAGTGCCTCCTAGGCTAGTATCAGTCTCATGGCTGCTGGCTGTGCTTGTGAGGTCACAGCAGACTCAGTGCCTCTGAGGCCAGTGTCAGTCTCATGGCTGCTGGCTGTGCTTGTGAGGTCACAGCAGCCTCAGTGCCTCCTAGGTTAGTGTTCATCGCCCCCGACTGGCTGTGCTTGTGACGTCACAGCAGACTCAGTGCCTGATAGGTTATCTCCAGTGCCCCCTGCTGGCTGTGTTGTGAGTTCACAGCAGCCTCAGTGCCTCCTCTGCCAGTGTCAGGTTCATGGCTGCTGCCTCTGCTTGTGACGTCACAGCAGCCTCAGTGCCTACTAGGCCCGTGGCAGGCTCATGGCTGCTGGCTGTGCTTGTGACGTCACAGCAGCCTCAGTGCTTCTGAGGCCAGTGTCATTGTCATGGCTGCTGGCTGTGCTTGTGAGGTCACAGCAGACTCAGTGCCTCCTCTGCCAGTGTCAGGCTCATGGCTGCTGGCTTAGCTTGTGAGGTCACAGCAGCCTGAATGCCTCCTTGACCAGTGTCAGGGTCATGGCTGCTGGCTGTGCTTCTGACGTCACAGAAGCCTGAATGCCTTCTAGGCCAGTGTCATTGTCATGGCTACTGGCTGTGCTTGTGAGGTCACAGCAGCCTCTGTGCCTCATAGTTTAGTGTCCAGCGTCCCCTGCTGGCTATGCTTGTGAGGTCAGAGCAGACTCAGTGCCTCATAAGTTAGTGTCCATCGCTCCCTACTGGATGTGCTTGTGAGGTCACAGCAGCCTCAGTGCCTCACAGGCCAGTATCAGGCTCATGGCTGCTGGCTGTGCTTCTGAGCTCACAGAAGCCTGAATGCCTCCTAGGCCAGTGGCAGGCTCATGGCTGCTGGCTCTGCTTGTGAGGTCACAGCAGACTCAGTGCCTCATAGTTAGTGTCCAGCGCCCCCTGCTGGCTGTGCTTGTGAGGTCACAGCAACCTCAGTTCCTCCTCTGCCAGTTTCAGGCTCATGGCTGCTGGCTGTGCTTGTGAGGTCACAGCAGCCTCAGTGCCTCCTCTGCCAGTGCCATGCTCATGCCTGCTGGCTGTGCTTGTGAGGTCACAGCAGCCTCAGTGCCTCCTCTGTCAGTGCCATGCTCATGCCTGCTGGCTGTGTTTGTGAGGTCACAGCAGCCTCAGTGCCTCCTCTGCCAGTGGCAGGCTCATGGCTGCTGGCTGTGCTTGTGAGGTCACAGAAGCCTCAGTGCCTCCTCTGCCAGTTTCAGGCTCATGGCTGCTGGCTGTGCTTCTGAGGTCACTGCAGACTCAGTGCCTCATAGGTTAGTGTCCATCACCCCCTACTGGCTGTGCTTGTGAGGTCACAGCAGCCTCAGTGCCTCCCAGGCCAATATCAGGCTCATGGCTGCTGGCTGTGCTTGTGACGTCACAGCAGCCTGAATGCCTCCTAGGCCAGTGTCAGGGTCATGGCTGCTGGCTTTGCTTGTGAGGTCACAGCAGACTCAGTGCCTCAAAAGTTAGTGTGCAGTGCCCCCTGCTGGCTCTGCTTGTGAGATTACAGCAGCCTCAGTGCCTCCTAGGCCAGTATCAGGCTCATGGCTGCTGGCTGTGCTTGTGAGGTCACAGCAGCCTCAGTGCCTCCTAGGCCAGTGGCAGGCTCATGGCTGCTGGCTGTGCTTGTGAGGTCACAGCAGCCTCCGTGCCTCATAGTTAGTGTCCAGCGCCCCCTGCTGGCTGTGCTTGTGAGGTCACAGCAGCCTCAGTGCCTCACAGGCCAGTATCAGGCTCATGGCTGCTGGCTGTGCTTGTGAGGTCACAGCAGACTCAGTGCCTCCTCTGCCAGTGCCATGCTCATGGCTGCTGGCTGTGCTTGTGAGGTCACAGCAACCTCAGTGCCTCCTAGGCCAGTATCAGGCTCATGGCTGCTGGCTGTGCTTGTGAGGTCACAGCAGCCTCAGTGCCTCATTGTTTAGTGTCCAGCGTCCCCTGCTGGCTCTGCTTGTGAGGTCACAGCAGACTCAGTGCCTCATAGGTTAGTGTCCATCGCCCCCTACTGGCTGTGCTTGTGAGGTCACAGCAGACTCAGTGCCTCCTCCGCCAGTGTCAGGCTCATGGCTGCTGGCAGTGCTTGTGACGTCACAGCAGCCTGAATGCCTCCTAGGGCAGTGTCAGGGTCATGGCTGCTGGCAGTGCTTGTGAGGTCACAGCAGCCTGAATGCCTCCTAGGGCAGTGTCAGGGTCATGGCTGCTGGCAGTGCTTCTGAGGTCACAGCAGCCTCAGTTCCTCCTAGGCCAGTGGCAGGCTCATGGCTGCTGGCTCTGCCTGTGAGGTCACAGCAGACTCAGTGCCTCATAGTTAGTGTCCAGCGCCCCCTGCTGGCTGTGCTTGTGACGTCACAGCAGCCTGAATGCCTCCCAGGCGCGTGGCAGGCTCATGGCTGCTGGCTGTGCTTGTGACGTCACAGCAGCCACAGTGCCTCCTAGGCTAGTATCAGTCTCCTGGTTCCTGGCTGTGCTTGTGAGGTCACAGCAGACTCAGTGCCTCTGAGGCCAGTGTCAGTCTCATGGCTGCTGGCTGTGCTTGTGAGGTCACAGCAGCCTCAGTGCCTCCTAGGTTAGTGTTCATCGCCCCCGACTGGCTGTGCTTGTGACGTCACAGCAGACTCAGTGCCTGATAGGTTATCTCCAGTGCCCCCTGCTGGCTGTGTTGTGAGTTCACAGCAGCCTCAGTGCCTCCTCTGCCAGTGTCAGGTTCATGGCTGCTGCCTCTGCTTGTGACGTCACAGCAGCCTCAGTGCCTACTAGGCCCGTGGCAGGCTCATGGCTGCTGGCTGTGCTTGTGACGTCACAGCAGCCTCAGTGCTTCTGAGGCCAGTGTCATTGTCATGGCTGCTGGCTGTGCTTGTGAGGTCACAGCAGACTCAGTGCCTCCTCTGCCAGTGGCAGTCTCATGGCTGCTGGCTTTGCTTGTGAGGTCACAGCAGCCTTAATGCCTCCTTGACCAGTGTCAGGGTCATGGCTGCTGGCTGTGCTTCTGAGGTCACAGAAGCCTGAATGCCTTCTAGGCCAGTGTCATTGTCATGGCTACTGGCTGTGCTTGTGAGGTCACAGCAGCCTCTGTGCCTCATAGTTTAGTGTCCAGCGTCCCCTGCTGGCTATGCTTTTGAGGTCAGAGCAGACTCAGTGCCTCATAAGTTAGTGTCCATCGCTCCCTACTGGCTGTGCTTGTGAGGTCACAGCGCCCTCAGTGCCTCACAGGCCAGTATCAGGCTCATGGCTGCTGGCTGTGCTTGTGAGGTCACAGCAGCCTCAGTGCCTCACAGGCCAGTGGCAGGCTCATGGCTGCTGGCTCTGCTTGTGAGGTCACAGCAGACTCAGTTCCTCATAGTTAGTGCCCAGCGCCCCCTGCTGGCTGTGCTTGTGAGGTCACAGCAGCCTCAGGGCCTCACAGGCCAGTTTCAGGCTCATGGCTGCTGGCTGTGCTTGTGAGGTCACAGCAGCCTCAGTGCATCCCAGGCCAATATCAGGCTCCTGGCTGCTGGCTGTGCTTGTGAGGTCACAGCAACCTCAGTGCCTCCTAGGCCAGTTTCAGGCTCATGGCTGCTGGCTGTGCTTGTGAGGTCACAGCAGCCTCAGTGCCTCCTCTGCCAGTGCCATGCTCATGGCTGCTGGCTGTGCTTGTGAGGTCACAGCAGCCTCAGTGCCTCCTCTGCCAGTGCCATGCTCATGGCTGCTGGCTGTGCTTGTGAGGTCACAGAAGCCTCAGTGCCTCCTCTGCCAGTGCCATGCTCATGGCTGCTGGCTGTGCTTCTGAGGTCACAGCAGACTCAGTGCCTCCTCCGCCAGTGTCAGGCTCATGGCTGCTGGCTGTGCTTGTGAGGTCACAGCAGCCTCAGTGCCTCTGAGGCCAGTGGCAGGGTCATGGCTACTGGCTGTGCTTGTGAGGTCACACAAGCCTGAATGCCTCCTAGGCCAGTTTCAGGCTCATGGCTGCTGGCTGTGCTTGTGACGTCACAGCAGACTCAGTGCCTCAAAAGTTAGTGTGCAGTGCCCCCTGCTGGCTCTGCTTCTGAGGTTACAGCAGACTCAGTGCCTCCTAGGCCAGTATCAGGCTCATGGCTGCTGGCTGTGCTTGTGAGGTCACAGCAGACTCAGTGCCTCTTAGGCCAGTATCAAACGCACGGCTGCTGGCTGTGCTTCTGAGGTCACAGCAGCCTCAGTTCCTCCTAGGCCAGTGGCAGGCTCATGGCTGCTGGCTGTGCTTGTGAGGTCACAGCAGACTCAGTGCCTCATAGTTAGTGTCCAGCGCCCCCTGCTGGCTGTGCTTGTGACGTCACAGCAGCCTCAGTGCCTCACAGGCCAGGGTCAGGCTCATGGCTGCTGGCTGTACTTGTGACGTCACAGCAGCCTGAATGCCTCCCAGGCGCGTGGCAGGCTCATGGCTGCTGGCTGTGCTTGTGACGTCACAGCAGGCACAGTGCCTCCTAGGCTAGTATCAGTCTCATGGCTGCTGGCTGTGCTTGTGAGGTCACAGCAGACTCAGTGCCTCTGAGGCCAGTGTCAGTCTCATGGCTGCTGGCTGTGCTTGTGAGGTCACAGCAGCCTCAGTGCCTCCTAGGTTAGTGTTCATCGCCCCCGACTGGCTGTGCTTGTGACGTCACAGCAGACTCAGTGCCTGATAGGTTATCTCCAGTGCCCCCTGCTGGCTGTGTTGTGAGTTCACAGCAGCCTCAGTGCCTCCTCTGCCAGTGTCAGGTTCATGGCTGCTGCCTCTGCTTGTGACGTCACAGCAGCCTCAGTGCCTACTAGGCCCGTGGCAGGCTCATGGCTGCTGGCTGTGCTTGTGACGTCACAGCAGCCTCAGTGCTTCTGAGGCCAGTGTCATTGTCATGGCTGCTGGCTGTGCTTGTGAGGTCACAGCAGACTCAGTGCCTCCTCTGCCAGTGTCAGGCTCATGGCTGCTGGCTTAGCTTGTGAGGTCACAGCAGCCTGAATGCCTCCTTGACCAGTGTCAGGGTCATGGCTGCTGGCTGTGCTTCTGAGGTCACAGAAGCCTGAATGCCTTCTAGGCCAGTGTCATTGTCATGGCTACTGGCTGTGCTTGTGAGGTCACAGCAGCCTCTGTGCCTCATAGTTTAGTGTCCAGCGTCCCCTGCTGGCTATGCTTGTGAGGTCAGAGCAGACTCAGTGCCTCATAAGTTAGTGTCCATCGCTCCCTACTGGATGTGCTTGTGAGGTCACAGCAGCCTCAGTGCCTCACAGGCCAGTATCAGGCTCATGGCTGCTGGCTGTGCTTCTGAGCTCACAGAAGCCTGAATGCCTCCTAGGCCAGTGGCAGGCTCATGGCTGCTGGCTCTGCTTGTGAGGTCACAGCAGACTCAGTGCCTCATAGTTAGTGTCCAGCGCCCCCTGCTGGCTGTGCTTGTGAGGTCACAGCAACCTCAGTTCCTCCTCTGCCAGTTTCAGGCTCATGGCTGCTGGCTGTGCTTGTGAGGTCACAGCAGCCTCAGTGCCTCCTCTGCCAGTGCCATGCTCATGCCTGCTGGCTGTGCTTGTGAGGTCACAGCAGCCTCAGTGCCTCCTCTGTCAGTGCCATGCTCATGCCTGCTGGCTGTGTTTGTGAGGTCACAGCAGCCTCAGTGCCTCCTCTGCCAGTGGCAGGCTCATGGCTGCTGGCTGTGCTTGTGAGGTCACAGAAGCCTCAGTGCCTCCTCTGCCAGTTTCAGGCTCATGGCTGCTGGCTGTGCTTCTGAGGTCACTGCAGACTCAGTGCCTCATAGGTTAGTGTCCATCACCCCCTACTGGCTGTGCTTGTGAGGTCACAGCAGCCTCAGTGCCTCCCAGGCCAATATCAGGCTCATGGCTGCTGGCTGTGCTTGTGACGTCACAGCAGCCTGAATGCCTCCTAGGCGCGTGGCAGTCTCATGGCTGCTGGCTGTGCTTGTGACGTCACAGCAGCCTCAGTGCCTCTGAGGCCAGTGTCAGTCTCATGGCTGCTGGCTGTGCTTGTGAGGTCACAGAAGCCTCAGTGCCTCCTCTGCCAGTGGCAGTCTCATGGCTGCTGGCTGTGCTTGTGAGGTCACAGCAGCCTCAGTGCCTCCTAGGTTAGTGTCCATCGCCCCCTACTGGCTGTGCTTGTGAGGTCACAGCAGCCTCAGTGCCTCCTAGGTTAGTGTCCATCGCCCCCTACTGGCTGTGCTTCTGAGGTCACAGCAGACTCAGTGCCTCCTCCGCCAGTGTCAGGCTCATGGCTGCTGGCTGTGCTTGTGAGGTCACAGCAGCCTGAATGCATCCTAGACCAGTGTCAGGCTCATGGCTACTGGCTGTGCTTGTGAGGTCACACAAGCCTGAATGCCTCCTAGGCCAGTGTCAGGGTCATGGCTGCTGGCTTTGCTTGTGAGGTCACAGCAGACTCAGTGCCTCAAAAGTTAGTGTGCAGTGCCCCCTGCTGGCTCTGCTTCTGAGATTACAGCAGCCTCAGTGCCTCCTAGGCCAGTATCAGGCTCATGGCTGCTGGCTGTGCTTGTGAGGTCACAGCAGCCTCAGTGCCTCCTAGGCCAGTGGCAGGCTCATGGCTGCTGGCACTGCTTGTGAGGTCACAGCAGCCTCCGTGCCTCATAGTTAGTGTCCAGCGCCCCCTGCTGGCTGTGCTTGTGAGGTCACAGCAGCCTCAGTGCCTCACAGGCCAGTATCAGGCTCATGGCTGCTGGCTGTGCTTGTGAGGTCACAGCAGACTCAGTGCCTCCTCTGCCAGTGCCATGCTCATGGCTGCTGGCTGTGCTTGTGAGGTCACAGCAACCTCAGTGCCTCACAGGCCAGTTTCAGGCTCATGGCTGCTGGCTGTGCTTGTGAGGTCACAGCAGCCTCAGTGCCTCATTGTTTAGTGTCCAGCGTCCCCTGCTGGCTCTGCTTGTGAGGTCACAGCAGACTCAGTGCCTCATAGGTTAGTGTCCATCGCCCCCTACTGGCTGTGCTTGTGAGGTCACAGCAGACTCAGTGCCTCCTCCGCCAGTGTCAGGCTCATGGCTGCTGGCAGTGCTTGTGACGTCACAGCAGCCTGAATGCCTCCTAGGGCAGTGTCAGGGTCATGGCTGCTGGCAGTGCTTGTGAGGTCACAGCAGCCTGAATGCCTCCTAGGCCAGTATCAGGCTCATGGCTACTGGCTGTGCTTGTGAGGTCACAGCAGCCTCACTGCCTCTTATGCCAGTATCAAACGCACGGCTGCTGGCTGTGCTTCTGAGGTCACAGCAGCCTCAGTTCCTCCTAGGCCAGTGGCAGGCTCATGGCTGCTGGCTCTGCCTGTGAGGTCACAGCAGACTCAGTGCCTCATAGTTAGTGTCCAGCGCCCCCTGCTGGCTGTGCTTGTGACGTCACAGCAGCCTGAATGCCTCCCAGGCGCGTGGCAGGCTCATGGCTGCTGGCTGTGCTTGTGAGGTCACCGCAGCCACAGTGCCTCCTAGGCTAGTATCAGTCTCCTGGTTCCTGGCTGTGCTTGTGAGGTCACAGCAGACTCAGTGCCTCTGAGGCCAGTGTCAGTCTCATGGCTGCTGGCTGTGCTTGTGAGGTCACAGCAGCCTCAGTGCCTCCTAGGTTAGTGTTCATCGCCCCCGACTGGCTGTGCTTGTGACGTCACAGCAGACTCAGTGCCTGATAGGTTATCTCCAGTGCCCCCTGCTGGCTGTGTTGTGAGTTCACAGCAGCCTCAGTGCCTCCTCTGCCAGTGTCAGGTTCATGGCTGCTGCCTCTGCTTGTGACGTCACAGCAGCCTCAGTGCCTACTAGGCCCGTGGCAGGCTCATGGCTGCTGGCTGTGCTTGTGACGTCACAGCAGCCTCAGTGCTTCTGAGGCCAGTGTCATTGTCATGGCTGCTGGCTGTGCTTGTGAGGTCACAGCAGACTCAGTGCCTCCTCTGCCAGTGGCAGTCTCATGGCTGCTGGCTTTGCTTGTGAGGTCACAGCAGCCTTAATGCCTCCTTGACCAGTGTCAGGGTCATGGCTGCTGGCTGTGCTTCTGAGGTCACAGAAGCCTGAATGCCTTCTAGGCCAGTGTCATTGTCATGGCTACTGGCTGTGCTTGTGAGGTCACAGCAGCCTCTGTGCCTCATAGTTTAGTGTCCAGCGTCCCCTGCTGGCTATGCTTTTGAGGTCAGAGCAGACTCAGTGCCTCATAAGTTAGTGTCCATCGCTCCCTACTGGCTGTGCTTGTGAGGTCACAGCGCCCTCAGTGCCTCACAGGCCAGTATCAGGCTCATGGCTGCTGGCTGTGCTTGTGAGGTCACAGCAGCCTCAGTGCCTCACAGGCCAGTGGCAGGCTCATGGCTGCTGGCTCTGCTTGTGAGGTCACAGCAGACTCAGTTCCTCATAGTTAGTGCCCAGCGCCCCCTGCTGGCTGTGCTTGTGAGGTCACAGCAGCCTCAGGGCCTCACAGGCCAGTTTCAGGCTCATGGCTGCTGGCTGTGCTTGTGAGGTCACAGCAGCCTCAGTGCATCCCAGGCCAATATCAGGCTCCTGGCTGCTGGCTGTGCTTGTGAGGTCACAGCAACCTCAGTGCCTCCTAGGCCAGTTTCAGGCTCATGGCTGCTGGCTGTGCTTGTGAGGTCACAGCAGCCTCAGTGCCTCCTCTGCCAGTGCCATGCTCATGGCTGCTGGCTGTGCTTGTGAGGTCACAGCAGCCTCAGTGCCTCCTCTGCCAGTGCCATGCTCATGGCTGCTGGCTGTGCTTGTGAGGTCACAGAAGCCTCAGTGCCTCCTCTGCCAGTGCCATGCTCATGGCTGCTGGCTGTGCTTCTGAGGTCACAGCAGACTCAGTGCCTCCTCCGCCAGTGTCAGGCTCATGGCTGCTGGCTGTGCTTGTGAGGTCACAGCAGCCCCAGTGCCTCTGAGGCCAGTGGCAGGGTCATGGCTACTGGCTGTGCTTGTGAGGTCACACAAGCCTGAATGCCTCCTAGGCCAGTTTCAGGCTCATGGCTGCTGGCTGTGCTTGTGACGTCACAGCAGACTCAGTGCCTCAAAAGTTAGTGTGCAGTGCCCCCTGCTGGCTCTGCTTCTGAGGTTACAGCAGACTCAGTGCCTCCTAGGCCAGTATCAGGCTCATGGCTGCTGGCTGTGCTTGTGAGGTCACAGCAGACTCAGTGCCTGATAGGTTATCTCCAGAGCCCCCTGCTGGCTGTGCTTGTGAGGTCACAGCAGCCTCACTGCCTCCTCTGCCAGTGTCAGGCTCATGGCTGCTGCCTGTGCTTGTGAGGTCACAGCAGCCTCAGTGCCTCCGAGGCCAGTGCCATGCTCATGGCTGCTGGCTGTGCTTGTGAGGTCACAGCAGCCTCAGTGCCTCTGAGGCCAGTGCCATGCTCATGGCTGCTGGCTGTGCTTGTGAGGTCACAGCAGCCTCAGTGCCTCCTAGGCCAGTGGCAGGCTCCTGGCTGCTGGCTGTGCTTGTGAGGTCACAGCAGCCTCAGTGCCTCATAGTTAGTGTCCAGTGCCCCCTGCTGGCTGTGCTTGTGAGGTCACAGCAGCCTCAGTGCCTCACAGGCCAGTATCAGGCTCATGGCTGCTGGCTGTGCTTGTGAGGTCACAGCAGACTCAGTGCCCCCTCTGCCAGTGCCATGCTCATGGCTGCTGGCTGTGCTTGTGAGGTCACAGCAACCTCAGTGCCTCACAGGCCAGTATCATGCTCATGGCTGCTGGCTGTGCTTGTGAGGTCACAGCAGCCTCAGTGCCTCATTGTTTAGTGTCCAGCGTCCCCTGCTGGCTCTGCTTGTGAGGTCACAGCAGCCTCAGTGCCTCATAGGTTAGTGTCCATTGCCCCCTACTGGCTGTGCTTGTGAGGTCACAGCAGCCTCAGTGCCTCCTCTGTCAGTGGCAGTCTCATGGCTGCTGGCAGTGCTTGTGACGTCACAGCAGCCTCAGTGCCTCCTAGGTTAGTCTCCACCGCCCCCTACTGACTGTGCTTCTGAGGTCACAGCAGACTCAGTGCCTCCTCCGCCAGTGTCAGGCTCATGGCTGCTGGCAGTGCTTGTGACGTCACAGCAGCCTGAATGCCTCCTAGGCCAGTGTCAGGCTCATGGCTGCTGGCAGTGCTTGTGAGGTCACAGCAGCCTGAATGCCTCCTAGGCCAGTATCAGGCTCATGGCTACTGGCTGTGCTTGTGAGGTCACAGCAGCCTCAGTGCCTCTTAGGCCAGTATCAAACGCACGGCTGCTGGCTGTGCTTGTGAGGTCACAGCAGCCTCAGTTCCTCCTAGGCCAGTGGCAGGCTCATGGCTGCTGGCTCTGCCTGTGAGGTCACAGCAGACTCAGTGCCTCATAGTTAGTGTCCAGCGCCCCCTGCTGGCTGTGCTTGTGAGGTCACAGCAGCCTCAGTGCCTCCTCTGCCAGTGGCAGTCTCATGGCTGCTGGCTGTGCTTGTGAGGTCACAGAAGCCTCAGTGCCTCCTCTGCCAGTGGCAGTCTCATGGCTCCTGGCTGTGCTTCTGAGGTCACAGCAGACTCAGTGCCTGATAGTTAGTGTCCATCACCCCCTACTGGCTGTGCTTGTGAGGTCACAGCAGCCTCAGTGCCTCCCAGGCCAATATCAGGCTCATGGCTGCTGGCTGTGCTTGTGACGTCACAGCAGCCTGAATGCCTCCTAGGCGCATGGCAGTCTCATGGCTGCTGGCTGTGCTTGTGAGGTCACAGCAGCCTCAGTGCCTCTGAGGCCAGTGTCAGTCTCATGGCTGCTGGCTGTGCTTGTGAGGTCACAGCAGACTCAGTGCCTGATAGGTTATCTCCAGTGCCCCCTGCTGGCTGTGCTTGTGAGGTCACAGCAGCCTCAGTGCCTCCTCTGCCAGTGTCAGGCTCATGGCTGCTGGCTGTGCTTGTGACGTCACAGCAGCCTGAGTGCCTCCTAGGCCCATGGCAGGCTCATGGCTGCTGGCTGTGCTTGTGATGTCACAGCAGCCTCAGTGCTTCTGAGGCCAGTGTCAGGCTCATGGCTGCTGGCTGTGCTTGTGAGGTCACTGCAGACTCAGTGTCTCCGTGGATAGTGCCATGCTCATGGCTGCTGGCTGTGCTTGTGAGGTCACAGAAGCCTCAGTGCCTCCTCTGCCAGTGGCAGTCTCATGGCTGCTGGCTGTGCTTGTGAGGTCACAGCAGCCTCAGTGCCTCCTAGGTTAGTGTCCATCGCCCCCTACTGGCTGTGCTTCTGAGGTCACAGCAGACTCAGTGTCTGATAGGGTATCTGCAGTGCCCCCTGCTGGTTGTGCTTGTGAGGTCACAGCAGCCTCAGTGCCTCCTCTGCCAGTGCCATGCTCATGGCTGCTGGCTGTGCTTGTGAGGTCACAGCAGCCTTAGTGCCTCATAGTTTAGTGTCCAGCGTCCCCTGCTGGCTCTACTTGTGAGGTCACAGCAGACTCAGTGCCTCATAGTTAGTTTCCATCGCCCCCTACTGGCTGTGTTTGTGAGGTCACAGCAGCCTCAGTGCCTCCTAGGCCAATACCAGGCTCCTGGCTGCTGGCTGTACTTGTGAGGTCACAGCAGCCTTAATGCCGCCTAGGCCAGTGGCAGGCTCATGGCTGCTGGCTGTGCTTGTGATGTCATAGCAGCCTGAATGCCTCCTAGGCCAGTATCAGTCTCATGGCTGCTGGCTGTGCTTGTGAGGTCACAGCAGCCTCCGTGCCTCCTAGGCTATTATCAGGCTCATGGCTGCTGGCTGTGCTTGTGAGGTCACACAAGCCTGAATTCCTCCTAGGCCAGTGGCAGGCTCATGGCTGCTGGCTGTGCTTGTGAGGTCACAGCAGACTCAGTGCCTCAAAAGTTAGTGTCCAGCGCCCCCTGCTGGCTGTGCTTGTGAGGTCACAGCAGCCTCAGTGCCTCCCAGGCCAATATCAGGTTCCTGGCTGCTGGCTATGCTTGTGACGTCACAGCAGCCTGAGTGCCTCCTAGGCCCGTGGCAGGCTCATGGCTGCTGGCTGTGCTTGTGAGGTCACAGCAGCCTCAGTGCCTCCTCTGCCAGTGGCAGTCTCATGGCTGCCGGCTGTGCTTGTGAGGTCACAGCAGCCTCAGTGCCTCCTAGGTTAGTGTCCATCGCCCCCTACTGGCTGTGCTTCTGAGGTCTCAGCAGCCTCAGTGCCTCCTCTGCCAGTGTCAGGCTCATGGCTGCTGGCTTTGCTTGTGAGGTCACAGCAGCCTGAATGCCTCCTTGAGCAGTGTCAGGGTCATGGCTGCTGGCTGTGCTTGTGAGGTCACAGAAGCGTGATTGCCTTCTAGGCCAGTTTCATTGTCATGGCTACTGGCTGTGCTTGTGAGGTCACAGCAGCCTCTGTGCCTCATAGTTTAGTGTCCAGCGTCCCCTGCTGGCTATGCTTGTGAGGTCAGAGCAGACTCAGTGCCTCATAATTTAGTGTCCATCGCCCCCTACTGGCTGTGCTTTTGAGGTCACAGCACCCTCAGTGCCTCACAGGCCAGTATCAGGCTCCTGGCTGCTGGCTGTGCTTGTGATGTCACAGCAGCCTGAGTGCCTCTTCTGCCAGTGCCATGCTCATGGCTGCTGGCTCTGCTTGTGAGGTCACAGCAGCCTCAGTGCCTCCTAGGCCAGTGGCAGGCTCATGGCTGCTGGCTCTGCTTGTGAGGTCACAGCAGACTCAGTGTCTCATAGTTAGTGTCCAGCGCCCCCTGCTGGCTGTGCTTGTGAGGTCACAGCAGCCTCAGCGTCTCCTAGGCTAGTATCAGTCTCATGGCTGCTGGCTGTGCTTGTGAGGTCACAGCAGCCTCAGTGCCTCCTCCGCCAGTGCCATGCTCCTGGCTCCTGGCTGTGCTTGTGACGTCACAGCAGCCTCACTGCCTCCTAGGTTAGTGTTCATCGCCCCCGACTGGCTGTGCTTGTGAGGTCACAGCAGACTCAGTGCCTGATAGGTTATCCCCAGTGCCCCCTGCTGTCTGTGCTTGTGAGGTCACAGCAGACTTAGTGCCTCATGGTTTAGTGTCCAGCGTCCCCTGCTGGCTCTGCTTGTGAGGTCACAGCAGACTCAGTGCCTCATAGTTAGTTTCCATCGCCCCCTACTGGCTGTGCTTGTGAGGTCACAGCAGCCTCAGTGCCTCCCAGGCCAATACCAGGCTCCTGGCTGCTGGCTGTGCTTGTGAGGTCACAGCAGCCTTAATGCCTCCTAGGCCAGCGGCAGTCTCATGGCTGCTGGCTGTGCTTGTGAGGTCACAGCAGCCTCAGTGCTTCTGAGGCCAGTGGCAGTCTCATGGTTGCTGGCTGTGCTTGTGAGGTCACAGCAGCCTCAGTGCCTCCTCTGCCAGTGGCAGTCTCATGGCTGCCAGCTGTGCTTGTGAGGTCACAGCAGCCTCAGTGCCTCCTGGGTTAGTGTCCATCGCCCCCTACTGGCTGTGCTTCTGAGTCACAGCAGATACAGTGTCTGATAGGGAATCTGCAGTGCCCCCTGCTGGTTGTGCTTGTGAGGTCACAGCAGCCTCAGTGCCTCCTCTGCCAGTGCCATGCTCATGGCTGCTGGCTGTGCTTGTGAGGTCACAGCAGCCTTAGTGCCTCATAGTTTAGTGTCCAGCGTCCCCTGCTGGCTCTGCTTGTGAGGTCAGAGCAGACTCAGTGCCTCATAGTTAGTTTCCATCGCCCCCTACTGGCTGTGCTTGTGAGGTCACAGCAGCCTCAGTGCCTCTGAGGCCAGTGCCATGCTCATGGCTGCTGGCTGTGCTTGTGACGTCACAGCAGCCTCAGTGCCTCTGAGGCCAGTGTCAGGGTCATGGCTGCTGGCTGTGATTGTGAGGTCACAGCAGCCTCAGTGTCTCCTGGGCTAGTATCAGTCTCATGGCTGCTGGCTGTGCTTGTGAGGTCACAGCAGCCTCAGTGCCTCCCAGGCCAATATCAGGCTCATGGCGGCTGGCCGTGCTTGTGACGTCACAGCAGCCTGAATGCCTCCTAGGCGCGTTGCAGTCTCATGGCTGCTGCCTGTGCTTCTGAGGTCACAGCAGCCTCAGTGCCTCTGAGGCCAGTGTCAGTCTCATGGCTGCTGGCTGTGCTTCTGAGGTCACAGCAGACTCAGTGCCTGATAGGTTATCTCCAGTGCCCCCTGCTGGCTGTGCTTGTGAGGTCACAGCAGCCTCACTGCCTCCTCTGCCAGTGTCAGGCTCATGGCTGCTGCCTGTGCTTGTGAGGTCACAGCAGCCTCAGTGCCTCCTCTGCCAGTGCCATGCTCATGGCTGCTGGCTGTGCTTGTGAGGTCACAGCAGCCTCAGTGCCTCTGAGGCCAGTGTCAGTCTCATGGCTGCTGGCTGTGCTTGTGAGGTAACAGCAGCCTCAGTGCCTCCCAGGCCAATATCAGGCTCATGGCTGCTGGCTGTGCTTGTGACGTCACAGCAGCCTGAATGCCTCCTAGGCGCGTGGCAGTCTCATGGCTGCTGGCTGTGCTTGTGAGGTCACAGCAGCCTCAGTGTCTCCTAGGCTAGTATCAGTCTCATGGCTGCTGGCTGTGCTTGTGAGGTCACAGCAGCCTCAGTGCCTCCTCTGCCAGTGGCAGTCTCATGGCTGCTGGCTTTGCTTGTGAGGTCACAGCAGCCTTAATGCCACCTTGACCAGTGTCAGGGTCATGGCTGCTGGCTGTGCTTCTGAGGTCACAGAAGCCTGAATGCCTTCTAGGCCAGTGTCATTGTCATGGCTACTGGCTGTGCTTGTGAGGTCACAGCAGCCTCTGTGCCTCATAGTTTAGTGTCCAGCGTCCCCTGCTGGCTATGCTTTTGAGGTCAGAGCAGACTCAGTGCCTCATAAGTTAGTGTCCATCGCTCCCTACTGGCTGTGCTTGTGAGGTCACAGCGCCCTCAGTGCCTCACAGGCCAGTATCAGGCTCATGGCTGCTGGCTGTGCTTGTGAGGTCACAGCAGCCTCAGTGCCTCACAGGCCAGTGGCAGGCTCATGGCTGCTGGCTCTGCTTGTGAGGTCACAGCAGACTCAGATCCTCATAGTTAGTGTCCAGCGCCCCCTGCTGGCTGTGCTTGTGAGGTCACAGCAGCCTCAGTGCCTCACAGGCCAGTTTCAGGCTCCTGGCTGCTGGCTGTGCTTGTGAGGTCACAGCAGCCTCAGTGCATCCCAGGCCAATATCAGGCTCCTGGCTGCTGGCTGTGCTTGTGAGGTCACAGCAGCCTCTGTGCCTCATAGTTTAGTGTCCAGCGTCCCCTGCTGGCTATGCTTGTGAGGTCAGAGCAGACTCAGTGCCTCATAATTTAGTGTCCATCGCCCCCTACTGGCTGTGCTTTTGAGGTCACAGCACCCTCAGTGCCTCACAGGCCAGTATCAGGCTCCTGGCTGCTGGCTGTGCTTGTGATGTCACAGCAGCCTGAGTGCCTCTTCTGCCAGTGCCATGCTCATGGCTGCTGGCTCTGCTTGTGAGGTCACAGCAGCCTCAGTGCCTCCTAGGCCAGTGGCAGGCTCATGGCTGCTGGCTCTGCTTGTGAGGTCACAGCAGACTCAGTGTCTCATAGTTAGTGTCCAGCGCCCCCTGCTGGCTGTGCTTGTGAGGTCACAGCAGCCTCAGCGTCTCCTAGGCTAGTATCAGTCTCATGGCTGCTGGCTGTGCTTGTGAGGTCACAGCAGCCTCAGTGCCTCCTCCGCCAGTGCCATGCTCCTGGCTCCTGGCTGTGCTTGTGACGTCACAGCAGCCTCACTGCCTCCTAGGTTAGTGTTCATCGCCCCCGACTGGCTGTG
Source organism: Dromaius novaehollandiae (assembly GCF_036370855.1). Taxonomy (NCBI): domain Eukaryota; kingdom Metazoa; phylum Chordata; class Aves; order Casuariiformes; family Dromaiidae; genus Dromaius; species Dromaius novaehollandiae. Next base: position 1,303,804 of record NW_026991289.1, on the reverse strand, counting down.
CTTGTGAGGTCACAGCAGACTCAGTGCCTGATAGGTTATCCCCAGTGCCCCCTGCTGTCTGTGCTTGTGAGGTCACAGCAGACTTAGTGCCTCATGGTTTAGTGTCCAGCGTCCCCTGCTGGCTCTGCTTGTGAGGTCACAGCAGACTCAGTGCCTCATAGTTAGTTCCCATCGCCCCCTACTGGCTGTGCTTGTGAGGTCACAGCAGCCTCAGTGCCTCCCAGGCCAATACCAGGCTCCTGGCTGCTGGCTGTGCTTGTGAGGTCACAGCAGCCTTAATGCCTCCTAGGCCAGCGGCAGTCTCATGGCTGCTGGCTGTGCTTGTGAGGTCACAGCAGCCTCAGTGCTTCTGAGGCCAGTGGCAGTCTCATGGTTGCTGGCTGTGCTTGTGAGGTCACAGCAGCCTCAGTGCCTCCTCTGCCAGTGGCAGTCTCATGGCTGCCAGCTGTGCTTGTGAGGTCACAGCAGCCTCAGTGCCTCCTGGGTTAGTGTCCATCGCCCCCTACTGGCTGTGCTTGTGAGTCACAGCAGACTCAGTGTCTGATAGGGTATCTGCAGTGCCCCCTGCTGGTTGTGCTTGTGAGGTCACAGCAGCCTCAGTGCCTCCTCTGCCAGTGCCATGCTCATGGCTGCTGGCTGTGCTTGTGAGGTCACAGCAGCCTTAGTGCCTCATAGTTTAGTGTCCAGCGTCCCCTGCTGGCTCTGCTTGTGAGGTCAGAGCAGACTCAGTGCCTCATAGTTAGTTTCCATCGCCCCCTACTGGCTGTGCTTGTGAGGTCACAGCAGCCTCAGTGCCTCTGAGGCCAGTGTCAGTCTCATGGCTGCTGGCTGTGCTTCTGAGGTCACAGCAGCCTCAGTGCCTCTGAGGCCAGTGTCAGTCTCATGGCTGCTGGCTGTGATTGTGAGGTCACAGCAGCCTCAGTGTCTCCTGGGCTAGTATCAGTCTCATGGCTGCTGGCTGTGCTTGTGAGGTCACAGCAGCCTCAGTGCCTCCCAGGCCAATATCAGGCTGCTGGCTGCTGGCTGTGCTTGTGACGTCACAGCAGCCTGAATGCCTCCTAGGCGCGTTGCAGTCTCATGGCTGCTGCCTGTGCTTCTGAGGTCACAGCAGCCTCAGTGCCTCTGAGGCCAGTGTCAGTCTCATGGCTGCTGGCTGTGCTTCTGAGGTCACAGCAGACTCAGTGCCTGATAGGTTATCTCCAGTGCCCCCTGCTGGCTGTGCTTGTGAGGTCACAGCAGCCTCACTGCCTCCTCTGCCAGTGTCAGGCTCATGGCTGCTGCCTGTGCTTGTGAGGTCACAGCAGCCTCAGTGCCTCCTCTGCCAGTGCCATGCTCATGGCTGCTGGCTGTGCTTGTGAGGTCACAGCAGCCTCAGTGCCTCCTCTGCCAGTGCCATGCTCATGGCTGCTGGCTGTGCTTGTGAGGTCACAGCAGCCTCAGTGCCTCTGAGGCCAGTGCCATGCTCATGGCTGCTGGCTGTGCTTGTGAGGTCACAGCAGCCTCAGTGCCTCTGAGGCCAGTGTCAGTCTCATGGCTGCTGGCTGTGATTGTGAGGTCAGAGCAGCCTCAGTGTCTCCTTGGCTAGTATCAGTCTCATGGCTGCTGGCTGTGCTTGTGAGGTAACAGCAGCCTCAGTGCCTCCCAGGCCAATATCAGGCTCATGGCTGCTGGCTGTGCTTGTGACGTCACAGCAGCCTGAATGCCTCCTAGGCGCGTGGCAGTCTCATGGCTGCTGGCTGTGCTTGTGAGGTCACAGCAGCCTCAGTGTCTCCTAGGCTAGTATCAGTCTCATGGTTGCTGGCTGTGCTTGTGAGGTCACAGCAGCCTCAGTGCCTCCTCTGCCAGTGGCAGTCTCATGGCTGCTGGCTTTGCTTGTGAGGTCACAGCAGCCTTAATGCCTCCTTGACCAGTGTCAGGGTCATGGCTGCTGGCTGTGCTTCTGAGGTCACAGAAGCCTGAATGCCTTCTAGGCCAGTTTCATTGTCATGGCTACTGGCTGTGCTTGTGAGGTCACAGCAGCCTCTGTGCCTCATAGTTTAGTGTCCAGCGTCCCCTGCTGGCTATGTTTTTGAGGTCAGAGCAGACTCAGTGCCTCATAAGTTAGTGTCCATCGCTCCCTACTGGCTGTGCTTGTGAGGTCACAGCGCCCTCAGTGCCTCACAGGCCAGTATCAGGCTCATGGCTGCTGGCTGTGCTTGTGAGGTCACAGCAGCCTCAGTGCCTCACAGGCCAGTGGCAGGCTCATGGCTGCTGGCTCTGCTTGTGAGGTCACAGCAGACTCAGATCCTCATAGTTAGTGTCCAGCGCCCCCTGCTGGCTGTGCTTGTGAGGTCACAGCAGCCTCAGTGCCTCACAGGCCAGTTTCAGGCTCCTGGCTGCTGGCTGTGCTTGTGAGGTCACAGCAGCCTCAGTGCATCCCAGGCCAATATCAGGCTCCTGGCTGCTGGCTGTGCTTGTGAGGTCACAGCAACCTCAGTGCCTCCTAGGCCAGTTTCAGGCTCATGGCTGCTGGCTGTGCTTGTGAGGTCACAGCAGACTCAGTGCCTGATAGTTAGTGTCCATCACCCCCTACTGGCTGTGCTTGTGAGGTCACAGCAGCCTCAGTGCATCCCAGGCCAATATCAGGCTCCTGGCTGCTGGCTGTGCTTGTGAGGTCACAGCAACCTCAGTGCCTCCTCTGCCAGTGCCATGCTCATGGCTGCTGGCTGTGCTTCTGAGGTCACAGCAGACTCAGTGCCTGATAGTTAGTGTCCATCACCCCCTACTGGCTGTGCTTGTGAGGTCACAGCAGCCTCAGTGCCTCCCAGGCCAATATCAGGCTCATGGCTGCTGGCTGTGCTTGTGACGTCACAGCAGCCTGAATGCCTCCTAGGCGCATGGCAGTCTCATGGCTGCTGGCTGTGCTTGTGAGGTCACAGCAGCCTCAGTGCCTCTGAGGCCAGTGTCAGTCTCATGGCTGCTGGCTGTGCTTGTGAGGTCACAGCAGACTCAGTGCCTGATAGGTTATCTCCAGTGCCCCCTGCTGGCTGTGCTTGTGAGGTCACAGCAGCCTCAGTGCCTCCTCTGCCAGTGTCAGGCTCATGGCTGCTGGCTGTGCTTGTGACGTCACAGCAGCCTGAGTGCCTCCTAGGCCCATGGCAGGCTCATGGCTGCTGGCTGTGCTTGTGATGTCACAGCAGCCTCAGTGCTTCTGAGGCCAGTGTCAGGCTCATGGCTGGTGGCTGTGCTTTTGAGGTCACTGCAGACTCAGTGTCTCCGTGGATAGTGCCATGCTCATGGCTGCTGGCTGTGCTTGTGAGGTCACAGAAGCCTCAGTGCCTCCTCTGCCAGTGGCAGTCTCATGGCTGCTGGCTGTGCTTGTGAGGTCACAGCAGCCTCAGTGCCTCCTAGGTTAGTGTCCATCGCCCCCTACTGGCTGTGCTTCTGAGGTCACAGCAGACTCAGTGTCTGATAGGGTATCTGCAGTGCCCCCTGCTGGTTGTGCTTGTGAGGTCACAGCAGCCTCAGTGCCTCCTCTGCCAGTGCCATGCTCATGGCTGCTGGCTGTGCTTGTGAGGTCACAGCAGCCTTAGTGCCTCATAGTTTAGTGTCCAGCGTCCCCTGCTGGCTCTACTTGTGAGGTCACAGCAGACTCAGTGCCTCATAGTTAGTTTCCATCGCCCCCTACTGGCTGTGTTTGTGAGGTCACAGCAGCCTCAGTGCCTCCTAGGCCAATACCAGGCTCCTGGCTGCTGGCTGTACTTGTGAGGTCACAGCAGCCTTAATGCCTCCTAGGCCAGTGGCAGGCTCATGGCTGCTGGCTGTGCTTGTGATGTCATAGCAGCCTGAATGCCTCCTAGGCCAGTATCAGTCTCATGGCTGCTGGCTGTGCTTGTGAGGTCACAGCAGCCTCCGTGCCTCCTAGGCTATTATCAGGCTCATGGCTGCTGGCTGTGCTTGTGAGGTCACACAAGCCTGAATTCCTCCTAGGCCAGTGGCAGGCTCATGGCTGCTGGCTGTGCTTGTGAGGTCACAGCAGACTCAGTGCCTCAAAAGTTAGTGTCCAGCGCCCCCTGCTGGCTGTGCTTGTGAGGTCACAGCAGCCTCAGTGCCTCCCAGGCCAATATCAGGTTCCTGGCTGCTGGCTATGCTTGTGACGTCACAGCAGCCTGAGTGCCTCCTAGGCCCGTGGCAGGCTCATGGCTGCTGGCTGTGCTTGTGAGGTCACAGCAGCCTCAGTGCCTCCTCTGCCAGTGGCAGTCTCATGGCTGCCGGCTGTGCTTGTGAGGTCACAGCAGACTCAGTGCCTCCTAGGTTAGTGTCCATCGCCCCCTACTGGCTGTGCTTCTGAGGTCTCAGCAGCCTCAGTGCCTCTCAGGCCAGTGTCAGGCTCATGGCTGCTGGCTTTGCTTGTGAGGTCACAGCAGCCTGAATGCCTCCTTGAGCAGTGTCAGGGTCATGGCTGCTGGCTGTGCTTGTGAGGTCACAGAAGCGTGATTGCCTTCTAGGCCAGTTTCATTGTCATGGCTACTGGCTGTGCTTGTGAGGTCACAGCAGCCTCTGTGCCTCATAGTTTAGTGTCCAGCGTCCCCTGCTGGCTATGCTTGTGAGGTCAGAGCAGACTCAGTGCCTCATAATTTAGTGTCCATCGCCCCCTACTGGCTGTGCTTTTGAGGTCACAGCACCCTCAGTGCCTCACAGGCCAGTATCAGGCTCCTGGCTGCTGGCTGTGCTTGTGATGTCACAGCAGCCTGAGTGCCTCTTCTGCCAGTGCCATGCTCATGGCTGCTGGCTCTGCTTGTGAGGTCACAGCAGCCTCAGTGCCTCCTAGGCCAGTGGCAGGCTCATGGCTGCTGGCTCTGCTTGTGAGGTCACAGCAGACTCAGTGTCTCATAGTTAGTGTCCAGCGCCCCCTGCTGGCTGTGCTTGTGAGGTCACAGCAGCCTCAGCGTCTCCTAGGCTAGTATCAGTCTCATGGCTGCTGGCTGTGCTTGTGAGGTCACAGCAGCCTCAGTACCTCCTCCGCCAGTGCCATGCTCCTGGCTCCTGGCTGTGCTTGTGACGTCACAGCAGCCTCACTGCCTCCTAGGTTAGTGTTCATCGCCCCCGACTGGCTGTGCTTGTGAGGTCACAGCAGACTCAGTGCCTGATAGGTTATCCCCAGTGCCCCCTGCTGTCTGTGCTTGTGAGGTCACAGCAGACTTAGTGCCTCATGGTTTAGTGTCCAGCGTCCCCTGCTGGCTCTGCTTGTGAGGTCACAGCAGACTCAGTGCCTCATAGTTAGTTTCCATCGCCCCCTACTGGCTGTGCTTGTGAGGTCACAGCAGCCTCAGTGCCTCCCAGGCCAATACCAGCCTCCTGGCTGCTGGCTGTGCTTGTGAGGTCACAGCAGCCTTAATGCCTCCTAGGCCAGCGGCAGTCTCATGGCTGCTGGCTGTGCTTGTGAGGTCACAGCAGCCTCAGTGCTTCTGAGGCCAGTGGCAGTCTCATGGTTGCTGGCTGTGCTTGTGAGGTCACAGCAGCCTCAGTGCCTCCTGGGTTAGTGTCCATCGCCCCCTACTGGCTGTGCTTCTGAGTCACAGCAGACTCAGTGTCTGATAGGGTATCTGCAGTGCCCCCTGCTGGTTGTGCTTGTGAGGTCACAGCAGCCTCAGTGCCTCCTCTGCCAGTGCCATGCTCATGGCTGCTGGCTGTGCTTGTGAGGTCACAGCAGCCTTAGTGCCTCATAGTTTAGTGTCCAGCGTCCCCTGCTGGCTCTGCTTGTGAGGTCAGAGCAGACTCAGTGCCTCATAGTTAGTTTCCATCGCCCCCTACTGGCTGTGCTTGTGAGGTCACAGCAGCCTCAGTGCCTCTGAGGCCAGTGCCATGCTCATGGCTGCTGGCTGTGCTTCTGAGGTCACAGCAGCCTCAGTGCCTCTGAGGCCAGTGTCAGTCTCATGGCTGCTGGCTGTGATTGTGAGGTCACAGCAGCCTCTGTGTCTCCTGGGCTAGTATCAGTCTCATGGCTGCTGGCTGTGCTTGTGAGGTCACAGCAGCCTCAGTGCCTCCCAGGCCAATATCAGGCTCATGGCGGCTGGCCGTGCTTGTGAGGTCACAGCAGCCTGAATGCCTCCTAGGCGCGTTGCAGTCTCATGGCTGCTGCCTGTGCTTCTGAGGTCACAGCAGCCTCAGTGCCTCTGAGGCCAGTGTCAGTCTCATGGCTGCTGGCTGTGCTTCTGAGGTCACAGCAGACTCAGTGCCTGATAGGTTATCTCCAGTGCCCCCTGCTGGCTGTGATTGTGAGGTCACAGCAGCCTCACTGCCTCCTCTGCCAGTGTCAGGCTCATGGCTGCTGCCTGTGCTTGTGAGGTCACAGCAGCCTCAGTGCCTCCTCTGCCAGTGCCATGCTCATGGCTGCTGGCTGTGCTTGTGAGGTCACAGCAGCCTCAGTGCCTCTGAGGCCAGTGCCATGCTCATGGCTGCTGGCTGTGCTTGTGAGGTCACAGCAGCCTCAGTGCCTCTGAGGCCAGTGTCAGTCTCATGGCTGCTGGCTGTGATTGTGAGGTCAGAGCAGCCTCAGTGTCTCCTTGGCTAGTATCAGTCTCATGGCTGCTGGCTGTGCTTGTGAGGTAACAGCAGCCTCAGTGCCTCTGAGGCCAGTGGCAGGGTCATGGCTACTGGCTGTGCTTGTGAGGTCACACAAGCCTGAATGCCTCCTAGGCCAGTTTCAGGCTCATGGCTGCTGGCTGTGCTTGTGACGTCACAGCAGACTCAGTGCCTCAAAATTTAGTGTGCAGTGCCCCCTGCTGGCTCTGCTTCTGAGGTTACAGCAGACTCAGTGCCTCCTAGGCCAGTATCAGGCTCATGGCTGCTGGCTGTGCTTGTGAGGTCACAGCAGACTCAGTGCCTGATAGGTTATCTCCAGAGCCCCCTGCTGGCTGTGCTTGTGAGGTCACAGCAGCCTCACTGCCTCCTCTGCCAGTGTCAGGCTCATGGCTGCTGCCTGTGCTTGTGAGGTCACAGCAGCCTCAGTGCCTCCTCTGCCAGTGCCATGCTCATGGCTGCTGGCTGTGCTTGTGAGGTCACAGCAGCCTCAGTGCCTCTGAGGCCAGTGCCATGCTCATGGCTGCTGGCTGTGCTTGTGAGGTCACAGCAGCCTCAGTGCCTCCTAGGCCAGTGGCAGGCTCATGGCTGCTGGCTCTGCTTGTGAGGTCACAGCAGCCTCAGTGCCTCCTAGGCCAGTGGCAGGCTCATGGCTGCTGGCTGTGCTTGTGAGGTCACAGCAGCCTCAGTGCCTCATAGTTAGTGTCCAGTGCCCCCTGCCGGCTGTGCTTGTGAGGTCACAGCAGCGTCAGTGCCTCCTAGGTTAGTGTCCATCGCCCCCTACTGGCTGTGCTTCTGAGGTCACAGCAGCCTCAGTGCCTCCTAGGTTAGTTTCCATCGCCCCCTACTGGCTGTGCTTGTGAGGTCACAGCAGACTCAGTGCCTCCCAGGCCAATACCAGGCTCCTGGCTGCTGGCTGTGCTTGTGAGGTCACTGCAGCCTTAATGCCTCCTAGGCCAGTGGCAGGCTCATGGCTGCTGGCTGTGCTTGTGAGGTCACAGAAGCATCAGTGCCTCCTCTGCCAGTGGCAGTCTCATGGCTGCTGGCTGTGCTTGTGAGGTCACACAAACCTGAATGCCTCCTCTGCCAGTTTCAGGCTCATGGCTGCTGGCTGTGCTTGTGAGGTCAGAGAGGCATCAGTGCCTCCTCTGCCAGTGGCAGTCTCATGGCTCCTGGCTGTGCTTGTGAGGTCACAGCAGCCTCAGTGCCTCCTAGATTAGTGTCCATCGCACCCTACTGGCTGTGCTTCTGAGGTCTCAGCAGCCTCAGTGCCTCCTCTGCCAGTGTCAGGCTCATGGCTGCTGGCTTTGCTTGTGAGGTCACAGCAGCCTGAATGCCTCCTTGACCAGTGTCAGGGTCATGGCTGCTGGCTGTGCTTCTGAGGTCACAGAAGCGTGATTGCCTTCTAGGCCAGTTTCATTGTCATGGCTACTGGCTATGCTTGTGAGGTCAGAGCAGACTCAGTGCCTCATAAGTTAGTGTCCATCGCTCCCTACTGGCTGTGCTTGTGAGGTCACAGCACCCTCAGTGCCTCACAGGCCAGTATCAGGCTCCTGGCTGCTGGCTGTGCTTGTGATGTCACAGCAGCCTCAGTGCCTCTTCTGCCAGTGCCATGGTCATGGCTGCTGGCTCTGCTTGTGAGGTCACAGAAGCCTGAATGCCTCCTAGGCCAGTGGCAGGCTCATGGCTGCTGGCTCTGCTTGTGAGGTCACAGCAGACTCAGTGCCTCATAGTTAGTGTCCAGCGCCCCCTGCTGACTGTGCTTGTGAGGTCACAGCAGCCTCAGTGCCTCACAGGCCAGTATCAGGCTCCTGGCTGCTGGCTGTGCTTGTGAGGTCACAGCAGCCTCAGTGCCTCCTCTGCCAGTGCCATGCTCATGGCTGCTGGCTGTGCTTGTGAGGTCACAGCAACCTCAGTGCCTCCTCTGCCAGTTTCAGGCTCACGGCTGCTGGCTGTGCTTGTGAGGTCACAGCAGCCTCAGTGCCTCCTCTGCCAGTGCCATGCTCATGGCTCCTGGCTGTGCTTGTGAGGTCACAGCAGCCTCAGTGCCTCCTCTGCCAGTGCCATGCCGATGGCTGCTGGCTGTGCTTCTGAGGTCACAGAAGCCTCAGTGCCTCCTCTGCCAGTTTCAGGCTCATGGCTGCTGGCTCTGCTTGTGAGGTCACAGCAGCCGCAGTACCTCATAGTTTAGTTTCCAGCGTCCCCTGCTGGCTCTGCTTGTGAGGTCACAGCAGACTCAGTGCCTCACAGGACAGTGGCAGGCTCATGGCTGCTGGCTATGCTTGTGAGGTTACAGCAGCCTGAGTGCCTCCTGGGCCCGTGGCAGGCTCATGGCTGCTGGCTGTGCTTGTGACGTCACAGCAGCCTCAGTGTCTCTGAGGCCAGTGGCAGTCTCATGGCTGCTCGCTGTGCTTGTGAGGTCACAGAAGCCTCAGTGCCTCCTCTGCCAGTGTCAGGCTCATGGCTGCTGGCTTTGCTTGTGAGGTCACAGCAGCCTGAATGCCTCCTTGACCAGTGTCAGGGTCATGGCTGCTGGCTGTGCTTCTGAGGTCCCAGAAGCCTGATTGCCTTCTAGGCCAGTTTCATTGTCATGGCTACTGGCTGTGCTTGTGAGGTCACAGCAGCCTCTGTGCCTCACAGTTTAGTGTCCAGCGTCCCCTGCTGGCTATGCTTGTGAGGTCACAGCACCCTCAGTGCCTCACAGGCCAGTATCAGGCTCCTGGCTGCTGGCTGTGCTTGTGAGGTCACAGCAGCCTCAGTGCCTCTTCTGCCAGTGCCATGCTCATGGCTGCTGGCTGTGCTTGTGAGGTCACAGCAGCCTCAGTGCCTCCTAGGCCAGTATCAGGCTCATGGCTGCTGGCTGTGCTTGTGAGATCACACAAGCCTTAATGCCTTCTAGGCCAGTGGCAGGCTCATGGCTGCTGGCTCTGCTTGTGAGGTCACAGCAGACTCAGTGCCTGATAGGTTATCTCCAGTGCCCCCTGCTGGCTGTGCTTGTGAGGTCACAGCAGCCTCAGTGCCTCCTCTGCCAGTGTCAGGCTCATGGCTGCTGCCTGTGCTTGTGAGGTCACAGCAGCCTGAGTGCCTACTAGGCCCGTGGCAGGCTCATGGCTGCTGGTTGTGCTTGTGATGTCACAGCAGCCTCAATGCTTCTGAGGCCAGTGTCATTGTCATGGCTGCTGGCTGTGCTTGTGAGGTCACAGCAGCCTCAGTGCCTCCTAGATTAGTGTGCAGCGGCCCCTGCAGGCTGTGCTTGTGATGTCACAGCAGACTCAGTGTCTCCGTGGATAGTGCCAGGCTCATGGCTGCTGGCTGTGCCTGTGATGTCACAGCAGACTCAGTGCCTCCTCTGCCAGTGGCAGTCTCATGGCTGCCGGCTGTGCTTGTGAGGTCACAACAGCCTTAGTGCCTCATAGTTTAGTGTCCAGCGTCCCCTGCTGGCTCTGCTTGTGAGGTCACAGCAGACTCAGTGCCTCATAGTTAGTTTCCATCGCCCGCTACTGGCTGTGCTTGTGAGGTCACAGCAGCCTGAGTGCCTCCCAGGCCAATACGAGGCTCCTGGCTGATGGCTGTGCTTGTGAGGTCACAGCAGCCTTAATGCCTCCTAGGCCAGTGGCAGGCTCATGGCTGCTGGCTGTGCTTCTGAGGTCATAGCAGCCTCAGTGCCTCCTCTGCCAGTATCAGTCTCATGGCTGCTGGCTGTGCTTGTGAGGTCACAGCATCCTCAGTGCCTCCTAGGCCAGTGGCAGGCTCATGGCTGCTGGCTCTGCTTGTGAGGTCACAGCAGCCTCAGTGCCTCACAGGCCAGTATCAGGCTCATGGCTGCTGGCTGTGCTTGTGAGGTCACACAAACCTGAATGCCTCCTAGGCCAGTGGCAGGCTCATGGCTGCTGGCTGTGCTTGTGAGGTCACAGCAGCCTCAGTGCCTCCCAGGCCAATACCAGGCTCCTGGCTGCTGGCTATGCTTGTGAGGTCACAGCATACTCAGTGCCTCAAAAGTTAGTGTCCAGCGCCCCCTGCTGGCTCTGCTTGTGACGTCACAGCAGACACAGTGCCTCACAGGCCGGTATCAGGCTCATGGCTGCTGGCTATGCTTGTCACGTCACAGCAGCCTGAGTGCCTCCTAGGCCCGTGGCAGGCTCATGGCTGCTGGCTGTGCTTGTGACGTCACAGCAGCCTCAGTGCCTCTGAGGCCAGTGGCAGTCTCATGGCTGCTGGCTGTGCTTCTGAGGTCTCAGCAGCCTCAGTGCCTCCTCTGCCAGTGTCAGGCTCATGGCTGCTGGCTTTGCTTCTGAGGTCACAGCAGCCTGAATGCCTCCTTGACTAGTGTCAGGGTCATGGCTACTGGCTGTGCATCTGAGGTCACAGAAGCCTGATTGCCTTCTAGGCCAGTTTCAGGCTCATGGCTACTGGCTGTGCTTGTGAGGTCACAGCAGCCTCTGTGCCTCACAGTTTAGTGTCCAGCGTCCCCTGCTGGCTATGCTTGTGAGGTCAGAGCAGACTCAGTGCCTCATAACTTAGTGTCCATCGCCCCCTACTGGCTGTGCTTGTGAGGTCACAGCACCCTCAGTGCCTCACAGGCCAGTATCAGGCTCCTGGCTGCTGGCTGTGCTTGTGAGGTCACAGCAGCCTCAGTGCCTCTTCTGCCAGTGCCATGCTCATGGCTGCTGGCTGTGGTTGTGAGGTCACAGCAGCCTCAGTGCGTCCTAGGCCAGTATCAGGCTCATGGCTGCTGGCTGTGCTTGTGAGGTCACAGAAGCCTGAATGCCTCCTAGGCCAGTGGCAGGCTCATGGCTGCTGGCTCTGCTTGTGAGGTCACAGCAGACTCAGTGCCTCATAGTTAGTGTCCAGCGCCCCCTGCTGGCTGTGCTTGTGAGGTTACAGCAACCTCAGTGTGTCCTAGGCTAGTATCAGTCTCATGGCTGCTGGCTTTGCTTGTGAGGTCACAGCAGCCTGAATGCCTCCTTGACCAGTGTCAGGGTCATGGCTGCTGGCTGTGCTTCTGAGGTCACAGAAGCCTGATTGCCTTCTAGGCCAGTGTCATTGTCATGGCTGCTGGCTGTGCTTGTGAGGTCACAGCAGCCTGAATGCCTCATAGTTTAGTGTCCAGCGTCCCCTGCTGGCTATGCTTGTGAGGTCAGAGCAGACTCAGTGCCTCATAAGTTAGTGTCCATCGCCCCCTGCTGGCTGTGCTTGTGAGGTCACAGCAGCCTCAGTGCCTCCTAGGCCAGTATCAGTCTCATGGCTGCTGGCTGTGCTTGTGATGTCACAGCAGCCTCAGTGCCTCTTCTGCCAGTGCCATGCTCATGGCTGCTGGCTGTGCTTGTGAGGTCACAGCAGCCTCAGTGCCTCCTAGGCCAGTATCAGGCTCATGGCTGCTGGCTGTGCTTCTGAGCTCACAGAAGCCTGAATGCCTCCTCGGCCAGTGGCAGGCTCATGGCTGCTGGCTCTGCTTGTGAGGTCACAGCAGACTCAGTGCCTCATAGTTAGTGTGCAGTGCCCCCTGCTGGCTGTGCTTGTGAGGTCACAGCAGACTCAGTGCCTCACAGGCCAGTATCAGGCTCATGGCTGCTGGCTGTGCTTGTGAGGTCACAGCAGCCTGAGTGCCTCCTCTGCCAGTGCCATGCTCATGGCTGCTGGCTGTGCTTGTGAGGTCACAGCAGCCTCAGTGCCTCCTCTGCCAGTGGCAGTCTCATGGCTGCTGGCAGTGCTTGTGACGTCACAGCAGCCTCAGTGCCTCCTAGGTTAGTGTCCACCGCCCCCTACTGACTGTGCTTCTGAGGTCACAGCAGACTCAGTGCCTCCTCCGCCAGTGTCAGGCTCATGGCTGCTGGCAGTGCTTGTGGCGTCACAGCAGCCTGAATGCCTCCTCCGCCAGTGTCAGGCTCATGGCTACTGGCTGTGCTTGTGAGGTCACAGCAGCCTCAGTGCCTCCTAGGCCAGTATCAAGCACAAGGCTGCTGGCTGTGCTTCTGAGGTCACAGCACCCTCAGTGCCTCACAGGCCAGTATCAGGCTCCTGGCTGCTGGCTGTGCTTGTGAGGTCACAGCAGCCTCAGTGCCTCCTCTGCCAGTGCCATGCTCATGGCTGCTGGCTGTGCTTGTGAGGTCACAGAAGCCTCAGTGCCTCACAGGCCAGTTTCAGGCTCTTGGCTGCTGGCTGTGCTTGTGACGTCACAGCAGCCTCAGTGCCTCCTCTGCCAGTGCCATGCTCTTGGCTGCTGGCTGTGCTTGTGAAGTCACAGCAGCCTCAGTGCCTCATAGTTCAGTGTCCAGCGTCCCCTGCTGGCTCTGCTTGTGAGGTCACAGCAGACTCAGTGCCTCATAGATTAGTGTCCAGCGTCCCCTACTGGCTGTGCTTGTGAGGTCACAGCAGCCTCAGTGCCTCCTCTGCCAGTGCCATGCTCATGGCTGCTGGCTGTGCTTGTGACGTCACAGCAGCTTGAATGCCTCCTAGGCGCGTGGCAGGCTCATGGCTGCTGGCTGTGCTTGTGAGGTCACAACAGCCACAGTGCCTCCTAGGCTAGTATCAGTCTCATGGCTGCTGGCTGTGCTTGTGAGATCACAGAAGCCTCAGTGCCTCCTAGGTTAGTGTCCATCGCCCCCTACTGGCTGTGCTTGTGAGGTCTCAGCAGCCTCAGTGCCTCCTCTGCCAGTGTCAGGCTCATGGCTGCTGGCTTAGCTTGTGAGGTCACAGCAGCCTGAATGCCTCCTTGACCAGTGTCAGGGTCATGGCTGCTGGCTGTGCTTCTGAGGTCACAGCAGCCTGAATGCCTTCTAGGCCAGTGTCATTGTCATGGCTACTGGCTGTGCTTGTGAGGTCACACAAGCCTGAATGCCTCCTAGGCCAGTGGCAGGCTCATGGCTGCTGGCTTTGCTTGTGAGGTCACAGCAGACTCGGTGCCTCAAAAGTTAGTGTGCAGTGCCCCCTGCTGGCTGTGCTTCTGAGGTTACAGCAGCCTCAGTGCCTCCTAGGCCAGTATCAGGCTCATGGCTGCTGGCTGTGCTTGTGAGGTCACAGAAGCCTCAGTGCCTCATAGGCCAGTGGCAGGCTCATGGCTGCTGGCTCTGCTTGTGAGGTCACAGCATCCTCAGTGCCTCATAGTTAGTGTCCAGCGCCCCCTGCTGGCTGTGCTTGTGAGGTCACAGCAGACTCAGTGCCTCACAGGCCAGTCTCAGGCTCATGGCTGCTGGCTGTGCTTGTGAGGTCACAGCAGACTCAGTGCCTCCTCTGCCAGTGCCATGCCCATGGCTGCTGGCTGTGCTTGTGAGGTCACAGCAACCTCAGTGCCTCACAGGCCAGTTTCAGGCTCATGGCTGCTGGCTATGCTTGTGAGGTCACAGCAGCCTCAGTGCCTCATTGTTTAGTGTCCAGCGTCCCCTGCTGGCTGTGCTTGTGAGGTCACAGCAGACTCAGTGCCTCATAGGTTAGTGTCCATCGCCCCCTACTGGCTGTGCTTGTGAGGTCACAGCAGCCTCAGTGCCTCTGAGGCCAGTGCCATGCTCATGGCTGCTGGCAGTGCTTGTGAAGTCACAGCAGCCTCAGTGCCTCCTAGGTTAGTGTCCACCGCCCCCTACTGACTGTGCTTCTGAGGTCACAGCAGACTCAGTGCCTCCTCCGCCAGTGTCAGGCTCATGGCTGCTGGCAGTGCTTGTGACGTCACAGCAGCCTGAATGCCTCCTAGGCCAGTGTCAGGGTCATGGCTGCTGCCTGTGCTTGTGAGGTCACAGCAGCCTGAATGCCTCCTAGGCCAGTATCAGGCTCATGGCTACTGGCTGTGCTTGTGAGGTCACAGCAGCCTCAGTGCCTCTTAGGCCAGTATCAAACGCACGGCTGCTGGCTGTGCTTCTGAGGTCACAGCAGCCTCAGTTCCTCCTAGGCCAGTGGCAGGCTCATGGCTGCTGGCTCTGCCTGTGAGGTCACAGCAGACTCAGTGCCTCATAGTTAGTGTCCAGCGCCCCCTGCTGGCTGTGCTTGTGACGTCACAGCAGCCTCAGTGCCTCCTAGGCCAGTATCAGGCTCATGGCTGCTGGCTGTGCTTGTGACGTCACAGGAGCCTGAATGCCTACCAGGCACGTGGCAGGCTCATGGTTGCTGGCTGTGCTTGTGACGTCACAGCAGCCACAGTGCCTCCTAGGCCCGTGGCAGGCTCATGGCTGCTGGCTGTGCTTGTGAGGTCACAGCAGCCTCAGTGCCTCTGAGGCCAGTGTCAGGCTCATAGCTGCTGGCTGTGCTTGTGAGGTCACAGCAGCCTCAGTGCCTCATAGTTTAGTGTCCAGCGTCCCCTGCTGGCTCTGCTTGTGAGGTCACAGCAGACTCAGTGCCTCCTAGGTTAGTGTCCATCGCCCCCTACTGGCTGTGCTTGTGAGGTCACAGCAGCCTCAGTGCCTCCTCTGCCAGTGTCAGGCTCATGGCTGCTGGCTTTGCTTGTGAGGTCACAGCAGCCTGAATGCCTCCTTGACTAGTGTCAGGGTCATGGCTACTGGCTGTGCTTGTGAGGTCACAGCAGCCTCTGTGCCTCATAGTTTAGTGTCCAGCGTCCCCTGCTGGCTATGCTTGTGAGGTCACAGCAGACTCAGTGCCTCATAACTTAGTGTCCATCGCCCCCTACTGGCTGTGCTTGTGAGGTCACAGCAGACTCAGGGCCTCCTCTGCCAGTATCAGTCTCATGGCTGCTGGCTGTGCTTGTGATGTCACAGCAGCCTCAGTGCCTCCTAGGCCAGTGGCAGGCTGATGGCTGCTGGCTCTGCTTGTGAGGTCACAGCAGCCTCAGTGCCTCATAGTTAGTGTCCAGCGCCCCCTGCTGGCTGTGCTTGTGAGGTCACAGCAGCCTCAGTGCCTCACAGGCCAGTTTCAGGCTCATGGCTGCTGGCTGTGCTTGTGAGGTCACAGCAGCCTCAGTGCCTCCTAGGTTAGTGTCCATCACCCCCTACTGGCTGTGCTTGTGAGGTCACAGCAGCCTGAATGCCTCCTCTGCCCATGGCAGGCTCATGGCTGCTGGCTGTGCTTGTGAGGTCACAGCAGCCTCAGTGCCTCCTCTGCCAGTGGCAGTCTCATGGCTGCTGGCTGTGCTTGTGAGGTCATAGCAGCGTCAGTGCCTGATAGGTTATCTCCAGTGCCCCCTGCTGGCTGTGCTTGTGAGGTCACAGCAGCCTCAGTGCCTCCTCTGCCAGTGTCAGGCTCATGGCTGCTGCCTGTGCTTGTGACGTCACAGCAGCCTCAGTGCTTCTGAGGCCAGTGTAATTGTCATGGCTGCTGGCTGTGCTTGTTAGGTCACAGAAGCCTCAGTGCCTCCTGTGCCAGTGGCAGTCTCATGGCTGCTGGCTGTGCTTGTGAGGTCACAGCAGCCTCAGTGCCTGATAGGTTATCTGCAGTGCCCCCTGCCGGTTGTGCTTGTGAGGTCACAGCAGCCTTAGTGCCTCATGGTTTAGTATCCAGCGTCCCCTGCTGGCACTGCTTGTGAGGTCACAGCAGACTCAGTGCCTCATAGTTAGTGTCCAGCGTCCCCTACTGGCTGTGCTTGTGAGGTCACAGCAGCCTCAGTGCCTCCCAGGCCAATACCAGGCTCCTGGCTGCTGGCTGTGCTTGTGAGGTCACAGCAGCCTGAGTGCCTCCTAGGCCCGTGGCAGTCTCATGGCTGCTGCCTGTGCTTGTGAGGTCACAGCAGCCCCAGTGCCTCTGAGGCCAGTGGCAGGCTCATGGCTACTGGCTGTGCTTGTGAGGTCACAGCAGCCCCAGTGCCTCTGAGGCCAGTGGCAGTCTCATGGCTGCTGGCTGTGCTTGTGAGGTCACAGCAGCCTCAGTGCCTCCTAGGTTAGTGTGCAGCGGCCCCTGCTGGCTGTGCTTGTGAGGTCACAGAAGCCTCAGTGCCTCCTAGGTTAATGTCCATCACCCCCTACTGGCTGTGATTGTGAGGTCACAGCAGCCTCAGTGCCTCCTAGGTTAGTGTCCATCGCCCCCTACTGGCTATGCCTGTGAGGTCTCAGCAGCCTCAGTGCCTCCTCTGCCAGTGTCAGGCTCATGGCTGCTGGCTTTGCTTGTGAGGTCACAGCAGCCTGAATGCCTCCTTGACCAGTGTCAGGGTCATGGCTGCTGGCTGTGCTTCTGAGGTCACAGAAGCCTGATTGCCTTCTAGGCCAGTGTCATTGTCATGGCTGCTGGCTGTGCTTGTGAGGTCACAGCAGCCTCAGTGCCTCCTAGGCCAGTATCAGTCTCATGGCTGCTGGCTGTGCTTGTGATGTCACAGCAGCCTCAGTGCCTCTGAGGCCAGTGCCATGCTCATGGCTGCTGGCTGTGCTTGTGAGGTCACAGCAGCCTCAGTGCCTCCTAGGCCAGTGGCAGGCTCATGGCTGCTGGCTCTGCTTGTGAGGTCACAGCAGCCTCAGTGCCTCCTAGGCCAGTGGCAGGCTCATGGCTGCTGGCTGTGCTTGTGAGGTCACAGCAGCCTCAGTGCCTCATAGTTAGTGTCCAGTGCCCCCTGCCGGCTGTGCTTGTGAGGTCACAGCAGCGTCAGTGCCTCCTAGGTTAGTGTCCATCGCCCCCTACTGGCTGTGCTTCTGAGGTCACAGCAGCCTCAGTGCCTCCTAGGTTAGTTTCCATCGCCCCCTACTGGCTGTGCTTGTGAGGTCACAGCAGACTCAGTGCCTCCCAGGCCAATACCAGGCTCCTGGCTGCTGGCTGTGCTTGTGAGGTCACTGCAGCCTTAATGCCTCCTAGGCCAGTGGCAGGCTCATGGCTGCTGGCTGTGCTTGTGAGGTCACAGAAGCATCAGTGCCTCCTCTGCCAGTGGCAGTCTCATGGCTGCTGGCTGTGCTTGTGAGGTCACACAAGCCTGAATGCCTCCTCTGCCAGTTTCAGGCTCATGGCTGCTGGCTGTGCTTGTGAGGTCAGAGAGGCATCAGTGCCTCCTCTGCCAGTGGCAGTCTCATGGCTCCTGGCTGTGCTTGTGAGGTCACAGCAGCCTCAGTGCCTCCTAGATTAGTGTCCATCGCACCCTACTGGCTGTGCTTCTGAGGTCTCAGCAGCCTCAGTGCCTCCTCTGCCAGTGTCAGGCTCATGGCTGCTGGCTTTGCTTGTGAGGTCACAGCAGCCTGAATGCCTCCTTGACCAGTGTCAGGGTCATGGCTGCTGGCTGTGCTTCTGAGGTCACAGAAGCGTGATTGCCTTCTAGGCCAGTTTCATTGTCATGGCTACTGGCTATGCTTGTGAGGTCAGAGCAGACTCAGTGCCTCATAAGTTAGTGTCCATCGCTCCCTACTGGCTGTGCTTGTGAGGTCACAGCACCCTCAGTGCCTCACAGGCCAGTATCAGGCTCCTGGCTGCTGGCTGTGCTTGTGATGTCACAGCAGCCTCAGTGCCTCTTCTGCCAGTGCCATGGTCATGGCTGCTGGCTCTGCTTGTGAGGTCACAGAAGCCTGAATGCCTCCTAGGCCAGTGGCAGGCTCATGGCTGCTGGCTCTGCTTGTGAGGTCACAGCAGACTCAGTGCCTCATAGTTAGTGTCCAGCGCCCCCTGCTGACTGTGCTTGTGAGGTCACAGCAGCCTCAGTGCCTCACAGGCCAGTATCAGGCTCCTGGCTGCTGGCTGTGCTTGTGAGGTCACAGCAGCCTCAGTGCCTCCTCTGCCAGTGCCATGCTCATGGCTGCTGGCTGTGCTTGTGAGGTCACAGCAACCTCAGTGCCTCCTCTGCCAGTTTCAGGCTCACGGCTGCTGGCTGTGCTTGTGAGGTCACAGCAGCCTCAGTGCCTCCTCTGCCAGTGCCATGCTCATGGCTCCTGGCTGTGCTTGTGAGGTCACAGCAGCCTCAGTGCCTCCTCTGCCAGTGCCATGCCGATGGCTGCTGGCTGTGCTTCTGAGGTCACAGAAGCCTCAGTGCCTCCTCTGCCAGTTTCAGGCTCATGGCTGCTGGCTCTGCTTGTGAGGTCACAGCAGCCGCAGTACCTCATAGTTTAGTTTCCAGCGTCCCCTGCTGGCTCTGCTTGTGAGGTCACAGCAGACTCAGTGCCTCACAGGACAGTATCAGGCTCATGGCTGCTGGCTATGCTTGTGAGGTTACAGCAGCCTGAGTGCCTCCTGGGCCCGTGGCAGGCTCATGGCTGCTGGCTGTGCTTGTGACGTCACAGCAGCCTCAGTGTCTCTGAGGCCAGTGGCAGTCTCATGGCTGCTCGCTGTGCTTGTGAGGTCACAGAAGCCTCAGTGCCTCCTCTGCCAGTGTCAGGCTCATGGCTGCTGGCTTTGCTTGTGAGGTCACAGCAGCCTGAATGCCTCCTTGACCAGTGTCAGGGTCATGGCTGCTGGCTGTGCTTCTGAGGTCCCAGAAGCCTGATTGCCTTCTAGGCCAGTTTCATTGTCATGGCTACTGGCTGTGCTTGTGAGGTCACAGCAGCCTCTGTGCCTCACAGTTTAGTGTCCAGCGTCCCCTGCTGGCTATGCTTGTGAGGTCACAGCACCCTCAGTGCCTCACAGGCCAGTATCAGGCTCCTGGCTGCTGGCTGTGCTTGTGAGGTCACAGCAGCCTCAGTGCCTCTTCTGCCAGTGCCATGCTCATGGCTGCTGGCTGTGCTTGTGAGGTCACAGCAGCCTCAGTGCCTCCTAGGCCAGTATCAGGCTCATGGCTGCTGGCTGTGCTTGTGAGGTCACACAAGCCTTAATGCCTTCTAGGCCAGTGGCAGGCTCATGGCTGCTGGCTCTGCTTGTGAGGTCACAGCAGACTCAGTGCCTGATAGGTTATCTCCAGTGCCCCCTGCTGGCTGTGCTTGTGAGGTCACAGCAGCCTCAGTGCCTCCTCTGCCAGTGTCAGGCTCATGGCTGCTGCCTGTGCTTGTGAGGTCACAGCAGCCTGAGTGCCTACTAGGCCCGTGGCAGGCTCATGGCTGCTGGTTGTGCTTGTGATGTCACAGCAGCCTCAATGCTTCTGAGGCCAGTGTCATTGTCATGGCTGCTGGCTGTGCTTGTGAGGTCACAGCAGCCTCAGTGCCTCCTAGATTAGTGTGCAGCGGCCCCTGCAGGCTGTGCTTGTGATGTCACAGCAGACTCAGTGTCTCCGTGGATAGTGCCAGGCTCATGGCTGCTGGCTGTGCCTGTGATGTCACAGCAGACTCAGTGCCTCCTCTGCCAGTGGCAGTCTCATGGCTGCCGGCTGTGCTTGTGAGGTCACAACAGCCTTAGTGCCTCATAGTTTAGTGTCCAGCGTCCCCTGCTGGCTCTGCTTGTGAGGTCACAGCAGACTCAGTGCCTCATAGTTAGTTTCCATCGCCCGCTACTGGCTGTGCTTGTGAGGTCACAGCAGCCTGAGTGCCTCCCAGGCCAATACGAGGCTCCTGGCTGATGGCTGTGCTTGTGAGGTCACAGCAGCCTTAATGCCTCCTAGGCCAGTGGCAGGCTCATGGCTGCTGGCTGTGCTTCTGAGGTCATAGCAGCCTCAGTGCCTCCTCTGCCAGTATCAGTCTCATGGCTGCTGGCTGTGCTTGTGAGGTCACAGCATCCTCAGTGCCTCCTAGGCCAGTGGCAGGCTCATGGCTGCTGGCTCTGCTTGTGAGGTCACAGCAGCCTCAGTGCCTCACAGGCCAGTATCAGGCTCATGGCTGCTGGCTGTGCTTGTGAGGTCACACAAACCTGAATGCCTCCTAGGCCAGTGGCAGGCTCATGGCTGCTGGCTGTGCTTGTGAGGTCACAGCAGCCTCAGTGCCTCCCAGGCCAATACCAGGCTCCTGGCTGCTGGCTATGCTTGTGAGGTCACAGCAGACTCAGTGCCTCAAAAGTTAGTGTCCAGCGCCCCCTGCTGGCTCTGCTTGTGACGTCACAGCAGACACAGTGCCTCACAGGCCGGTATCAGGCTCATGGCTGCTGGCTATGCTTGTCACGTCACAGCAGCCTGAGTGCCTCCTAGGCCCGTGGCAGGCTCATGGCTGCTGGCTGTGCTTGTGACGTCACAGCAGCCTCAGTGCCTCTGAGGCCAGTGGCAGTCTCATGGCTGCTGGCTGTGCTTCTGAGGTCTCAGCAGCCTCAGTGCCTCCTCTGCCAGTGTCAGGCTCATGGCTGCTGGCTTTGCTTCTGAGGTCACAGCAGCCTGAATGCCTCCTTGACTAGTGTCAGGGTCATGGCTACTGGCTGTGCATCTGAGGTCAGAGAAGCCTGATTGCCTTCTAGGCCAGTTTCAGGCTCATGGCTACTGGCTGTGCTTGTGAGGTCACAGCAGCCTCTGTGCCTCACAGTTTAGTGTCCAGCGTCCCCTGCTGGCTATGCTTGTGAGGTCAGAGCAGACTCAGTGCCTCATAACTTAGTGTCCATCGCCCCCTACTGGCTGTGCTTGTGAGGTCACAGCACCCTCAGTGCCTCACAGGCCAGTATCAGGCTCCTGGCTGCTGGCTGTGCTTGTGAGGTCACAGCAGCCTCAGTGCCTCTTCTGCCAGTGCCATGCTCATGGCTGCTGGCTGTGGTTGTGAGGTCACAGCAGCCTCAGTGCGTCCTAGGCCAGTATCAGGCTCATGGCTGCTGGCTGTGCTTGTGAGGTCACAGAAGCCTGAATGCCTCCTAGGCCAGTGGCAGGCTCATGGCTGCTGGCTCTGCTTGTGAGGTCACAGCAGACTCAGTGCCTCATAGTTAGTGTCCAGCGCCCCCTGCTGGCTGTGCTTGTGAGGTCACAGCAACCTCAGTGTGTCCTAGGCTAGTATCAGTCTCATGGCTGCTGGCTTTGCTTGTGAGGTCACAGCAGCCTGAATGCCTCCTTGACCAGTGTCAGGGTCATGGCTGCTGGCTGTGCTTCTGAGGTCACAGAAGCCTGATTGCCTTCTAGGCCAGTGTCATTGTCATGGCTGCTGGCTGTGCTTGTGAGGTCACAGCAGCCTGAATGCCTCATAGTTTAGTGTCCAGCGTCCCCTGCTGGCTATGCTTGTGAGGTCAGAGCAGACTCAGTGCCTCATAAGTTAGTGTCCATCGCCCCCTGCTGGCTGTGCTTGTGAGGTCACAGCAGCCTCAGTGCCTCCTAGGCCAGTATCAGTCTCATGGCTGCTGGCTGTGCTTGTGATGTCACAGCAGCCTCAGTGCCTCTTCTGCCAGTGCCATGCTCATGGCTGCTGGCTGTGCTTGTGAGGTCACAGCAGCCTCAGTGCCTCCTAGGCCAGTATCAGGCTCATGGCTGCTGGCTGTGCTTCTGAGCTCACAGAAGCCTGAATGCCTCCTCGGCCAGTGGCAGGCTCATGGCTGCTGGCTCTGCTTGTGAGGTCACAGCAGACTCAGTGCCTCATAGTTAGTGTGCAGTGCCCCCTGCTGGCTGTGCTTGTGAGGTCACAGCAGACTCAGTGCCTCACAGGCCAGTATCAGGCTCATGGCTGCTGGCTGTGCTTGTGAGGTCACAGCAGCCTGAGTGCCTCCTCTGCCAGTGCCATGCTCATGGCTGCTGGCTGTGCTTGTGAGGTCACAGCAGCCTCAGTGCCTCCTCTGCCAGTGGCAGTCTCATGGCTGCTGGCAGTGCTTGTGACGTCACAGCAGCCTCAGTGCCTCCTAGGTTAGTGTCCACCGCCCCCTACTGACTGTGCTTCTGAGGTCACAGCAGACTCAGTGCCTCCTCCGCCAGTGTCAGGCTCATGGCTGCTGGCAGTGCTTGTGGCGTCACAGCAGCCTGAATGCCTCCTCCGCCAGTGTCAGGCTCATGGCTACTGGCTGTGCTTGTGAGGTCACAGCAGCCTCAGTGCCTCCTAGGCCAGTATCAAGCACAAGGCTGCTGGCTGTGCTTCTGAGGTCACAGCACCCTCAGTGCCTCACAGGCCAGTATCAGGCTCCTGGCTGCTGGCTGTGCTTGTGAGGTCACAGCAGCCTCAGTGCCTCCTCTGACAGTGCCATGCTCATGGCTGCTGGCTGTGCTTGTGAGGTCACAGAAGCCTCAGTGCCTCACAGGCCAGTTTCAGGCTCTTGGCTGCTGGCTGTGCTTGTGACGTCACAGCAGCCTCAGTGCCTCCTCTGCCAGTGCCATGCTCTTGGCTGCTGGCTGTGCTTGTGAAGTCACAGCAGCCTCAGTGCCTCATAGTTCAGTGTCCAGCGTCCCCTGCTGGCTCTGCTTGTGAGGTCACAGCAGACTCAGTGCCTCATAGATTAGTGTCCAGCGTCCCCTACTGGCTGTGCTTGTGAGGTCACAGCAGCCTCAGTGCCTCCTCTGCCAGTGCCATGCTCATGGCTGCTGGCTGTGCTTGTGACGTCACAGCAGCTTGAATGCCTCCTAGGCGCGTGGCAGGCTCATGGCTGCTGGCTGTGCTTGTGAGGTCACAGCAGCCTCAGTGCCTCCTAGGCTAGTATCAGTCTCATGGCTGCTGGCTGTGCTTGTGAGATCACAGAAGCCTCAGTGCCTCCTAGGTTAGTGTCCATCGCCCCCTACTGGCTGTGCTTGTGAGGTCTCAGCAGCCTCAGTGCCTCCTCTGCCAGTGTCAGGCTCATGGCTGCTGGCTTAGCTTGTGAGGTCACAGCAGCCTGAATGCCTCCTTGACCAGTGTCAGGGTCATGGCTGCTGGCTGTGCTTCTGAGGTCACAGCAGCCTGAATGCCTTCTAGGCCAGTGTCATTGTCATGGCTACTGGCTGTGCTTGTGAGGTCACACAAGCCTGAATGCCTCCTAGGCCAGTGGCAGGCTCATGGCTGCTGGCTTTGCTTGTGAGGTCACAGCAGACTCGGTGCCTCAAAAGTTAGTGTGCAGTGCCCCCTGCTGGCTGTGCTTGTGAGGTCACAGCAGACTCAGTGCCTCCTAGGCCAGTATCAGGCTCATGGCTGCTGGCTGTGCTTGTGAGGTCACAGAAGCCTCAGTGCCTCATAGGCCAGTGGCAGGCTCATGGCTGCTGGCTCTGCTTGTGAGGTCACAGCAGCCTCAGTGCCTCATAGTTAGTGTCCAGCGCCCCCTGCTGGCTGTGCTTGTGAGGTCACAGCAGACTCAGTGCCTCACAGGCCAGTCTCAGGCTCATGGCTGCTGGCTGTGCTTGTGAGGTCACAGCAGACTCAGTGCCTCCTCTGCCAGTGCCATGCCCATGGCTGCTGGCTGTGCTTGTGACGTCACAGCAACCTCAGTGCCTCACAGGCCAGTTTCAGGCTCATGGCTGCTGGCTATGCTTGTGAGGTCACAGCAGCCTCAGTGCCTCATTGTTTAGTGTCCAGCGTCCCCTGCTGGCTGTGCTTGTGAGGTCACAGCAGACTCAGTGCCTCATAGGTTAGTGTCCATCGCCCCCTACTGGCTGTGCTTGTGAGGTCACAGCAGCCTCAGTGCCTCTGAGGCCAGTGCCATGCTCATGGCTGCTGGCAGTGCTTGTGAAGTCACAGCAGCCTCAGTGCCTCCTAGGTTAGTGTCCACCGCCCCCTACTGACTGTGCTTCTGAGGTCACAGCAGACTCAGTGCCTCCTCCGCCAGTGTCAGGCTCATGGCTGCTGGCAGTGCTTGTGACGTCACAGCAGCCTGAATGCCTCCTAGGCCAGTGTCAGGGTCATGGCTGCTGGCAGTGCTTGTGAGGTCACAGCAGCCTGAATGCCTCCTAGGCCAGTATCAGGCTCATGGCTACTGGCTGTGCTTGTGAGGTCACAGCAGCCTCAGTGCCTCTTAGGCCAGTATCAAACGCACGGCTGCTGGCTGTGCTTCTGAGGTCACAGCAGCCTCAGTTCCTCCTAGGCCAGTGGCAGGCTCATGGCTGCTGGCTCTGCCTGTGAGGTCACAGCAGACTCAGTGCCTCATAGTTAGTGTCCAGCGCCCCCTGCTGGCTGTGCTTGTGACGTCACAGCAGCCTCAGTGCCTCCTAGGCCAGTATCAGGCTCATGGCTGCTGGCTGTGCTTGTGACGTCACAGGAGCCTGAATGCCTACCAGGCACGTGGCAGGCTCATGGCTGCTGGCTGTGCTTGTGACGTCACAGCAGCCACAGTGCCTCCTAGGCCCGTGGCAGGCTCATGGCTGCTGGCTGTGCTTGTGAGGTCACAGCAGCCTCAGTGCCTCTGAGGCCAGTGTCAGGCTCATAGCTGCTGGCTGTGCTTGTGAGGTCACAGCAGCCTCAGTGCCTCATAGTTTAGTGTCCAGCGTCCCCTGCTGGCTCTGCTTGTGAGGTCACAGCAGACTCAGTGCCTCCTAGGTTAGTGTCCATCGCCCCCTACTGGCTGTGCTTGTGAGGTCACAGCAGCCTCAGTGCCTCCTCTGCCAGTGTCAGGCTCATGGCTGCTGGCTTTGCTTGTGAGGTCACAGCAGCCTGAATGCCTCCTTGACTAGTGTCAGGGTCATGGCTACTGGCTGTGCTTGTGAGGTCACAGCAGCCTCTGTGCCTCATAGTTTAGTGTCCAGCGTCCCCTGCTGGCTATGCTTGTGAGGTCACAGCAGACTCAGTGCCTCATAACTTAGTGTCCATCGCCCCCTACTGGCTGTGCTTGTGAGGTCACAGCAGACTCAGGGCCTCCTCTGCCAGTATCAGTCTCATGGCTGCTGGCTGTGCTTGTGATGTCACAGCAGCCTCAGTGCCTCCTAGGCCAGTGGCAGGCTGATGGCTGCTGGCTCTGCTTGTGAGGTCACAGCAGCCTCAGTGCCTCATAGTTAGTGTCCAGCGCCCCCTGCTGGCTGTGCTTGTGAGGTCACAGCAGCCTCAGTGCCTCACAGGCCAGTTTCAGGCTCATGGCTGCTGGCTGTGCTTGTGAGGTCACAGCAGCCTCAGTGCCTCCTAGGTTAGTGTCCATCACCCCCTACTGGCTGTGCTTGTGAGGTCACAGCAGCCTGAATGCCTCCTCTGCCCATGGCAGGCTCATGGCTGCTGGCTGTGCTTGTGAGGTCACAGCAGCCTCAGTGCCTCCTCTGCCAGTGGCAGTCTCATGGCTGCTGGCTGTGCTTGTGAGGTCATAGCAGCGTCAGTGCCTGATAGGTTATCTCCAGTGCCCCCTGCTGGCTGTGCTTGTGAGGTCACAGCAGCCTCAGTGCCTCCTCTGCCAGTGTCAGGCTCATGGCTGCTGCCTGTGCTTGTGACGTCACAGCAGCCTCAGTGCTTCTGAGGCCAGTGTAATTGTCATGGCTGCTGGCTGTGCTTGTTAGGTCACAGAAGCCTCAGTGCCTCCTGTGCCAGTGGCAGTCTCATGGCTGCTGGCTGTGCTTGTGAGGTCACAGCAGCCTCAGTGCCTGATAGGTTATCTGCAGTGCCCCCTGCCGGTTGTGCTTGTGAGGTCACAGCAGCCTTAGTGCCTCATGGTTTAGTATCCAGCGTCCCCTGCTGGCACTGCTTGTGAGGTCACAGCAGACTCAGTGCCTCATAGTTAGTGTCCAGCGTCCCCTACTGGCTGTGCTTGTGAGGTCACAGCAGCCTCAGTGCCTCCCAGGCCAATACCAGGCTCCTGGCTGCTGGCTGTGCTTGTGAGGTCACAGCAGCCTGAGTGCCTCCTAGGCCCGTGGCAGTCTCATGGCTGCTGCCTGTGCTTGTGAGGTCACAGCAGCCCCAGTGCCTCTGAGGCCAGTGGCAGGCTCATGGCTACTGGCTGTGCTTGTGAGGTCACAGCAGCCCCAGTGCCTCTGAGGCCAGTGGCAGTCTCATGGCTGCTGGCTGTGCTTGTGAGGTCACAGCAGCCTCAGTGCCTCCTAGGTTAGTGTGCAGCGGCCCCTGCTGGCTGTGCTTGTGAGGTCACAGAAGCCTCAGTGCCTCCTAGGTTAATGTCCATCACCCCCTACTGGCTGTGATTGTGAGGTCACAGCAGCCTCAGTGCCTCCTAGGTTAGTGTCCATCGCCCCCTACTGGCTATGCTTGTGAGGTCTCAGCAGCCTCAGTGCCTCCTCTGCCAGTGTCAGGCTCATGGCTGCTGGCTTTGCTTGTGAGGTCACAGCAGCCTGAATGCCTCCTTGACCAGTGTCAGGGTCATGGCTGCTGGCTGTGCTTCTGAGGTCACAGAAGCCTGATTGCCTTCTAGGCCAGTGTCATTGTCATGGCTGCTGGCTGTGCTTGTGAGGTCACAGCAGCCTCAGTGCCTCCTAGGCCAGTATCAGTCTCATGGCTGCTGGCTGTGCTTGTGATGTCACAGCAGCCTCAGTGCCTCCTAGGCCAGTATCAGGCTCATGGCTGCTGACTGTGCTTGTGAGATCACAGAAGCCTGAATGCCTCCTAGGCCAGTGCCATGCTCATGGCTGCTGGCTGTGCTTGTGAGGTCACAGCAGACTCAGTGCCTCATAGTTAGTGTCCAGCGCCCCCTGCTGGCTGTGCTTGTGAGGTCACAGCAGCCTCAGTGCCTCACAGGCCAGTATCAGGCTCATGGCTGCTGGCTGTGCTTGTGACGTCACAGCAGCCTCAGTGCCTCCTCTGCCAGTGCCATGCTCATGGCTGCTGGCTGTGCTTGTGAGGTCACAGCAACCTCAGTGCCTCCTCTGCCAGTTTCAGGCTCATGGCTGCTGGCTGTGCTTGTGAGGTCACAGCAGCCTCAGTGCCTCCTCTGCCAGTGCCATGCTCATGGCTGCTGGCTCTGCTTGTGACGTCACAGCAGCCTCAGTGCCTCATAGTTTAGTGTCCAGCGTCCCCTGCTGGCTCTGCTTGTGAGGTCACAGCAGCCTCAGTACATCCCAGGCCAATATCAGGCTCCTGGCTGCTGGCTGTGCTTGTGAGGGCACAGCAGCCTCAGTGCCTCCTCTGCCAGTGTCAGGCTCATGGCTGCTGGCTGTGCTTGTGAGGTCACAGCAGCCTCAGTGCCTCCTAGGTTACTGTTCATCGCCCCTGACTGGCTGTGCTTGTGAGGTCACAGCAGACTCAGTGCCTGATAGGTTATCTCCAGTGCCCCCTGCTGGCTGTGCTTGTGAGGTCACAGCAGCCTCAGTGCCTCCTCTGCCAGTGTCAGGCTCATGGCTGCTGCCTGTGCTTGTGACGTCACAGCAGCCTCAGTGCCTCCTAGGCCCGTGGCAGGCTCATGGCTACTGGTTGTGCTTGTGACGTCACAGCAGCCTCAGTGCTTCTGAGGCCAGTGTCATTGTCATGGCTGCTGCCTGTGCTTGTGACGTCACAGCAGCCTCAGTGCTTCTGAGGCCAGTGTAATTGTCATGGCTGCTGGCTGTGCTTGTTAGGTCACAGAAGCCTCAGTGCCTCCTGTGCCAGTCGCAGTCTCATGGCTGCTGGCTGTGCTTGTGAGGTCACAGCAGCCTCAGTGCCTGATAGGTTATCTGCAGTGCCCCCTGCCGGTTGTGCTTGTGAGGTCACAGCAGCCTTAGTGCCTCATGGTTTAGTATCCAGCGTCCCCTGCTGGCACTGCTTGTGAGGTCACAGCAGACTCAGTGCCTCATAGTTAGTGTCCAGCGTCCCCTACTGGCTGTGCTTGTGAGGTCACAGCAGCCTCAGTGCCTCCCAGGCCAATACCAGGCTCCTGGCTGCTGGCTGTGCTTGTGAGGTCACAGCAGCCTGAGTGCCTCCTAGGCCCGTGGCAGTCTCATGGCTGCTGCCTGTGCTTGTGAGGTCACAGCAGCCCCAGTGCCTCTGAGGCCAGTGGCAGGCTCATGGCTACTGGCTGTGCTTGTGAGGTCACAGCAGCCCCAGTGCCTCTGAGACAAGTGGCAGTCTCATGGCTGCTGGCTGTGCTTGTGAGGTCACAGCAGCCTCAGTGCCTCCTAGGTTAGTGTGCAGCGGCCCCTGCTGGCTGTGCTTGTGAGGTCACAGAAGCCTCAGTGCCTCCTAGGTTAATGTCCATCACCCCCTACTGGCTGTGCTTGTGAGGTCTCAGCAGCCTCAGTGCCTCCTCTGCCAGTGTCAGGCTCATGGCTGCTGGCTTTGCTTGTGAGGTCACAGCAGCCTGAATGCCTTCTAGGCCAGTGTCATTGTCATGGCTGCTGGCTGTGCTTGTGAGGTCACAGCAGCCTCAGTGCCTCCTAGGCCAGTATCAAGCACAAGGCTGCTGGCTGTGCTTCTGAGGTCACAGCACCCTCAGTGCCTCACAGGCCAGTATCAGGCTCCTGGCTGCTGGCTGTGCTTGTGAGGTCACAGCAGCCTCAGTGCCTCCTCTGCCAGTGCCATGCTCATGGCTGCTGGCTGTGCTTGTGAGGTCACAGAAGCCTCAGTGCCTCACAGGCCAGTTTCAGGCTCTTGGCTGCTGGCTGTGCTTGTGACGTCACAGCAGCCTCAGTGCCTCCTCTGCCAGTGCCATGCTCTTGGCTGCTGGCTGTGCTTGTGAAGTCACAGCAGCCTCAGTGCCTCATAGTTCAGTGTCCAGCGTCCCCTGCTGGCTCTGCTTGTGAGGTCACAGCAGACTCAGTGCCTCATAGATTAGTGTCCAGCGTCCCCTACTGGCTGTGCTTGTGAGGTCACAGCAGCCTCAGTGCCTCCTCTGCCAGTGCCATGCTCATGGCTGCTGGCTGTGCTTGTGACGTCACAGCAGCTTGAATGCCTCCTAGGCGCGTGGCAGGCTCATGGCTGCTGGCTGTGCTTGTGAGGTCACAACAGCCACAGTGCCTCCTAGGCTAGTATCAGTCTCATGGCTGCTGGCTGTGCTTGTGAGATCACAGAAGCCTCAGTGCCTCCTAGGTTAGTGTCCATCGCCCCCTACTGGCTGTGCTTGTGAGGTCTCAGCAGCCTCAGTGCCTCCTCTGCCAGTGTCAGGCTCATGGCTGCTGGCTTAGCTTGTGAGGTCACAGCAGCCTGAATGCCTCCTTGACCAGTGTCAGGGTCATGGCTGCTGGCTGTGCTTCTGAGGTCACAGCAGCCTGAATGCCTTCTAGGCCAGTGTCATTGTCATGGCTACTGGCTGTGCTTGTGAGGTCACACAAGCCTGAATGCCTCCTAGGCCAGTGGCAGGCTCATGGCTGCTGGCTTTGCTTGTGAGGTCACAGCAGACTCGGTGCCTCAAAAGTTAGTGTGCAGTGCCCCCTGCTGGCTGTGCTTCTGAGGTTACAGCAGCCTCAGTGCCTCCTAGGCCAGTATCAGGCTCATGGCTGCTGGCTGTGCTTGTGAGGTCACAGAAGCCTCAGTGCCTCATAGGCCAGTGGCAGGCTCATGGCTGCTGGCTCTGCTTGTGAGGTCACAGCATCCTCAGTGCCTCATAGTTAGTGTCCAGCGCCCCCTGCTGGCTGTGCTTGTGAGGTCACAGCAGACTCAGTGCCTCACAGGCCAGTCTCAGGCTCATGGCTGCTGGCTGTGCTTGTGAGGTCACAGCAGACTCAGTGCCTCCTCTGCCAGTGCCATGCCCATGGCTGCTGGCTGTGCTTGTGACGTCACAGCAACCTCAGTGCCTCACAGGCCAGTTTCAGGCTCATGGCTGCTGGCTATGCTTGTGAGGTCACAGCAGCCTCAGTGCCTCATTGTTTAGTGTCCAGCGTCCCCTGCTGGCTGTGCTTGTGAGGTCACAGCAGACTCAGTGCCTCATAGGTTAGTGTCCATCGCCCCCTACTGGCTGTGCTTGTGAGGTCACAGCAGCCTCAGTGCCTCTGAGGCCAGTGCCATGCTCATGGCTGCTGGCAGTGCTTGTGAAGTCACAGCAGCCTCAGTGCCTCCTAGGTTAGTGTCCACCGCCCCCTACTGACTGTGCTTCTGAGGTCACAGCAGACTCAGTGCCTCCTCCGCCAGTGTCAGGCTCATGGCTGCTGGCAGTGCTTGTGACGTCACAGCAGCCTGAATGCCTCCTAGGCCAGTGTCAGGGTCATGGCTGCTGCCTGTGCTTGTGAGGTCACAGCAGCCTGAATGCCTCCTAGGCCAGTATCAGGCTCATGGCTACTGGCTGTGCTTGTGAGGTCACAGCAGCCTCAGTGCCTCTTAGGCCAGTATCAAACGCACGGCTGCTGGCTGTGCTTCTGAGGTCACAGCAGCCTCAGTTCCTCCTAGGCCAGTGGCAGGCTCATGGCTGCTGGCTCTGCCTGTGAGGTCACAGCAGACTCAGTGCCTCATAGTTAGTGTCCAGCGCCCCCTGCTGGCTGTGCTTGTGACGTCACAGCAGCCTCAGTGCCTCCTAGGCCAGTATCAGGCTCATGGCTGCTGGCTGTGCTTGTGACGTCACAGGAGCCTGAATGCCTACCAGGCACGTGGCAGGCTCATGGTTGCTGGCTGTGCTTGTGACGTCACAGCAGCCACAGTGCCTCCTAGGCCCGTGGCAGGCTCATGGCTGCTGGCTGTGCTTGTGAGGTCACAGCAGCCTCAGTGCCTCTGAGGCCAGTGTCAGGCTCATAGCTGCTGGCTGTGCTTGTGAGGTCACAGCAGCCTCAGTGCCTCATAGTTTAGTGTCCAGCGTCCCCTG
Organism: Dromaius novaehollandiae; assembly: GCF_036370855.1. Lineage (NCBI taxonomy): Eukaryota > Metazoa > Chordata > Aves > Casuariiformes > Dromaiidae > Dromaius > Dromaius novaehollandiae. Next base: position 1,273,060 of record NW_026991289.1, on the reverse strand, counting down.
CTGGCTCTGCTTGTGAGGTCACAGCAGACTCAGTGCCTCCTAGGTTAGTGTCCATCGCCCCCTACTGGCTGTGCTTGTGAGGTCACAGCAGCCTCAGTGCCTCCTCTGCCAGTGTCAGGCTCATGGCTGCTGGCTTTGCTTGTGAGGTCACAGCAGCCTGAATGCCTCCTTGACTAGTGTCAGGGTCATGGCTACTGGCTGTGCTTGTGAGGTCACAGCAGCCTCTGTGCCTCATAGTTTAGTGTCCAGCGTCCCCTGCTGGCTATGCTTGTGAGGTCACAGCAGACTCAGTGCCTCATAACTTAGTGTCCATCGCCCCCTACTGGCTGTGCTTGTGAGGTCACAGCAGACTCAGGGCCTCCTCTGCCAGTATCAGTCTCATGGCTGCTGGCTGTGCTTGTGATGTCACAGCAGCCTCAGTGCCTCCTAGGCCAGTGGCAGGCTGATGGCTGCTGGCTCTGCTTGTGAGGTCACAGCAGCCTCAGTGCCTCATAGTTAGTGTCCAGCGCCCCCTGCTGGCTGTGCTTGTGAGGTCACAGCAGCCTCAGTGCCTCACAGGCCAGTTTCAGGCTCATGGCTGCTGGCTGTGCTTGTGAGGTCACAGCAGCCTCAGTGCCTCCTAGGTTAGTGTCCATCACCCCCTACTGGCTGTGCTTGTGAGGTCACAGCAGCCTGAATGCCTCCTCTGCCCATGGCAGGCTCATGGCTGCTGGCTGTGCTTGTGAGGTCACAGCAGCCTCAGTGCCTCCTCTGCCAGTGGCAGTCTCATGGCTGCTGGCTGTGCTTGTGAGGTCATAGCAGCGTCAGTGCCTGATAGGTTATCTCCAGTGCCCCCTGCTGGCTGTGCTTGTGAGGTCACAGCAGCCTCAGTGCCTCCTCTGCCAGTGTCAGGCTCATGGCTGCTGCCTGTGCTTGTGACGTCACAGCAGCCTCAGTGCTTCTGAGGCCAGTGTAATTGTCATGGCTGCTGGCTGTGCTTGTTAGGTCACAGAAGCCTCAGTGCCTCCTGTGCCAGTGGCAGTCTCATGGCTGCTGGCTGTGCTTGTGAGGTCACAGCAGCCTCAGTGCCTGATAGGTTATCTGCAGTGCCCCCTGCCGGTTGTGCTTGTGAGGTCACAGCAGCCTTAGTGCCTCATGGTTTAGTATCCAGCGTCCCCTGCTGGCACTGCTTGTGAGGTCACAGCAGACTCAGTGCCTCATAGTTAGTGTCCAGCGTCCCCTACTGGCTGTGCTTGTGAGGTCACAGCAGCCTCAGTGCCTCCCAGGCCAATACCAGGCTCCTGGCTGCTGGCTGTGCTTGTGAGGTCACAGCAGCCTGAGTGCCTCCTAGGCCCGTGGCAGTCTCATGGCTGCTGCCTGTGCTTGTGAGGTCACAGCAGCCCCAGTGCCTCTGAGGCCAGTGGCAGGCTCATGGCTACTGGCTGTGCTTGTGAGGTCACAGCAGCCCCAGTGCCTCTGAGGCCAGTGGCAGTCTCATGGCTGCTGGCTGTGCTTGTGAGGTCACAGCAGCCTCAGTGCCTCCTAGGTTAGTGTGCAGCGGCCCCTGCTGGCTGTGCTTGTGAGGTCACAGAAGCCTCAGTGCCTCCTAGGTTAATGTCCATCACCCCCTACTGGCTGTGATTGTGAGGTCACAGCAGCCTCAGTGCCTCCTAGGTTAGTGTCCATCGCCCCCTACTGGCTATGCTTGTGAGGTCTCAGCAGCCTCAGTGCCTCCTCTGCCAGTGTCAGGCTCATGGCTGCTGGCTTTGCTTGTGAGGTCACAGCAGCCTGAATGCCTCCTTGACCAGTGTCAGGGTCATGGCTGCTGGCTGTGCTTCTGAGGTCACAGCAGCCTGATTGCCTTCTAGGCCAGTGTCATTGTCATGGCTGCTGGCTGTGCTTGTGAGGTCACAGCAGCCTCAGTGCCTCCTAGGCCAGTATCAGTCTCATGGCTGCTGGCTGTGCTTGTGATGTCACAGCAGCCTCAGTGCCTCTGAGGCCAGTGCCATGCTCATGGCTGCTGGCTGTGCTTGTGAGGTCACAGCAGCCTCAGTGCCTCCTAGGCCAGTGGCAGGCTCATGGCTGCTGGCTCTGCTTGTGAGGTCACAGCAGCCTCAGTGCCTCCTAGGCCAGTGGCAGGCTCATGGCTGCTGGCTGTGCTTGTGAGGTCACAGCAGCCTCAGTGCCTCATAGTTAGTGTCCAGTGCCCCCTGCCGGCTGTGCTTGTGAGGTCACAGCAGCGTCAGTGCCTCCTAGGTTAGTGTCCATCGCCCCCTACTGGCTGTGCTTCTGAGGTCACAGCAGCCTCAGTGCCTCCTAGGTTAGTTTCCATCGCCCCCTACTGGCTGTGCTTGTGAGGTCACAGCAGACTCAGTGCCTCCCAGGCCAATACCAGGCTCCTGGCTGCTGGCTGTGCTTGTGAGGTCACTGCAGCCTTAATGCCTCCTAGGCCAGTGGCAGGCTCATGGCTGCTGGCTGTGCTTGTGAGGTCACAGAAGCATCAGTGCCTCCTCTGCCAGTGGCAGTCTCATGGCTGCTGGCTGTGCTTGTGAGGTCACACAAGCCTGAATGCCTCCTCTGCCAGTTTCAGGCTCATGGCTGCTGGCTGTGCTTGTGAGGTCAGAGAGGCATCAGTGCCTCCTCTGCCAGTGGCAGTCTCATGGCTCCTGGCTGTGCTTGTGAGGTCACAGCAGCCTCAGTGCCTCCTAGATTAGTGTCCATCGCACCCTACTGGCTGTGCTTCTGAGGTCTCAGCAGCCTCAGTGCCTCCTCTGCCAGTGTCAGGCTCATGGCTGCTGGCTTTGCTTGTGAGGTCACAGCAGCCTGAATGCCTCCTTGACCAGTGTCAGGGTCATGGCTGCTGGCTGTGCTTCTGAGGTCACAGAAGCGTGATTGCCTTCTAGGCCAGTTTCATTGTCATGGCTACTGGCTATGCTTGTGAGGTCAGAGCAGACTCAGTGCCTCATAAGTTAGTGTCCATCGCTCCCTACTGGCTGTGCTTGTGAGGTCACAGCACCCTCAGTGCCTCACAGGCCAGTATCAGGCTCCTGGCTGCTGGCTGTGCTTGTGATGTCACAGCAGCCTCAGTGCCTCTTCTGCCAGTGCCATGGTCATGGCTGCTGGCTCTGCTTGTGAGGTCACAGAAGCCTGAATGCCTCCTAGGCCAGTGGCAGGCTCATGGCTGCTGGCTCTGCTTGTGAGGTCACAGCAGACTCAGTGCCTCATAGTTAGTGTCCAGCGCCCCCTGCTGACTGTGCTTGTGAGGTCACAGCAGCCTCAGTGCCTCACAGGCCAGTATCAGGCTCCTGGCTGCTGGCTGTGCTTGTGAGGTCACAGCAGCCTCAGTGCCTCCTCTGCCAGTGCCATGCTCATGGCTGCTGGCTGTGCTTGTGAGGTCACAGCAACCTCAGTGCCTCCTCTGCCAGTTTCAGGCTCACGGCTGCTGGCTGTGCTTGTGAGGTCACAGCAGCCTCAGTGCCTCCTCTGCCAGTGCCATGCTCATGGCTCCTGGCTGTGCTTGTGAGGTCACAGCAGCCTCAGTGCCTCCTCTGCCAGTGCCATGCCGATGGCTGCTGGCTGTGCTTCTGAGGTCACAGAAGCCTCAGTGCCTCCTCTGCCAGTTTCAGGCTCATGGCTGCTGGCTCTGCTTGTGAGGTCACAGCAGCCGCAGTACCTCATAGTTTAGTTTCCAGCGTCCCCTGCTGGCTCTGCTTGTGAGGTCACAGCAGACTCAGTGCCTCACAGGACAGTATCAGGCTCATGGCTGCTGGCTATGCTTGTGAGGTTACAGCAGCCTGAGTGCCTCCTGGGCCCGTGGCAGGCTCATGGCTGCTGGCTGTGCTTGTGACGTCACAGCAGCCTCAGTGTCTCTGAGGCCAGTGGCAGTCTCATGGCTGCTGGCTGTGCTTGTGAGGTCACAGAAGCCTCAGTGCCTCCTCTGCCAGTGTCAGGCTCATGGCTGCTGGCTTTGCTTGTGAGGTCACAGCAGCCTGAATGCCTCCTTGACCAGTGTCAGGGTCATGGCTGCTGGCTGTGCTTCTGAGGTCCCAGAAGCCTGATTGCCTTCTAGGCCAGTTTCATTGTCATGGCTACTGGCTGTGCTTGTGAGGTCACAGCAGCCTCTGTGCCTCACAGTTTAGTGTCCAGCGTCCCCTGCTGGCTATGCTTGTGAGGTCACAGCACCCTCAGTGCCTCACAGGCCAGTATCAGGCTCCTGGCTGCTGGCTGTGCTTGTGAGGTCACAGCAGCCTCAGTGCCTCTTCTGCCAGTGCCATGCTCATGGCTGCTGGCTGTGCTTGTGAGGTCACAGCAGCCTCAGTGCCTCCTAGGCCAGTATCAGGCTCATGGCTGCTGGCTGTGCTTGTGAGGTCACACAAGCCTTAATGCCTTCTAGGCCAGTGGCAGGCTCATGGCTGCTGGCTCTGCTTGTGAGGTCACAGCAGACTCAGTGCCTGATAGGTTATCTCCAGTGCCCCCTGCTGGCTGTGCTTGTGAGGTCACAGCAGCCTCAGTGCCTCCTCTGCCAGTGTCAGGCTCATGGCTGCTGCCTGTGCTTGTGAGGTCACAGCAGCCTGAGTGCCTACTAGGCCCGTGGCAGGCTCATGGCTGCTGGTTGTGCTTGTGATGTCACAGCAGCCTCAATGCTTCTGAGGCCAGTGTCATTGTCATGGCTGCTGGCTGTGCTTGTGAGGTCACAGCAGCCTCAGTGCCTCCTAGATTAGTGTGCAGCGGCCCCTGCAGGCTGTGCTTGTGATGTCACAGCAGACTCAGTGTCTCCGTGGATAGTGCCAGGCTCATGGCTGCTGGCTGTGCCTGTGATGTCACAGCAGACTCAGTGCCTCCTCTGCCAGTGGCAGTCTCATGGCTGCCGGCTGTGCTTGTGAGGTCACAACAGCCTTAGTGCCTCATAGTTTAGTGTCCAGCGTCCCCTGCTGGCTCTGCTTGTGAGGTCACAGCAGACTCAGTGCCTCATAGTTAGTTTCCATCGCCCGCTACTGGCTGTGCTTGTGAGGTCACAGCAGCCTGAGTGCCTCCCAGGCCAATACGAGGCTCCTGGCTGATGGCTGTGCTTGTGAGGTCACAGCAGCCTTAATGCCTCCTAGGCCAGTGGCAGGCTCATGGCTGCTGGCTGTGCTTCTGAGGTCATAGCAGCCTCAGTGCCTCCTCTGCCAGTATCAGTCTCATGGCTGCTGGCTGTGCTTGTGAGGTCACAGCATCCTCAGTGCCTCCTAGGCCAGTGGCAGGCTCATGGCTGCTGGCTCTGCTTGTGAGGTCACAGCAGCCTCAGTGCCTCACAGGCCAGTATCAGGCTCATGGCTGCTGGCTGTGCTTGTGAGGTCACACAAACCTGAATGCCTCCTAGGCCAGTGGCAGGCTCATGGCTGCTGGCTGTGCTTGTGAGGTCACAGCAGCCTCAGTGCCTCCCAGGCCAATACCAGGCTCCTGGCTGCTGGCTATGCTTGTGAGGTCACAGCAGACTCAGTGCCTCAAAAGTTAGTGTCCAGCGCCCCCTGCTGGCTCTGCTTGTGACGTCACAGCAGACACAGTGCCTCACAGGCCGGTATCAGGCTCATGGCTGCTGGCTATGCTTGTCACGTCACAGCAGCCTGAGTGCCTCCTAGGCCCGTGGCAGGCTCATGGCTGCTGGCTGTGCTTGTGACGTCACAGCAGCCTCAGTGCCTCTGAGGCCAGTGGCAGTCTCATGGCTGCTGGCTGTGCTTCTGAGGTCTCAGCAGCCTCAGTGCCTCCTCTGCCAGTGTCAGGCTCATGGCTGCTGGCTTTGCTTCTGAGGTCACAGCAGCCTGAATGCCTCCTTGACTAGTGTCAGGGTCATGGCTACTGGCTGTGCATCTGAGGTCAGAGAAGCCTGATTGCCTTCTAGGCCAGTTTCAGGCTCATGGCTACTGGCTGTGCTTGTGAGGTCACAGCAGCCTCTGTGCCTCACAGTTTAGTGTCCAGCGTCCCCTGCTGGCTATGCTTGTGAGGTCAGAGCAGACTCAGTGCCTCATAACTTAGTGTCCATCGCCCCCTACTGGCTGTGCTTGTGAGGTCACAGCACCCTCAGTGCCTCACAGGCCAGTATCAGGCTCCTGGCTGCTGGCTGTGCTTGTGAGGTCACAGCAGCCTCAGTGCCTCTTCTGCCAGTGCCATGCTCATGGCTGCTGGCTGTGGTTGTGAGGTCACAGCAGCCTCAGTGCGTCCTAGGCCAGTATCAGGCTCATGGCTGCTGGCTGTGCTTGTGAGGTCACAGAAGCCTGAATGCCTCCTAGGCCAGTGGCAGGCTCATGGCTGCTGGCTCTGCTTGTGAGGTCACAGCAGACTCAGTGCCTCATAGTTAGTGTCCAGCGCCCCCTGCTGGCTGTGCTTGTGAGGTCACAGCAACCTCAGTGTGTCCTAGGCTAGTATCAGTCTCATGGCTGCTGGCTTTGCTTGTGAGGTCACAGCAGCCTGAATGCCTCCTTGACCAGTGTCAGGGTCATGGCTGCTGGCTGTGCTTCTGAGGTCACAGAAGCCTGATTGCCTTCTAGGCCAGTGTCATTGTCATGGCTGCTGGCTGTGCTTGTGAGGTCACAGCAGCCTGAATGCCTCATAGTTTAGTGTCCAGCGTCCCCTGCTGGCTATGCTTGTGAGGTCAGAGCAGACTCAGTGCCTCATAAGTTAGTGTCCATCGCCCCCTGCTGGCTGTGCTTGTGAGGTCACAGCAGCCTCAGTGCCTCCTAGGCCAGTATCAGTCTCATGGCTGCTGGCTGTGCTTGTGATGTCACAGCAGCCTCAGTGCCTCTTCTGCCAGTGCCATGCTCATGGCTGCTGGCTGTGCTTGTGAGGTCACAGCAGCCTCAGTGCCTCCTAGGCCAGTATCAGGCTCATGGCTGCTGGCTGTGCTTCTGAGCTCACAGAAGCCTGAATGCCTCCTCGGCCAGTGGCAGGCTCATGGCTGCTGGCTCTGCTTGTGAGGTCACAGCAGACTCAGTGCCTCATAGTTAGTGTGCAGTGCCCCCTGCTGGCTGTGCTTGTGAGGTCACAGCAGACTCAGTGCCTCACAGGCCAGTATCAGGCTCATGGCTGCTGGCTGTGCTTGTGAGGTCACAGCAGCCTGAGTGCCTCCTCTGCCAGTGCCATGCTCATGGCTGCTGGCTGTGCTTGTGAGGTCACAGCAGCCTCAGTGCCTCCTCTGCCAGTGGCAGTCTCATGGCTGCTGGCAGTGCTTGTGACGTCACAGCAGCCTCAGTGCCTCCTAGGTTAGTGTCCACCGCCCCCTACTGACTGTGCTTCTGAGGTCACAGCAGACTCAGTGCCTCCTCCGCCAGTGTCAGGCTCATGGCTGCTGGCAGTGCTTGTGGCGTCACAGCAGCCTGAATGCCTCCTCCGCCAGTGTCAGGCTCATGGCTACTGGCTGTGCTTGTGAGGTCACAGCAGCCTCAGTGCCTCCTAGGCCAGTATCAAGCACAAGGCTGCTGGCTGTGCTTCTGAGGTCACAGCACCCTCAGTGCCTCACAGGCCAGTATCAGGCTCCTGGCTGCTGGCTGTGCTTGTGAGGTCACAGCAGCCTCAGTGCCTCCTCTGCCAGTGCCATGCTCATGGCTGCTGGCTGTGCTTGTGAGGTCACAGAAGCCTCAGTGCCTCACAGGCCAGTTTCAGGCTCTTGGCTGCTGGCTGTGCTTGTGACGTCACAGCAGCCTCAGTGCCTCCTCTGCCAGTGCCATGCTCTTGGCTGCTGGCTGTGCTTGTGAAGTCACAGCAGCCTCAGTGCCTCATAGTTCAGTGTCCAGCGTCCCCTGCTGGCTCTGCTTGTGAGGTCACAGCAGACTCAGTGCCTCATAGATTAGTGTCCAGCGTCCCCTACTGGCTGTGCTTGTGAGGTCACAGCAGCCTCAGTGCCTCCTCTGCCAGTGCCATGCTCATGGCTGCTGGCTGTGCTTGTGACGTCACAGCAGCTTGAATGCCTCCTAGGCGCGTGGCAGGCTCATGGCTGCTGGCTGTGCTTGTGAGGTCACAGCAGCCTCAGTGCCTCCTAGGCTAGTATCAGTCTCATGGCTGCTGGCTGTGCTTGTGAGATCACAGAAGCCTCAGTGCCTCCTAGGTTAGTGTCCATCGCCCCCTACTGGCTGTGCTTGTGAGGTCTCAGCAGCCTCAGTGCCTCCTCTGCCAGTGTCAGGCTCATGGCTGCTGGCTTAGCTTGTGAGGTCACAGCAGCCTGAATGCCTCCTTGACCAGTGTCAGGGTCATGGCTGCTGGCTGTGCTTCTGAGGTCACAGCAGCCTGAATGCCTTCTAGGCCAGTGTCATTGTCATGGCTACTGGCTGTGCTTGTGAGGTCACACAAGCCTGAATGCCTCCTAGGCCAGTGGCAGGCTCATGGCTGCTGGCTTTGCTTGTGAGGTCACAGCAGACTCGGTGCCTCAAAAGTTAGTGTGCAGTGCCCCCTGCTGGCTGTGCTTGTGAGGTCACAGCAGACTCAGTGCCTCCTAGGCCAGTATCAGGCTCATGGCTGCTGGCTGTGCTTGTGAGGTCACAGAAGCCTCAGTGCCTCATAGGCCAGTGGCAGGCTCATGGCTGCTGGCTCTGCTTGTGAGGTCACAGCAGCCTCAGTGCCTCATAGTTAGTGTCCAGCGCCCCCTGCTGGCTGTGCTTGTGAGGTCACAGCAGACTCAGTGCCTCACAGGCCAGTCTCAGGCTCATGGCTGCTGGCTGTGCTTGTGAGGTCACAGCAGACTCAGTGCCTCCTCTGCCAGTGCCATGCCCATGGCTGCTGGCTGTGCTTGTGACGTCACAGCAACCTCAGTGCCTCACAGGCCAGTTTCAGGCTCATGGCTGCTGGCTATGCTTGTGAGGTCACAGCAGCCTCAGTGCCTCATTGTTTAGTGTCCAGCGTCCCCTGCTGGCTGTGCTTGTGAGGTCACAGCAGACTCAGTGCCTCATAGGTTAGTGTCCATCGCCCCCTACTGGCTGTGCTTGTGAGGTCACAGCAGCCTCAGTGCCTCTGAGGCCAGTGCCATGCTCATGGCTGCTGGCAGTGCTTGTGAAGTCACAGCAGCCTCAGTGCCTCCTAGGTTAGTGTCCACCGCCCCCTACTGACTGTGCTTCTGAGGTCACAGCAGACTCAGTGCCTCCTCCGCCAGTGTCAGGCTCATGGCTGCTGGCAGTGCTTGTGACGTCACAGCAGCCTGAATGCCTCCTAGGCCAGTGTCAGGGTCATGGCTGCTGGCAGTGCTTGTGAGGTCACAGCAGCCTGAATGCCTCCTAGGCCAGTATCAGGCTCATGGCTACTGGCTGTGCTTGTGAGGTCACAGCAGCCTCAGTGCCTCTTAGGCCAGTATCAAACGCACGGCTGCTGGCTGTGCTTCTGAGGTCACAGCAGCCTCAGTTCCTCCTAGGCCAGTGGCAGGCTCATGGCTGCTGGCTCTGCCTGTGAGGTCACAGCAGACTCAGTGCCTCATAGTTAGTGTCCAGCGCCCCCTGCTGGCTGTGCTTGTGACGTCACAGCAGCCTCAGTGCCTCCTAGGCCAGTATCAGGCTCATGGCTGCTGGCTGTGCTTGTGACGTCACAGGAGCCTGAATGCCTACCAGGCACGTGGCAGGCTCATGGCTGCTGGCTGTGCTTGTGACGTCACAGCAGCCACAGTGCCTCCTAGGCCCGTGGCAGGCTCATGGCTGCTGGCTGTGCTTGTGAGGTCACAGCAGCCTCAGTGCCTCTGAGGCCAGTGTCAGGCTCATAGCTGCTGGCTGTGCTTGTGAGGTCACAGCAGCCTCAGTGCCTCATAGTTTAGTGTCCAGCGTCCCCTGCTGGCTCTGCTTGTGAGGTCACAGCAGACTCAGTGCCTCCTAGGTTAGTGTCCATCGCCCCCTACTGGCTGTGCTTGTGAGGTCACAGCAGCCTCAGTGCCTCCTCTGCCAGTGTCAGGCTCATGGCTGCTGGCTTTGCTTGTGAGGTCACAGCAGCCTGAATGCCTCCTTGACTAGTGTCAGGGTCATGGCTACTGGCTGTGCTTGTGAGGTCACAGCAGCCTCTGTGCCTCATAGTTTAGTGTCCAGCGTCCCCTGCTGGCTATGCTTGTGAGGTCACAGCAGACTCAGTGCCTCATAACTTAGTGTCCATCGCCCCCTACTGGCTGTGCTTGTGAGGTCACAGCAGACTCAGGGCCTCCTCTGCCAGTATCAGTCTCATGGCTGCTGGCTGTGCTTGTGATGTCACAGCAGCCTCAGTGCCTCCTAGGCCAGTGGCAGGCTGATGGCTGCTGGCTCTGCTTGTGAGGTCACAGCAGCCTCAGTGCCTCATAGTTAGTGTCCAGCGCCCCCTGCTGGCTGTGCTTGTGAGGTCACAGCAGCCTCAGTGCCTCACAGGCCAGTTTCAGGCTCATGGCTGCTGGCTGTGCTTGTGAGGTCACAGCAGCCTCAGTGCCTCCTAGGTTAGTGTCCATCACCCCCTACTGGCTGTGCTTGTGAGGTCACAGCAGCCTGAATGCCTCCTCTGCCCATGGCAGGCTCATGGCTGCTGGCTGTGCTTGTGAGGTCACAGCAGCCTCAGTGCCTCCTCTGCCAGTGGCAGTCTCATGGCTGCTGGCTGTGCTTGTGAGGTCATAGCAGCGTCAGTGCCTGATAGGTTATCTCCAGTGCCCCCTGCTGGCTGTGCTTGTGAGGTCACAGCAGCCTCAGTGCCTCCTCTGCCAGTGTCAGGCTCATGGCTGCTGCCTGTGCTTGTGACGTCACAGCAGCCTCAGTGCTTCTGAGGCCAGTGTAATTGTCATGGCTGCTGGCTGTGCTTGTTAGGTCACAGAAGCCTCAGTGCCTCCTGTGCCAGTGGCAGTCTCATGGCTGCTGGCTGTGCTTGTGAGGTCACAGCAGCCTCAGTGCCTGATAGGTTATCTGCAGTGCCCCCTGCCGGTTGTGCTTGTGAGGTCACAGCAGCCTTAGTGCCTCATGGTTTAGTATCCAGCGTCCCCTGCTGGCACTGCTTGTGAGGTCACAGCAGACTCAGTGCCTCATAGTTAGTGTCCAGCGTCCCCTACTGGCTGTGCTTGTGAGGTCACAGCAGCCTCAGTGCCTCCCAGGCCAATACCAGGCTCCTGGCTGCTGGCTGTGCTTGTGAGGTCACAGCAGCCTGAGTGCCTCCTAGGCCCGTGGCAGTCTCATGGCTGCTGCCTGTGCTTGTGAGGTCACAGCAGCCCCAGTGCCTCTGAGGCCAGTGGCAGGCTCATGGCTACTGGCTGTGCTTGTGAGGTCACAGCAGCCCCAGTGCCTCTGAGGCCAGTGGCAGTCTCATGGCTGCTGGCTGTGCTTGTGAGGTCACAGCAGCCTCAGTGCCTCCTAGGTTAGTGTGCAGCGGCCCCTGCTGGCTGTGCTTGTGAGGTCACAGAAGCCTCAGTGCCTCCTAGGTTAATGTCCATCACCCCCTACTGGCTGTGATTGTGAGGTCACAGCAGCCTCAGTGCCTCCTAGGTTAGTGTCCATCGCCCCCTACTGGCTATGCTTGTGAGGTCTCAGCAGCCTCAGTGCCTCCTCTGCCAGTGTCAGGCTCATGGCTGCTGGCTTTGCTTGTGAGGTCACAGCAGCCTGAATGCCTCCTTGACCAGTGTCAGGGTCATGGCTGCTGGCTGTGCTTCTGAGGTCACAGAAGCCTGATTGCCTTCTAGGCCAGTGTCATTGTCATGGCTGCTGGCTGTGCTTGTGAGGTCACAGCAGCCTCAGTGCCTCCTAGGCCAGTATCAGTCTCATGGCTGCTGGCTGTGCTTGTGATGTCACAGCAGCCTCAGTGCCTCCTAGGCCAGTATCAGGCTCATGGCTGCTGACTGTGCTTGTGAGATCACAGAAGCCTGAATGCCTCCTAGGCCAGTGCCATGCTCATGGCTGCTGGCTGTGCTTGTGAGGTCACAGCAGACTCAGTGCCTCATAGTTAGTGTCCAGCGCCCCCTGCTGGCTGTGCTTGTGAGGTCACAGCAGCCTCAGTGCCTCACAGGCCAGTATCAGGCTCATGGCTGCTGGCTGTGCTTGTGACGTCACAGCAGCCTCAGTGCCTCCTCTGCCAGTGCCATGCTCATGGCTGCTGGCTGTGCTTGTGAGGTCACAGCAACCTCAGTGCCTCCTCTGCCAGTTTCAGGCTCATGGCTGCTGGCTGTGCTTGTGAGGTCACAGCAGCCTCAGTGCCTCCTCTGCCAGTGCCATGCTCATGGCTGCTGGCTCTGCTTGTGACGTCACAGCAGCCTCAGTGCCTCATAGTTTAGTGTCCAGCGTCCCCTGCTGGCTCTGCTTGTGAGGTCACAGCAGCCTCAGTACATCCCAGGCCAATATCAGGCTCCTGGCTGCTGGCTGTGCTTGTGAGGGCACAGCAGCCTCAGTGCCTCCTCTGCCAGTGTCAGGCTCATGGCTGCTGGCTGTGCTTGTGAGGTCACAGCAGCCTCAGTGCCTCCTAGGTTACTGTTCATCGCCCCTGACTGGCTGTGCTTGTGAGGTCACAGCAGACTCAGTGCCTGATAGGTTATCTCCAGTGCCCCCTGCTGGCTGTGCTTGTGAGGTCACAGCAGCCTCAGTGCCTCCTCTGCCAGTGTCAGGCTCATGGCTGCTGCCTGTGCTTGTGACGTCACAGCAGCCTCAGTGCCTCCTAGGCCCGTGGCAGGCTCATGGCTACTGGTTGTGCTTGTGACGTCACAGCAGCCTCAGTGCTTCTGAGGCCAGTGTCATTGTCATGGCTGCTGCCTGTGCTTGTGACGTCACAGCAGCCTCAGTGCTTCTGAGGCCAGTGTAATTGTCATGGCTGCTGGCTGTGCTTGTTAGGTCACAGAAGCCTCAGTGCCTCCTGTGCCAGTCGCAGTCTCATGGCTGCTGGCTGTGCTTGTGAGGTCACAGCAGCCTCAGTGCCTGATAGGTTATCTGCAGTGCCCCCTGCCGGTTGTGCTTGTGAGGTCACAGCAGCCTTAGTGCCTCATGGTTTAGTATCCAGCGTCCCCTGCTGGCACTGCTTGTGAGGTCACAGCAGACTCAGTGCCTCATAGTTAGTGTCCAGCGTCCCCTACTGGCTGTGCTTGTGAGGTCACAGCAGCCTCAGTGCCTCCCAGGCCAATACCAGGCTCCTGGCTGCTGGCTGTGCTTGTGAGGTCACAGCAGCCTGAGTGCCTCCTAGGCCCGTGGCAGTCTCATGGCTGCTGCCTGTGCTTGTGAGGTCACAGCAGCCCCAGTGCCTCTGAGGCCAGTGGCAGGCTCATGGCTACTGGCTGTGCTTGTGAGGTCACAGCAGCCCCAGTGCCTCTGAGGCCAGTGGCAGTCTCATGGCTGCTGGCTGTGCTTGTGAGGTCACAGCAGCCTCAGTGCCTCCTAGGTTAGTGTGCAGCGGCCCCTGCTGGCTGTGCTTGTGAGGTCACAGAAGCCTCAGTGCCTCCTAGGTTAATGTCCATCACCCCCTACTGGCTGTGCTTGTGAGGTCTCAGCAGCCTCAGTGCCTCCTCTGCCAGTGTCAGGCTCATGGCTGCTGGCTTTGCTTGTGAGGTCACAGCAGCCTGAATGCCTTCTAGGCCAGTGTCATTGTCATGGCTGCTGGCTGTGCTTGTGAGGTCACAGCAGCCTCAGTGCCTCCTAGGCCAGTATCAGTCTCATGGCTGCTGGCTGTGCTTGTGATGTCACAGCAGCCTCAGTGCCTCCTAGGCCAGTATCAGGCTCATGGCTGCTGACTGTGCTTGTGAGATCACAGAAGCCTGAATGCCTCCTAGGCCAGTGGCAGGCTCATGGCTGCTGGCTGTGCTTGTGAGGTCACAGCAGACTCAGTGCCTCATAGTTAGTGTCCAGCGCCCCCTGCTGGCTGTGCTTGTGAGGTCACAGCAGCCTCAGTGCCTCACAGGCCAGTATCAGGCTCATGGCTGCTGGCTGTGCTTGTGACGTCACAGCAGCCTCAGTGCCTCCTCTGCCAGTGCCATGCTCATGGCTGCTGGCTGTGCTTGTGAGGTCACAGCAACCTCAGTGCCTCCTCTGCCAGTTTCAGGCTCATGGCTGCTGGCTGTGCTTGTGAGGTCACAGCAGCCTCAGTGCCTCCTCTGCCAGTGCCATGCTCATGGCTGCTGGCTGTGCTTGTGACGTCACAGCAGCCTCAGTGCCTCATAGTTTAGTGTCCAGCGTCCCCTGCTGGCTCTGCTTGTGAGGTCACAGCAGCCTCAGTACATCCCAGGCCAATATCAGGCTCCTGGCTGCTGGCTGTGCTTGTGAGGGCACAGCAGCCTCAGTGCCTCCTCTGCCAGTGTCAGGCTCATGGCTGCTGGCTGTGCTTGTGAGGTCACAGCAGCCACAGTGCCTCCTAGGCCCATGGCAAGCTCATGGCTGCTGGCTGTGGTTGTGACGTCACAGCAGCGTCAGTGCCTCTGAGGCCAGTGGCAGTCTCATGGCTGCTGGCTGTGCTTGTGAGGTCACAGCAGCCTCAGTGCCTCTTCTGCCAGTGTCAGGCTCATGGCTGCTGGCTTTGCTTGTGAGGTCACAGCAGCCTCAGTGCCTTCTAGGCCAGTGTCAGGGTCATGGCTGCTGGCTGTGCTTCTGATGTCACAGAAGCCTGATTGCCTTCTAGGCCAGTTTCATTGTCATGGCTACTGGCTGTGCTTGTGAGGTCACAGCAGCCTCTGTGCCTCATAGTTTAGTGTCCAGCGTCCCCTGCTGGCTATGCTTGTGAGGTCAGAGCAGACTCAGTGCCTCATAAGTTAGTGTCCATCGCCCCCTACTGGCTGTGCTTGTGAGGTCACAGCACCCTCAGTGCCTCACAGGCCAGTATCAGGCTCCTGGCTGCTGGCTGTGCTTGTGATGTCACAGCAGCCTCAGTGCCTCTTCTGCCAGTGCCATGCTCATGGCTGCTGGCTGTGCTTGTGAGGTCACAGCAGCCTCAGTGCCTCCTAGGCCAGTATCAGGCTGCTGGCTGCAGGCTGTGCTTCTGAGGTCACTGCAGCCTCAGTGCCTCCTAGGTTAGTGTTCATCGCCCCCGACTGGCTGTGCTTGTGAGGTCACAGCAGACTCAGTGCCTCCTCTGCCAGTGCCATGCTCATGGCTGCTGGCTGTGCTTGTGAGGTCACAGCAGGCTTAGTGCCTCATAGTTTAGTGTCCAGCATCCCCTGCTGGCTCTGCTTGTGAGGTCACAGCAGACTCAGTGCCTCATAGTTATTTTCCATCGCCCCCTACTGGCTGTGCTTGTGAGGTCACAGCAGCCTCAGTGCCTCACAGGCCAATACCAGGCTCCTGGCTGCTGGCTGTGCTTGTGAGGTCACAGCAGCCTTAATGCCTCCTAGGCCAGTGGCAGTCTCATGGCTGCTGGCTGTGCTTGTGAGGTCACAGCAGCCTCAGTGCTTCTGAGGCCAGTGTCAGGCTCATGGCTGCTGGCTGTGCTTGTGAGGTCACTGCAGACTCAGTGTCTCCGTGGATAGTGCCATTCTCATGGCTGCTGGCTGTTCTTGTGATGTCACAGCAGACTCAGTGCCTCCTCTGCCAGTTTCAGGCTCATGGTTGCTGGCTGTGCTTGTGAGGTCACAGCAGCCTCAGTGCCTCCTCTGCCAGTGGCAGTCTCATGGCTGCCAGCTGTGCTTGTGAGGTCACAGCAGCCTCAGTGCCTCCTGGGTTAGTGTCCATCGCCCCCTACTGGCTGTGCTTCTGAGGTCACAGCAGACTCAGTGTCTGATAGGGTATCTGCAGTGCCCCTTCCGGTTGTGCTTGTGAGGTCACAGCAGCCTCAGTGCCTCCTCTGCCAGTATCAGTCTCATGGCTGCTGGCTGTGCTTGTGAGGTCACAGCAGCCTTAGTGCCTCATGGTTTAGTGTCCAGCGTCCCCTGCTGGCACTGCTTGTGAGGTCACAGCAGACTCAGTGCCTCATAATTAGTGTCCAGCGTCCCCTACTGGCTGTGCTTGTGAGGTCACAGCAGCCTCAGTGCCTCCCAGGCCAATACCAGGCTCCTGGCTGCTGGCTGTGCTTGTGACGTCACAGCAGCCTGAGTGCCTCCTAGGCCCGTGGCAGGCTCATGGCTGCTGCCTGTGCTTGTGAGGTCACAGCAGCCCCAGTGCCTCTGAGGCCAGTGGCAGGCTCATGGCTGATGGCTGTGCTTGTGAGGTCACAGAAGCCTCAGTGCCTCCTCTGCCAGTGGCAGTCTCATGGCTGCTGGCTGTGCTTGTGAGGTCACAGCAGCCTCAGTGCCTCATAGTTTAGTGTCCAGCGGCCCATGCTGGCTGTGCTTGTGAGGTCACAGCAGACTCAGTGCCTCATAGGTTAGTGTCCATCGCCCCCTACTGGCTGTGCTTGTGAGGTCACAGCAGCCTCAGTACATCCCAGGCCAATATCAGGCTCCTGGCTGCTGGCTGTGCTTGTGACGTCACAGCAGCCTCAGTGCCTCCTCTGCCAGTGTCAGGCTCATGGCTGCTGGCTGTGCTTCTGAGGTCACAGCAGCCTCAGTGCCTCCTAGGTTACTGTACATCGCCCCCGACTGGCTGTGCTTGTGAGGTCACAGCAGACTCAGTGCCTGATAGGTTATCTCCAGTGCCCCCTGCTGGCTGTACTTGTGAGGTCACAGCAGCCTCAGTGCCTCCTCTGCCAGTGTCAGGCTCATGGCTGCTGCCTGTGCTTGTGACGTCACAGCAGCCTGAGTGCCTCCTAGGCCCGTGGCAGGCTCATGGCTACTGGTTGTGCTTGTGACGTCACAGCAGCCTCAGTGCTTCTGAGGCCAGTGTCATTGTCATGGCTGCTGGCTGTGCTTGCGAGGTCACAGAAGCCTCAGTGCCTCCTCTGCCAGTGGCAGTCTCATGGCTGCTGGCTGTGCTTGTGAGGTCACAACAGCCTTAGTGCCTCATAGTTGGTGTCCAGCGTCCCCTGCTGGCTCTGCTTGTGAGGTCACAGCAGACTCAGTGCCTCATAGTTAGTTTCCATCGCCCCCTACTGGCTGTGCTTGTGAGGTCACAGCAGCCTCAGTGCCTCCGAGGCCAATACCAGGCTCCTGGCTGCTGGCTGTGCTTGTGAGGTCACAGCAGCCTGAGTGCCTCCTAGGCCTGTGGCAGGCTCATGGCTGCTGGCTGTGCTTGTGAGGTCACAGAAGCCTCAGTGCCTCCTCTGCCAGGGTCAGTCTCTTGGCTGCTGGCTGTGCTTGTGAGGTCACAGCAGCCTCAGTGCCTCTGAGACCAGTGGCAGTCTCATGGCTGCTGGCTGTGCTTGTGAGGTCACAGAAGCCTCAGTGCCTCCTCTGCCAGTGTCATTCTCGTGGCTGCTGGCTGTGCTTGTGAGGTCACAGCAGCCTCAGTGCCTCCTAGGTTAGTGTCCATCGCCCCCTACTGGCTGTGCTTGTGAGGTCTCAGCAGCCTCAGTGCCTCCCTGACCAGTGTCAGGGTCATGGCTGCTGGCTGTGCTTCTGAGGTCACAGAAGCCTGATTGTCTTCTAGGCCAGTGTCATTGTCATGGCTACTGGCTGTGCTTGTGAGGTCACAGCAGCCTCTGTGCCTCATAGTTTAGTGTCCCCCATCCCCTGCTGGCTATGCTTGTGAGGTCAGAGCAGACTCAGTGCCTCATAAGTTAGTGTCCATCGCCCCCTACTGGCTGTGCTTGTGAGGTCACAGCACCCTCAGTGTCTCCGTGGATAGTGCCATGCTCATGGCTGCTGGCTGTGCTTGTGAGGTCACAGCAGCCTCAGTGTCTCTGTGGATAGTGCCATGCTCATGGCTGCTGGCTGTGCTTGTGACGTCACAGCAGCCTCAGTGTCTTCGTGGATAGTGCCATGCTCATGGCTGCTGGCTGTCCTTGTGACGTCACAGCAGCCTCAGTGCCTCCTCTGCCAGTGTCAGGCTCATGGCTGCTGGCTGTGCTTGTGAGGTCACAGCAGCCTCAGTGCCTCCTCTGCCAGTGGCAGTCTCATGGCTGCTGGCTGTGCTTCTGACGTCACAGCAGCCTCAGTGCCTCATAGTTTAGTGTCCAGCGTCCCCTGCTGGCTCTGCTTGTGAGGTCACAGCAGCCTCAGTACATCCCAGGCCAATATCAGGCTCCTGGCTGCTGGCTGTGCTTGTGAGGGCACAGCAGCCTCAGTGCCTCCTCTGCCAGTGTCAGGCTCATGGCTGCTGGCTGTGCTTGTGAGGTCACAGCAGCCTCAGTGCCTCCTAGGTTACTGTTCATCGCCCCTGACTGGCTGTGCTTGTGAGGTCACAGCAGACTCAGTGCCTGATAGGTTATCTCCAGTGCCCCCTGCTGGCTGTGCTTGTGAGGTCACAGCAGCCTCAGTGCCTCCTCTGCCAGTGTCAGGCTCATGGCTGCTGCCTGTGCTTGTGACGTCACAGCAGCCTCAGTGCCTCCTAGGCCCGTGGCAGGCTCATGGCTACTGGTTGTGCTTGTGACGTCACAGCAGCCTCAGTGCTTCTGAGGCCAGTGTCATTGTCATGGCTGCTGGCTGTGCTTGCGAGGTCACAGAAGCCTCAGTGCCTCCTCTGCCAGTGGCAGTCTCATGGCTGCTGGCTGTGCTTGTGAGGTCACAACAGCCTTAGTGCCTCATAGTTAGTGTCCAGCGTCGCCTGCTGGCTCTGCTTGTGTGGTCACAGCAGACTCAGTGCCTCATAGTTAGTTTCCATCGCCCCCTACTGGCTGTGCTTGTGAGGTCACAGCAGCCTCAGTGCCTCCGAGGCCAATACCAGGCTCCTGGCTGCTGGCTGTGCTTGTGACGTCACAGCAGCCACAGTGCCTCCTAGGCCCATGGCAAGCTCATGGCTGCTGGCTGTGGTTGTGACGTCACAGCAGCGTCAGTGCCTCTGAGGCCAGTGGCAGTCTCATGGCTGCTGGCTGTGCTTGTGAGGTCACAGCAGCCTCAGTGCCTCTTCTGCCAGTGTCAGGCTCATGGCTGCTGGCTTTGCTTGTGAGGTCACAGCAGCCTCAGTGCCTTCTAGGCCAGTGTCAGGGTCATGGCTGCTGGCTGTGCTTCTGAGGTCACAGAAGCCTGATTGCCTTCTAGGCCAGTTTCATTGTCATGGCTACTGGCTGTGCTTGTGAGGTCACAGCAGCCTCTGTGCCTCATAGTTTAGTGTCCAGCGTCCCCTGCTGGCTATGCTTGTGAGGTCAGAGCAGACTCAGTGCCTCATAAGTTAGTGTCCATCGCCCCCTACTGGCTGTGCTTGTGAGGTCACAGCACCCTCAGTGCCTCACAGGCCAGTATCAGGCTCCTGGCTGCTGGCTGTGCTTGTGATGTCACAGCAGCCTCAGTGCCTCTTCTGCCAGTGCCATGCTCATGGCTGCTGGCTGTGCTTGTGAGGTCACAGCAGCCTCAGTGCCTCCTAGGCCAGTATCAGGCTGCTGGCTGCAGGCTGTGCTTCTGAGGTCACAGCAGCCTCAGTGCCTCCTAGGTTAGTGTTCATCGCCCCCGACTGGCTGTGCTTGTGAGGTCACAGCAGACTCAGTGCCTCCTCTGCCAGTGCCATGCTCATGGCTGCTGGCTGTGCTTGTGAGGTCACAGCAGGCTTAGTGCCTCATAGTTTAGTGTCCAGCATCCCCTGCTGGCTCTGCTTGTGAGGTCACAGCAGACTCAGTGCCTCATAGTTATTTTCCATCGCCCCCTACTGGCTGTGCTTGTGAGGTCACAGCAGCCTCAGTGCCTCACAGGCCAATACCAGGCTCCTGGCTGCTGGCTGTGCTTGTGAGGTCACAGCAGCCTTAATGCCTCCTAGGCCAGTGGCAGTCTCATGGCTGCTGGCTGTGCTTGTGAGGTCACAGCAGCCTCAGTGCTTCTGAGGCCAGTGTCAGGCTCATGGCTGCTGGCTGTGCTTGTGAGGTCACTGCAGACTCAGTGTCTCCGTGGATAGTGCCATTCTCATGGCTGCTGGCTGTTCTTGTGATGTCACAGCAGACTCAGTGCCTCCTCTGCCAGTTTCAGGCTCATGGTTGCTGGCTGTGCTTGTGAGGTCACAGCAGCCTCAGTGCCTCCTCTGCCAGTGGCAGTCTCATGGCTGCCAGCTGTGCTTGTGAGGTCACAGCAGCCTCAGTGCCTCCTGGGTTAGTGTCCATCGCCCCCTACTGGCTGTGCTTCTGAGGTCACAGCAGACTCAGTGTCTGATAGGGTATCTGCAGTGCCCCTTCCGGTTGTGCTTGTGAGGTCACAGCAGCCTCAGTGCCTCCTCTGCCAGTATCAGTCTCATGGCTGCTGGCTGTGCTTGTGAGGTCACAGCAGCCTTAGTGCCTCATGGTTTAGTGTCCAGCGTCCCCTGCTGGCACTGCTTGTGAGGTCACAGCAGACTCAGTGCCTCATAATTAGTGTCCAGCGTCCCCTACTGGCTGTGCTTGTGAGGTCACAGCAGCCTCAGTGCCTCCCAGGCCAATACCAGGCTCCTGGCTGCTGGCTGTGCTTGTGACGTCACAGCAGCCTGAGTGCCTCCTAGGCCCGTGGCAGGCTCATGGCTGCTGCCTGTGCTTGTGAGGTCACAGCAGCCCCAGTGCCTCTGAGGCCAGTGGCAGGCTCATGGCTACTGGCTGTGCTTGTGAGGTCACAGAAGCCTCAGTGCCTCCTCTGCCAGTGGCAGTCTCATGGCTGCTGGCTGTGCTTGTGAGGTCACAGCAGCCTCAGTGCCTCATAGTTTAGTGTCCAGCGGCCCATGCTGGCTGTGCTTGTGAGGTCACAGCAGACTCAGTGCCTCATAGGTTAGTGTCCATCGCCCCCTACTGGCTGTGCTTGTGAGGTCACAGCAGCCTCAGTACATCCCAGGCCAATATCAGGCTCCTGGCTGCTGGCTGTGCTTGTGACGTCACAGCAGCCTCAGTGCCTCCTCTGCCAGTGTCAGGCTCATGGCTGCTGGCTGTGCTTCTGAGGTCACAGCAGCCTCAGTGCCTCCTAGGTTACTGTACATCGCCCCCGACTGGCTGTGCTTGTGAGGTCACAGCAGACTCAGTGCCTGATAGGTTATCTCCAGTGCCCCCTGCTGGCTGTGCTTGTGAGGTCACAGCAGCCTCAGTGCCTCCTCTGCCAGTGTCAGGCTCATGGCTGCTGCCTGTGCTTGTGACGTCACAGCAGCCTGAGTGCCTCCTAGGCCCGTGGCAGGCTCATGGCTACTGGTTGTGCTTGTGACGTCACAGCAGCCTCAGTGCTTCTGAGGCCAGTGTCATTGTCATGGCTGCTGGCTGTGCTTGCGAGGTCACAGAAGCCTCAGTGCCTCCTCTGCCAGTGGCAGTCTCATGGCTGCTGGCTGTGCTTGTGAGGTCACAACAGCCTTAGTGCCTCATAGTTGGTGTCCAGCGTCCCCTGCTGGCTCTGCTTGTGAGGTCACAGCAGACTCAGTGCCTCATAGTTAGTTTCCATCGCCCCCTACTGGCTGTGCTTGTGAGGTCACAGCAGCCTCAGTGCCTCCGAGGCCAATACCAGGCTCCTGGCTGCTGGCTGTGCTTGTGAGGTCACAGAAGCCTCAGTGCCTCCTCTGCCAGGGTCAGTCTCTTGGCTGCTGGCTGTGCTTGTGAGGTCACAGCAGCCTCAGTGCCTCTGAGACCAGTGGCAGTCTCATGGCTGCTGGCTGTGCTTGTGAGGTCACAGCAGCCTCAGTGCCTCCTAGGTTAGTGTCCATCGCCCCCTACTGGCTGTGCTTGTGAGGTCTCAGCAGCCTCAGTGCCTCCCTGACCAGTGTCAGGGTCATGGCTGCTGGCTGTGCTTCTGAGGTCACAGAAGCCTGATTGTCTTCTAGGCCAGTGTCATTGTCATGGCTACTGGCTGTGCTTGTGAGGTCACAGCAGCCTCTGTGCCTCATAGTTTAGTGTCCCCCATCCCCTGCTGGCTATGCTTGTGAGGTCAGAGCAGACTCAGTGCCTCATAAGTTAGTGTCCATCGCCCCCTACTGGCTGTGCTTGTGAGGTCACAGCACCCTCAGTGTCTCCGTGGATAGTGCCATGCTCATGGCTGCTGGCTGTGCTTGTGAGGTCACAGCAGCCTCAGTGTCTCTGTGGATAGTGCCATGCTCATGGCTGCTGGCTGTGCTTGTGACGTCACAGCAGCCTCAGTGTCTTCGTGGATAGTGCCATGCTCATGGCTGCTGGCTGTCCTTGTGACGTCACAGCAGCCTCAGTGCCTCCTCTGCCAGTGTCAGGCTCATGGCTGCTGGCTGTGCTTGTGAGGTCACAGCAGCCTCAGTGCCTCCTCTGCCAGTGGCAGTCTCATGGCTGCTGGCTGTGCTTCTGACGTCACAGCAGCCTCAGTGCCTCCTAGGTTAGTGTCCATCGCCCCCTACTGGTTGTGCTTGTGAGGTCACAGCAGCCTCAGTGCCTCCTATGCCAGTATCAGGCTCATGGCTGCTGGCTGTGCTTGTGAGGTCACAGCAGCCTGAATGCCTCCTAGACCAGTGTCAGGCTCATGGCTGCTGGCTGTGCTTCTGAGGTCACAGAAGCCTCAGTGCCTCCTCTGCCAGTGTCAGGCTCATGGCTGCTGGCTGTGCTTTTGAGGTCACAGCAGCCTCAGTGCCTCCTAGGCCAGTGTCAGGGTCATGGCTGCTGGCTGTGCTTCTGACGTCACAGAAGCCTGATTGCCTTCTAGGCCAGTTTCATTGTCATGGCTACTGGCTGTGCTTGTTAGGTCACAGCAGCCTCTGTGCCTCATAGTTTAGTGTCCAGCGTCCCCTGCTGGCTATGCTTGTGAGGTCACAGCACCCTCAGTGCCTCACAGGCCAGTATCAGGCTCCTGGCTGCTGGCTGTGCTTGTGGTGTCACAGCAGCCTCAGTGCCTCTTCTGCCA
Source organism: Dromaius novaehollandiae (assembly GCF_036370855.1). NCBI lineage: Eukaryota > Metazoa > Chordata > Aves > Casuariiformes > Dromaiidae > Dromaius > Dromaius novaehollandiae. The sequence continues at coordinate 1,250,409 of NW_026991289.1, read as the reverse complement.
GTGCCATGCTCATGGCTGCTGGCTGTGCTTGTGAGGTCACAGCAGCCTCAGTGCCTCCTAGGCCAGTATCAGGCTCATGGCTGCTGGCTGTGCTTCTGAGGTCACAGAAGCCTCAGTGCCTCATAGGCCAGTGGCAGGCTCATGGCTGCTGGCTCTGCTTGTGAGGTCACAGCAGCCTCAGTGCCTCATAGTTAGTGTCCAGCGCCCCCTGCTGGCTGTGCTTGTGAGGTCACAGCAGACTCAGTGCCTCACAGGCCAGTCTCAGGCTCATGGCTGCTGGCTGTGCTTGTGAGGTCACAGCAGACTCAGTGCCTCCTCTGCCAGTGCCATGCCCATGGCTGCTGGCTGTGCTTGTGACGTCACAGCAACCTCAGTGCCTCACAGGCCAGTTTCAGGCTCATGGCTGCTGGCTAGGCTTGTGAGGTCACAGCAGCCTCAGTGCCTCATTGTTTAGTGTCCAGCGTCCCCTGCTGGCTGTGCTTGTGAGGTCACAGCAGACTCAGTGCCTCATAGGTTAGTGTCCATCGCCCCCTACTGGCTGTGCTTGTGAGGTCACAGCAGCCTCAGTGCCTCCTCTGCCAGTGCCATGCTCATGGCTGCTGGCAGTGCTTGTGAAGTCACAGCAGCCTCAGTGCCTCCTAGGTTAGTGTCCACCGCCCCCTACTGACTGTGCTTCTGAGGTCACAGCAGACTCAGTGCCTCCTCCGCCAGTGTCAGGCTCATGGCTGCTGGCAGTGCTTGTGACGTCACAGCAGCCTGAATGCCTCCTAGGCCAGTGTCAGGGTCATGGCTGCTGGCAGTGCTTGTGAGGTCACAGCAGCCTGAATGCCTCCTAGGCCAGTATCAGGCTCATGGCTACTGGCTGTGCTTGTGAGGTCACAGCAGCCTCAGTGCCTCTTAGGCCAGTATCAAACGCACGGCTGCTGGCTGTGCTTCTGAGGTCACAGCAGCCTCAGTTCCTCCTAGGCCAGTGGCAGGCTCATGGCTGCTGGCTCTGCCTGTGAGGTCACAGCAGACTCAGTGCCTCATAGTTAGTGTCCAGCGCCCCCTGCTGGCTGTGCTTGTGACGTCACAGCAGCCTCAGTGCCTCCTAGGCCAGTATCAGGCTCATGGCTGCTGGCTGTGCTTGTGACGTCACAGGAGCCTGAATGCCTACCAGGCACGTGGCAGGCTCATGGCTGCTGGCTGTGCTTGTGACGTCACAGCAGCCACAGTGCCTCCTAGGCCCGTGGCAGGCTCATGGCTGCTGGCTGTGCTTGTGAGGTCACAGCAGCCTCAGTGCCTCTGAGGCCAGTGTCAGGCTCATAGCTGCTGGCTGTGCTTGTGAGGTCACAGCAGCCTCAGTGCCTCATAGTTTAGTGTCCAGCGTCCCCTGCTGGCTCTGCTTGTGAGGTCACAGCAGACTCAGTGCCTCCTAGGTTAGTGTCCATCGCCCCCTACTGGCTGTGCTTGTGAGGTCACAGCAGCCTCAGTGCCTCCTCTGCCAGTGTCAGGCTCATGGCTGCTGGCTTTGCTTGTGAGGTCACAGCAGCCTGAATGCCTCCTTGACTAGTGTCAGGGTCATGGCTACTGGCTGTGCTTGTGAGGTCACAGCAGCCTCTGTGCCTCATAGTTTAGTGTCCAGCGTCCCCTGCTGGCTATGCTTGTGAGGTCACAGCAGACTCAGTGCCTCATAACTTAGTGTCCATCGCCCCCTACTGGCTGTGCTTGTGAGGTCACAGCAGACTCAGGGCCTCCTCTGCCAGTATCAGTCTCATGGCTGCTGGCTGTGCTTGTGATGTCACAGCAGCCTCAGTGCCTCCTAGGCCAGTGGCAGGCTGATGGCTGCTGGCTCTGCTTGTGAGGTCACAGCAGCCTCAGTGCCTCATAGTTAGTGTCCAGCGCCCCCTGCTGGCTGTGCTTGTGAGGTCACAGCAGCCTCAGTGCCTCACAGGCCAGTTTCAGGCTCATGGCTGCTGGCTGTGCTTGTGAGGTCACAGCAGCCTCAGTGCCTCCTAGGTTAGTGTCCATCACCCCCTACTGGCTGTGCTTGTGAGGTCACAGCAGCCTGAATGCCTCCTCTGCCCATGGCAGGCTCATGGCTGCTGGCTGTGCTTGTGAGGTCACAGCAGCCTCAGTGCCTCCTCTGCCAGTGGCAGTCTCATGGCTGCTGGCTGTGCTTGTGAGGTCATAGCAGCGTCAGTGCCTGATAGGTTATCTCCAGTGCCCCCTGCTGGCTGTGCTTGTGAGGTCACAGCAGCCTCAGTGCCTCCTCTGCCAGTGTCAGGCTCATGGCTGCTGCCTGTGCTTGTGACGTCACAGCAGCCTCAGTGCTTCTGAGGCCAGTGTAATTGTCATGGCTGCTGGCTGTGCTTGTTAGGTCACAGAAGCCTCAGTGCCTCCTGTGCCAGTGGCAGTCTCATGGCTGCTGGCTGTGCTTGTGAGGTCACAGCAGCCTCAGTGCCTGATAGGTTATCTGCAGTGCCCCCTGCCGGTTGTGCTTGTGAGGTCACAGCAGCCTTAGTGCCTCATGGTTTAGTATCCAGCGTCCCCTGCTGGCACTGCTTGTGAGGTCACAGCAGACTCAGTGCCTCATAGTTAGTGTCCAGCGTCCCCTACTGGCTGTGCTTGTGAGGTCACAGCAGCCTCAGTGCCTCCCAGGCCAATACCAGGCTCCTGGCTGCTGGCTGTGCTTGTGAGGTCACAGCAGCCTGAGTGCCTCCTAGGCCCGTGGCAGTCTCATGGCTGCTGCCTGTGCTTGTGAGGTCACAGCAGCCCCAGTGCCTCTGAGGCCAGTGGCAGGCTCATGGCTACTGGCTGTGCTTGTGAGGTCACAGCAGCCCCAGTGCCTCTGAGGCCAGTGGCAGTCTCATGGCTGCTGGCTGTGCTTGTGAGGTCACAGCAGCCTCAGTGCCTCCTAGGTTAGTGTGCAGCGGCCCCTGCTGGCTGTGCTTGTGAGGTCACAGAAGCCTCAGTGCCTCCTAGGTTAATGTCCATCACCCCCTACTGGCTGTGCTTGTGAGGTCACAGCAGCCTCAGTGCCTCCTAGGTTAGTGTCCATCGCCCCCTACTGGCTATGCTTGTGAGGTCTCAGCAGCCTCAGTGCCTCCTCTGCCAGTGTCAGGCTCATGGCTGCTGGCTTTGCTTGTGAGGTCACAGCAGCCTGAATGCCTCCTTGACCAGTGTCAGGGTCATGGCTGCTGGCTGTGCTTCTGAGGTCACAGAAGCCTGATTGCCTTCTAGGCCAGTGTCATTGTCATGGCTGCTGGCTGTGCTTGTGAGGTCACAGCAGCCTCAGTGCCTCCTAGGCCAGTATCAGTCTCATGGCTGCTGGCTGTGCTTGTGATGTCACAGCAGCCTCAGTGCCTCCTAGGCCAGTATCAGGCTCATGGCTGCTGACTGTGCTTGTGAGATCACAGAAGCGTGAATGCCTCCTAGGCCAGTGGCAGGCTCATGGCTGCTGGCTGTGCTTGTGAGGTCACAGCAGACTCAGTGCCTCATAGTTAGTGTCCAGCGCCCCCTGCTGGCTGTGCTTGTGAGGTCACAGCAGCCTCAGTGCCTCACAGGCCAGTATCAGGCTCATGGCTGCTGGCTGTGCTTGTGACGTCACAGCAGCCTCAGTGCCTCCTCTGCCAGTGCCATGCTCATGGCTGCTGGCTGTGCTTGTGAGGTCACAGCAACCTCAGTGCCTCCTCTGCCAGTTTCAGGCTCATGGCTGCTGGCTGTGCTTGTGAGGTCACAGCAGCCTCAGTGCCTCCTCTGCCAGTGCCATGCTCATGGCTGCTGGCTGTGCTTGTGACGTCACAGCAGCCTCAGTGCCTCATAGTTTAGTGTCCAGCGTCCCCTGCTGGCTGTGCTTCTGAGGTCACAGCAGCCTCAGTACATCCCAGGCCAATATCAGGCTCCTGGCTGCTGGCTGTGCTTGTGAGGGCACAGCAGCCTCAGTGCCTCCTCTGCCAGTGTCAGGCTCATGGCTGCTGGCTGTGCTTGTGAGGTCACAGCAGCCTCAGTGCCTCCTAGGTTACTGTTCATCGCCCCTGACTGGCTGTGCTTGTGAGGTCACAGCAGACTCAGTGCCTGATAGGTTATCTCCAGTGCCCCCTGCTGGCTGTGCTTGTGAGGTCACAGCAGCCTCAGTGCCTCCTCTGCCAGTGTCAGGCTCATGGCTGCTGCCTGTGCTTGTGACGTCACAGCAGCCTCAGTGCCTCCTAGGCCCGTGGCAGGCTCATGGCTACTGGTTGTGCTTGTGACGTCACAGCAGCCTCAGTGCTTCTGAGGCCAGTGTCATTGTCATGGCTGCTGCCTGTGCTTGTGACGTCACAGCAGCCTCAGTGCTTCTGAGGCCAGTGTAATTGTCATGGCTGCTGGCTGTGCTTGTTAGGTCACAGAAGCCTCAGTGCCTCCTGTGCCAGTGGCAGTCTCATGGCTGCTGGCTGTGCTTGTGAGGTCACAGCAGCCTCAGTGCCTGATAGGTTATCTGCAGTGCCCCCTGCCGGTTGTGCTTGTGAGGTCACAGCAGCCTTAGTGCCTCATGGTTTAGTATCCAGCGTCCCCTGCTGGCACTGCTTGTGAGGTCACAGCAGACTCAGTGCCTCATAGTTAGTGTCCAGCGTCCCCTACTGGCTGTGCTTGTGAGGTCACAGCAGCCTCAGTGCCTCCCAGGCCAATACCAGGCTCCTGGCTGCTGGCTGTGCTTGTGAGGTCACAGCAGCCTGAGTGCCTCCTAGGCCCGTGGCAGTCTCATGGCTGCTGCCTGTGCTTGTGAGGTCACAGCAGCCCCAGTGCCTCTGAGGCCAGTGGCAGGCTCATGGCTACTGGCTGTGCTTGTGAGGTCACAGCAGCCCCAGTGCCTCTGAGGCCAGTGGCAGTCTCATGGCTGCTGGCTGTGCTTGTGAGGTCACAGCAGCCTCAGTGCCTCCTAGGTTAGTGTGCAGCGGCCCCTGCTGGCTGTGCTTGTGAGGTCACAGAAGCCTCAGTGCCTCCTAGGTTAATGTCCATCACCCCCTACTGGCTGTGCTTGTGAGGTCTCAGCAGCCTCAGTGCCTCCTCTGCCAGTGTCAGGCTCATGGCTGCTGGCTTTGCTTGTGAGGTCACAGCAGCCTGAATGCCTTCTAGGCCAGTGTCATTGTCATGGCTGCTGGCTGTGCTTGTGAGGTCACAGCAGCCTCAGTGCCTCCTAGGCCAGTATCAGTCTCATGGCTGCTGGCTGTGCTTGTGATGTCACAGCAGCCTCAGTGCCTCCTAGGCCAGTATCAGGCTCATGGCTGCTGACTGTGCTTGTGAGATCACAGAAGCCTGAATGCCTCCTAGGCCAGTGGCAGGCTCATGGCTGCTGGCTGTGCTTGTGAGGTCACAGCAGACTCAGTGCCTCATAGTTAGTGTCCAGCGCCCCCTGCTGGCTGTGCTTGTGAGGTCACAGCAGCCTCAGTGCCTCACAGGCCAGTATCAGGCTCATGGCTGCTGGCTGTGCTTGTGACGTCACAGCAGCCTCAGTGCCTCCTCTGCCAGTGCCATGCTCATGGCTGCTGGCTGTGCTTGTGACGTCACAGCAGCCTCAGTGCCTCATAGTTTAGTGTCCAGCGTCCCCTGCTGGCTCTGCTTGTGAGGTCACAGCAGCCTCAGTACATCCCAGGCCAATATCAGGCTCCTGGCTGCTGGCTGTGCTTGTGAGGGCACAGCAGCCTCAGTGCCTCCTCTGCCAGTGTCAGGCTCATGGCTGCTGGCTGTGCTTGTGAGGTCACAGCAGCCTCAGTGCCTCCTAGGTTACTGTTCATCGCCCCTGACTGGCTGGGCTTCTGAGGTCACAGCAGACTCAGTGCCTGATAGGTTATCTCCAGTGCCCCCTGCTGGCTGTGCTTGTGAGGTCACAGCAGCCTCAGTGCCTCCTCTGCCAGTGTCAGGCTCATGGCTGCTGCCTGTGCTTGTGACGTCACAGCAGCCTCAGTGCCTCCTAGGCCCGTGGCAGGCTCATGGCTACTGGTTGTGCTTGTGACGTCACAGCAGCCTCAGTGCTTCTGAGGCCAGTGTCATTGTCATGGCTGCTGGCTGTGCTTGCGAGGTCACAGAAGCCTCAGTGCCTCCTCTGCCAGTGGCAGTCTCATGGCTGCTGGCTGTGCTTGTGAGGTCACAACAGCCTTAGTGCCTCATAGTTAGTGTCCAGCGTCGCCTGCTGGCTCTGCTTGTGTGGTCACAGCAGACTCAGTGCCTCATAGTTAGTTTCCATCGCCCCCTACTGGCTGTGCTTGTGAGGTCACAGCAGCCTCAGTGCCTCCGAGGCCAATACCAGGCTCCTGGCTGCTGGCTGTGCTTGTGACGTCACAGCAGCCACAGTGCCTCCTAGGCCCATGGCAAGCTCATGGCTGCTGGCTGTGGTTGTGACGTCACAGCAGCGTCAGTGCCTCTGAGGCCAGTGGCAGTCTCATGGCTGCTGGCTGTGCTTGTGAGGTCACAGCAGCCTCAGTGCCTCTTCTGCCAGTGTCAGGCTCATGGCTGCTGGCTTTGCTTGTGAGGTCACAGCAGCCTCAGTGCCTTCTAGGCCAGTGTCAGGGTCATGGCTGCTGGCTGTGCTTCTGATGTCACAGAAGCCTGATTGCCTTCTAGGCCAGTTTCATTGTCATGGCTACTGGCTGTGCTTGTGAGGTCACAGCAGCCTCTGTGCCTCATAGTTTAGTGTCCAGCGTCCCCTGCTGGCTATGCTTGTGAGGTCAGAGCAGACTCAGTGCCTCAAAAGTTAGTGTCCATCGCCCCCTACTGGCTGTGCTTGTGAGGTCACAGCACCCTCAGTGCCTCACAGGCCAGTATCAGGCTCCTGGCTGCTGGCTGTGCTTGTGATGTCACAGCAGCCTCAGTGCCTCTTCTGCCAGTGCCATGCTCATGGCTGCTGGCTGTGCTTGTGAGGTCACAGCAGCCTCAGTGCCTCCTAGGCCAGTATCAGGCTGCTGGCTGCAGGCTGTGCTTCTGAGGTCACAGCAGCCTCAGTGCCTCCTAGGTTAGTGTTCATCGCCCCCGACTGGCTGTGCTTGTGAGGTCACAGAAGCCTCAGTGCCTCCTCTGCCAGTGCCATGCTCATGGCTGCTGGCTCTGCTTGTGAGGTCACAGCAGACTCAGTGCCTCATAGTTATTTTCCATCGCCCCCTACTGGCTGTGCTTGTGAGGTCACAGCAGCCTCAGTGCCTCACAGGCCAATACCAGGCTCCTGGCTGCTGGCTGTGCTTGTGAGGTCACAGCAGCCTTAATGCCTCCTAGGCCAGTGGCAGTCTCATGGCTGCTGGCTGTGCTTGTGAGGTCACAGCAGCCTCAGTGCTTCTGAGGCCAGTGTCAGGCTCATGGCTGCTGGCTGTGCTTGTGAGGTAGGTCACTGCAGACTCAGTGTCTCCGTGGATAGTGCCATTCTCATGGCTGCTGGCTGTTCTTGTGATGTCACAGCAGACTCAGTGCCTCCTCTGCCAGTTTCAGGCTCATGGTTGCTGGCTGTGCTTGTGAGGTCACAGCAGCCTCAGTGCCTCCTCTGCCAGTGGCAGTCTCATGGCTGCCAGCTGTGCTTGTGAGGTCACAGCAGCCTCAGTGCCTCCTGGGTTAGTGTCCATCGCCCCCTACTGGCTGTGCTTCTGAGGTCACAGCAGACTCAGTGTCTGATAGGGTATCTGCAGTGCCCCTTCCGGTTGTGCTTGTGAGGTCACAGCAGCCTCAGTGCCTCCTCTGCCAGTATCAGTCTCATGGCTGCTGGCTGTGCTTGTGAGGTCACAGCAGCCTTAGTGCCTCATGGTTTAGTGTCCAGCGTCCCCTGCTGGCACTGCTTGTGAGGTCACAGCAGACTCAGTGCCTCATAATTAGTGTCCAGCGTCCCCTACTGGCTGTGCTTGTGAGGTCACAGCAGCCTCAGTGCCTCCCAGGCCAATACCAGGCTCCTGGCTGCTGGCTGTGCTTGTGACGTCACAGCAGCCTGAGTGCCTCCTAGGCCCGTGGCAGGCTCATGGCTGCTGCCTGTGCTTGTGAGGTCACAGCAGCCCCAGTGCCTCTGAGGCCAGTGGCAGGCTCATGGCTACTGGCTGTGCTTGTGAGGTCACAGAAGCCTCAGTGCCTCCTCTGCCAGTGGCAGTCTCATGGCTGCTGGCTGTGCTTGTGAGGTCACAGCAGCCTCAGTGCCTCATAGTTTAGTGTCCAGCGGCCCATGCTGGCTGTGCTTGTGAGGTCACAGCAGACTCAGTGCCTCATAGGTTAGTGTCCATCGCCCCCTACTGGCTGTGCTTGTGAGGTCACAGCAGCCTCAGTACATCCCAGGCCAATATCAGGCTCCTGGCTGCTGGCTGTGCTTGTGACGTCACAGCAGCCTCAGTGCCTCCTCTGCCAGTGTCAGGCTCATGGCTGCTGGCTGTGCTTCTGAGGTCACAGCAGCCTCAGTGCCTCCTAGGTTACTGTACATCGCCCCCGACTGGCTGTGCTTGTGAGGTCACAGAAGCCTCAGTGCCTCCTCTGCCAGTGTCAGGCTCATGGCTGCTGCCTGTGCTTGTGACGTCACAGCAGCCTGAGTGCCTCCTAGGCCCGTGGCAGGCTCATGGCTACTGGTTGTGCTTGTGACGTCACAGCAGCCTCAGTGCTTCTGAGGCCAGTGTCATTGTCATGGCTGCTGGCTGTGCTTGCGAGGTCACAGAAGCCTCAGTGCCTCCTCTGCCAGTGGCAGTCTCATGGCTGCTGGCTGTGCTTGTGAGGTCACAACAGCCTTAGTGCCTCATAGTTGGTGTCCAGCGTCCCCTGCTGGCTCTGCTTGTGAGGTCACAGCAGACTCAGTGCCTCATAGTTAGTTTCCATCGCCCCCTACTGGCTGTGCTTGTGAGGTCACAGCAGCCTCAGTGCCTCCGAGGCCAATACCAGGCTCCTGGCTGCTGGCTGTGCTTGTGAGGTCACAGCAGCCTGAGTGCCTCCTAGGCCTGTGGCAGGCTCATGGCTGCTGGCTGTGCTTGTGAGGTCACAGAAGCCTCAGTGCCTCCTCTGCCAGGGTCAGTCTCTTGGCTGCTGGCTGTGCTTGTGAGGTCACAGCAGCCTCAGTGCCTCTGAGACCAGTGGCAGTCTCATGGCTGCTGGCTGTGCTTGTGAGGTCACAGAAGCCTCAGTGCCTCCTCTGCCAGTGTCATTCTCGTGGCTGCTGGCTGTGCTTGTGAGGTCACAGCAGCCTCAGTGCCTCCTAGGTTAGTGTCCATCGCCCCCTACTGGCTGTGCTTGTGAGGTCTCAGCAGCCTCAGTGCCTCCCTGACCAGTGTCAGGGTCATGGCTGCTGGCTGTGCTTCTGAGGTCACAGAAGCCTGATTGTCTTCTAGGCCAGTGTCATTGTCATGGCTACTGGCTGTGCTTGTGAGGTCACAGCAGCCTCTGTGCCTCATAGTTTAGTGTCCCCCATCCCCTGCTGGCTATGCTTGTGAGGTCAGAGCAGACTCAGTGCCTCATAAGTTAGTGTCCATCGCCCCCTACTGGCTGTGCTTGTGAGGTCACAGCACCCTCAGTGTCTCCGTGGATAGTGCCATGCTCATGGCTGCTGGCTGTGCTTGTGAGGTCACAGCAGCCTCAGTGTCTCTGTGGATAGTGCCATGCTCATGGCTGCTGGCTGTGCTTGTGACGTCACAGCAGCCTCAGTGTCTTCGTGGATAGTGCCATGCTCATGGCTGCTGGCTGTCCTTGTGACGTCACAGCAGCCTCAGTGCCTCCTCTGCCAGTGTCAGGCTCATGGCTGCTGGCTGTGCTTGTGAGGTCACAGCAGCCTCAGTGCCTCCTCTGCCAGTGGCAGTCTCATGGCTGCTGGCTGTGCTTCTGACGTCACAGCAGCCTCAGTGCCTCCTAGGTTAGTGTCCATCGCCCCCTACTGGTTGTGCTTGTGAGGTCACAGCAGCCTCAGTGCCTCCTATGCCAGTATCAGGCTCATGGCTGCTGGCTGTGCTTGTGAGGTCACAGCAGCCTGAATGCCTCCTAGACCAGTGTCAGGCTCATGGCTGCTGGCTGTGCTTCTGAGGTCACAGAAGCCTCAGTGCCTCCTCTGCCAGTGTCAGGCTCATGGCTGCTGGCTGTGCTTTTGAGGTCACAGCAGCCTCAGTGCCTCCTAGGCCAGTGTCAGGGTCATGGCTGCTGGCTGTGCTTCTGAGGTCACAGAAGCCTGATTGCCTTCTAGGCCAGTTTCATTGTCATGGCTACTGGCTGTGCTTGTGAGGTCACAGCAGCCTCTGTGCCTCATAGTTTAGTGTCCAGCGTCCCCTGCTGGCTATGCTTGTGAGGTCACAGCAGCCTCAGTGCCTCACAGGCCAGTATCAGGCTCCTGGCTGCTGGCTGTGCTTGTGGTGTCACAGCAGCCTCAGTGCCTCTTCTGCCAGTGCCATGCTCATGGCTGCTGGCTGTGCTTGTGAGGTCACAGCAGCCTCAGTGCCTCCTAGGCCAGTATCAGGCTCATGGCTGCTGGCTGTGCTTGTGAGGTCACAGAAGCCTGAATGCCTCCTCGGCCAGTGGCAGGCTCATGGCTGCTGGCTATGATTGTGAGGTCACAGCAGACTCAGTGCCTCATAGGCTAGTATCAGTCTCATGGCTGCTGGCTGTGCTTGTGAGGTCACAGCAGCCTCAGTGCCTCTGAGACCAGTGTCAGTCTCATGGCTGCTGGCTGTGCTTGTGAGGTCACAGCAGCCTCAGTGCCTCCTAGGTTAGTGTTCATCGCCCCCGACTGGCTGTGCTTGTGAGGTCACAGCAGACTCAGTGCCTGATAGGTTATCTCCAGTGCCCCCTACTGGCTGTGCTTGTGAGGTCACAGCAGCCTCAGTGCCTCCTCTGCCAGTGTCAGGCTCATGGCTGCTGGCTGTGCTTGTGAGGTCACAGCAGCCTCAGTGCCTCTGAGGCCAGTGTCAGTCTCATGGCTGCTGGCTGTGCTTGTGAGGTCACAGCAGCCTCAGTGCTTCTGAGGCCAGTGTCATTGTCATGGCTGCTGGCTGTGCTTGTGAGGTCACAGAAGCCTCAGTGCCTCCTCTGCCAGTGGCAGTCTCATGGCTGCTGGCTGTGCTTGTGAGGCCACAGCAGCCTCAGTGTCTCCGTGGATAGTGCCATGCTCATGGCTGCTGGCTGTGCCTGTGAGGGCACAGCAGCCTCAGTGCCTCTGAGGCCAGTGGCAGTCTCATGGCTGCTGGCTGTGCTTCTGAGGTCACAGCAGCCTCAGTGTCTCCGTGGATAGTGCCATGCTCATGGATGCTGGCTGTGCTTGTGAGGTCACAGCAGCCTGAGTGCCTCCTAGGCCCATGGCAGGCTCATGGCTGCTGGCTGTGCTTTTGAGGTCACAGCAGCCTGAATGCCTCCCTGACCAGTGTCAGGGTCATGGCTGCTGGCTGTGCTTCTGAGGTCACAGCAGCCTCAGTACATCCCAGGCCAATATCAGGCTCCTGGCTGCTGGCTGTGCTTGTGAGGGCACAGCAGCCTCAGTGCCTCCTCTGCCAGTGTCAGGCTCATGGCTGCTGGCTGTGCTTGTGAGGTCACAGCAGCCTCAGTGCCTCCTAGGTTACTGTTCATCGCCCCTGACTGGCTGTGCTTGTGAGGTCACAGCAGACTCAGTGCCTGATAGGTTATCTCCAGTGCCCCCTGCTGGCTGTGCTTGTGAGGTCACAGCAGCCTCAGTGCCTCCTCTGCCAGTGTCAGGCTCATGGCTGCTGCCTGTGCTTGTGACGTCACAGCAGCCTCAGTGCCTCCTAGGCCCGTGGCAGGCTCATGGCTACTGGTTGTGCTTGTGACGTCACAGCAGCCTCAGTGCTTCTGAGGCCAGTGTCATTGTCATGGCTGCTGCCTGTGCTTGTGACGTCACAGCAGCCTCAGTGCTTCTGAGGCCAGTGTAATTGTCATGGCTGCTGGCTGTGCTTGTTAGGTCACAGAAGCCTCAGTGCCTCCTGTGCCAGTGGCAGTCTCATGGCTGCTGGCTGTGCTTGTGAGGTCACAGCAGCCTCAGTGCCTGATAGGTTATCTGCAGTGCCCCCTGCCGGTTGTGCTTGTGAGGTCACAGCAGCCTTAGTGCCTCATGGTTTAGTATCCAGCGTCCCCTGCTGGCACTGCTTGTGAGGTCACAGCAGACTCAGTGCCTCATAGTTAGTGTCCAGCGTCCCCTACTGGCTGTGCTTGTGAGGTCACAGCAGCCTCAGTGCCTCCCAGGCCAATACCAGGCTCCTGGCTGCTGGCTGTGCTTGTGAGGTCACAGCAGCCTGAGTGCCTCCTAGGCCCGTGGCAGTCTCATGGCTGCTGCCTGTGCTTGTGAGGTCACAGCAGCCCCAGTGCCTCTGAGGCCAGTGGCAGGCTCATGGCTACTGGCTGTGCTTGTGAGGTCACAGCAGCCCCAGTGCCTCTGAGGCCAGTGGCAGTCTCATGGCTGCTGGCTGTGCTTGTGAGGTCACAGCAGCCTCAGTGCCTCCTAGGTTAGTGTGCAGCGGCCCCTGCTGGCTGTGCTTGTGAGGTCACAGAAGCCTCAGTGCCTCCTAGGTTAATGTCCATCACCCCCTACTGGCTGTGCTTGTGAGGTCTCAGCAGCCTCAGTGCCTCCTCTGCCAGTGTCAGGCTCATGGCTGCTGGCTTTGCTTGTGAGGTCACAGCAGCCTGAATGCCTTCTAGGCCAGTGTCATTGTCATGGCTGCTGGCTGTGCTTGTGAGGTCACAGCAGCCTCAGTGCCTCCTAGGCCAGTATCAGTCTCATGGCTGCTGGCTGTTCTTGTGATGTCACAGCAGCCTCAGTGCCTCCTAGGCCAGTATCAGGCTCATGGCTGCTGACTGTGCTTGTGAGATCACAGAAGCCTGAATGCCTCCTAGGCCAGTGGCAGGCTCATGGCTGCTGGCTGTGCTTGTGAGGTCACAGCAGACTCAGTGCCTCATAGTTAGTGTCCAGCGCCCCCTGCTGGCTGTGCTTGTGAGGTCACAGCAGCCTCAGTGCCTCACAGGCCAGTATCAGGCTCATGGCTGCTGGCTGTGCTTGTGACGTCACAGCAGCCTCAGTGCCTCCTCTGCCAGTGCCATGCTCATGGCTGCTGGCTGTGCTTGTGAGGTCACAGCAACCTCAGTGCCTCCTCTGCCAGTTTCAGGCTCATGGCTGCTGGCTGTGCTTGTGAGGTCACAGCAGCCTCAGTGCCTCCTCTGCCAGTGCCATGCTCATGGCTGCTGGCTGTGCTTGTGACGTCACAGCAGCCTCAGTGCCTCATAGTTTAGTGTCCAGCGTCCCCTGCTGGCTCTGCTTGTGAGGTCACAGCAGCCTCAGTACATCCCAGGCCAATATCAGGCTCCTGGCTGCTGGCTGTGCTTGTGAGGGCACAGCAGCCTCAGTGCCTCCTCTGCCAGTGTCAGGCTCATGGCTGCTGGCTGTGCTTGTGAGGTCACAGCAGCCTCAGTGCCTCCTAGGTTACTGTTCATCGCCCCTGACTGGCTGGGCTTCTGAGGTCACAGCAGACTCAGTGCCTGATAGGTTATCTCCAGTGCCCCCTGCTGGCTGTGCTTGTGAGGTCACAGCAGCCTCAGTGCCTCCTCTGCCAGTGTCAGGCTCATGGCTGCTGCCTGTGCTTGTGACGTCACAGCAGCCTCAGTGCCTCCTAGGCCCGTGGCAGGCTCATGGCTACTGGTTGTGCTTGTGACGTCACAGCAGCCTCAGTGCTTCTGAGGCCAGTGTCATTGTCATGGCTGCTGGCTGTGCTTGCGAGGTCACAGAAGCCTCAGTGCCTCCTCTGCCAGTGGCAGTCTCATGGCTGCTGGCTGTGCTTGTGAGGTCACAACAGCCTTAGTGCCTCATAGTTAGTGTCCAGCGTCGCCTGCTGGCTCTGCTTGTGTGGTCACAGCAGACTCAGTGCCTCATAGTTAGTTTCCATCGCCCCCTACTGGCTGTGCTTGTGAGGTCACAGCAGCCTCAGTGCCTCCGAGGCCAATACCAGGCTCCTGGCTGCTGGCTGTGCTTGTGACGTCACAGCAGCCACAGTGCCTCCTAGGCCCATGGCAAGCTCATGGCTGCTGGCTGTGGTTGTGACGTCACAGCAGCGTCAGTGCCTCTGAGGCCAGTGGCAGTCTCATGGCTGCTGGCTGTGCTTGTGAGGTCACAGCAGCCTCAGTGCCTCTTCTGCCAGTGTCAGGCTCATGGCTGCTGGCTTTGCTTCTGAGGTCACAGCAGCCTCAGTGCCTTCTAGGCCAGTGTCAGGGTCATGGCTGCTGGCTGTGCTTCTGATGTCACAGAAGCCTGATTGCCTTCTAGGCCAGTTTCATTGTCATGGCTACTGGCTGTGCTTGTGAGGTCACAGCAGCCTCTGTGCCTCATAGTTTAGTGTCCAGCGTCCCCTGCTGGCTATGCTTGTGAGGTCAGAGCAGACTCAGTGCCTCATAAGTTAGTGTCCATCGCCCCCTACTGGCTGTGCTTGTGAGGTCACAGCACCCTCAGTGCCTCACAGGCCAGTATCAGGCTCCTGGCTGCTGGCTGTGCTTGTGATGTCACAGCAGCCTCAGTGCCTCTTCTGCCAGTGCCATGCTCATGGCTGCTGGCTGTGCTTGTGAGGTCACAGCAGCCTCAGTGCCTCCTAGGCCAGTATCAGGCTGCTGGCTGCAGGCTGTGCTTCTGAGGTCACAGCAGCCTCAGTGCCTCCTAGGTTAGTGTTCATCGCCCCCGACTGGCTGTGCTTGTGAGGTCACAGAAGCCTCAGTGCCTCCTCTGCCAGTGCCATGCTCATGGCTGCTGGCTCTGCTTGTGAGGTCACAGCAGACTCAGTGCCTCATAGTTATTTTCCATCGCCCCCTACTGGCTGTGCTTGTGAGGTCACAGCAGCCTCAGTGCCTCACAGGCCAATACCAGGCTCCTGGCTGCTGGCTGTGCTTGTGAGGTCACAGCAGCCTTAATGCCTCCTAGGCCAGTGGCAGTCTCATGGCTGCTGGCTGTGCTTGTGAGGTCACAGCAGCCTCAGTGCTTCTGAGGCCAGTGTCAGGCTCATGGCTGCTGGCTGTGCTTGTGAGGTAGGTCACTGCAGACTCAGTGTCTCCGTGGATAGTGCCATTCTCATGACTGCTGGCTGTTCTTGTGATGTCACAGCAGACTCAGTGCCTCCTCTGCCAGTTTCAGGCTCATGGTTGCTGGCTGTGCTTGTGAGGTCACAGCAGCCTCAGTGCCTCCTCTGCCAGTGGCAGTCTCATGGCTGCCAGCTGTGCTTGTGAGGTCACAGCAGCCTCAGTGCCTCCTGGGTTAGTGTCCATCGCCCCCTACTGGCTGTGCTTCTGAGGTCACAGCAGACTCAGTGTCTGATAGGGTATCTGCAGTGCCCCTTCCGGTTGTGCTTGTGACGTCACAGCAGCCTCAGTGCCTCCTCTGCCAGTGTCAGTCTCATGGCTGCTGGCTGTGCTTGTGAGGTCACAGCAGCCTTAGTGCCTCATGGTTTAGTGTCCAGCGTCCCCTGCTGGCACTGCTTGTGAGGTCACAGCAGACTCAGTGCCTCATAATTAGTGTCCAGCGTCCCCTACTGGCTGTGCTTGTGAGGTCACAGCAGCCTCAGTGCCTCCCAGGCCAATACCAGGCTCCTGGCTGCTGGCTGTGCTTGTGACGTCACAGCAGCCTGAGTGCCTCCTAGGCCCGTGGCAGGCTCATGGCTGCTGCCTGTGCTTGTGAGGTCACAGCAGCCCCAGTGCCTCTGAGGCCAGTGGCAGGCTCATGGCTACTGGCTGTCCTTGTGAGGTCACAGAAGCCTCAGTGCCTCCTCTGCCAGTGGCAGTCTCATGGCTGCTGGCTGTGCTTGTGAGGTCACAGCAGCCTCAGTGCCTCATAGTATAGTGTCCAGCGGCCCATGCTGGCTGTGCTTGTGAGGTCACAGCAGACTCAGTGCCTCATAGGTTAGTGTCCATCGCCCCCTACTGGCTGTGCTTGTGAGGTCACAGCAGCCTCAGTACATCCCAGGCCAATATCAGGCTCCTGGCTGCTGGCTGTGCTTGTGACGTCACAGCAGCCTCAGTGCCTCCTCTGCCAGTGTCAGGCTCATGGCTGCTGGCTGTGCTTCTGAGGTCACAGCAGCCTCAGTGCCTCCTAGGTTACTGTACATCGCCCCCGACTGGCTGTGCTTGTGAGGTCACAGAAGCCTCAGTGCCTCCTCTGCCAGTGTCAGGCTCATGGCTGCTGCCTGTGCTTGTGACGTCACAGCAGCCTGAGTGCCTCCTAGGCCCGTGGCAGGCTCATGGCTACTGGTTGTGCTTGTGAGGTCACAGCAGCCTCAGTGCTTCTGAGGCCAGTGTCATTGTCATGGCTGCTGGCTGTGCTTGCGAGGTCACAGAAGCCTCAGTGCCTCCTCTGCCAGTGGCAGTCTCATGGCTGCTGGCTGTGCTTGTGAGGTCACAACAGCCTTAGTGCCTCATAGTTGGTGTCCAGCGTCCCCTGCTGGCTCTGCTTGTGAGGTCACAGCAGACTCAGTGCCTCATAGTTAGTTTCCATCGCCCCCTACTGGCTGTGCTTGTGAGGTCACAGCAGCCTCAGTGCCTCCGAGGCCAATACCAGGCTCCTGGCTGCTGGCTGTGCTTGTGAGGTCACAGCAGCCTGAGTGCCTCCTAGGCCTGTGGCAGGCTCATGGCTGCTGGCTGTGCTTGTGAGGTCACAGAAGCCTCAGTGCCTCCTCTGCCAGGGTCAGTCTCTTGGCTGCTGGCTGTGCTTGTGAGGTCACAGCAGCCTCAGTGCCTCTGAGACCAGTGGCAGTCTCATGGCTGCTGGCTGTGCTTGTGAGGTCACAGAAGCCTCAGTGCCTCCTCTGCCAGTGTCATTCTCGTGGCTGCTGGCTGTGCTTGTGAGGTCACAGCAGCCTCAGTGCCTCCTAGGTTAGTGTCCATCGCCCCCTACTGGCTGTGCTTGTGAGGTCTCAGCAGCCTCAGTGCCTCCCTGACCAGTGTCAGGGTCATGGCTGCTGGCTGTGCTTCTGAGGTCACAGAAGCCTGATTGTCTTCTAGGCCAGTGTCATTGTCATGGCTACTGGCTGTGCTTGTGAGGTCACAGCAGCCTCTGTGCCTCATAGTTTAGTGTCCCCCATCCCCTGCTGGCTATGCTTGTGAGGTCAGAGCAGACTCAGTGCCTCATAAGTTAGTGTCCATCGCCCCCTACTGGCTGTGCTTGTGAGGTCACAGCACCCTCAGTGTCTCCGTGGATAGTGCCATGCTCATGGCTGCTGGCTGTGCTTGTGACGTCACAGCAGCCTCAGTGTCTTCGTGGATAGTGCCATGCTCATGGCTGCTGGCTGTCCTTGTGACGTCACAGCAGCCTCAGTGCCTCCTCTGCCAGTGTCAGGCTCATGGCTGCTGGCTGTGCTTGTGAGGTCACAGCAGCCTCAGTGCCTCCTCTGCCAGTGGCAATCTCATGGCTGCTGGCTGTGCTTCTGACGTCACAGCAGCCTCAGTGCCTCCTAGGTTAGTGTCCATCGCCCCCTACTGGTTGTGCTTGTGAGGTCACAGCAGCCTCAGTGCCTCCTATGCCAGTATCAGGCTCATGGCTGCTGGCTGTGCTTGTGAGGTCACAGCAGCCTGAATGCCTCCTAGACCAGTGTCAGGCTCATGGCTGCTGGCTGTGCTTGTGACGTCACAGCAGCCTCAGTGCCTCCTCTGCCAGTGTCAGGCTCATGGCTGCTGGCTGTGCTTTTGAGGTCACAGAAGCCTCAGTGCCTCCTAGGCCAGTGTCAGGGTCATGGCTGCTGGCTGTGCTTCTGAGGTCACAGAAGCCTGATTGCCTTCTAGGCCAGTTTCATTGTCATGGCTACTGGCTGTGCTTGTGAGGTCACAGCAGCCTCTGTGCCTCATAGTTTAGTGTCCAGCGTCCCCTGCTGGCTATGCTTGTGAGGTCACAGCACCCTCAGTGCCTCACAGGCCAGTATCAGGCTCCTGGCTGCTGGCTGTGCTTGTGGTGTCACAGCAGCCTCAGTGCCTCTTCTGCCAGTGCCATGCTCATGGCTGCTGGCTGTGCTTGTGAGGTCACAGCAGCCTCAGTGCCTCCTAGGCCAGTATCAGGCTCATGGCTGCTGGCTGTGCTTCTGAGGTCACAGAAGCCTGAATGCCTCCTCGGCCAGTGGCAGGCTCATGGCTGCTGGCTATGATTGTGAGGTCACAGCAGACTCAGTGCCTCATAGGCTAGTATCAGTCTCATGGCTGCTGGCTGTGCTTGTGAGGTCACAGCAGCCTCAGTGCCTCTGAGACCAGTGTCAGTCTCATGGCTGCTGGCTGTGCTTGTGAGGTCACAGCAGCCTCAGTGCCTCCTAGGTTAGTGTTCATCGCCCCCGACTGGCTGTGCTTGTGAGGTCACAGCAGACTCAGTGCCTGATAGGTTATCTCCAGTGCCCCCTACTGGCTGTGCTTGTGAGGTCACAGCAGCCTCAGTGCCTCCTCTGCCAGTGGCAGTCTCATGGCTGCTGGCTGTGCTTGTGAGGTCACAACAGCCTTAGTGCCTCATAGTTAGTGTCCAGCGTCGCCTGCTGGCTCTGCTTGTGTGGTCACAGCAGACTCAGTGCCTCATAGTTAGTTTCCATCGCCCCCTACTGGCTGTGCTTGTGAGGTCACAGCAGCCTCAGTGCCTCCGAGGCCAATACCAGGCTCCTGGCTGCTGGCTGTGCTTGTGACGTCACAGCAGCCACAGTGCCTCCTAGGCCCATGGCAAGCTCATGGCTGCTGGCTGTGGTTGTGACGTCACAGCAGCGTCAGTGCCTCTGAGGCCAGTGGCAGTCTCATGGCTGCTGGCTGTGCTTGTGAGGTCACAGCAGCCTCAGTGCCTCTTCTGCCAGTGTCAGGCTCATGGCTGCTGGCTTTGCTTCTGAGGTCACAGCAGCCTCAGTGCCTTCTAGGCCAGTGTCAGGGTCATGGCTGCTGGCTGTGCTTCTGATGTCACAGAAGCCTGATTGCCTTCTAGGCCAGTTTCATTGTCATGGCTACTGGCTGTGCTTGTGAGGTCACAGCAGCCTCTGTGCCTCATAGTTTAGTGTCCAGCGTCCCCTGCTGGCTATGCTTGTGAGGTCAGAGCAGACTCAGTGCCTCATAAGTTAGTGTCCATCGCCCCCTACTGGCTGTGCTTGTGAGGTCACAGCACCCTCAGTGCCTCACAGGCCAGTATCAGGCTCCTGGCTGCTGGCTGTGCTTGTGATGTCACAGCAGCCTCAGTGCCTCTTCTGCCAGTGCCATGCTCATGGCTGCTGGCTGTGCTTGTGAGGTCACAGCAGCCTCAGTGCCTCCTAGGCCAGTATCAGGCTGCTGGCTGCAGGCTGTGCTTCTGAGGTCACAGCAGCCTCAGTGCCTCCTAGGTTAGTGTTCATCGCCCCCGACTGGCTGTGCTTGTGAGGTCACAGAAGCCTCAGTGCCTCCTCTGCCAGTGCCATGCTCATGGCTGCTGGCTCTGCTTGTGAGGTCACAGCAGACTCAGTGCCTCATAGTTATTTTCCATCGCCCCCTACTGGCTGTGCTTGTGAGGTCACAGCAGCCTCAGTGCCTCACAGGCCAATACCAGGCTCCTGGCTGCTGGCTGTGCTTGTGAGGTCACAGCAGCCTTAATGCCTCCTAGGCCAGTGGCAGTCTCATGGCTGCTGGCTGTGCTTGTGAGGTCACAGCAGCCTCAGTGCTTCTGAGGCCAGTGTCAGGCTCATGGCTGCTGGCTGTGCTTGTGAGGTAGGTCACTGCAGACTCAGTGTCTCCGTGGATAGTGCCATTCTCATGACTGCTGGCTGTTCTTGTGATGTCACAGCAGACTCAGTGCCTCCTCTGCCAGTTTCAGGCTCATGGTTGCTGGCTGTGCTTGTGAGGTCACAGCAGCCTCAGTGCCTCCTCTGCCAGTGGCAGTCTCATGGCTGCCAGCTGTGCTTGTGAGGTCACAGCAGCCTCAGTGCCTCCTGGGTTAGTGTCCATCGCCCCCTACTGGCTGTGCTTCTGAGGTCACAGCAGACTCAGTGTCTGATAGGGTATCTGCAGTGCCCCTTCCGGTTGTGCTTGTGACGTCACAGCAGCCTCAGTGCCTCCTCTGCCAGTGTCAGTCTCATGGCTGCTGGCTGTGCTTGTGAGGTCACAGCAGCCTTAGTGCCTCATGGTTTAGTGTCCAGCGTCCCCTGCTGGCACTGCTTGTGAGGTCACAGCAGACTCAGTGCCTCATAATTAGTGTCCAGCGTCCCCTACTGGCTGTGCTTGTGAGGTCACAGCAGCCTCAGTGCCTCCCAGGCCAATACCAGGCTCCTGGCTGCTGGCTGTGCTTGTGACGTCACAGCAGCCTGAGTGCCTCCTAGGCCCGTGGCAGGCTCATGGCTGCTGCCTGTGCTTGTGAGGTCACAGCAGCCCCAGTGCCTCTGAGGCCAGTGGCAGGCTCATGGCTACTGGCTGTGCTTGTGAGGTCACAGAAGCCTCAGTGCCTCCTCTGCCAGTGGCAGTCTCATGGCTGCTGGCTGTGCTTGTGAGGTCACAGCAGCCTCAGTGCCTCATAGTATAGTGTCCAGCGGCCCATGCTGGCTGTGCTTGTGAGGTCACAGCAGACTCAGTGCCTCATAGGTTAGTGTCCATCGCCCCCTACTGGCTGTGCTTGTGAGGTCACAGCAGCCTCAGTACATCCCAGGCCAATATCAGGCTCCTGGCTGCTGGCTGTGCTTGTGACGTCACAGCAGCCTCAGTGCCTCCTCTGCCAGTGTCAGGCTCATGGCTGCTGGCTGTGCTTCTGAGGTCACAGCAGCCTCAGTGCCTCCTAGGTTACTGTACATCGCCCCCGACTGGCTGTGCTTGTGAGGTCACAGAAGCCTCAGTGCCTCCTCTGCCAGTGTCAGGCTCATGGCTGCTGCCTGTGCTTGTGACGTCACAGCAGCCTGAGTGCCTCCTAGGCCCGTGGCAGGCTCATGGCTACTGGTTGTGCTTGTGAGGTCACAGCAGCCTCAGTGCTTCTGAGGCCAGTGTCATTGTCATGGCTGCTGGCTGTGCTTGCGAGGTCACAGAAGCCTCAGTGCCTCCTCTGCCAGTGGCAGTCTCATGGCTGCTGGCTGTGCTTGTGAGGTCACAACAGCCTTAGTGCCTCATAGTTGGTGTCCAGCGTCCCCTGCTGGCTCTGCTTGTGAGGTCACAGCAGACTCAGTGCCTCATAGTTAGTTTCCATCGCCCCCTACTGGCTGTGCTTGTGAGGTCACAGCAGCCTCAGTGCCTCCGAGGCCAATACCAGGCTCCTGGCTGCTGGCTGTGCTTGTGAGGTCACAGCAGCCTGAGTGCCTCCTAGGCCTGTGGCAGGCTCATGGCTGCTGGCTGTGCTTGTGAGGTCACAGAAGCCTCAGTGCCTCCTCTGCCAGGGTCAGTCTCTTGGCTGCTGGCTGTGCTTGTGAGGTCACAGCAGCCTCAGTGCCTCTGAGACCAGTGGCAGTCTCATGGCTGCTGGCTGTGCTTGTGAGGTCACAGAAGCCTCAGTGCCTCCTCTGCCAGTGTCATTCTCGTGGCTGCTGGCTGTGCTTGTGAGGTCACAGCAGCCTCAGTGCCTCCTAGGTTAGTGTCCATCGCCCCCTACTGGCTGTGCTTGTGAGGTCTCAGCAGCCTCAGTGCCTCCCTGACCAGTGTCAGGGTCATGGCTGCTGGCTGTGCTTCTGAGGTCACAGAAGCCTGATTGTCTTCTAGGCCAGTGTCATTGTCATGGCTACTGGCTGTGCTTGTGAGGTCACAGCAGCCTCTGTGCCTCATAGTTTAGTGTCCCCCATCCCCTGCTGGCTATGCTTGTGAGGTCAGAGCAGACTCAGTGCCTCATAAGTTAGTGTCCATCGCCCCCTACTGGCTGTGCTTGTGAGGTCACAGCACCCTCAGTGTCTCCGTGGATAGTGCCATGCTCATGGCTGCTGGCTGTGCTTGTGACGTCACAGCAGCCTCAGTGTCTTCGTGGATAGTGCCATGCTCATGGCTGCTGGCTGTCCTTGTGACGTCACAGCAGCCTCAGTGCCTCCTCTGCCAGTGTCAGGCTCATGGCTGCTGGCTGTGCTTGTGAGGTCACAGCAGCCTCAGTGCCTCCTCTGCCAGTGGCAATCTCATGGCTGCTGGCTGTGCTTCTGACGTCACAGCAGCCTCAGTGCCTCCTAGGTTAGTGTCCATCGCCCCCTACTGGTTGTGCTTGTGAGGTCACAGCAGCCTCAGTGCCTCCTATGCCAGTGTCAGGCTCATGGCTGCTGGCTGTGCTTTTGAGGTCACAGCAGCCTCAGTGCCTCCTAGGCCAGTGTCAGGGTCATGGCTGCTGGCTGTGCTTCTGAGGTCACAGAAGCCTGATTGCCTTCTAGGCCAGTTTCATT